>NW_024349222.1:2489649-3689649 GCF_902729225.1 Pteropus medius | reverse complement strand
AGTATATTCTTGCTGCCTGAAGAACTTAACATATCTCGTAGGTCTTCTGACAATGAATTTTCTCAGTGTTTATTAACCGGAGAGGTTTTATTTTGGCTTAATTATTGCCCACTGCAGCCATACCAAGCATACTTCCTTTTGCAGTAGGAGAATGTCCCATTACTACAGCAGGGTGAAAATTGCCTCTGGGCATGCTGCAATATATTTTGCTTATATCTCTTGTTTCTTGTCTCCTTGAATGTTAGTCCCATGAAAACAGGAACACTGCTCAATGCAGGGCTTTATCTCAGCCACCCTTTCTTTGGCAGCCACCATCTTGTCTGCTTTCTACTTGGAGGCGTCTGTATCTTGGCTCTCTATTGACTCCTCACCTGACCCCATCATTACCCTTAGGGTCTTCATTATGTGTTCCTGCCAGCCATCCCCACTTCAGCCTTGATGGTTTAAGGTTGAGGTGAAAAGAATCTTTTATTATATCTGTTCTGGTGACAGAAAGCAGCCAGCTGTGAGAAAGGAACCAACCACATGCGGTGGTGGAGATGGAGAGAAAGGAGGTGATAGGGTGGGGACAGGCAGAGGTGGCCAAGGGCAGGTCTACATAAGGGATGGGCAGGAAGAGGTAGTTGCTTGAGCAGAGAACACCTATGATTCTGGGAGTCAGGAAATGCCCTTCAGAAAGAGGAAGTAGACCGAAGAAGATGGTGAGGGGGATAGAATGTGGCAGAAGGGGAGGTGGGGACAGGTATGTGTGTGTGTTTAACAGCATTTGTGGTGAGCTGATTCGCTGGGAAAAAGTTTTTAAATAGTAAGAAGCTATTTACCAGGTAAAGGAAAGAGCCTCTAGACAAATAGAGAGGATGTTAGAAAAACTAAGTTGGAGTCTTGGACCTGCCAATTATGGGCTGTGTAACCTCTCTAAGATCTAGTTAAATCATCTGAAGCATGTAAAAAACATCTGTGATGGTTAATGTTATGCATCAACTTGACTGAGCCACAAGATGACCAGATATCTGGCTAAACATTATTTCTGGGTCTATCTGTCACAGTGTTTCTAGAAAACAGTATTTGAATTGTTGAACTGAGTAAAACAGATGGCTCTCTCCACTGTGAGTGGGCATTATCCAACCTGTTGAGGGCCCAGAAGGACAAAAAGGTGGCAGAAGGTTGAATTCTCTCTACCTGACTGAGCCGAGAAATGGGTCTTCTGCTCTTGGACTGGGACTCAGATCTTCCAACTCAGATGGGAACCATACCCGGGGCTCTCCAGCTCTCAGGCCTTTGAACTATACCATTGGCTTTTCTGCAAGTCTCAGGCTTGCAGAGGGCAGATTGTTGGACTTCTCAAACTTCCATTATTGCATGAGCCAATTCCTTATATGTATTTCTTATATATGTAAGGCTCTGTTTCTTCTGTGAAAAACTCTAGCCGATACATCTACTTTATACATGATTTCACTCAATTGTCATATGTAATGCCTTAGTATTGTACATAGAACATCAGGACCACACAGTCACATAAACTTGTAAAGCACAAAGATTTTTGTCAAAATAGGATTCACCTGCCTTTCTAATTTAAATAAAGAGGTCTACAAATTTGTGACCTACTTGATTCTTTTGGGGTTGATCTGCTCTATGTGAATTCCATGATATAATTCCCTGAATTTTGAATATAAGCTCTAATTTGCATGACAGCCAAACATAGATAAATGCATGTGTAGAAAAGCCTTGAATAGTATTCAGGATATTCTAATCATTCATCTTGGTGATTTTGTTCCACAGAAAATTCCTCAAAGAACTGAGCATCATTTGTCTAAATAAAGTAAACTCAGTGGTTGGTAGGCTATTTGCCAGTGTAAATAAAACTACCATTATAGAAATAACAATAACAGTCCAGATTATGTTGCCTCCCTGTTTCAGATTTCTTCCCTTTCACATTCAGTTTTAAGATTTACCAAACTCATATTTCTAGAGCACAGACCTGATCGTGTCTCAGCTCCACCCCAGATTCCCCAGGGGGCTCCCTATTGTTAAATGGTATGGTCTGACATGCTCCCATGCACAGCTTTCTAGCCTCAACTCTTACAATGCCCCTCAGAGACCTTATGTTTGAGAGAAACTGAGACATAGTTTATTTCATGTCCCATGGTTTCCCAGTGGGAATATTTAAATTCTACTCATGCTTGCAGGCTCAGATAAAATGGCACTTCTTCCTTGAAGCTTTCTCTAATTCCCATGCTCAAATCCAGGGTGGTAGTTCCTGTCTCTGAACTATCATAGCACTTTATTTACTTGTTGTGTACCATATTGTGTCTGCCTGTTTGATTTCTTTCCTTTTCTTTTTCAAACTGTACACCTACTATGTGTCACATGCTGTGCTACATGCTGAGCATGCCGTGAGGACTAAATCAGGGAAGATTTATGCTCTTGTGGATGTGACAAGTTGAGGGAAAGAGTCACTAATCAACCAAAAAATAAATTTATACAGTTGACCTTTGAACAACACAGGAGGTTGGGGCATTGAACCCCACACAATTGAAAATTCACATGTAACTTTTGACTCCCCCCAAAACTTAAGTTGCCTCTCAGTATCCATGGGGGGTTGATACCAGGACCTGTCCTCTACACAGTGAAACTGAAATCGCAGATGCTCAAGTCCCATATACAAAATGGTGAAGATCAATGCATACAGTTGGCTCTCCATTCACAAACTCCCACCTGTGCATCAAATATAGTCCAAGTATTTACTGAAAAATATCTGTGTGTAAGTGGACCCATGCAGTTCAAACCTGTGTCATTCAAAGGTTAACTATAATTACAAAATGAATTGAGTACCACCAAAGAAAGTACTGTACCTTGATGTAACAGATAACTGACTACATTTAGATTTTGAAGTAGAAAAGAAAGAAATTTTGGTTAGCAAAGTGGTGCAGACCTGGAATAACATATGGAGGTGCTAACAAAGGATATCATATATTCAGGTATCCTAGCCCCCAGTCCTTAGCTAAATAGCCAAGAGCTTCTGGAGAGTTCGTAAAAAACTGAAATGGTTTTCTCTGATGCTCACCCATCTGCCAAAGAGCAGACCACGTTGGCTAGCCTCTCTTCTAGCTAATTGTCACTTTTCCAACATTTACGGTTTTTAAACTGTTCATAGTTTTCTCTCTTTCCCTGTTCTCTCTCTCTTATAAATACCGATTTAGCTAAATAAAATCAATAAATAATCACTGATTTATTATTGGTTTCTTCTGTATATAAGTATATAATATGCTAATAAATAACCATCTGCCTGTCAGTTATTTTTTGGCAGGTATTTGTGCCAGGCATGGTGCTAAGAGTTTTAAATATATTATCTCATTTAATTCTCACAATGAAACTCTAAGATCAATTATTATTCCTTTGTCATCAAAATGGAATCTAAAATAGAAAAAGGAAAATCGAGAGGACCAATATTTGAATCTAGTTCCATTTAACTCTAAAACCTGTGCTGCTAACTGTAATGCCATACCATTGACAATTGAAAGGAGGAAAATGTTTCATCCATAGTGAGTCCTGACACATGAGATTGAAAATCAGAGAGAATAAACACACCTGATATTATTGTACTCAAGAAGTATAGGGACTTATGTTGTTCTGTAAATTTGACTCTCAATTTTTAGGACCCAAATCAATCCAAATTTTAATACCAGTTTTCCATAATAACTAAGTCCAGGTCACAAGCAATAATTCTGTGTGATTTTTAAAAGATATTAGATGATATTGTAAATTTCATTTCCTTCATTTTCTCTCAGCACATTTTTTTTTGCCAAATAGAGTTTAAGCTACTGTCTATCCCTCCTTCCCTTCCTTCCTCCCTCCCAACCTCTCTCACATTTTCCTTCCTTCCTTCCTTCCTTCCTTCCTTCTTCCTTCTTCCTTCCTTCCTTCCTTCCTTCCTTCCATCCATCCATCCATCCATCCATCCTTTAATGTATTCTCCTTTTGCATTCAATACATGAACCAATAAGTAGCAAAATAGTTAAAATATCCAGAAATTCTAAGCACCCTTGCCTGCAGCAAAAATGATTCTCCATGCATTAGCATTCCCATAACTCAGTTCTGGAATTGGTATATGAGTTTGTTTAGTGGAATAGTTTAAGGATCTCTTGTTGAGGGTGATTCATAACTTTATTTGGAAAAAGGTTTGTTTCCTAAATAAAATCAAAAGTTTCTGCTTATCCCCTGCAAGAGAACTAATTTATAAAGCCATCAGAAAACAGTTTACTATGATTGAAAAACCAGGTTATATGATAAATAGGTAGATCTTGAAACCTTGAACACTGAGATGGTTATTTGATCCCAAACTGTGCTTCAGCAGAATAACTTGATTAAATTCCAAGGTTTGACACTTCCTGTTTCCAGTCAATCCAAAATATCTCTAAGGGATAACCACTTAGCTGTCATGTTGGCTCTCAAAAACTCAAAACAATACAGATATAAAGTAATTTTTAAAATTTTGTAATATACACTTGTGGGTATACATTCAGTTGTATGCATGCAGGATTAAATTTAGACATGATAGTATCATGAGCAGCCTAATGATTTAGCATCTCCTTAATGTAATATCTAAATAGTTGTTTCATGTTTATTTAATAGTATGGGGGAGCATCTAATTTTCTATCAATGAAAACTGTATTTCTTTTTTTACATTCAGAATAAAAAACTTGTTATATGTACTAGATAAAATAATATTTTAAAGCTTTTCGTAACTGGTTTTCAGTCATAATTTAAATGTTTAAATGTTTCATAATTTAAATGTTTCTTAATTGCCTTCACTAAGGATATAACTTACATGAATGTGGCTACAGGTTTGTTCAAAATACTGTAAAAGTATTTTTAGTCTTCTTGGTTTCATGTTGGCTAAATGGTTTCGATTTTACTGTGATTCTCCTTTCACTAGTTTCCCATTGTTTGATGAACTGGAAAATGTCTTAGAATGTACTTAAAATTTTGTAATTTAGATAAAGAGATTACATTTCACTACAGCATGAACTGCATCGTACTTTTATATGTTTCAGATTTTTCTTTAATTTTGACTTTCACCTGACTGCTCCTAATGTTGGTGGCTTGACTTCATATACATGAATGAGACGATTTCAGCGAATGATGACTATCTTCTTCAGATTGGTGAGTTTTCCACTACTTTTAATTAATTTGAGATAGTTTTGCCAGAGCTGAGAGAAATTTTCACTTTTTTTTCCTCTCACATGGTAAAGAGGTTTTAAGGCCTATGGATTTATAGAAAGAAAAGTAAATCTGGCAGGAGATTGTATGATCAGGCTCTTTTTCTGTGATTCAGAAAATAAGAAAATCAAGCTCAGACAACTGACGTGAGGCCTTCCAGGCCTCTGAAAGATGTTCCCTTGTTTTCTCTGCAGGAGGACAATGGTGGCCTTGTGGCCCTTTTGGGTTTTTCTAGTTTTCACGCCTCAGTGGTCATCATGAGAATTTTTGAAGCATTGAGCCTTTTGAATGTCTCTGTTCCTTGTTTTAATTCTGATGGAACACCTGCTTTGCAGTTTGGGAGTAAGAGGTGGGGAGAATAGAAATGAAGCCAAGTTACCCAAAGAATTATTTAAATACAGTTGCAGTCCCTACTCTGAAGAAGTCAGAGTATTGTGAGTGTGTGTATAAAAAGGAGATTTGATTTCATCAAGTGGATTGGAGAAAGCCTCTGGAGAAAGGCAAATTTAAGTTGACACTTGAAGGATGGTTAGAAATTGTCCAAATCCATAAGAGACAATTCCATTAATATTACTATCATGAAGGATATTCCCTGAGGCTCGTAATATAGAAATTGAGACCTTGAGTTCTGAGACTGACTGCCTGAGTCAGATTCTTTTAGTAACGAGCTGTGTTTCTGTGGACAGAACACTGAGATACTCTGTTCCTCACCAGTCTTTTCTGTAAAATTAGATTAATAATATTATTATGGCATTATGCTGTTATCATACTATTATGATAATTTCATGTGAAGCTTGAATGAAATGATGCATGTGAAGCACCTTAACTCTGTGTCCAACACACAAAAGCAAAAGTTGGCTGTTATTATTACAGCACTCTGCAGATTACAAAACACTTTTATAGGCATCATATCTCATTAGGTCACTGATGTTTCCCTACAGCACTCAGTCCCTCAGGGCACAGTACCTCTGCTAATAGTACTATTGGAGAAAATAAGTAAATGCTGTGGACCCCTGTTTGGCTCTATTAGGAGCCAGCTCTACCCCGGAGAGAGAATATAAGAATAGGCTAGGTCTCAATGTTCCAAAGAATATTCAGGAATCCTCCTATCTAGACTGAAAGTTTGTCAATACTTAAAATGCTAGTAGTGTCTCAAGAAGAAAGGAAACACACATTTAAAGGACTAGGTTACATAAAGGATTTTGACAACATGACATTTATGGTTTAAGTGCCCCTCAGGAATCATGTCCTCAAACTGTTCAATAATGATGTAAGATGGTTGAGCAAACAATTTAAGTGTTACTCTAAAATAATCTCAGCAAGAGTGCAATAGGGTAAACAGTCATCTCCACATCTCCATTCCATGAAGTAGCTTTTCATTGTTGTCCATTTATTCTTTTATAGCTATAAGTCTTTGACCAAGTCACTTAGCATCTTCTAATGATTCTTAACAGGTCTAAGGAAATTCAATGTAAGATAGTGTGGACTGTTATACTGACTATAAAATAAAGGATGTTATTTCTATAGTAAAGAGTATCCTTTCCACTGTACACATTTAACATTATATATAGTATTGTGGCTCATCTGAGGGTAGAGATTTTGGCATTTATTATCATGATTTTACAGCATTTAACACTGGTAGATTATTTTACAGTTTGCAAAATATTTTACCCATTTTACCACAGTCGATTCTCACGAACAGCCTTTTCCAATTTTTAGTTAGTGAAGCTAAGATCCAGAGATGTTAAACATGCTGTACAAATTTAGATGGATGGTCTATGACAGGGCCAGGACTTGAACCCAAATGCTGGGTCTCCAAATAATGTGCTTTTGTCACTAAACTTTGATTTTTGCTTAGTTTTCAAAGCTTCTATGTGAAGGCAGGAGCAAGCATTATGGAATTGTAAGATTGCTAGGACATAGAAGACCATCTACCATCTTTCACCAGTGTGACACTGAAGATTGCACTCGATGTAGATTCAGTTCTAAGGAAGGCTTAAGACTTCGAAGGCCAGGCATGAGGATCTCACTACTGAGCAGGAGAGACAAGGTTGCAGCAGCCAGTGCTATGACCAATTGACCCACTGATCGCTGGGAGAGAGCTGTTGGGAATACAGAGTTAGACTTGGCCACTCTTCCCTGCTACATTTCACACCTGAGAATTCCCCTGAGGCCATAAGGTGAATGTTCTCCTAAAGCCTTTAGGGATTTTCAGCCCAGTTTGAAAAAGACAACCTCTAACTACTTTCCATTTAAGACAGCCACTGACAAGTTGCTAATGATTCCCCTAGGGTCCCTCACTTCAGGCACTTTAAGGAGTATTTCACTTGAACTTGAATCAGGACATTTTTAGAAGAAAATCCAGCTTGCTTCATATAACCCTCCTTTGGGATTAAGTTAAAAAAACTAAAGCCATTATCTGCTTGTGGCTTTGCTGAATCAATGAATTTAATTCACTATAAACCCACACATATGTAGTAGTTCTTTTTCATGAAAAGACAGCATAGACATTTTTGAGCCTTGAGATTTGAAAAATACACAGAAGGCTTTCTCACACTGATAATTAGAGGTGACATCAGGCAGTGTACATGAGCAGTGGCGGGGCTTCTCCATGTCTGACATATTGAGAGGCTGAAGTATAGATTCTGTTTAAAATAAAATAATGAAAAGAGGAGCTAGATTATGAAAGGATTAATAATATTTGGAAATCATAGAAATGGCTTTTTTTTCTGTATATTGCTCTCAATTGTACCTTCCCTTCAATTGCTTGAGACATCTTTCGTTCAAAGTGCCTACAGATTCAAAAAACTTGCTTTTTCAGGGGGCAAACATAATGGACTACATATGTGGCGTAGGCTCAGCAGTCACAACTAGGCAAAGCTACCCTATTTTCTTAAACCTGGCTCCATTGATTCTAAGATGCACCATTTTATGTTAATGTATCACCAAGAAAGAAGATGTGCTAGCAGTTGGTTATGTCAGCCTCTGGTGGCTTTGGTATATGTCTTGTCTTTTCTGATGGTGTTGGTGATTTCTCAAGCCTTAATTTTATTGCTTGGCACTTGACAGACACATACATGCCTTTTGCACATGTACTAATAACAAAAATAACAGGACTTCATCTACATTTTGGTTATAGCTTTGTCTAAAGAACGTGTGTCTAAAGAACGTGTTTGCTGCCTTGCAAGATGATACAAAATTTCAATCCTTACTTTGACATTAAGTATTTATTTCACTAATAAATATCAAATGTACATGCAGTGGTTCATTTCAACAAGATGGCTCTGTTCCAACAATGAACAATAGTGGCTTTGCTGAATCAATGAATTTAATTGTGAAGGCAGGAGCAAGCATTATGGAATTGTAAGATTGCTAGGACATAGAAGACCATCTTTCACCAGTGTGACACTGAGGATTGCACTTGATGTACATTCAGTTCTAAGGAAGGCTTAAGACTTCGAAGGCCAGGCGTTATACCATTTGATTTGTTAACACTGCTACTGGCCAAAAATATTTGTAAGACATCATTGATTATAAGACACATCTCAAATTTGGGAAAAGTTAAAATGTGAATAAAAAGTATTATTTAGTATTGATGAACAATGATAGTTCATTATCCTCAACAGCCAAGAGATGAGAAAACCTTCCGGCTATAGGAATGTCAGGTCCAATGATGAGAGAATGGAAGCCGTAAGGTATTAACAAGAAGGCCTTAATCTTCCTTTCAGGCTGATTAAACTTTAGACAGGTTTCTTCAGGACTATAGACCCCTGACCTCCCTTTTATTTTTATTTTTATTTATTTTTATTTTTTTAGGGCATGTACTTTAGAAAACTTGGGCAGTTATAAATTCTCTGCCTCTTTGAGATGTAAATCTTCTACTACCCAGAAATATCTTCTCAAGGACCATCCCTTCGAAATGCAATCACCTAAAAAGATAGGACCCTTATCTCCCAGTGTCTGTGGAAGAGTAGGAGCCTAACTTCTGCGGCAAGCAATCAGCAAACACAGATGGCCTAATCACACTGACCAACTCTCTCTGCCAAAATTCTTCAGTACTTTTCCACTAGTTCACTCAAGTTCTTAAGAATTCCCTACCTTTTGTTTTCAGTGGAGTTGAGTTCCTATCGCTCCTCTGTTGTCACCATCTTACATAAAGTCTCTCTTGCCGGTTTATGTGGTCAATGCAGTTTTTCTTTTGCACAAGTCACCCCATTCTAAAGAAATAGCATTAAAATGACCTTTCTGCATACTTAACACATCCTACTTTGAATTATGACTTTTTTTAATGTACATTCTTTGGTCTCCCACATATAGTTTATATGTTTTTTTAAGAGTAAAATCCAGAAAATATATTTCCCCAGGCTATAAATGCTGAGCATGTGTTGGGAATTACAATTCATGGTTAGAACTGTTCATTTTTACTGCTTTGAAACATAGGTGTTTAGAGGCAAAAGGAAATTCTTTCTAATCCAAATATCTAATTTTCAGGCTAATATTCTGTGGCCCAGAGAGATTAATGCTTTTCTCAGGATCATATAGCTAGTTAATGGCTGACCAAAAACAATCCAGTGTTTTCACTAGACAAATGATACCCAACATTGAGCTGTGCATTTAGATACCTGAGAGCTTGAAATAATGCTGATGCACTTATGAAAAGTCAGGATCAATTGATTCAGAATCTTGAGTTGTAGACTTAGGTACTTGTGGTTTGTGAAAAACTCATTTAAAATGCAGCCAAGTCTGAGAACTACCGGAATATTCTTTCTCCCTATATGTAGTAGACTAAAATCTGGCAAGAAACAAATTGCTAATTTACGTCCTGCACAGAGGAGCAGACGGCTAAATTTGGAATGCTTTGTAGCATTGGTGCATTCACAAATTCTCACTCTTAAATCTGGCACTTCTTAGTTATTCCTTCAGTTGTTTTCTTGCCCTAGAAGTGTATAAAGTTGGCATGTGGTACCACTTCTTGACTGGTTATGGTAGCTCAGAGAACCTGAAAAGGTGACCTTTCTACCAAAGCAGTGGTTCTTGATGTATCTTTGAAACTGCTCTAGTTGTAGATTGGGCTGCTGGGCATAAAGGAAAAAAGATTTCAACACACATGTCTATAATACAAATCTACTAGACTGCTGGCTCACAAATCTGTACAGGTGGTAGAATATTTTTTTGTGAGTGAGATATACTTCATGAGAAGGTGAGCTCCTAGGAAGAAAGGAATTTGTATAAATGCAAAAGATTGTTTTTATTATGCAAATAAATGAGCTTAACACGGTAATAATTACAATTAAAACAGAAAGCCAGGTCTCTCTGCCCTAGAAAGCAACATCGTTGTGAGGAAATTTAACAAGGCTTTTTATAACTATTATTACATGCCTTAACTGCAAGGTTTGGAGTAAGAACCAAACTTTTAAGTAGGTGTTTTTTTTTTTTTTTTTAATCCATTAGCTATAAATTAAACCAAACCAGGAGATTGAAGTGTCTCCTCCCGCTTCCTCCCACACCACCGTGAGCCTAACCTCAATTTGCTGATGTTTGCAGTATTTGCACAAGCACCATTATCTTCTGGAGCGAAAGCAATGCTACTGTGATGATTCAAGGAAAGAATTAGAAACTATATATTTTTAAATTTTTTCTTTTATGAGCAATTTAAATTGGCAGGGAAAACACAATTAAGCAATTTCAAAGGTGTAATTTTATGGAGATTTAAACACTACATCTCTAAACACTGTTTTAAAAAAAGAAATTTGTAATTAACGTTTTCTATTACTTATAGTTCTTATCTTTGTGAGACAGTGGTAAAGAAAATGGCCAAGAAAGTGATTTTTTACACAGTATAGTTTGAAAATTCCTAGCCTAAAAAGTTGAAAGTGTGAAAAGTGAGAGTGAGTAGAGATTTCAGATGTGAAAAAGAGCAGAGATGTCCTCTTGGCATCCCTCCTGAGGTTGTTAACTCAGGGAGTCTTGCAGATTCCATCCCTCAGCTGCTGATGGGGAAAGGTCTCACCTGCAAATTAGAGAGATCTTGCCACAGATACTGCACAGGAACAGGGAATTGCCAGATGGCTTTAACCCTTTCATTAGCACACCCTGACTTAGTAACCTTCCATTTTATTGTTACCTCTGGCTTCATCAAGATCTGCTTCAATTACCAAGAGTACTGGGAACCCCTAGCTTTTGAGAAAGTCAGTTTTATTGCACTGCTTTACTTGTTGCAAAATTCTTTCGTACATCAGTAAGAATCTGATTCCATATTTTTTTCCCTGAAGTCACCTTTCTGCGTAAGTCTGTATTCACTGACATCAGGCTGGAGCTTGAAATCGGCCATAGTGAGATTGTTTACATCAGGGAAATCTGCGAATGCTGCTGCTAATCAGGGAATGTTTGGGGAGCAAGTTGTTAAGTCTTTGCCAGCATACCACTCTCTCTGGAGCTGAGCAGAATAGGTCTGCTTCTTCATCTCTATAACAGCCTTTCAAACATTTTTAAGGTTTTTCCTCTGTCCCTGAGAAATCCAGGTCACCTACAGTAGGGAGGCCCCTGCTAGGATCTCTTGCTAGGTCTAATTCTGAGCAAGCAGTATGTATGCTCGTCTGCATGTACATCCTCCTCTAAAATATATTGCTTGTCTTATTAAGCTGTTTTAGGAATTAAACAAAATGATGCCACAAAGTGCTCAGCATAGGTCCTTATACATTATAAGACCTGGGGTACTAGTAGCCATTATTATGTTAAACCCTTACGCTAAAGATAATAGCTACTGGTACCCAACATCTTCATATGCAAGGCCCTATGCTGAGACCCTACCAGAGCCCTGTAGCTGGAACTTGAAATTGACTTATTTTCCTTTCCTAGCCTAGGAGGCTCACAGAAAAATTTACCCTAATAAAGCTTTTATTTTTCCCAAAATGTTTCATCCAACTGAAATGTGTACAGTTCTGATTAGACACGAGAACAGGATATAGATTTATTTCCAAATTCAAATCTAATACAACATTCTGTTAGGATACTTGGTGGACTGTTAGAATAGGGATTCCAAAGACGTCCTTTTCTCTTGCAAAGAGACCTCCAATATATCTGACAATGCCTGCTATAACATGATTTCATAAGAGTATGAGCTGTTCTGAGGAAGAACTGAGGAGTGCATAGTAATTTTTTGTACTCTTCTCCTCTGGTCTATCTTTCTGCCTCTCAGAGCAGATAACCATCTTGGCCCTCTGTCCATGGTTACCTACCTTCCTCTCCCAAAGTCTTAAGACTTGTGGCCCTCTCAATACCAAAAGAGGAACCAAGCTGTGGTTGGTGACATGCTAAGAAGGCCTTCCTGTCTACGGCCATGCCACCCTGAATGTGCCTGATCTCATCTGCTCTTGGAAACTAAGCAGGGTCAGGCCTGGTTAGTACTTGGATGGGGGACCACCTAGGAAGATGAGGTGCTGCAGGCGTTAAAAAAAAAAAAAGTCTTCAAGTTTCTCTTCTCCTGGTGTACATGTCCTGTACGGTCCTCTCCCTTTGAGTGTAGGCGTGACTATAAATATGCCGGGATGGCACTCATTAGGTTATGTTATATGGTGCAGTTGACTTTAAGAAAGGGAGATTATTCTTAGCGGTGTGTCCTAATCAAGTGAACTCTTAATAGGGACTGAGCTCTTTCTGAAGTCCAAGATTTGAAGCATGAGATGGGTTTCATGGGAGAGAGATGGTCTGTTGCTGGCTTTGAATATGAGGAAGCCAGTTTGCAAAGACCTGCGAACAGCCTCTGTGAGCTGAGAGCAACCTCTAGCTAACAGCCAGCCAGAAAAGAGGACCTCAGTCGATCAGCCTTAAGGAGATAAATTCTTTCAATGTGAATGGGCTTCAAAGTGGATTTTTCTCCAGAGCCTCCAAAAGAGAACTTAACCAGCCTCACATGTCAAGTGCAAGGCCCTGAGCAAAGATCCCAGTCTAGCCAAAATGGACTTTTCTGACTTTTAGAACTATATGATGACAAACGGCTGTCGTTTAAAGCTGTTCAGTTTGTGGTAATTTGCTAAGCAATAGGAAAATATATGAACTATCATGTGACCTTGTACTATTATCTTCTTCAGTTGTAAACAGCTTCAATATGCTCACTCTATTGCCAGGTGTCTCATCAGCCATGGGTACTTTCTTCTGGATTGTTCCTACTTCCCCAGTGTTCTCTCTTGAAATGAGTAGAATAACTGCATTTTGTTTTGTATAGCTCTGGCTCAACAATCACTCTATACACAGGCAGAGCATGTGATAAAGTTCCAAGGGATATTCCAAAATGTAGTAAATGAACGAAGAAAGACAGAATTCTGAGGAAGCATGCACAGGTTATATCAACATGAAAAAGTATAAATCTTTTTTGAAATAAGGCAAGATAGAAATAATTGAATAAAAATACCTCTGGCTGAAAGTTAGACCCATCTCTCTACTGTGGCGTTCTTTGCCCTGCCATGTGATTATTTTCACGCCAGTCTAGTCTGTAGACTCCTCGAGGGTGAGGGACTGTGGTCTGCTCATTTCTAAACTCCAAGTATAGTACTTAGTATTTTATAGGTGCTCAATAAACCTCTCTACATTTAGCCGAAATGAAGGCATTTGCCAATGACAGGATTTACAGAATTCTGAGATTAATTGAAGTTTTCTCCAAGCTTGAAAAGCAACAGAGAACTATGTGTTCAGAAAGATGTGAAGAGCTGAGGAATGTACCGGAGAGTAAATGCTTTCTCAGAATCAGAAAGCAATCTTTTTGAAGCAGAGGTGTTGGAGAGCTCTTTCCGGGTGGGAGATGAAGAATTGAACAGAAATAAAAATGAGACACCTTAGAATTTGCCATGGAATAAACAAGACAAGGGGTGATAATACTGAAAGTTTCGAGCCTCTCTCAAGGCATATTTTCTCTAGTGGAAAGGGCACTGCCTCTCCTTTGAGAAAGACTAGGTTATACACACTGACGTAGCCAGGGGGATTTGTCCACAGTAAAATAGCCAAACTAATATTAAGAGAAGAAAATCCACGCACAGCTGAAAGATAAATGGAACAAAGAGAAAGAAGCTGAAGTGCTGCAGGAAGTCCGGACTTCCCTAAAGGGAACCCAGTTAGTACTTTCCGAATTTGGACTGCCAGTTTCTCAGAGTACAATCTGGGGAACATCTGGAAGAAGCAAGCCATTGAAGAATAACAACCACCAAAACCAAAATTGATGTTATTTGCAGTGTACATACTACATATATATGTGTAATGTCAGTAAACAGTTTCACCATTCTTTAGCTGGGGAAACAGGCTCAGAGGTTAAGTGCCCTGACAAAGATGGCAGAGATAACTAATAGAGATAACTAATAGATCTGCTGTGAGAATCAGATGAAAGGGTTATATTTGGGGGAAAGTCATTTAATTCTCAGGGAAAAAAAATTCAATAATCCATTCAATTCTGACAATCTTTGACAACTTGGCTCTAATAATTTACCGAGTATCTAAAATGGATCGGGATTGAGACATTATAGGAAATACAGAAAAACCGAGACTCTCTGAGCCTGCATATTCACTTATTTAACAGACATTTATTGAAAAGCTTCTTTGTGCCAGGCAGCTACTAGGAAATACTCTACTAGATTTGAGGACATTTTCCTCCATCCACCAATTATGCAAAGGTTTTTGTTGAAACTTGGCTCCTGTTTCCACCTTCTCTGATGTCAATCCTACATCAGTGATGTTCCTGCAAACAAATCAGAGCAGTTACTTTCTCATTCAATGTTAAAATGTCGCATTTAATTTGAAAGTAAAGATTTTGTTTGTGTTTAATAGCTGCTGGGTGATAAACCACTGACCACTGCTTTTCATTACAGAAAAGATCAATCAATATAGGATATTTGTTTATTTTATGTTTTGGAGAATGAAAAATATATAATTAATCTTTGAGAGCTATTGTTAAAACAAAAAACTTTACCAGGTAATTAATAGTGAATATTTGTGTGGTACAAAAAGTTATGATTACTCACTATCTGATTACAAAGTGTTGCATAGTTTCCATGTTTTAGATAATTTGCAGATCCATTTAATGAGGCAGGCACAATGTGAAGAACAACCCAGTGTTCCAAAAGTGAACAAATGAATGAGAATGCTGCTCACTGTCACCACCTCCCTCTGGTGGAACTTCCAGGATAGTTAGCTTGCTATAAGTGATGTGTATTTCTTTAGCATATGGATAAGAAATTAAAAATAGAAGTTCTAATATTTTTTTCTTTACCCTGATATATCAACTTGTTCCATCTTCTACCATCATAATCATCACTGCCTCCCTGCCGTTGTCTTCCCTCCTCCTAGGTGACTACAGCTCATTTTGGAGAACATCATTTAAACAATATATGCTGATTTCAAGAAAATTTTAACAGCACATATATCTAAATAGGAAATTAAACATAACCCACCATCCCTCACCTCAACACAAACATATTTGACATAATTGGACTTTTTGTGTTTGTGGTGAAAAAGTTGTTTTATGTATGTGTACATCCTTTTAATATGTTAAAATATAAACACTATTGTTAATAACTGAAATATTTTTTATTTCTATTGGCTTTTTGTTAGTATAGAGTAGCTATTTTAATACTTCCATTTATATTTTATTTACATTTTATCTAGCCATCTTACTAAATTCTCTTGTACCTCTAGTATTTTTTTTTTACTGGAATTTCTTGTGTTTTCCTGGATATAGTAAAATAATCAGCAAAAAGATTTTTCAATATTTAAACCGATTGATTTATTTCCTAGTCATATAGCATTTTCTAGAGCCTCCAAGATAAAATTGAATAAAATATATTTCACAATTATAGTACAATTACATTACTATACAGTCTATCATTATCCATTGGATTTAATTCTATGTGGCACGAGGGCTTACTACTGATCTTGCTATTTTTTCCCAGTTTTATTGAGAAATAATTGACATATGTCATTGTGTACATGCAAGGTGTACAACTTGATGTATATAGATATGTATATTGTGAAATGATTACTACAGTAGGTTCAGCTATATCTATCTTATATAAATCCAGTAAAAAAAAAAGGAAAAAAATTAAATTCTCCTTGTGATGAGAACTCATAGGATTTAGTCTCAACAACTTTCCTCTGCATCATATATCAGTGTTAACTACAGTCATTATGTTGTATGTTATATTCCCAGGACTTATTTTATATTGGAAATATGTACCTTTTGACCACCTTCCTCCAACTGCCCACTCCTTACTTTTGGTTACCAGGAGTCTGATTTCTTTTTCGTTGTTTTCTTTTTTTTGAATTCCACATATTGGTGAGATCATACAGTATTCGTCTTTCTCTGTCTGACATTTCACTTAGCATAATGCCTTCAGGGTCCATCCATGTTGTTGCAAATAATAAGATTTCCTAGTTTTTTTTTTATGGCTGAATAATATTCCTCTGTGTGTGTGTGTGTGTGTGTATTTATACACAGATACACCCCCCATAATTTTTTTATTCATTCATCCATTGATGGACACCTTGGTTGTTTTCATGTTTGATCTATTGTAAATAATGAACACGGGGGTGCAGATATCTTTTTGAGTTAGTGTTTTCATTTCTTTTGGATATATTCCCAGAAGTGGATTGCTAACTATCATATGATAGTTTTGTTTTTAATTTTTTGAGGATACTGTTTTCCACAGTGGCTGTACCAATTTATACTCCCACCAACAGTGCCCCAAAATTTCCTTTCCTCCACATCCATGCCAGCATTTGTAATCCCTTGTCTTTTTGAGGATGGCCATTCTAACTGGCATGAGGTGATTTCTCATTGTAGTTTTACTTTGCACTTCCCTAATGAATAGTGATATCGAGCACCTTTTTGTATACCTGTTGGCCTTTCATATATCTTCTTTGGAGAAATGTCTATTCAGTTCCCTTGACTGTTTTCTAATTGCATGATCCCTCTATTTTTCATCTTCCTCTACTTTGAGGAATTCTCTTCATTCAGTGGATAGCTTTTACTATACATAAATCTGGTTCCTGACTCAGTCTAGTTTGGTCTTGGTTATGATTTTTGCATGGTCATTCCTTTCCCTCTACTTGCGGCAATAATAGGGGAAAGTATTGTTCTGTTCTGATCATCTGGTTTCTGTAATTAAGACATTCAAAAACAAGGAATATAATATCTGTCAAGTGTCAAGAGTCAGAAAAACTTGCCTGTCTCTTAAAGCTAGGATTCTTGCATTTGTCTGTCTTGATGATTCTAGCCATCTCCTAACAGATGAGGAGAAAACCATCTCTTTTCCATTAAACTGACTGCATTTATTCAGACCCTTGGCTAGTGGTTTTAGTCATGGGGTTAAGTCACTTGTGTCACTTTCTATACCACTATTTACTTTTCCATTGTTGATGTAATTCTTTTTGTTGTCATTCATGTCTGTATGAATTCTGGAAATCTAAGTATGCTGTCCCAGCCATGTTTCTACTGTTTGTATATGAAAGTCTATGAAATTTTCAAAAGGCAAAAAATAAAGTAATGGACATATGGTGTCTCTATTTGCTTTTGATATAAGGGTGAAGCTGAAGCTATCAGTTTTCTCTGTCTTTGTCTAGATGGCTATGAATGAAAAAACAACCCTGTGTCCATCCTCAAAAAGCTTTGTTCAATAGTCCCTTCAAATTTATAACTATTTGTATCTGATCTCTCCCTCTCCCCCCTCTTCCCATTCTCCTCCCTCCCCCTCCCCTTGTATCCTTCCTCTCCTCTCTCTCCTCACTCCCCTCTCTCTCCTCCCTCCCCCTCTTCCTCTCTATTTGTCTCTCTCTCTTTTAGGACCTTTTGAAAATTAGTCATAATAATCTTTCATTTATGTGTACTTCAGGGACATCTTATTCAGAGAAGTCTATCTAAAGAGAAATGTATACAAAGATAGAATTAAAGAATCAAACTGTTTTTATTTGGCTTAGAGAGCAGAGAGATCTTCATTCTAAGTGATTTTTACTTTTTTTTTTCAATACTTATATTAAAAAAGTATGAATATCTGTGGAAAAGAAAATGAAGATTGAATGGAAATTGTTACTTCTGTTTTATCCTAAGTTTCATGTCCCCTCATTAAGACCTGAAAAAGCTGATGTATTTTGGGTATATGTTTCTTTTCTCATCTCTCTTGAAAATAATAGAACAATTTTGTAGAAATTCACAAATGAGCTAAATAAAGACGTGAAGAAAACCTCTGAGTGGCTAGAGCAAAGTGCAAACAAACTTTAGAATTAAGCGTCGGTCTTAACCCACAAACCATTTGGACAAATGTTAGAGGAAATAGCTTCTCTGAAATAGGGAGAAACTGCCTCTAACCATAAACTCCTTGAATTGGTATTAGGAAATTCTGTTCCAAGAATCAGCACCAGGAAAATGGCTCCATGCTACAGAGTATATCTATCTCCAATTTCCTTACCTTGACCAAGATATCGATCAGATTCCTTCACTGTGTGAGTGTACATGGGTTTCTGAGGAAATAAGTTGAAATACCTTTACCTATTTAAAAAGGTTTAAAGGCTCTTAAATTTAAAGGAGTTCCCATTCATATTGGCTTATAGAGTGTGTTTAGTACTTCTATATACCCAGGATAAGAGAACTCAAATATTTCTAGATGACAAAGGAATTTAACTCCCATGCTTTAAATGCCCTGGCTTTTTAAGAAAGCTCCCGACTCTTGTTGAAGCTATAACTCAGAGAAAAACTTAGCTGCCAGTTAAATTAATGGATATTGTTAGGTTATAGTAAGTGATATCCAGCTTATAAAAAACCAAAACACTAAGAGAGTTTTAGTATTAAAACTTAATTGAAGAATTGTCTTTGTCTTGATTTTATTTCAGAGTAAAAAAATGAATATTTTTGTCCATAAAGACTTGATGCCATTTATCATACTTCTCTGCCCATTTTTCCACCAAGTTCTTAAACTTAAATTCTTCAAACTCTCTAACTGTACCATTCCAAACAATTTTAATTCTTGACAGAAATCTTTTTCAACTTTTGGGTTTGACATCTGGTCCTAGATTTCTTTAGTAAGGTGTTTATAGCCATATGTGCAGCCACATTCTCTTTTATAGTCAATACAGGACTATAACTCAGTAACAATTAACTTATTATTAATATTTTACAGAGTCTCAAAGAAATTCAGAAGAAAAGAAAAATGGACATGAAGTTAATGATGCAAGCTATGGTCCAATTATTTCTCATGAAGCTATGCAGAAATAATAACAAGATCGGTTTAATTTCACCAATTTGTCCTTTGCCATAGTTAAACCCAATAAGGTTAGATAGTAATGGATAGCAACTGTTTATCATACAGCACATGTGTATACCTTCCAAATGCAGCTCTCAGGGGTGTGTGTGTGTGTGCGCGCGTGTGCGCACGCGCGCGCGCATATGGCCATCCTGTGATTATCGCATCAAAACATGACCTAGAATTTTGATATGGCCATCTTCTCTTTCAATGTATTCAAAGTTAACTCTCCCTTACAAATGGTCCTAATTTATTAAAAGCCTGGCAATAATTTACCTAGATGCATCTAAGACACTGTATATAACAAGTTTGTATGAGGATTTCTACCCTGTTTTGAAGTTCCCAAACTAGAATATCTCATCCACAATTTAAGGCTGACTTAGGACCAGATAGCAAATTAAGCAGCTCAAGCTTTAGAGGTCCAACTGACCAGCAAAAATAGTTATGGATAATATTCCCTATTGACTATTGGCCCATTACAGCAAAGTGTGTACGAGGACTAAAACACCTTGCTGTGCCTGGGTAACTACTATAGGAAAAAATTAAATAATTTTTAACTTAGAGAAAAGCACACTTGATTATTTAAAGTTAACTACCATTATCCATGGGACTTCTTCCCTTGGTTAGATCTAGGCTGGAGAGAAAACTACATACAAATTAGTTTCCAAGTTTTCTAAAGGATTTTTTATTGCCTTTCGGCTTTGATTAGACTTTTAACTTCCTCTTCTATCTGATATATAGTTGCTTTTATGTTACTATGCCACCAATATCCCAAGCAGATATTCAGTTAATGATACAGAATCAGGAGAATAAAGTCCCATGGCCAGCCTCTGGGATCTGAGGTAGACTTAAAGGGGAACTGAAAAATCATGAAGAAATGGTGCAGATGTAGACTTAATTGCCAAGGACAGCTCACCAGCCATAACTCAGACAAATGCATCACACTCCTGAAATAGCGATATTTCTTACATACCCCTCAAGTAATCGAAATTGCCTTCCTGGACAACTCTATCTACTGCTCAAGGGCAAACTACCCTCCTTGGTAGATTTCAGTCTGTGTTCCACAGACCTTCTGCCCTGTTAGCTTTTAAAGCATTGCCTTTGTTCAGTGAGGTGATCTATGCATCCTTGGTCTCCCTCATATATGAGTTAATTTTAGTGATACTTTAACTCAGGGGTGGACAAACCTTGTTCTTTAGGGCCAATAGTAAGTATTTTAAGCTTTACAGTTTATATGATTTCTGGTGTAACCACTCAACTAGTGTTATTGGCAAAAAATAGCTATAGACAATATGAAAATAAATAAGCATCACTGTTTTCTAATAATTTCTTAATTGGAAAAATATATTTTAAGATCAATATGGACTCATGGACATTTATTTTATACTTTGGGTTATAATGAATTACATTTTTTTTTCCAGTTTTATTGCGATATAATTGACATACAGTACTGTGTAATTTAAGGTGTGCAGCATAATGATTTGATTTACACATATTGTGAAATGGTGGCCAGTAAGTTTAAAATTCATCATCTCAAATAGATACCAAAAAAAAGAAAAAAAATTTCCATATGACAAGAACGCTTAGGATCTATTCTCTTGATAACTTTCAGACACACCATACGGCAGCGTTAACTACAATTATCATGCTGTGTACTTCATCTTTAGTACTTCTTTACCTTATAACTTATTTTATAACTAGTTATCTTGTAACTAGTACTTATTTATCTTATACCTTTTGACCACCTTCATCCTATTCTCCCAACCTCCATTTCTGGTAACTGCAAATCTCATTTCTTTTTCTATGTTTTTGTTTTGTTTTATTTAGATCCCACATGTTAGCAAGATCATACAATATTTGTCTTTCTCTCTCTGATTTATTTCACCTAGTATAATGCCCTCAAAATCTATTCATGTTGCTGCAAATGGCAGAATTTCCTTCTTTTTTTGTGGCTGAATAACATTCCATCATCTGTACCACAACTTCTTTATTCATTCATCCCTTGATGGACGCTTAAGTTATTTCCATGTCTTGGCTATTGTAAATAATGCTGTAATGAACACAAGGGTGCAGTTATTTTTCGAGTTAGTGTTTTCATTTCTGTTGTATTAATCCCCAGAAGTGGAATTGCTGGATCATGTGGTAGTTCTATTTTTATGTTTTTAGAATCTACACTGTTTTTTGTAGTGGCTCTACCATTTTGCATGCCTACCAACAGTACATGAGGGTTCCCTTTTCTCCACTTCCTCACTATCAGTTGTTATCCCTTATATTTTTTATGATAACTATTCCAATACACATGAGGTGATATCTCGCTGTGGTTTTGTCTTGCATCTTCATTATGATTGGTGATGTTGAACACCTTTTCATGTACCTGTTGGCCATTTGTATATCATCTTTGGAAAATGGCTATTTAGGTCCTTTGCTCATTTTTAAATCAAATTGTTTGTGTTTTTTTGCTGTTGAGTTGTTTGAGTTTTTATATGTTTTGGATATATTAACCCCTTATCAGATATATGGTTTGCAAATATGTTTTTCCCCTTCCATAAGTTGCCTTTTCATTTTGTTGATTGTTTTGCTGTGTAGAAGCTTTTAAGTTTGATGTAGCCTCACTTGATTATTTTTTATTTTGCTGCATGGGCATTAGGTGTCAAATACAAAAAATAATTGCCAAAACCCATGTCAAGGATCTTTTTTCCTGTTTTATTCTTGGAATTTTGTGGTCTCCATTATTACAATTAAATTTTTAACCCATTTGAGTTACTTTTGTATGTGGTGTAAGAGAGGGGCCTAGTTTCATTCTTTTCCATGTGTGGAAAAGAATGGACTATTTCTCCATCTTGGCATTAATGGAAGTGTATTCTGCTGTTTTTCCAGAAAGAAGATTTATTATATAAAGGTCTCTTTAGCCTGCTGCAAAGAAGGTGCTTTTCTTTTGGTTTCTAGTAGGTGGCATCTAAGCCTCTTGGATCCCTGCTTTATATAAAGCCTTAAAAATGCCTTTTTAATTTTCTTATAGATATTTAATCATGCTCGCTACCCTCAGTTTCAGTCTCTATTGGTGTTAGCAACAGTTTTGGTAGTGTTTGCTCAGATTCTCTTAGGGCTCCGCAGTGTTTGGTCTCGGAGGGTATAGGGGGAGGGGCCCTCTAAGTTGGGGTTTGGGGGCTGTGGCTCAGCCTCAGTTTTGCAACTGCTGCTGGTAAAAATCAACTGTTGTTTTTCTGCTGTCCCGCTTCTCTGCCTTCTGCCCTGATGACTGGGCAGGAGTGTCAGGGCCATTCAGGGAACTTGCCCCTCTTTCTCCCCTCCCCTTCCTCTTTCCCATACAGGGACCTCTGGCAACTGCGAGAGGCAGCTTTTTTATTTCTCCCAGTCCACCGTCCAACATCTGGAGTTCTGATCTGTGGTAGCTTTTATGTGCAAATCCCATGCTCCGACATGCTGGTGTGCAGTTTGGGTGTTTTTTGTTGGGTTTTAGATGTTCAGTTTATTGTTGTTTTAAGGGAAGAGATCTGGGGACATCTCTCATTCCGCCATGTTTCCCTCATTTTTTTACATGTGACTATGCAATTTTCCCAGCACCATTTATTGAGGAAATTATCTTTTCTCCATTGAGTATTCCTTGTTCCCTTGTCAAATATTAGTTGATCATGTATTCATGGGTTTATTTTTGAGCTCTTGGTTCTGTTCCATTGGTCTATGTGTCAGTTTTTATGCCGGTACCATACTGTTTTGGTTATTATAGCTTTATGGTATAGGTTGAAAATCATAAAATATGATGCATCTCGCTTTATTTTTCTTTCTCAGGATTGCTTTGTCTATTCAGGGTCTTTCGTGGTTCCATGTGAATTTTAGGATTATTTTATTCCACTCTAAAAAATGCCATTGGAGTCCTGATAAATTGAATCTATAGACAGTTTTGGGTGGCATAGAGATTTTAACAAGATGAGTTCTTCTAACCTATGAACGTGGGATGCCTTTTTGTTTATTTGTGTCTTCAATTTCTTTCATCAATGTCTTGTAATTTCAGTGTAGAAACCTTTAACTTCTTTGGTTAAATATATCTAAGTATTTTATTGTTTTTGATGCTATTTTATTTTATTTTTATTAATTTAAAATTTTTCTTTTTATAATACTAGTAGCAACTATTTATTTTACAGCTGAATATATTTTAGAGAGATTATTTCTTTTCTAAGTAAGTGTTTCTATTTTATTCACTTTTTAAAATAATTAAGAAAATTTTTTTCAATTATAGTTGGCATACAATATTATATTAGTTTCAGCTATACAATATAGTGATTAAATTTATATAATGTATAAAGTGATCACCCTGATAAATCTACTACCCATCTAACACCATACATAATTATTACAATATTATTGACTATATTTCATGCTATACTTTATATTCCTAAGACTTTTTTTGTAAGTACCGATTTATACTTCTTAATTTCTTCCCCTTCTTCACTCAACCTCCCAAACCCCCTCCCATCTGGCAATTATCAAAATGTTCTTCTATATCCATGAGTTTGTTTCTGTTTGTTTATTTATTTTGTTCTTTAGATGTAAGTGAAGTCATTTGGCATTTGTCTTTCTCTGTCTGACTCCACTCAGCACAATACCCTCTAGGTCCATCCATGTTGTTGCAGGTGGCAAGATTTTATTCTTTCTTTATGGTTGACTAATATTCCATTGTATATATGTACTACTTTTCTTTATCTAGTTAACCATTAATGGACACTCAGGTTGCCTCCATATTTTGGCTATTGTAAATAATACTACAATGAACATATGGATTCATATGTCCCTTCGAAGTAGTATTTTGGGTTTCTTTGGATAAACATTCAGAAGTGAGATTACTGGGTCCTTCTTTGTTTCTTGTTATAGCCTTTTTTTTTTTAAGTCTATTTTGTCTGGTATAGGTATTCCTACCACAGCTTTTTGTTTGTTTGTTTCCATTTTCATGAAATATTATTTTCCATCCCTTTACTTTTAATTTATGTATGTCTTTCAGTCTGAAGTGGATCTCTTTTAGGCAACATGTATAAAGTTTTTGTTTTCTTCTCTATTCAGCCACCCTATGTCTTTGGATTGGAGCATTTAATCATTTACATTTAAAGTGATTGTTGATAGATATGTAGTTATTACTATTTTATTTGTATTTTTTATCTTTTTCTCTTCTTAATTCTCTCTAACATTTACTCTAATACTAGCTTGGTGATGATGAACTCCTTTAGCTTTTTCTTGTCTGGGAAGCTCTTTATCTGTCCTTCAATTCTAAATGATAGCTTTCCTCTGTGGAATAATCTTGGTTGAAGGTCCTTGCTTGTCATCACTTTGAATATTTCCTGCCAGTCACTTTTGACCTGCAAAGGTTCTGTTGAGAAATCAGCTGACAGTCTTATGGAAGCTCCCTTGTAGGTAACTAGATATTTTTTTCTTGCTTAAGATTCTCTGTCTTTAACCTTTGGCGTTTTAAAGATGATGTGTCTCTTTCAGTTCATCTTGTTTGGGACTCTGCACTTCCTGGGCTTGTATTGTCTGTTTCCTTTGCCAGGTTAGGGAAGTTTTCCATCATCATTTCTTCAAATAGGTTCTTAATCTCTTGTTCTCTCTTTTTCTCCTTATGGTACTCCTATGATGCAAATGTTGCTATGCTTGATGTTGTTCCATAGGCCCCTTAAGCTATCCTCATTTTTTTAGATTCTTTTTTCTTGTTGCTATTCTGATTGGATATTTTCTGCTACCTTATTTTCTAAATCGCTGATTCTATCTTCTGCTTCATCTAATCTACCCTTGATTCTCTCTAATGTATTCTTGATTTTGGTTATAGTATTTTTCAATTCTGACTGTTCTTTTTTTGTTTTCTAGCTCCATTTTTATGTTTTCTATCTCTGTTAAAATTCTCACTGAGTTCATCTACTCTTTCCCTAAATTCAATGAGCATCTTTATAACCAGTGTTTTGAATTCTGCATCTGATAGATTACTTGTCTCCATTTCGTTGAGGTCTTTTTCTGAAGCTTTATTCTGTTCTTTCATTTGGGATGTTTCTTTGTCTCCTTATTTTAGCTGCCTTTTTGTTTCTATGCATTAGTTAGGGCTGCTATGTCTCTCAGTCTTAACAGAGTGGCCTTATGTAGTAGGTGTCCTATAGGGCCCAGTGGTGCAATCTCCCTGGTCACCTGAGCCAGGTGTTCCAGGTGTTTCCCTTGTATGGGTTTTGTATGCCCTCCTTGGTTGAGCCTTGGTTGCTGTTTGCACAGCAATTGGTAGGATTGACCTTGAAGCTGATTGGTTGTGAAGACTGGCTGGTGACTTGTAGAGAAGCTGTTGTGTAGGGACTAACCCTACATAGCAGGATTTGCTTTAGCAGAGCTCTGTTGCCTGCCCAGTATGCTCTTTGTGTGTGTCATTCTCAGATGTGACCCTGTGTGCTCCAGTTTGGTTAGAATTCAGCTACTGGGCATGCAGACTCTGAAGGTGCATTTACCCCTGTTGGGTTTGGAGGTGCCTGAGAGAGGCTAAGTTTTGAACTGAGTCTCACTGCTGCTAGTATAGGGCTTGGGGCTACTTAGCAAAAGTTATGGGCCTGCCAAGGCCAGATGCTGATTGTTTTGGATTTGTGAACTTTTGAGAGATTTTGAAAGCAAAGTCCACAGCATAAGCCAAGACAGACCTTTTGTATGGAATAGCCACTGGAAACATCTTGGATGGGCCCACAAGTTGCGTGGGGCAAGGTCTCAGGGAATCACCAGGGAAGGGTGAAGGGTATTAGGTTGATAGAGACTCAGATATGGCAGCTGTCTATGTCTGCATGCTGGATCTGGGAGGGGTCAACAAAGGAAAAATGGCTTCTGCCAGCACTTCTGTTTGCGAGAAAGCTGCTCCTCTAGCTCTCACTCTGAAGCCAGATAATTCAGTTCCTCCCTATATGTCTCTGGCACCTTTCGAGCTGCTGCCTCAGCCCTGGAGCTCAGAGGAAGTGAGTCCATCAGCAAGTAAGTACATGTGAGGGCTCTTTAAGAGGAACACCTGGGCCTCCAGTCACCCTCTGTCTCTTTCTCTCAGTTACAATCTCTGCTGGTTTTCACAGCCAGAAGCTGTGGTGACTTCTGGCACTGGGACATCAGGCTGAGGAGCCTTGTATGGGGCTGGGACCCCTCACTCCTCAGGGGGACCTCCACATTCAATATAGTCCTATTTTCAACTCTTACAAATGAGTGTGGGACCAGCCCATTTAGCATTTCCATTCCTCCTACCAGTCTCCATGTGGCTTCTTCTGTATATCTTTAGTTATAGAACTGTTTATCTAGAGCTCAGGTGATTCTCAATGGTAGTAATTCTGTAGTTATAATTTTGATGTGATCAAGACAGGAAGCAAGCACAGTGTTTTTCTACTTCTCCATCTTGACCAGAAGCCCAGATGCTACTTTAAATAGGATCATTTTCTATATTTCTTTTTAAGACCATTTGTCAGTGCATGGAAATGCTAATGATATTTGTATGTTAATTTTGCATCTTCAACTTTACTGAATTTATTAGATCTATCAGTTTTTCAATGAAGTATTTAGGATTTTTTATATATAAAATTGTCATCAGCAAATAGAGACAATTTTACTTCTTTCTTTTCAATTCTGAATCTTTTTATTTCTCTTTTTTGTCTGACTGCTCTGGCTAAGATCTTCAGTACTTTGTTGAATAGGAATGGTGAAAGTAGGCACCCTTGTTTTATTCCTGATCTTAAAGGAAAAGCTTTCAGCTTTTCATCACTGAGTATGATATTAGCTATGGGCTTGCTGTATATGACCTTTATTTTGTTATGTTCCTTCTATACCTAATATGTTAAGAGTTTTTACCATGGATGGATGTTGAACTTTGTCAAATGCTTTTTCTGTGTCTAGTAAGATCATATATACACATATATATATGTGATCAATCAAAGATATATATACACATATATATATATACACATATATATATGTGTATATATATACACATATATATATATATGTGTATATATATATTTATACTATTAAGATAGCGTATTACATTTACTGATTTGTGTATGTAGAACCATCCTCACATTCTCACATTCTAGGGAGAGTTCTACTTGGTCCTTTTGGAATAGTCCTTTTAATGTGCTGCTGGATTTGGTTTGGTAATATTTTACTGAGAAATTTTGCATCCATACTCTCCAGGGAGATTGGCTTGTAGTTTTCTTGTAGTGTCCTTTTCTGGCTTTGGTATCAGGGTAATGCTGGTTTCAAAAAATTAGTTTGGGAGTGTCCTTTTTTCTTGGATTTTTGGGAAGAGTTTGAGAGAGATTGACATTCATTCTTAAAATCCTTGGTAAAATTCATCAGTGAAGCCATCTGGTCCTGGGCTTTTCTGTTTTGGAAGATTTTTGATTACTGATTCAATGTCCTTACAAGCAGTTAGTCTGTTTATAATTCTGTTTCTTTCAGAGTCGCTCTTGGAAGGTTTTATGTTTCTAAGAATTTTTTCATTCCTTTCAAATTGTCCAGTTTATTAGTGTATAGTCGTTCATAGTAGCCTTTTATGATTTTTGTTTTTCTGTTGTATTGTCATGTTTTCTCTTTAATTTATAATTTTAATTTGAGTCTCCTTTTTTCCTTGGTTAGTCTAGCTAAAAGTTTGTCAATTTAATTTCTTTTCAAAGAACCAGTGCTTAAGTTGTTCATCTTTTCTGTTGTTTTCTTGTTCTCTATTTCATTTATTTCTGCTGTAACCTTTATTATTTTCTTCCTTCTGCTAACTTTAGGATCAGATTTTTCTTGATCCTAAAGGCATGAGTTAGATTGTTTATTTGAGGTCTTTCTTGTTTATTAATGTAGGGGTTTATTGCTAGGAATTTCCTTCTTAGAACTACTTTTCCCATAAGTTTTGGTATGTTGTGTTTCCATTTTCCTTTGTCTCAAGATACTTTTTAACTTCCCTTTTGATTTCTTCTTTGATCCATTGATTGTTCAGGAGAGTTTTGTTTAATTTTCATGTATTTGTGTATTCTCCAATTTTCTTCTTGTTACTGATTTCTAGTTTCATACCATTGTTGTCAGAATATACATAGTATAATTTCATTTTATAAAAAATTTCTTAAGACTTATTTTGTGGCCTAACATATGATCTGTCCTAGAAAATGTTCCATGTGCACTTGAGAAGAACACGTATTCTGTTGTCATTAGATAGAATTTTTATATATGTCTATTAGATCCAATAGGTTTATAGTGTTCAGTTTCGGTATTTCCATTGGATTCTCTGTCTGTATGATCCATCCATTGTTGCAAGTGGGTTATTATAGTCCCCAGCTATTAATTGCATTGCTGTTTTTCTTTTTAGTGGTTAGTTTTTGCTTTATGTATTTATGTGCTCTGATGTTGGATGCATAAATAAAGTTGTTATTGGTGAAATGACCCCTTTATTTTTATATAATGATCTTCATCTCTCTCTCTCTCTTTTTTTTTTTTTTTTTTTTTGCTATTTTTAGTTTTAAAGTCTATTTTGCCTGATGTAAGTATAGATACCCCTGCTTTTTTGTTGTTTTTTTGGTTACTATTTGTTTGAAATAGCTTTTTCTGTCCCTCTCTATGTGTATATTTCAGGCTGAAGTGAGTCTCTTGCAGGTTATCAATTAGCTACCTTGCCTATGCAGAATGAGAAGGCCACTTCAAACAGCTTCTCAGGTGTTCTTGCTCAGGCTTTATGGTTGGGAGATGCCAGGAGCTACACTCAGCAGCGGGTGGATTATGAATCAGCTCCTCTGCCTGGATAGAGCGGGGGAATCCTCCAAAACTGAAACAGCTCTTCACTTGTGGTCTTGTCTCAGGACAACCTGCTCCCAAAATTCCTGGCTGAAGATGCCACTGGCTTTATTCTTTGATTGATCAGCTCTGCCAGATGTGCTCTCTGCTTCAGTGTTGCTGTACTAAATAGCTTCCAGATGTTCTGGCCAGCCTTTTTTGTCATGTGGAGCCAGGGGATACACTCCTCAGTGAGTTGGGCTATGACTCAGTTCCCCTGTTTGGGAGGAAGCACATCAGGCTTCAGGGCCAGAAAGGTTCTTTGAAGACTTGAATCAGACAGACCTGTACCCCGCCAAGTTCCCTGGTCAGAATACACTATCATCTTGGCTCTGTAGATGTGCGTAGTTACTGGTTGGGACAACTACTTGGGCATTGCAGATAGGCAATTGGTCTGCCAAGATCCAAGTGCTGGTTTTGGCAAAGCCCCTTTCTCCTTGTTCATCGCAATCAGATTCCCAGTGGTTAAGTTCTGCAGATTCTTCTGAGATACCCATGGGGCAATATCAGAGGGCTCCCAAGAAATGACTCACAATGCTGGGGGATCTGGATGTCTCTGACTTGTGCTCTTTTTTTTCTACTGGAGGAAACATAGTCTCAGGAGAGCCCCCAAAGTGTGGTGCTGTGCTAGCCTGGGGGAGGGATAATGTGGTCAGCATGTAGCCATACCTCTTACCTTTCTAATGTAGTCTTTCCTGATCTATGGTACAGGGGGTTTAGCCTCACCCATGTTCTAGGATTTTCTCAGTAGTGTCTTGTTCATGAGTAGTTGTTAGTTGTTCTTCTTGCAAGAGGAAGCAAAGTCAGGAATGACCTATGGTGACATCACCTGTGTTATTTATGAATAGTGAAATTTTGTTTTCATGCAGTGTTCTGTTATAATATATTCTTTAGATTTATTTTTAACCATTAAACATATTAAAAAAACATTCTTAGTTCATAGACCCTACAGAAGCAGGCAAAGACTGAATCTGACCTGTGGGCTGTGGTATGCCAAGCCATGCTTCAGTTGAGTATTTCCGAGGCATTCTTTGACAGGGTGTGACATATAGAAAAATATAGGGAAACGAGAGGAAGTTAAGGTTGAAAATCTTCAAAATAAGCTGATTATGTGAAAAAGAAAGATTGCCAGCTGGGAAATGTTAACCCTGGGGATATTCTCAGTAGAAATCTAGAAGTGGCAAGGAAATAAACTGCAAGATAGGTTAGATAATTTTCTCATTTCTCCTTTTATGATTTTTTTTTATTTGATGGATTTTGAACTTCACAATAGAAACTGCTATTGCCTGTTTATTTCATAAATAGACTGCAAAGTAGGAGTTAATAATATTATTTTGAAGTCGTCCAAATCCTCTGGTATACATGCACTATAACATTTATATCTTCTTGATGGGCTTTTCATCTCCCATGCTAATAGTGAATTGGATTTTTTTGTCTCAAAGAAGCAGAGCAGCATAAGCTTTCTGAAAAATAGAGACAAACAGTGCCAATATTTTGTGAGTGATTTTTTTCAGAGAACTTGTAGGAAGAGGAAAGAATAAATGAACATTCTTGAGTAGCTACTATGAACTGAATATTATTCTAATACGTGTAGAATCTTAGTATAGTGTTTAGCACAGAACCAGCACTAAATAGAGCCAGCACTCTGATTTTAACACAACTATGTGCTTGAAATACTATTATGTCTGTTTTGCATTTAGAAAAAAATAAAGCTTTTGAGATTAAGTTTTCTCATGTTACATAATCAGCAAGTAGTGACCCTGAGTACCTAGTTCACTCTTAATATATATTGTTAAATTTTGCTTTTATTGTGGTAAGAACACAATGTGGCATCCACCCTTTTAAAATTTTAAGTGTACAACACAACATTGTTAATTATGGCATAGTGATATATGGCAGACCTCTAGAATCTAATAATCTTGCATAACTGAAACCTTATATCTGTTGAATAGAAACTCGCAGAGAGATTTTTAATTTTTAAATGTGAGACTACTAGATTTTAAATCAATCCTAACTTGAAGCCTTCTTCTATCTGGCACAGAGTATAGTCTATCCAGGTGACAATTTTAATGCTAAAGTAGCTCCTTGATGTGTTGCTGAGGTCATACCTGATGAGTCTAAAAAAAGAAATTCATTAGCAACTAAGGAAGAGTGAACCTCTTGACCCAGACTAGACCGATGCTGTTAAGGGATTAGCAGTGCTATTCATAGAGTTATGCTTAGCTAAATAATTGGTGACACTTAACACAAGGCTTTTACCAAGACAGAAAAAAATAACACTACTCGTTCATATAATTAGATTTTTCACCTCAAGTGAAAAAGTAAATTGTACACAAGATGCAGGCAGACCTGAAGTGGCTGTTCAAAGGTGATATGGGTCTTTAATTACAGGACAAATCAGATGTAGGTCTTCAGACTCACCATGTAGTGATGATTTGAATTCAGAAGTGTTAAAACCTCTGAGACAAGAGATTAGTGGTCAGCTCTGCCACCACTCTGGCTGCCAGGAAATGTGAATCATTTATATGGGCACTTCATGAGGATGTGCAATCAAATCTCACTTGAGGTGCTTTTAAATAATTCTACTGCTCTGCCCTGGAAACTTTTGTCAATCAGTAATCTGGGCTGCCCTTTCTTCCCCATTACTCTCGCCAGCTTAGCAGCAGCTGAACCTTTGTGGTCAGAGATTTGCTAATGTATCAGCTCAAAGGTACACATTTCATGTTTCCCGTGCCCTCTCATTTCCTGCCTCTCAAGACACTACCTCTCTAAGGATTCATTTCATTGTTCCTAATAATTACCCTACTCCTGAGACGGTGACTGTAAGACAGACTTCAGTGTGACTGGCCTCTCATTTTGATCTTCTATTGCCTTGTCTGAGTGTTCTGGAAAATCATATCTTTCCTGGGTATACATTACTATGACCCAAATTAAGAAGAGTGAAAGATTAGGTAGGAGAAAGGACAGTTTTGTACTTGGGAATGAGGTAAAGGAAAAGAGTGTTTCATATTTCTTTACAATATAACTTTAATAACAACCAATCATGGGCATAGTTTCCTATAGGTTCTAAATAAAAATATGTTTTCTGATAGAACAATTCTAACAAAACACGTCTTTCATGTCTCCTAACTAGAAACTAAAGAGTAAATTGTTCTTTGTTGACATATGATATTTTTCTTTGTACTGTTTCTGAATTTCTACTTTTTATATTTTTAAATTACTGTTTTAGAAAAAGTTAGATAGAATCCCTTTGTTTCCTATATTTTCTAATATCTCAAGTTTATTTTAATTTGTTTTATGAATATATGGTTATATTTTAGTGTGAACTACTGAGATACTTTTTGAAAGTGGGAATGTCTAAATTATTCTGAAAAAGAATAAATCTCTCAGACTAAACAAATAAGATCTAAAGATTCAAAATACATATAAAAAGCTCTTTTCTGGTTCTTATTTAATATTATTTTTTATGGGTTTATATTTAACAGAAAACTGATACACCACAATTTGGTTTAAGTAATCCCAAGTTTTACTTTAAGCACCACCATTTACAGATGTGAACATGGAGGAAATTTGACCTGACAGGGCCCTTTTGTCAGAGAAAATCTTAATCAGAAGGTCCTGGACCATTGGCTGAGAAGTTTTGAGGGCATCGTTGGAGATGTCTAGGTAGAAGAGAGGCCAGAGCTCTGTTTGAGGGGATATGAGGGGTCATCTGGGCTGGGACTCCTCTAGGAAATGTCCCTTAGGGGAGAAGAACTTGCTATGAATAATATTGCTGTAGCTATTTTATCGTTAAATTGCCATACATATGGGGCCTCAATGGGAGGTGGTGTCTTAGGAGAGATTGGTTATATTATGAAGTAGCAGATCTTAGGAGGATAAGAAAAGAAGTTTTTCTTCCTCTTTAAGTTCAATATCTATTTTTCCCCCCTGATTGCACTTCCATTCATTCTGTCAGCTTTACTTTTATTCTGTGTTGGTGTTTCAAGTTGGGTGAGTGTTCTCCCAGGTTTGCTTAGGAGAGGTGCAGTTTGTTATTGTTATCCTAGTATAATTATGAATAGCATCTCTTTTCACTTTTTAAAGTGTTTTGATTTAGATGATAAATCATATATGCACCCAGCTATGAAGTAAAATGAGTGGTTTACAGGGCTCTCTCCCCCACAGGAAGAGATCTAAGATAGATAGCGTGTATATAGCCACACGGTTTAGGACCACTATGCTGTTAAGAGGACCATGGGCTGAGGAAAGGGGAAGCCAATAGAGAGCATTGGCCCACAGCACTGGGTAAAAAGCAGGAAGGCAGGGGTTTACCCCCAAGGGGCTGGAGGCAGGCTAGTTAAGGTTGAGGTCTGAGCCAAGCAAGCAAGTAGCAAAGCCTGACTGAGGAGATGATGCCTCCTAAGCTCCCTTACCTCCACAGAGTTTTCTTTTTCCTTTCGGTGATTGACTTTCTTGCCATAGCAATAAGTTATATAACAAAAAATTACATACTTTGGCAAATTGCAGAGGTTTAAGAGACCTTAGAGTTCCACAACTCTTAGCCTTGACTCTGTTTTGTGGACATGGATACCTGGAAATTCTCTTGACATTTTTTCTCATCTCTTATTTCTGAGGGTAGACTCAATCAGACTCCTCTCCTTCAGATTCTACTCTTTCCAGAGAATGCTGGATTCTTCGTCCCGATGCAAGCTCTTGATACCAGAACCTTAAAAAGACAACTAGACAATTATTGACATGAACATTGGTCTATTAGGGTTCACTTGCATCTTAGGGACCATCTTGAGGGACAAACCCAACCCCAATGAGTCCTAGATTAGCTTTTCTTCATGGTTTCCCATTTTAATTGCAAAGGATAATGAATCATTCTAAGTGGCACACTAGAAGATGGACCTATGAGAAAAGTTGAAGACCTCAAGGAAACCTAAGGATGTTGAATCCCCTGCTTAGCAGGGAAGATCTGGGAAAAGCAGACTTCAAGATTTGAATATACCTGTATTTATTTTGGTACCTATTACTTTAATTTGTCCTTTTACTCATGATTTCAACAAATATTTACTGTGTCAGGCAAGAGAGGGGGCAGAAAATAAAACCAATGTTTATTATTGTGTAATGTGATGTGTCTTGATAAAGGTGTTCATAGAATGCTTCAGAAGCAGAGGAGGGACATCTAGATCAGTTTTGAAAAATCAGAATGCTTTAGAGAATGTCTGTGTCTTAACATACAGCCACCAATGAGGTGGAGTTGGTGAGAAATGGTGCTGGGGTTGGGGAGAGAAAGAAATAATAATATTACAACTGTGGTCAGTTGGAATGCGCGTACCTGGGAGTGCTGTCCTTTAAGCAGTGCTCTTTCAGTGAAACAAGATTCTGCAATTAATATTAGAATTTAAGTTTTAAAACAGGAAGAACATAGGTTGCTTTATATGCCACAAACAAATCATATTCAGCAACTGATGGTGTAACCCCCACCCACCAACTCACCAGCTACCTCAACCAGATAGGAGGTAGGAGTACTGAGAGGTAGAGTTGCTGGTTAAGTTTAAGCAATCCCTAATTAAAGCAGTACAACCCCCTTACCCAGACTCCTTCTCACCCAGTGTTTCTCCAGTGTTTTAGACACACAGAGAAGCTGGTCTCTCCTAGGTCCCATGTACAGTGGGAGACAGTAGTCTACTGACTTAAGAAAAGTCTCTCGAATTTGATTTCATTTATGAAAGGAAGTATAACATATATATAAAAGCATACCCAAGAAAACATTCTTTCCATTATGTTCATTAAAGATGCTAATTGAAGACTTACCACGTTTCATTGCTGTGTAACTTGTGTTTTAAAACCCTGACAACTGACACATATCAAAATCAGTTTTGAGTGTGTTGTACGACCTTCCAGTTATGATTCTCAGACTCTGAAAAAGAAGATTCTATAATGCTTTTCTGGTCTGGTGTGCTGTTAAAACATGTTTCCCACGAACATTGCCCTGTTTTTAACAAAAATTCATATAAAGAATCAATGTCTGTCTGGCTTTATAGCTATATTCATTCAGAAACTTGATTAAGGCAGAAGTTTTCTAACATGCAGGAAGAGCTAACATTTTTAAGATTCAAGGGAGATAGGAGATATCATGGGATTGAAATCAATGGAATAGTTTAGCAATCAGACTATCTTTAAAACCTACATCTCCACCCCAAGCAAATCTCACATTATATTTTCTCAATTTGCCTGATTGTGATACTTTGATTAAAGGTAAATTGGATTATTAGTTAGTTAAAATGAATATCTAGTACCTCAAGGAAGTTGGCTGTGTTTCAGAAAAAAGGAGAGGAAGAACGCATTCAGAGAGATTTACCTGGGGAAAGTTGTGTTTAGTCAATAACTTAGTTATTACTTGTCAAGAGTCTGAAATCCTTGAATCTAAGAGCACATTTTTCTCTCATGAAATTACCAGAGCTCCTTGGTTAAGATAATTAAGTATTTAAAATATTGCCTGAGAGGATTGTTTGTTATCTTTGCCTAATTGGGAAAATTTCTAAACTGAAATGACTTACTCAATGTAATAATCACAAATAAAAGAATTTATTTTAGGTTTCACCTTCGATTATGATATCTTTTGGGATGGATGGCTTAAGCATCCCTAGGCAGTAACAATAAATTGGTGAACGCATTCAGTAAGCCAAAGGCAACTTCTCATACAGGATTAGCAGTCTTATTGTGCAGTTCTTTGACATGGGGGGCAAAAGGCATTCACTCATGTAACTAAGATTTGTTTAAAAACCGTATGAGCCAAGATCTGTGTTAAAAATACTGTAGAACAAGGTGGAATAAGTCACATTCCTTGCCTAGAGGATATTACAACCTGAGGGAAAGGTCAGAATTAGAAACAATAAAAGATCCTGCAGTGTGTTAAGAGCCCTAACAAGGGGCCAAGAGTGCAGCAGAACTCAGAGGATGGATTTACTCATTCTGTCTGAGGCTGTGAAGCGAAGTTTCATGAGGAGACGATCTTTCACCTGGCCCTACAGGTAGAAAAGGAAGTAGGATTCAAGGTAGAGGGAGCATTAGAGGCCCAGGCCAAGAGTGCTGAATGGGCCTGATGAGTTGTGTTACAATGATGATGTTGGGAGTGGAGCAGAGATGGTGGTGGAGGTGGAAGTTCTTGTATGCCAAGCTAGGGAGTTTCTAAATCCTGTATGCAACAAGAGCAATTGCTTCCTTCTTTAAATATAACCAGTTGATTAAACAGGAAGTGCTCATTAGTGTACAATCAGGGAATAGCTTAATTCCACCACTGTCCTCTAAATCTGCTGTTTCTCTGCCCAATTTGGAATTTTATAGCTTTTTGTCACTTTCAGTTATAAATGATCAGAGCTTCATTAGAAAGTCCAATTTGTTATGAGTCAAAATTCCGGTTTTTCATTCAACTAAGGATATCTCCCCTTCACTATAGCTAAAACCTAACCTAGGAGTGGATGGTGGTGGGGCATGGGCTGAGAGCCTGGACTTTCAGACAGCTTCCATAAATTTTGCTCCCTAGGTGCCTCACTTACCTCATCTTAGTCCCAGCTCTGCCTGTTTTAATTTTTCTCCAATCCCTTACTCTCCCTTCTTCTCTTATTTACTGTGTTGTTTCTGGATGCTTCAAGGTTGGGAAGAGAGAGGAAGTGAAAGACGGGCACACATGCCATTTCACTTAGCTGGTATAGTTTGTTTTTCTTGAATATTAATGCCTTTTTCATCACAGGCAGTGAAATTTTCTTTCATGGCATACCTTAGTGGACTCTGGAAGTCTCTGGACCTTAGAAATAAACAATTTTCCGACGTGTGTAATGCATTCTCTAGCAGATATCTTTGGCCCCTTCTCAGTTCCTATACCAGGATCATAACTCACAGATGGAAGCTGATTTACCCAGAGACTGGTGATGCTTCACCTTCAGGATCCCTCACTTGCACAGGCTCCTACCAGGGTCCAGGAAGGCCTCTAGGAATGAGTTCTCATGGTCGTTTTTGCAAATGTTTTTAGAGTAAGCTATTTTAACATAAGCAATTAAGACTGAAGTCTCTTTCCATTGTGCTCGTCCCTCTGAAATACTTCCTCTTATATCTAGTGAACTTTAAGCATTGTAGGAATTGGCGGGGGCGGGGGGGGGCTGGCTAAGAGGGATCTATCTAGTTAGGATTCAGTAGGATATATTTGTGTGATTCAAAAGTTATAAGATTTTGCTGGCCATCCAGTGTGAAATGGCTTCCAGAAATACTCCTATCACTATTGTGATGGGAAAATACAGAGACAGAGGTTTTATTGATTTGAAGTCCATGGCATCTGGCTTCAGAAACATGAGGCTCAGAGCTAGTATGTGAAAAAAAAATTTCTTATTACAGATATGGAAGAAATTATTTTCCAAAATTTAATGACAATTCTAAAATTTTCCATGGAATCTCTAAAATAAGATTAAGCAGAAACTTTCTAAACTATCAAAAATTTAAACAAATTAATTCAACCATACCTGCAGAAAGACTAAGTGATCTTTGATTTATCTCTTTTATTACTTTCATATGGAACAGATTTCAAAATTTTCTGGATTTTTGGTGTTTGTGTCATTTGTCAGCTTTTAAAATTTGTATTTTATTATTTCTTTGTTATTGTAAATAAATTTTTTTGTGCCTAATTTTGTAAAAGAAGGCCCTCCGAGTTAAATATTCTTTAGGCCCCAGAAACCTAGAATTCCCCTTTCCAATGGGCTCATCTTTACAGGTAGTCATCCTCTTGAGCAGTAAGATGACTTTCAAGATGACTTAGGCTCTGTGACTTTCCACGTCTCTTGGGCCAAAAGAAATATTTACATCCTTGTCTTGCCACACTAGGGAAATGTGACTTGCTTCAAAGAACTTAGTCTCACTCAGTTCTGAAGCCAGGCCAATGAGTGTATGTGCTCCTCTCATCAAACATCTAGCTTTGGACAGTGAGAAATCAATGTTCCCCTCTACTAGCAAAGGACTCTCCTATCCCCCATCTCATCCCTACATATAATATAGCTTTTGAAGCTTCTTTCACTTACCTCCAGGCAGAGGAGAGGGAAATGCCTTAGACTCATACTTCTATGTCAATAACTAAACCATTTCAAATAAATCTGCCTTGATTATTATTCTCCTCAATGATTCTCTAGCCTTCTCAGATGTGCATGTTGGACAAAGGTCCCATACTGGTTTTACTTTCTCTTATAAGTAAGTCCTCTAGGATATCTAGCACCTGTTGTTGTTACTCATTAGCCTCATCTGCAATTTCAAGGGAGGCAAATTTGGGGGCAACTCCTTTTGTCTAAATGTGTAGTCCTTCCTTTAACCAAAGACTTTACAATTTTTACAGCAGTCAAGCCAAGAATCAAAGAAAAGAAAGGAATTCTAGGCAGATAATTTAAGCCATGCAAAGGCAATAAATACAGAAAGGCTGACTCTGGAATCTTGGAATGCTAAGGCAGCTGCAGCAGAGAGTGTAGGAGATGAAGTGCAAAGATCTGATGTTAGAAAAGGGCCACATTGTGATCTTTTATAGAATATTTTATTGTTTCCCCAAAGGATCAAGAATGGTACTGGTTCCCAACCTGGGGTTTGGGAACCCCTGTATTACGCCCTAATGCCTAATTTTGTACCTCCACAAACAAAAACTTCAAGAATCTACTTCCACTTCTTTGGGTAATTAACAGCCAGAATGTATTTTTTTGTCCTCTGAATCACTTCTCCAATTTGTCACAGACTTTGGCCACTTCCAACCCCAAACATCTATCAGAGGATTCAGTGGCAGAGGAATTGAGGCCCTTTATGGTCTTTTAGAAAAATAGTAAAGCATGGCATGAGGAATTGGAATTGTGATGATTGATTTTTTTCCCCTTGTACTACTCTAGGAATGTCGCTTTCTTTGTTTCAGTTTGTGTCCTCTTTTGGTTAAAGTTCAGAACAACGTTAATATAGGTGGTTAAAGGCTGAAAGATAGTGCAGAAAAGATATGGATAGCAGTGTTTAACACACTGCTCTTTTCAAAATACTTTACTGGACCCCATCTTATTGGCTTCTCAAAACAATCACAGGAAGTATGATTCCAGCTATTACATATGAGGGAAGTGAGACAAAGATAGAATGAATTGGCTAACTTCACTAGGCTAGTTACAGACAGTCAGGACTGTGATTCTAACCTCCTAATTAACTTTTCTATGTGATGTTCTTTCTTTGAAAAGGCTCTGAACAGGGAAACGAGAGAGCAAAGCAAATGGAGGGAGTGGAGAAAGTAGAGTGAGGAAGGAGCCAGGTTGTTGACTTGCTTGTCTTGTGCTACAGAAAGAGCATGGGTAGCTTTGGGCGCAGGTGTCAGTTACGGCCCAAAGGAAGCTGTTTGGAGAAGCAGCAGGGTAGGTCACTCCCCAGAAGGTCCTCCCTAGAAGAGACAGTGGAGCTGTCTTCTAAACAGACCAGAGGAAATGCAGTTCTATAGCAATTTGTGAGAAACTTTCACCAGGTTTGGTGTCCTGGGGAGTGTCACATTTACAAATACTATTTTGTACCTTTAGGTAAATTCTCTTTTTTTTTTTTTTGGTAAATACTCCCTATATTGTGATTGTGTAAGATAAATTTTTCTTAGAGTCATTAGGTAGGATAAAATGTCCACTATTGTGTGTTAAAGGACATCCAGCATGGGATTTTTACCATCATTGTTCTTTTCCTACCTGTATATTGGGTCAAGTGAGCCACAGCCAATGTGATACAACATAATATAATTTGTCATATGTGATAAAATTTGAGATCAACTGTTTAAGATATAAGGCAACATATGGAGGTTAATTTTGACAACTTAATATTTTAACTACTCTTCAGGTATTTATTTCTTTGCACATCTATCTAGTTATTGCCAGAGGCCATAAAGACTTAGCATGTCATTCAAAGATTGTGACCATTTAAGCCTCTCTACTTCTTGTTTTGTAATTATTAGAATGCATATTATATGAGCAAATTTAACAGGTTATTTTTGTTGCTTAATTTACAAGTGCCCAAAATAAAAAGTTTAATAAAACTTTGCTTTAGCTATTACATGAAAAAGGAATAATTTATTTTTATGTACTGGATGAGAATAAAAACTTATTATAGTGCATTTTTAATATTTCTGGTAAGTTTTTTTCCATGGAAAATAAATATATCAGTAATTTCCTATCGTTTTAACAACCTTGGTTGGCATGCAACATAGTATGTTGGCTGAAATATAACAACAGATGTCTACAAATATTTGAAGTACTGCTTTGTGCAGTTCACCTAATATTCTGCATGTATGTGTGGCAGTGGAGGTGGTATGGTTGCATATGGTAGGTCCCTTTCTTATAATGCTTCTTATTCCTCTCATGGAATGATTGGTTTCCTTTTGTTAAATCACAGTCCTTAGTGAACTCAAAAGGAATAAAACACCATCCTTCTTCCTAATCAAATTGTATACTAATAGAGGAAAATAAATTCAAGTTTTTGAAATTTCTGTAAATGGAGATTAAAAAAATTTCTCCTGCCTACTTATAGTGTGATATTAACTGTTCTTGTTATGAGTAAAGTTTTAAATGTCTGTATTCTTCTGTTCTGTTTATGATGTTTTATGTAGTATTTGGGATCTATATTTTGAGAATCATGAGAAGCCAAAATTCATTTTCATATGAGGAGAAATTTGAATTTTTGTTGAAATTTTTTTCTCCTTATTATGGTTAAATCCCAAAGAATATATTTGCATGATAAAATATTCTGTGTTAGGAATTTCCTTATAATAATAGGTCAACATCCTAACAATGTTTAAGATTCTTTATATGTTGATACTCTTTACTATGATTAGGTTTCTCATTGTGACAATTTTAAAAATGTCCATTTTACAGCACAAGTCAAAGTGAACTGGCTAATTTGCATATGGCAGATATGGTCTGTCCAATCACATGCATTATAACTAATTGATGTGATAAGTTCTTAGGCCAGATAGATGTCATCTATAATATATTGTCTCCACTTATCAAGTTTTTACCTTTATAGTTAGATGAATTTGTGGCACAGATCAAAATGAGAGTGTCTTGCAAAATATATTAGCCTAGAAAAGGTGATTTATAAGCTTAAATTCCAGCTTTCTCATGAACCAACCATGTCTGTGACCTTGGGCAAATCATTCCATGTGCTCTGGTCTCATTCATTTTTTTTAGCTGTGAAACGAAAGTTTGACTAGATCATCTCTAAGGGCCCTTACAAGTCTGTGATTCTCTATTTAAGTTTTCTTTTCTTTCCAGCTGAATAGATGAAGGATCAAAGGACTGTATTAACACCAAGCAAAAGAACACATGATTTTATGCATGCCTGTCTCTCTGAAAGCCTTCACAGTGTGAGATTCCGGCCCTGTCACCTTGACACACTTGTTTTTGAGAAGGCTCCCTTGTGTTTTTGTCAGCCCTGGGCTTTTCTTCACAGAGAGTGCCTACAGGCTGAATCACTCTCATCTCTCAACTGAACACCTCCTGCATTTGGAATCAGTTTTTCTTAGCAATGGTTCTCATTAAATGAACTAAGTCATCTCAAGTAGCTATGAACCATATGTTTCCCTATACATTTAGTGATCCATCAGGTGAACCCATTAAGACTGCTTCAATTCATGCATATCTGCTACCTGATCTACTCAGTTCTTTAACACTCTTTCCTATGTCCAAAGAATATTGATACAAGAGGATGTTATTCCTACACAAAATGGCTTTATTCTTTGTCATCTCATCTTAATATTCTCTTACTTACAGGTTCATAGGCCCCTTAGCATATAGAGGTATTTTCGTCCTCCGTTTATACCTTCAGGAGACTAATAAAGTCATCCCTCTTTAAGGTACAGCTGGATTTCTTTCTTCTCGGAGCTAGTGTTGTCATGGAGACACACCAGAGCCTAAATCCTTAGCATACTTACTTCTGCTATACATAATCCACTCTCTCATGGCATCTTGGGCTCTGTCACAATTGAGAGTAGATGCGGAAGGATCAGATAAAGCAAAAGTTTCCTAAATCTCCTTTCTAGATACCCTGCTTTCACTTTTTGGTGTCTTAGTTGACAATGCTCATTAATATTTGTGCTCATTCAAACCACAACTCTTTCCCTTTCTCCAGGGGAAGTCATCTCTTTTTCCTATTTTCTCTGCTATTCTTCAAGCCTCTATTACTTCAAGGGATCCAAGAGAAGATTGATACTCACCGAATGCAAAAAAGATAGTTTTCATCAATCTGACCATAGATCCCTCATAAACTGCCCCCCACCAGAAGTACTCTAAGTGCTAAAAATCTCATGGCAGGTGTTGCCTTCTAAGTCATCTCAAGGTGAAGCCAATTCCACGTTTTAGTTACATTCTTTGGAATTATCATCTGCTAGCCGGCATTCACCTCTTCAAGTTTATGGCCTGGCTTGCCAACCGTGCATATAGAAAGAATGAAGTTTTTGTGCATATTTTAATAACAACCTCAGGCTTGGTCATGAGGTTATAGGAAAGCCTATCAGCAACCATATTTATAAAGCCCCAAAAGGTAACAAAAGGCTGACGGACTCACTCTTTCTTTTCTGTCCTTCAAAAGAGCTTAAATTTCTGATTATCTTTTTTCTTTGAGTCTCTTTTTGTTTAGTCTAGGCTTAGCAGAGCTGAGGTGATTGAGCCAGTGTCTCTGGAAGGCAACCATGCCTGGTAAAGAGCTTATTTGGTTATAGCATACTCTATTTACTTTTGTTTTCATATCCCCTAGACTTCATTAAGTCATATTTTCTTTCAGGTATGACTTAGTTATTAAGAGAATTACTTTTTCTCTCTTTGGCCTGAATATTGAAGGAGAATCAGTGTCACACTCTTCCCTGCAGTTCTCATGGTAGTTATGGTTGTTAAGTAGCAAAAGTTTTGGGGCCATTTGTTATCTAGAGCTCTTGGGTCCTTGTTGGGGGTTGGGACAGAGAGAAAGAAAAAGAGAGAGAGAGAGAGAGTTAGTTGGGGAAAGAAGAGGAATCAAAGGATGTAAATATATTTTATGCATGTAGATATGCACCTTTGTGGAAGGTGCACAAAGTTTTTATGAGATTCTCAAAGGGATCCATGTCCTCCAAAAGTTGAGAAGAATGTAAATCTGGGAATAAAGTTCTGGACTATAAAATCCACTGATATTTTACCTGAGAACTGTTCCTATATCATAAACTATAGACTCTATCTTGCACATGTTTCTAGTTTTACTACAAATGTTGAAGATTTATGCCTACCATCCTTTGATGATGCCCTGACCTGCCATAATGAGAACTGACATCAAATATGTATTAATTCTAGGCAGCAATATGCTATCAGCTGGGCCACTGGACTCATCTCTGATTTCTTCTGCTCCCTGTTGGCCAGAATGTTTTTGAGGCAATTAGGAAAGACTAAGAAAGACAGCAACTTGTAGGCTGGTGATAAATCACTTAAAAATCTCTAAAAGATAGCACATAGAAAGGAAAAAGTTCAGCAGAGTTTTACTTTCAAGGGCAACTCATGGTCAAACCTTGAATATATCTAAATTAGATTTTCAAACTTAAAAGTTGATAATTCTCACTTCTTTGTTTTGCCACATTAGTCAAAACAATTACTAAATTCTTTGTCATACTAATTCTTTCTTTTCTGTCTCTCTGAGGTCGTGCCTCTCTTCTAATAAAGAGAAATGTAATTGTTATGCTAGTGTTCAGACACCAGTAAAAATGAAGAGCAAATATATCTAAGCGTATGTTTAGCTAGCAGAGTCTTTATGTCACTTAGGGTCTGTTAAGCTCTCTTAATGTTCAGAGAAAGAAAAGGACTGTGTACAAGGATGGGATATTACCCATGGAATAGCCTCATACCGTTCTGTCACCTTCAAATAGATGAGTCTTGGCTACTAGGAAGCCTATTGGCCAATTCTTTAGAAAAAAAACAAAACAAAACAAAACGTCCTTAACTGTGTGTATTTAACCTCTACAGAATATTTAGGAATTTAAAAACAAGCTAAATCTCTCCTACGTTCCACAAAACCTTCTCTTTTGAGAATTATGGAAAGTAAGAATTTTATAAGCCTAGTTAATAAGCTTTTCCAAATCAGAAATTCTAATCTGGCAAGACCCAATGTGGAATTATCTTGAGTTTTATACAAATAGCCTACAATTATTACTGCTGCTATGACATATACTAAATTTATGCACTTTACTCAGTATGGTACTTCTATCTGCTCCTCTTTTGATCACCTTCAAGCCCAAGCCAGATTTATACAGACTTAGAACTGTAAAGAAAGCAGGCTCATATTCAGCAAAGACCAACTACCAGAGAAAGAACCACCATGAGGTAGATGTGTGCCGAGTAATTCCTAGAGGTTTCACAAGGTTGGGGGACATTTGAATTTGGCCAACCAGAGTGGAGAAACTCTGTAGAACCTCAGACTTTAAGTAGACACTAGAAAGATCACCTCTTTGTAGTAGGGCTAAACTATTCCTACAGTGCAATTTTCGATCTGCTGTTAAAATATTAGAATAAGGCTAAAAATATATCAGGTTGAAATCTATCTTCCAAAGAAAAACAACCATATTTAAAGGAAGACAGCAAAATCCAGACACTCCATAACATAAAACATAAAATTCCTAGCATACAATACAAAACTCCCAGACATGCAAAGAAGCAGGGAAATGTGACCTATAACTAGGAGAAAAGCATTAATAGAAATAGATCCAGAAATGACAAAGATGATAAAATTATCAGACAAGGAGTTTAACACAGTATTATAAAAATGTTCAAAAGTTTAAAGGAAAATATAAATACACCAAGGTGAGAAATAGAAGATATAAAAAATAACCGAGTAGAACTTATAAAGCTGAAAAACAATACCTAAAATAAAACAAACAAACAAACAAAAAACCAGTGGCTTGGTTTAACAGTAGGTAAAGTACTAGAGAATAAAAGATCAATGAACTTAACGAAAGAGCAATAGAAACTATTCAAAGCATTCACACATAAAAGGTTAAAAACAATGTACAAAGTCTCAGTGACCTGTGGCATAATGTCAAGCAAACCAATATGTATTCAGTTAGTGTTCCAGAGGGAGGGAGTATCAGAAAAAATATTTAAATGATTACTTTCATATCTTGGCTATTATAAATAGTGCTGCAGTGAACATAGATACAGAGAACATTTTTATTGCTGCCAGATGGGAGGTGGGTTGGGGTATAGGTGAAAAAAGTGAAGGGATTAAGAAGTACAAATTGGCATTTATAAAATAGCCATGGGGATGTAAACTACGGCATAAGGAATATAGTCAATAATATTGTAATAACTATGTATAGTGCCAGGTGGGCACAATTAGTCTAGTACTAAACTAATTGGGAGATCAGTTCATCAGTTATATAAATGTCTAACCACTCTGCTGCATACCTAAAACTAATATAAAATAATATTGAATATCAACTCTAGTTTAAAATAAGAATAAAAATAAATGAATAAAAATAAAATAATATTGAATGTCAGCTATAATTGAATAAAATTTTAAAAAGAAGTGAGAAAAATTTTCTGTATTAATTAAAACTATATACTTAGAGCTCTAGGAAGCTAAAAGAATATAAGCAAGATAAAACACACACACGATGTATTAGGGCACATCATGATCAAATTTCTGAAACCTGGAGATAAAGAGAAAATATTAAAGCAGCCAAAGTGGATGGGGGAACACTTTTTATACAGAGAAACAAAGATAATTATTTTTTATTTTTCATGAAAAGGAAAAAAATGTCAAACTTGAATATCATATTCAGCAAAAATATATAAAGGAAGGCAAAATAAGATAGGCATTTTTAGACAAGCAAAATATGAGAGAGACTTTATTGCTAGCAGACGTTTACAACAAGAAACATTAAAGGAAGTTTTTTTCTCTAAAATAAAATAATATCAAATGAAAGTTGGATCTACCAGAGATGAAAAATGATAATTTGATGGATAAGTATAAAAGAATTTTTCTTTCCAATTTTTATTTAAATCAATTATGTATTGTGGACTTTTTTTTATCATATATAGAAATAAAATCTATAACAATGACACCCAAATTGGTGGTGATAGGGTCATGGAATATGCTGTTATAAGGTTCTTACATTATATGTAAAGTGATATAATATTAATGAAGGCAGCCTATAGTGAGTCCAAAATGCATATTATAGATCCTTGAGTAATGACTCAAAATCAAAAATAAAGTTGTATAGCTAATAAACCAATAGAATAGGTAAAATAGAATACTAAAAGTACTCAAATTAAACTGCCCCCTCAATGAAGTCCAATAAAGAATAAAAGCAATAAGAAAGACACGATGGCCTCTCTTTTCTCTGTGAATCTGGAATTCTGCTGAGAATTCATCTGGTGAGAAATTACTTTACCTACTGGGGACTGTTTGAAAAAGATGTTAAGTGTAATGGGAAAGGAGGAGAAAGATTGCCTCACATACTATGGACCCATTTGAGGATGGAGAGCACAAGTTTGTGGTGACATTGTTCTGCAAGGTTGTACATTTTTCTCCATCAGTGCTTAGGCATTTGGAAGAAGGGAAGCTAGGTGATCAGGTTTATGTAAGGCCTCATGCCAGATAGTAAGACAGTAATGAAGTTGTGGGAGTTGATGAGTTCAAACTTGTGAAATTGAGACTAAATATGTGAGAAAATTATTTTACTATGGGGCTCATATTTTGGGAAAATAAAGAGTTCAAAGGTTTAGAGCTTTTAATAAGGACAAAGAATAGGTATAATAAAAGTGATAAAATGAGAGAAGGGACACAGATGTAGTATAGGAAACTAGAATTTAGGATTTCAGAGCTGAGAAAGTTGTGGGTGATGTCAAGAAATGAAGCGTATTAGTTGATGGAGTGAGGTTTTCATTGATTTTGTGAGGCCAGTACGTTTGGTGAACTGTCCATATACAGTTGGATATTACTTAAGATGATGGTAGATTTAAGATGAGGTGAAGAGGATCGTGAACCAGGTTCCAATAGTCTGCAATCAATAATAAGGATTTTTAGGGTGTAGGAGTCATTTTTTTTTATTTTAAAATTTACATTATTTAAAAAAAATCACTATATTGAGGTATGATTTACATATTAAATGCTTTACATATTTAATGTGTACAAATTGATGAATTTGCGGATAAGTGTACACTCATGAAACCATCACTACCATTAAGGCCATGAAAGTAAACACCTCCTAATGTTTCTTCCTGCTCCTTTATTTTTGTTATGTGTGTGTGCGTGTGTGTGCGTGTGTGTGTGTGTGTGTGTGTGTGTATTAAAAATACTTAATGTAAGATCTGCTCTCTTAGCAAATTTTAAGTATATAATAAAGTATAATAAAGTATTGTTAGCTATGAGTACTATGCAGATCTCCAGAACTTTTTTATCTTGCATAACTGAAACTTCATACCCTTTAGCTATCACTTCCCCATTTCACTCCTCTCTCCCAGCCCCTGGCTATCACTGTTTTAATTTCACCTTCTGTGAGGTTGACTATTTTAGATTCTACATTTAAGTGTGATCATACAGTATTTGACTCTCTGTATCTGGCTTATTTCATTTCGCATAATGCCCTCTAGGTCCGTCCATGTTGTTGCAAATGACAGGATTATCTTCTTTTTTAAGGCTGAATAATATTCCACATATACCACATTTTATTTATCCAATCATCTGTGGATGCATTTAGGTTGTTTCCATATCCCTTCTATGGTGAATAATGCTGCAATAAACATAAGAGTGCAGATATCTCTTGGAGATGGTAATTTCATTTCCTTCAGATGTATATCTAGAAATGGGATTGCTAGATCATATGGTAGTTCTAATTTTAAATTTTTGAGAAACCTCCATACTGCTTTTCATAGTGACTGTATCAATAGGATATAAGAGTTCCTTTTTCTCCACATCCTAGGAGCCCTTTAATTATACCTAATGAGGTTCATGATTTTGAGCTATCTGTGCTTTGATCTAGTCAGCTAAACTAACTAGCCAAAGGTACTTAGTAAATATTGAATATCTATGATGAAAGAACAAGGAAGAAATGACTAAGGATCTCTTTATGCAAAATTCAGTAGCTACCAATACCCACCTATATTCTTTCCAATAGTGTGTTAAGAAGTATAAAAAACAAATGAATTACTTCTACTATATATTATTTAGAAACTTTAGAGGAAGACAGGATTATAAACTAATTTCTATACTTAGGTATTATATTACATGGGTCACTATGTGATACGAAAAATGGCTAGAAGAAGCAGCAACGTAGATTTACAATTGGCTAGTTACTTTATCTGGAAAAATAATTTTATCTTTGAAATAAAATTGATAAAACTACTTCTGTAGTTACCTTGGCTTTTTAGTCATTCTTCTGGTCATTGCAATTAGAAGTCTGCAGAGTGAAGAGAATTATTGATAGATTCGGTAAAGTTATCTGTAGCTTTAATTTAAGCCCTTAAGCTAAATTAATAATTCCTTTTAACTTTCATTTTGAAATGTCCCAGTACACTACACAGAATAACATAATTTGGCTTCTGACTTGTGATCTACTTTTTCTATATGTATTTTTTATTTATTTGGACTCTATTTTTCACATACAATATTGATATAAACTTGTGGTTGCTTGCCTTAGGGGTTGCCTCCATGACAAATACTGATGGTGTTCCAGTTATTTTAATAATAACTATCCAAAATAAGTTCATCTTGATTTTCTTCTTTTGCTTTCTCATGTAGTTAATAAACCATGGCAATTTCTAGAAACATTTTATATAGACACTACTCAATTTGCGCTCAAATTTTTTGTAAAGTAACTTTTTGAGTTAAAATATTACATCATTTGATGTTTGCTTCTTAATGCAGTTCTTAAATATTAATGTCTACAGCTCACCTGAATTCTTTTCTTTTACTGGAGCTCAGTATTTTGCCACAGGAGAAGGGATCTGCCACTTCTTTCCTTTCCTGTCCTTTCCAGTTAGACCTATTTTTCCTCTCAGACAGGGCTAGTGCTCTTCCTTTTTCTACCTGTAATATTGTACTAAGCAAGTTGGTCAATTGTTCCTTAAATTAGAACAATTGGAGATGGATACTAGGGAGGGATGTGGATTACATAGTACTGGTTACCATAAAGAATAAAAGAAGTAAAATTAGCATTTATTGAATCTATATTTATTTCATTATTCTAAGTGATTAATATATATCATCTCATTAATCCTCATGTCAACTCTATTATGTATTATCTTAATATTATTTATTAACAAGAAAACTTGAGGCTTGAGGAGATTTGTCTGATTCCAAAGCCCATTACGTTTCTTTATTATACTCTATTGCCTCTAAAATTGTTTGTAGCTGAATAAGTAGGTTTGGAAATGAGAGTGAATAAGACTTGAGAGACCAAAGGGGGCAAAAAATAATGGAAGATGAAAGTTAATAATGTTAGCAACTAGGAAGAATAAGAATACAGCATAAAAGATAAAATAAGATTAAATAATAAAACTGTATGGAATTCATTAAGAGATTAGAGGTTTTAAAACTTTAATGTGAATGAGAGTCAGCTGTGGTGTTTGATCACATACAAATTCCTGGGCCTGATTCCAGACCTCCTGAATCGGAAACTACTGGGATGGGCCTTTGATGATGATGATGGCCTACATGATATATTTAAAAGACAGTGGAATAGAACAAAAAATAATGAGACAAAGGCATACCAGATTAAAAAGGTGAAATTAATTTTTTAGTTTATTCATAAAATGCTGAATAAATTAATGGAACCACTGATGCCCTTCTGCTCAGGCCATGCTTGAGGCACTCCCAATTTTTCTGTGGCCTTGTGATCAGTGAGATGAGGAGGTTCTGACTCATTTTTTTTTGGTCATAGCCATAATAGACCACGTGACCACCTGGCTCCAGGCTCTCTCTTGGCCAGGTGCAGTACTACTCACACCTTGACTCTACATGGGCTGGAAGCATTGATCAGGCTTAGCCTAGGAACTTTAAAGAATAAGACTAAGTTGATAAAGCTGAGAATGACTTTCACTTTGTTCACTTTGAAAATAAGTAAAAGCTTCTGTTTGGGGCTGGTGGTGTAATATCAACATATGAAATGGAGGCCTTATTATTCAAATCCTACTTGTTTTTCCCCTTAAAAATTCACTACAGATTTAAGATTATATAACAAACATTTTTAAAGAAGTGGAGTAGGTTAAGACCAGCCCCAAGGATCCAGCTGTTTTGATCAATATTAATCTAAGAACTCTGATAGAACTTCTAGGAGAGAATCCTGAATAATGCTGATCCTAAAGATATACGGAAAACCAGAAAAGGTCAGAAGTAAAGATGAGGTCATGTAGTCCTGATTTTCCAAGGGAAAAAGAAAAAAAGACTCTGGATTATTATCCAGTAATGCTGATGGAGCCCATAGGAAAAACTTTAATAAGATTCTTCGTATAAATTATAATAGATCTACTTAAAAGGAAGTGATAATGACAAACACTAGTGTGTCAGGAACAAATTAAATCAGCTGTAAGTTTACTTTTTTTATAGGACTACTAAATTAGTGGTTCAAGTTGAATGTAGATCTAGGGCTATCTCACATGTGCTGATGCATTGGAATTAATGTATTTAAAGCCACAGGCCATAAAAGTTTTAGCCACCTTTCCTTCTTGGTTTACTTAATTCCCTCATCTTAAACATCTGTCTTTACTTGGATAAGGAATTGCAATGTTGAGAAGAATAGAATGTTCACAGGGCCGTTGATCATTGTGGCCTATCTAGAATGCCTGTCTGTCAAAACACACAGAGAAGGGCAATGATTCCATAATTACAGAATCAGTAGTTTTGGCATTTTGGTAGGAAATGTGAGTACAGTTCCCCTTAGGTTAGCAATTGTCATTTCACAATATTTTTCTCACTGTTACATGCCTCATTTATTAATCATGTGTCTCTATTCTCAAAAATAATATATAGATTTTAAAGTTCATAGTGATACAAAAACAGAAAAAAATATCACTGCATTCTCTAACTCTAGATCTTCTCTTCAAGAAACACCTCATTAATAACTTAATTTTTCCAGTAAAAAAAGTTTCCCACATACTTATATACGTTGGCTCATACTGTCTTTATGTACTCTTTTACATCTTTTTCTGCATTAAATAATATGTTTGAGAGATCTTTCCATAGCAACACATATGAAAAATCATATTATCCTATCATTTAAATTTATGAGATAGTTATACTTTTGTTGTTCAAAACCATAGCCACTAGACACATTAAGTATTTGAAATATAGCTAGTTCAGCTTGAGATGTGCCATATATGTAGAATATGTACTGGATACTGAAGACTTAGTGCAAATATATAACAAATATTAAGTTAATAATTTTTATACACTTATTACCTGTTGCAATGATGTTTTTGAGCTATTTAATTGAACAAAATATGTTATTAAAATTAGTTTCATCTGTTTCATTTTTAAAAATGTTGCTAACAGAAAATTTAAAATTATGTGGCTCACATTTGTGGCTTGCATTACATTACTATTGGGCAGTGTTGTATCTATATAAAAATATAATGTTACTATATATTGTAAAGCATAAAAGAGCACTCATATATCCAGGGCTGTTTATTTGGCTGGCAGGCACTAGTGTGGCTGTACTGATTGTTGAAATATTGCTGTACTGGCTGGTAGATAACTACTGATGTGAATCTCCAAGCACTCCAATTCCTCTGCTCAGCTACTTGGACCTATACTTCCCTAAGATCCAGTTCTAAAGACATAATGCCTGGGAAGAAAACACTTTTGATAAATTACTATGGCAATTGTCTGTTTAGATTTGTTAGTAGTGTAGATTATTACATATTTTGAGTATCAACCCTGACTATACCTAACACCCAGTTTAAGGATAAATTACTAATATTTCTGAAGCCTATTATGTAACTTTCCCTTTGGTATTTTCATTTTACTCCTCTTTTTTCATGGGATTAGCATTTTTTCTTTATTGTTTTACCATGTCATATTTATAAGTAGTATTTAGCTTCATTGGTTTCAATACTGTATATAAATGCAATTGCAATGTGAGTATTCTTCAACTTGTTTCTTTTCATTTAACCTGTTTATGAGATTTATTCGTGTTGTTAATAAGTAACTATGGTCCATTTTTTGTTCTGCTGAATAATATTTCACTTTACAAATACATTGTAACCATTTTCTTATTGGTGCATATTTGCGCTGTTAAAAGTTTTTTTTTGTTATTCCATTAGGGCTGCTATGGACATTTTTATTTCTTCACATGTTCTAAATTTCTTTTGAGTGGAGTTTTTCAATTTATATTGTTTTATCACAACTCAGTGTGAAACACATTTTACAGTGGACAGACTACATATGCACATACACACATGTGATCTCCTCTCCTTTCTTCCCCTCTCCTCTTCTGTTTTCATTTTATAGTGAAGTAAAATCTGCACCACACTCTTTTTCAAGAGTTAGTATTTTGGCAATTCTTGACCCTTTTCTGCTCCATATAAATTTCGTAGTAGGCTTGTCAGCTTCCATGAAAGTCCTTGTCAGGATTTTGATTGGAATTGAGTTGAGTCTATAGATTAATTAGTGGGTGATTGATATTCATATCCTTCAGAAATTTGTTTCAGTAGTTTTTATTCAAATAATCAACTGTTGGTTTTGATCATCTTAATATCATCTTAATTCTTTTTTTTTTCTTGCCTTTCATTAAGTATGTGTACATACAAAAGAGTCCCAAATAAGTAGAGGAGTGGCGTGCTTTTGAAAAATCACTGTATCTCAAGCACTGTGCTTTGGATTGGCTAATGGTGAGATTTATTCTTTTTGAGGGTGGAGTTATTCAACATTTGAATGGTTGTCACCATGGGAAAAGGGAGCCCCTCTTCATCTTATTTATGACAAAATATGGAAATTGATCGTCAGGTCCTATTTGGGAGCATCTCTTGATACTCCAGCTGTTCCTAATTCGTTTCAAATGGCTAAAAATTCTGTCTGACTGTCAAAATGAAAAAAAAAAATAGTGGCCAGGATGAGTATTGAGTATGTTGAGAAAGAATTTAGAATTTTTTCAAAGAATGTATTTTTCGCTTGGTGGGAAAAAGATGAATTTTTAAAATAAATGCTTAAAGAACCTGTACTGATCACTTGTGCTCAGTTCTGTGTCCCAGGTTCATTTAGATGGCCTGAGTTAAGCCTTCTTTCTCTAGGATGTTTCTGGCGAATTTTTATTGCCACCATCTTGAAGATGATGGCATCGTTTTCCTTTGAATGGAGAATAACATGCAGTCGTAGTTTACATGAGATGACTGGCTTCTATGGCATATGATGGATCACTTGAATTTCAGAAGCAAGAGATGGGGGCACAGAAGGAAATAGCCCTCCCTCACCTCCTCCCCAGATAATTGATGACAATCTCCAAAGGTGACCATGCCTACCCACAATATTAGGAAAAAAACAATAATCCATAATTCATATGCATTAACATAGAAATCATTATGTTTCAGAGCTCTGTGGAGTCTCTATTACTTATATCTGCTTTTGATTGTTAGCGAAAATAAGAATTTGTAGTGCTTTAGTGGTGCTATTTACAAAAGTCTGAAATTTTCTCAATGGCAGAAAGAGAGGAATTCTATAATGTCTTAAGGAGAAAATATTTGGGACTCTAGAATGGATCACAGTGGGGAAAAAAAAAAAGAGACAAGGCTTAGGACATAAAGGGTCTAGGAGCATCTCCATGCAGGACTGTGAACTTGCTTCAGACCGGGATCAGGAGACTGTGAAGATGGGCCATCTGGAAGATAAAGATGCCATCATTATGGATTTAGTGTTTTTCTTTCTTCTGAATCTTCTCTGAGCACAAGCTTGGTCAGAGAGGATTGCTGAGCCCCTGATGAAATCTAAGGAATGTTCTGGCTTTTAAAGTTACATGCTACAAATGAACAGGTTATCCCTATGCTAAAATTTTATTTTTTCATCAGAGTAGAGTTGGTTTTTATTCCTAGCAACAGAAAAACAGAGTGAAACAAAGGGAACAAACCATGACGAGAAAAGATCTTGCCCTGGTAGGCTGTGTTGACATCTTTCTTTCTTCCAAATAAGGTACCCTCTAGTAGAAAATAATTTGTAAATGAAGTTACTGTCATTGTTCCTACTGTCTCCTGTATTTGTAATATATTTTAGTGTTGGGCACCCAATTTCACTGTGGACATTAAAAAAATTGATACATATCTGAGAAGAAAGACAATTTAGTGAAGGGGCTAGGATCCACATCTGATGAAAATGTTTGACAGTACTAGGAGTCTCTAAGTCAGAGAAGTAAAGACTGGAAATTACATGCAAATAGTATAAGAATTTACTAGTGAAATAGGAGTTTGTTCTGTGTGAGTCCAGAGGGTATGCTCTCTACCCTTCCTTTCATGATAAAATTTAAACAATTATAGACAGCCCTGAGCTAAATAAACCCAGATTCTTTTGCAGCTTATTCAAAGTCAGCCAACAGACATATTAAGATATAAGAATACAGATGTTTTCATACACTTATTAATTCATTGAAAAAATAATTGTCAATAATGATTTCTTGACAAGAAATGATTGGTTATTGAATGCCAATAATATGCTAGCTCAGTAGTGAACACAGCAGCCAATGGTCTTTTAGTGCCCTTAGACAAAATCTAGGACATTTTATAAATATTATAAATATTTTATAAATATTACCTTGAATATCTCCTTTTTTTGTGATCCTTATCATTTATTTTAGTTACCGCTCTTGCCATCCTAGATATATTTATTAAAGCATATTTCACAGCACATTATGATTAATTTTCATAATTGAGAGTAAGAAAAGGTTAATTTTGTCTTTAGCTTTATAGTATTAGTTTCTGTATCAAGTGCTTAACGAATGTTTGTTAATGAAAAAATGGAATTATGAACATTGCTTTTATGTCCCCATATATTAAGGCCATTTAAGAAATATCTCTAATGCTTAAGTCAAAAGGGAATATTTAAATACCGTCTTTTTTCTAAGCCTTCTGCAAATAGTGTAGATTGTTCTAGTGGTCAGTACTGCTCACACAAGAGACAGAAAAATTTTAGTGGAGGGAGCAAACTAAGATCCTACTTGATCTGCTATAAAATTAAGTCTTAGGTGGTCAAAAGGTACAAACTTCCAATTATAAGTACTAGGGAGTCTGTGTAATGTACATGATATTGTCTGTGTAATTACAGTCTATGTGATGTACAATGCGATAACTATAGTTAACACTGCTGTATGATATAGAGGAAAGTTTTAAGAGAGTAAATCCTAAGACATCGTTAGGAGAATTATTTTCTATTTTTCTTTTCTTTTCTTTTTCTTTTTATCTTCATGAGAAAATAGATGTTAATCAAACCTATTGTGGTAATCATTTCACAATATGTGTAAATCAAACTATGCTGTATGACTTAAACTTATATATATATAATATATACATGATATTTATTTTATATATTTTATATTATTTTATATACAGTTATCACATTGTACATCACATAGACTGTAATTACATAGACAATATCATGTACATTACAAAGAATTCCTAGTACTTATAATTGGAAATTTGTACCTTTTGACCACCTAAGACTTAATTTTAATATATAATTATATATATGTTATTTCCCAATAATACTAGAAAAATAGGAATCTATATGTGTGAAATTTAAACTTTAAAAAAATCGTGTTGTACACTTTGAATATATACAATTTGTGTTTATCAATTATACCTCAATAAAACTGAGAAAATATTTTAAAGCAAAAAGGGTTATAATATATTCACAGAGTGGAATACTACTCAGCAATTAGAACAATGAATTGTTGGTACTTGTAAAACATAGTTCTGAGTAAAGAAGCTAGACATGAAAGAATACATTATTGTTGCATTTGTATTAAACTCTAGTAATTACAAATCTAATCTATAATGGGAAAATGCAAATTAGTGGTTCCTGGGTCAGGTGGTCAGAGATGGAAGCTGACAGGGAAGAGGCACAAGAAAACTTTTAGAGGTGATAGAAATATGCTATCTTGATTACAGTGGTGTTTCTATGGGTGTATACTTTGTTGAAACTCATTGATATCTACTCTTAAAATGTATGCAGTTTATTATATATAAATTACCTATCAATAAAGTTGATTTTATTTAAAAGGAAAACAAATCTTTCCTATTTGTCAAAATAAAATATAATCTACTGTTAAAATTAACTCGTCTTTGCAAATTATGTATGTGGAAATACTAAATTACATACATCTTTTTTAATTACTTTTAAAATTAGCAAAGTAATCTTATAAGTAAATATCTGTTTTATGTACTAGTCAATAAATACTTGAATTAAAAAGTTAAATCTTTATACTTACTTATACTTTAATTCTCAGCAAATAAAATAATTGGTACTTTATATACCATGTCTTATGTAATTTAATTCTTATAGCAACCTGTAATTTGGCCCATTATTAAGATGTAGAATTAAATTCTCAGAAATTAAGTTATTTATCCTAATTTGCATTCTTGATACGGTTGCTAGAGTAGAAAATTATGATGTATCACCAAACTGTTATATCTGAATAGACAGTTTTAATTCAGATTATAAAAGATTTTAAATGGGACCATCAGGTAATTCTTTATCACCCCATGCCTATTGAACTTTAGTGGGAGAGAAATAATGATCATTGTTGACCTATGTAGACTTTCTTTAAAAGATGGAAATAATCAGCTTTATCTCACAGGCTCTCATTTATTCAAATTTGATCAAATCTTCTCTTATTGGTTAAGATGTCTATTCTCTGTGGAGTTACCTGAAAGATGTAATATTCTCAGGACTTTCATGTTGATTTCCAAATCTGAAAATCATTTGGGTCACTCAAAATATTTCCGTCAGTAAAGGAGAGATAGTCTAGCCCTTTGACCTCTTGACCAGGGTTGTTAGTTTTTTGGATATGCAACGTTCTATTTTTCTTTTAAAAAAATTTATTTTATTAGTTTCAGGTATACAGTACATTAGTTAGACATTTATATGGTTTATAAAATGATCCTCCTAATTGCTCTTTCTCTCCTCTGGCTCTCCATCTAGAGATGCAACTTTCAATAGGTTGGACTGGACCTTGCTTTTTCTAATTAGTTCATGTCTTTATGTTATTGCTAACTGAGGTATTAGTCAACATCAATTCTATTCCTATTTCATGCCTGAGAAATATTACATAGGAATGGAAATGTTTTGTTATAGCAATGTCACTTTGAAATCTTTTTGAGATACATGACAAAAATCATGTAATGATTAATCATAAAAAATACTCTTTATGAGCAGCTGTCAACTGGTAAATTCTTCAATCAATCTAGTTGAGAGAATTGGAAACTTCTTGACTTACAAAAGAATTTAAAAATAATTCAGCCATTAGAGTAATTCATTTTCTCAACACTAATACCAATAACTAAATCATTCTTTTGTTTGACATCCTGAAGAGTATTATAATTGGTGCAATGAAACATAGTAAAATTAGAGATGGGTGAGACATAAATCTTTACCACCTTTTGAGCTTAAGTTTCTATGTAGAATTTGGAAAGTAGTGTTTCTATCTCTTATGATTATTGTAAAATATACATGAATTATGCGTCTTTCATAGTAATGATAAGAACCTCTCAGTGACTGGTAGCTATTACATGCTGAACTAGGGCCTGATGTAGGTAGGCAGGGTGAGTGGGACACAGCATTGGGGTTTTCAAGAACAATGACTAAATAGAAAACAAATAGGTAGCACTATCAAAATTTTATTATGTATTACATTTTGAAAAAGAATTTCATCCAGTGGTAACACTGAATCTCTTTGAGGAAGAGATTGACAAAAGCTAAATTGGATGTCAGAGGTCCAGAAACATGGGCTTAGATTAAGAGAAAACTCTAATTTTCAGCAGGAACAGAGTACAGAGGAGAAAACAGCCAGAAACTCAGTTTTAGAAGTGAAACCAACATAGCAACATGTGTGGAGTTTTAAGGGATAATTGTAGATAGATGTTTAAAGCCAGGTTTCATTTTCTGCCTATACAAATGCACACACATGTAAACATGCAATAAAGAACCTAGAAAAGGGAGGGCAAATCAATATCATCTTTGCTACTAATTCCTACATGTTGGTAGAGGATTTTGGGAATGACGAGAAGGGTTTTGAAGCACAGTAGGGGTAATAAAAAATAAACATCCTAGTGAATGGGGTAAGTTAGCATTCAGACTTCTTTGTCATGCAAAGCCTATAGCAATAAAACTAATTCTGTTGATGGCATTCAACTTCCTAATGAACTCTTGTCTTTCTCAGGATCTGCTTCTATATCTTATACAGGATGAAGTTCAATGAAATAAAAGAGCTTCTTTAATTATATTCTGAATCCCTTAAGTGGGAAGCAATATAGTCTTTTACACTTTATTTTTATCTGTAGTAGCTCTGGTTCCAAGGTTACACATAGAGTACAAATTGATCAATGGCTGTCACTGATTATATTATTTACTTAGGGCTGCTTTAACAGAGTACCAAAAACTGGGTGGCTTAAACCACAGAAATTTGTTTTCTCACAGTTCTAGAGGCTTGAACTTCAAAATCAAGGCATCGGCAGGATTGATTCCTTCTAAAGGTTGTGAGGGAGAGTTTCCATGCCTCTTTCCTAGCATTTGATAGCCTTGAGCATCCCTTAGCTGGTAGATGGCATTCTTCTTGTGATGTCACATCATTTTCCTTGTGTACATGTCTCTCTCTGTGTCCAAATGTTCCCATTCTATTAGGATACCAGTCACATTGGATTGGTGCCCATCCTAATGCCCTCACCTTAACCTGGTCATCTCCTCTATAAAGACTATTTCCAAACAAGGTCATATTCACAGGTGTTGGAAGATAGGACTTTAACATCTTTTGAAGAGACACAGTTCAACCTGTAACATTGATATATCCTTAAGTAAGTGATAGGCAATTCTTAGAGCCATAAAAACACCCATGGATTTCCCTAGAGAGTGGAAGAACACTGATTAGGAATTAGAGGCTTTTGTTTAAGCCCTACATCGTGTGTGTGTGTGTTTGTGTGTGTGTGTGTGTATATGTATGCCTGTTTTCAGAAAAAAATGTATTTTAATATCAAAGCAGCACTCTGAATAAGTAAGGAAAAGATGGATAAAGTTACCCTGGCCACTGTGAATTCCTTTTCACAAGACATCTCCTTGCTGTACTTCCAAGTAGTCTCTGCAAGAGAAGTTACTACCAACAATCAATCCTTTATTGTAGGGAAAACCACCCGAGGGCTAACCTCACTCAACAGCATAGCATAGTATTATAACAGCTCTAGCACAAGGAAAGGTATAATCTGGGTGCCACAACATTGCTCTGATATGTATTACACAGACAATGGCTGAAGAGAGGCAAACCCAGTGTTGACAGTTCCAAAAGAGGGATCTTTCTATAGTTGATTTTATTCATCCTGCTGATGAAAGACTCGCCTATGAAAACAATCTTTTATCCAGGAATGGTGAATGACATTAGGCTTTAATACATGTAAGGTCAATATGCTGTGGGGCTTTGCATTACTAAGGGTCAATCAATATTCCTTGTTACATTTATTGATTTTTCTTACATTTAAATAGATGAGTTGTCTTACACTCTATGTCCTGTGTGCTTTTGGAGCATGGAGTTAGCATGGTTTTATTAGGCTCTGTTGAGAGATTTTCTCAGGTGGAAGTTTGAGCCAACAGAAGTATGACAAGTGTGCCAAAAGAACCTAGCCATTCAGAATGCCAACATTTCCCACACATAGGTTATACCTCAACTTGACTGCTAAGGCAAACAGATTGAAAGAGCTGAGTTGCAGTTCCCTTATTAACATGTCCAAAGTATAACTAAATTAAGATCTAATATTTCTTCTCAGTAGCAGCTTAAAACTAAATGTTTCTTTCCTCCTTATTATAATGAGGAAGATAATAAACTTTGCTATGCTCACATCTACAATGTACTGCAAAATTGAAAATACTTCCTTAAGACATCTTTCTTACCAATCGTTACGTTCATCTCCAGTCTTGGTAAGGAGCCCCTACTCTGTAGTCCCACAGCACACTGTACATCCTTAATCATTGCAATTTTAACACACCATAATTGTCTGCTTATTGTACCCTCTCGCTAGACCATAAATCCATTGAAGAGTATTTGTCTAGTTTCTGGCTCTATCTTCTGGACTTAAGATAGTGCCAGGCATAGTGTTTACCCATTAAATATTTGTTGGATGCCAATTTGTTAATAGAGTCGGCACTTATATACATTCTATAGTCTTGCATGTGGCTATCCATGCTATCATCTACTTAAAAGACAGAGATCATACTGATAAAGTTACATGGTACAGAAACTAGGCAAGGAGCTGTGCTCATTTTCTCTTAGTTTCTATCTATTTGGTACCTAGAGCAGGAAGTGAAATCGTATAAGGATCAGTGGAAGGATGGATAAGAGAGAGGAAAGAAATAAGAGGGGTTCAAAGGTAACTTCTGTACTGATTCTGCTAAATGTGGAACTATCTATACATATCTGAGGTTCAAGTAGTTGAATATGTGCTAATGACTCCTTGCATGAATCTTTCTCTTGGGAAGCTATTTGTCCTTTCCAGCACTGACTGATTCTCCTAAGTCATTTTTCAATGTCCGCAGTGCTCATAATAGCAATCTGTCAGCCCCCAAAACCTTCACCAAGCATAGAGAATAAAAGGCTGAGGAATTTCATATAGCCAACAGTCGAAGTTTAACTCATTGTAATTAGAAGCCAGTTTGACCTTGCACAGTCTTATAGCAACATTATTTAGACAGAGGAAATATATATATATATTTTAATGCAATGTATTTTCTATCCATGGCTGTTCAATACAGTGTTTTCCTTCCAAAGAACTGCAAATATTTTTAAAGTTTTGGCTCTCAATATTCTATTACTAATAAAGAAAATCATTCCATATATGAAACTGAAATGTGCAATGTATTTTAAACTGTTTATGATAACCAGTTTACTAAACAATGTCAATGTTAATGAAATTCATTGCTAATTCAATAACTAATTGTTCTTGAATTATAATTGATAATTGATAATGGTCCCTGCTTTTACTTTTCTTTTAGCTACTTCAGAGCTTTCAACTTTCATTATTTAGTGCTTGGAATAATCTAGGAATAAGAGAGTACAGAATAAATAACAGCTATAACTATATATCATAGTCGTACAACAGTTGACAAATAACTATTACCTATATATTGTCATTTATTATAATACTTTAAACAGAACTTTAAGTATTGCTCCCACTGTAGATACAAGAAAACTAAGATTAAGAATGTTGAAGAATTTTCTGGAGTCTTATAGACAAGAAGTGACACACTTAAAGATGGAAACTTAAAGCCATATGAAGAAATAGAGAACTCCATGAAGGTAAATACAAAAGCAATTATAAAAGCTAGTATTAAATATCATTGGAAGCATGGTGAAGTGAGATATGTCCCCAGATCTCTCCCCTTGAAAAAAATAAGCTGAACATCTAAAACTCAACAAAACATACACAACTGCACGCCAGCACGTCTGAGCGTGGGATCTGTGCATAAGAGTTACCATAGGTCAGACCCCAGGTGTCAGGCAGTGGACTAGGAGAAACAAAGAAGCTGCCTCTCACAGCCACCAAAGCTCCCTGCAGGAGGAGGGGGAAGGGAGAAGGAGCGGAGAGTTCCCTGAACAGCCCTGTCTGGGAAAGCTGTGAAATTCACGCAGCCAGTGGCAGGGCCCAGTCTTCAGGGCAGAAGGCAGAGAAGCGAGACGGCAGAAACAACAGTTGATTATTAACAGCAGCAGTTATGAAACCAAGGCTGTGCTGCAGGCCCCAACCCCCAACCCAGACGGCCCCTTCCCCTATACCCTCCGAGACAGAACACCGCAGAGCTCTAGGGGAATCTAAGCAAACACTACTGAAACTGTTGCTAACATCAATAGAGACTGAAACTGAGGGTAGCGAGCATGATTAAATATCTATCAGAAAATAAAAAGGCATTTTTAAGGCTTTATATAAAGCAGGGATCCAAGAGGCTTAGATGCCACCTACTGGAAACCAAAAGAAAAGCTCCTTCTTTGCAACAGTCTAAAGAGAGACCTTTATATAATAAATCTTCTTTCTGGAAAAAAGCAGAATACATTTCCATTGATCCCTAGGTGGAGAAATAGTCCATTAAACATGATGAACAACCAAGGTGACAAAGCAGCTCAGAAAGAAAGAGAAAATTTTCAGAAAATAAGCTTACAGACATAAAAATATGCAACTTAAATGACGGAGAATTCAGGATGGTACTTCTGAAAAACCTCAGTGAGATCCGAAACGAATCATATCAACAATTTCAGGAATTGAAAAAACAACTAGATGAGCAGAATAAGTTTTTTAGCAAGGAGATTGAAACCCTCAAAAAGGACCGAATAGACCTCCTGGATTAAAGAGCACACTGCAAGAGTCGAAAAATGAAATAAAAAGATTGGGAAATAGAGTTGACCAAATGGAGGAAATGATCAGTGATACTGAAGACAGAAATCTAGAAATAAATTAGAAGGAAGAAGAGAGAAACTGAAGAATGAAAAATAATGAAAGAGAAATTCAAGAACTAGCTGATGCCAACAGGAGAGGAAACATAAGAATAATGGGCATTATCAAAGGTGAGGAAAAGGAACAGGGACTAGAAAGCATTTTCAGACAAATAGTTGAGGAGAATTTCCCAAATCTAAGGAATGAGCTGGAGCTTGAAATTCAAGAAGTCAAGAGAACACCCAATTATCTCAACCCAAAAAGGCCTTCACCAAGACACATTGTATTAAAATTATCAAAAATCAATGACAAAAAGAGTTCTCAGGGCAGCCAGGGAGAAGAGAACGGTAACTTATAAAGGAAAACCCATTATATTATCAACAGACTTCTCAGTGCAAACCTTACAGTCCAGAAAGGAATCGAATCAAATGTTTAAACTATTAAGTGAAAAGAACTACAGCCTAGAATAATGTATCCAGCTAAGGTCTCCTTTAGATATGAAGGAGAAATTAAGACCTTTTCAGACATACAAAAATTGAGGGAGTTCTCCATTATGAGGCCTGCACTATGAGAAATACTGAAAGAGGTCAGCTCATCTAAAACAAAATGACCAAAATAAATAAATAAATAAATAAATAAATAAATAAATAAATAAACAAGCAAACAAATAAATAAATAAATAATTAGGAGTAAATTGACTATCAGGCAAGTAGAAGCAGAGGAGTGCAACCCCTACTAAAACAGTGCATTATAAGCTTAAATAATAATAATTGTTATAACAAGATAGTAATGAACATTCAGCATACATAGGGACAAATTGAGATAACAATGACTGAAAAAAGGAGGATTCATAGATCCAGATTCAGAAAGGGGAATGGAGATAAGGCACGTGCAGAAGAAAATAGATGACTATATATATATATATATATATATAGATATATATATCTATATATATATATATATAACTACCCTTTACATATTTGTAATGGTAACCACACACCAAAGATTCAGAACTGAAATATATAACATAAAACATGAAGAACCAGAGGCAAAACCCACAAAAGCCAACCAAAATAAAGAAAATAGAAACACAAGGACAAGGAAGCTATAGAAACACCAAGCTACCAGTAAGCAAAAGAGAAAATGACTATAAGAAGACCTCATATTTCAGTAATCGCCCTAAATGTAAATGGACTGAACTCATTAATAAAAAGGCACAGAGTTGCAGAATGGATCAAAAAACAAAACCCAACCATACGCTACCTCTAGGAGACACATCTCAGCTCCAAAGACAAATACAGACTCAGAGTTAAAGGGTGGAAAATGATATTTCAAGCAAATGGCATTCAGAGAAAATTGGGAGTAGCAATACTAATATCAGACAAAATAGACTTCAAAATATAAAAGATAAATAAAGATAATGAAGGACACTTCATAATGATAAAGGGAATCATGTACCAAGAAGAGATAACACTTATTAAAATCTATGCTCTCAATCAGGGAGCCTCAAAATATGTAAAGCAATTACTAACAGAACTAAAGGGAGAAACCAACCAAGGCACCATCATAGTAGGGGACCTAAATACCCCACTGTTAGATATGGACAGATCATCCAAACAGAAAATAAAGAAATAACATCCTTAAATGACACATTAGACCAACTAGACATAATTGACATTTACAGAGCCTTCCATCTTAAAACAGTGCTTATACATTCTTCTCTAGTGCACATGGAACATTCTCAAGAATTGACCACATTCTGGGACACAGAGATAGCCTCAACAAATATAAGAGGGTTGAAATCATACCAAGCATATTCTCTGATCATAATCCTTTAAAACTAAAGATCAACTGCAAAAAGAAATCAGGAAGGACCACAAATACATGGAGATTAAACAACATGCTACTGAAGAATAACTGGGTCAGGGAAGAAATAAAAAGAGAGATCAAGAGATACATAGAAATGAATGATAATGATAGTACAACATATCAAAACTTTTGGGACACGGCAAAAGCAGTCATAAGAGGAAAGTTCATATTATTACAAACCTATTTCCAAAAACAAGAACGAGCCCAAATAACCTAATGCTTAATCTTAAACTAGAAAAGGAAGAACAAATGAAGCCTAAAGTCAGCAGAAGGAAAGAAATCATCAAAATTAGAGCAGAAATAAATAAAATTGAAAACAAAACAAAACAAAAGATAGAAAAAATAAATGCAACAAAGAGCTGGTTCTTTGAGAAAGCTAATAAAATTGACAAACCCCTGGCTAGACTCACTAAAGAAAAAAGAGAAAGGACACAAATAAACAAAATCAGGGATGAAAGAGGGGAAATTACAATTAACATTGCAGAAATACAAAGGATCATACAAGAATACTATGAAAAAGTATATAACACCAAATTTAATAACCTAAAAGAAATGGACCAGTACTTAGAAAAATATAACCTTCCTAGACTGAATCAAGAAGAACTGGAAAATCTAAATAGACCAATCAGCAGTATGGAATTGAAATTATCATTAAAAACCTATCAAAAAGTAAAATTCCAGGATCAAATGGCTTTACCGATGAATTCTACCAAACATTCAAAGAAGATTTTATACCTATTCTCCTCAAATGCTTCCAAAAATTCAAAGAAGAGGCAATACGTCCCAGCGAATTTTATGAGGCCAGTGTCACTCTGATGCCAAAACCTGATAAAGATAACACAAAAAGAAAACTACAGACCAATATCTCTCATGAACACAGATGCAAAAGTACTAAATAAGATACTAGTGAACCGAATACAGCAACATATTAAAAAGATTATACACCATGATCAAGTGGTCTTCATCCTGGGGGCACAGGGATGATTCAACATACGCAAATCGATTAATGTGATACACTAAATAAATTTTAAAAAAACCATATGATCATATCAATAGATGCAGAAAAAGCCTTGAAAAGATATAGCATCCATTTATGATCAAAACACTTAACAAAATCAGTATAGAAGGAAAGTACTTTAACATAATGAAGGCCATCTATAACAAACCCTCAGCCACATTATACTTAATGGTGAAAAACTAAAAACCTTTCCTCTAGGATCAGAAACAAAGCAAGGCTGTCCACTATCGCCACTGTTATTCAGAATAACATTGGAGGTTCTAGTGAGTGCAATCAGGCAAGAGAAAGATATAAAAGACATCTAAATAGGAAACGAAGAGGTCAAACTGTTACTATTTGCGGACGACATGATTCTCTATATAGAAAACCCTAAAGACTCCACAAGAACACTACTAGAAACAATCAGAAAATACAGTAAAGTTTCTGGACTCAAAATCAATGTTCATAAATCCATAGCATTCCTATACTCTAATAATGAAACATCAGAAAAAGAAGTGGAAAAAATAATTCCTTTTGCAACTGCAACAAAAAGAATAAAATACCTAGGAATAAATTTAATAAAACATGTGAAGGACCTATATAATGAAAACTACAAGACCCTATTAAAAGAAATCAAAGAAGATACAAAGAAATGGAAAGATGTTCCGTGTTCTTGGATTGGAAGAACCAACATAGTTAAAATGACCATATTACCTAAAGTATTATACAGATTTAATGCAATCCCCTTCAAAATCCCATTGGCTTTTTAAAAAGAGAAATATAACAAAAAATCATCAGATTTGTATGGAAGAACAAAAGACCCCGAATTGCCAAAGCCATCCTGAAAAAAAAAATTTTTTTTACTCTGCCTGACTTCAAATTATACTGCAAAGCAGCAGTAATCAAAACAGAATGGTATTGGCAGCAAAACAGACACATGAACCAGTGGAACAGAATTGAGAGTCCAAAAGTAAACTCATATTTATATGAGCAAATAATTTTCTACAAAATAGCCAAAAATATAGAGTGGAGTAAGGAAAGCCTCTTCAATAAATGATGCTGCGAAAAGTGGAAAGCTAGTTGCCAAAGAATGAAACTAGACTGTTGTCTATCACCACACACCAAAATTAACTCAAAATGGATTAAGGACCGGAATATAAAACCTGAAACAATAATATGCATAGAAGAAAACATGGAACGAAACTCAAGGACCTTGGACTTAAAGAGGATTTTATGAATTTGACCTCAAAGGCAAGGGAAGTAAAAGCTAAAATGAATGTTCTACATTAAACTAAAAAGCTTCTGCTCAGCAAAAGAAACCATCAACAAGGTAAAGAGACAACCATCTGAATATGAAAATATATTTGCAAGTAACACCTCCAACAATATCCTACCTAATATCCAAAATATACAAAGAACTCATACTACTCAATAAAACAACAAACAAATGATTCAATCAAAAAATGGGCAGAGGACCTGAACAGACACTTCTCCCTAGAGGACATACAAATGGCCAACAAATATTGGAAAAGATGCTCAAAATCGCTAGCTATTAGGGAAATGTAAATCAAAATCACAATGAGATACCATCTCACACCTGTTAGAATAGCTGTAATCAACAGGACAAGTAATAACATGTTGGAGAGGATGCGGAGAAAAAGGAACCCTCATATACTGCTGGTGGGACTGCAATTTGGTATAGCCACTATGGAAAACAGTACGGAGGTTCCTCAAAAAACTCGAATTGATTTATCATATGATCCAGCAATCCCTCTACTGGGAATTTACCCCAAAGGCTTGAAAACCCATATCCGGAAAAGATATTTGCACACCAATGTTCATAGCAGCATTATTCACAGTGGCTAGGACATAGAATCTACCAAAGTGTCATATGATAGATGATTGGCTAAAGAAGCAGTGGTATATTTATACAATGGAATATTACTCAGCCATAAGAAGAGATAAAATACTGCCATTTGCGACAACATGGGTGGACCTCGAGATAATCATGCTAAGTGAAATAAGTGAGACAGAAAAAATTGAAAATCACAGGATTTCACTCATATGTGGCATATAAACCTAAAAGCAACAAATGAACAGGCCAAACAGAGTCTTATGGATATAGACTATAGACTAGTGTTTACCAGAGGGTAGGGGGTGAGGAAGGAGGGAGGAGGTAGATGGGGTAATGGGGGTCAAATATAAGGAGTTAGGGAGAGAGTGACATGGGTAAAGGGAATCAAATATGTGGTAGCTGAAAGAAATTGGACTTTAGGTGGTAAACACACAATATAATATACAGATGTCAAATGATAATGTACAACTGAAAATTATATAATTGTATTAACCAATGTTACCCCAATAAACTTAATTTAAAAAAGCTAGTATTATTGTAACTTTGGTTTTTAACTCTACTTTTTGTTTTCTACAGAAATTAAGAGACTAATACATTAAAAGAAATAGTGTAAAAGCTAATATATTGTAAATGTGGTTTATAACTACACACTTTGTTTTCTACATAATTTTAAGAGATTAATACATAAAAACAATTATTATTTTATGGTTTTAGACATACAGTATATAAATATGGAATTTTGTGACATCAATAACTGAAAGGGGGTGGGTAGATATAGAAGCAGAATTTTTTTATTCCATTGATCTTCAGCTGGTATAAATTCTAATTAGAGTGTTATAACTTTAGGATGTTAAATGCAATCTCCATAGTAACCACAAAGAAAAAAACTATAATATATACACAAAAGGAAATGAGCAGAGAGTTAAAATGTTTCTCTGCAAAGAAATCAACTAAACATGAAAGAAGACAGAAGTGTAGGAAATGAGGGACAAAAAAATGTATAAAGCATAGAAAAATGAGATAGAGAAGTCTCTCATTATCAGTAATTAATTTAAATGTAGATGACACACTCTAATCAAAAGACAAAGGTTGATAAAATAGCTAAAAAGCATCATCCAACTATATGCTATCTACAAGAGACTCACTTTCGATCCAGAGACACATTCGTATTGAAAGTAAGAGGTTGGAAAAATATTTCATACAAACAGAACAGGGATGGCTATACTAATATCAGACAAAATAAACTTTAAATCAAAAGCCTATGAATCAAAAGTTTACAAGGAACAAAAAAGAACATTATCTATTAATAAAAGTTTCAATATAGCAAGGATATATAACCATTTTGAACATTTTTGTACCTAATAACAGACCATCAAAACATGAAGCAAGTATGGATAGACAGGAAGAGAGAAATAGACACTTCTATCATAACTGGAGACTTCAATACTCCGCTCTCAGTAATGGATAGAATAACCCACCAGAGAGAAGAGAAGTAAGGAAATACAAGATGTGAACAACACAGTAAACCAATTAGGTCTATCTTACATGGAACACTACCCAACAACAAAATACATATTCTTCTCAAATGCACATGGGAAATTCTCCAAAGTAGACCATATTTTAGGCCACACATTAAGTCTCAGGTTTTAAAGATAGATTTAATACAAAGTATTTCTTTGACCATAGTGGGATAAAGTTAGAAATCAATAACAGAAGAAAAATTGGAAAAGTCACAAATTTATGAAAATAAACATTCTTAAATGGCCAATGTATTAAAGAAAATCACAAGAGAAGTTAGGAAATATCTTGAGATAAATGAAAACAAAAACATAGCATATCAAAACTTATGAGACCCAGTGAAATGAGTGCTAAGGAGAAAACTTATAGCTTATAAATCCTTACCTTAATAAAGAAGAAAAATTTCAAATCAACATCCTAACTTTACAACTTAAAGAACTAAAGAAAAAGCAAACTAAGCCAAAGCTAGCAGAAGGATGGACATAATAAAGATTAAAGCAGATATAAATGAAATATAGAATAGAAAAACAATAGGGAACATCAATGAAACTAAGTTGGTTCTTCAAAAAAGTCAACAAAATTGACAAACATTTAACTGGATGGACTAAGAAAAAGAGGCCTCAAATTACTAAAATCAGACATGAAAGTGAGGGCCAGCAACCAGGTCTGCATTAGCTGCACTGGCCTATGACCTTCCTGTGCTCATCAATCTGGTGTGAGGCCTGATGCAGAAGTCACACCTGCCTCTGCTTCTCCTGCTGCTCCTGCTTGAGGACAGCCCTCCCATGCAACACAAGCCTTCTGTCCCTGACCCTCAACACTTAGACCAAGCTTTGATACAAGGATGTGACCAAAGCTGTGTGGAGGACATTGGCATCTGGAGCTTCTACCCTGGAAGCAGTTGAGTGGCTGTGCTGTGTGTGAGGGAGGGAGAACAGTGTGACAGCTCTGTGGGCTTTGGAGGAAGTCCTGGTGAATTTGGAGAATCCATTAAATTGGACATACTGCTATTGGTACACATCTATAAATGGCATAAAATCCAAAATATATGGTAAAAGAGGAAATTCGGCGATACCTGGACCTGGGGCCTGTACTAATGATGCTGCAGGGGCAGCCTTAGCCACTGGGTGTGGAGGTATACTAATGCACTTTCTACCAAACTGAATATGAGAAGAGTAGCCGCTCCAATCATGGCTTGTCCAAAAGTGATTTCAAGAATTCAGAAGTATTTTTCAAACTTCTTTGGAGCTGTTATTTGTACCAGTGTGACTGGATGTTATGGTACTGCTTACAACGAATTTCCAGTATTTACTCATTTTAATTTCATTGTTTATAATGCTCTAAGAAATCATCTGTAGAGGAAAAAGTAGACTGCAAATAATCTATCTTTTCTGTCAGTATCTATATTTAAAGAAGAAAGAAGCAAAGACTGAAAAGTTTACTCAGTGTCATATGGTGTGCCTCAAGTATTCTGAATTCTTTGTGTAAAATAAGCACAAAAATTTATGCTGAAGTAGAAAGAAAAAAATGAAAGTGGGGACATTATTACCAATGCTATACAAAGAAAAAAGATTATAAGAGAGTACTGTAAACAATTATATGCCAAAAAATTAGATAACCCAGATAAAATGGACAAATTTCTAGAAACACAAAACTTACCAAGACTGAAGAACTAGAAAAGCTGAATAAACTTATAACTTGAAAGGGAATTAAATTAATAATCAAAAATCACCCAACAAAAATAACCCCTGGGGCTGAAGGGCTTCACTGGTAAAACAAACAAACAAACAAACAAACAAAACAAACACCAATCCTTCTCAAACTTTTCCAAAAGGTTAAAGAGTATAGGACACTTCCTAACTCATTCTATGAGGCCACTGCCCTGATTCGAAGCTAGACAAAACACTACAAAAAAACTTTAGACAATATCCCTTATGAACATTAATGCAACGATCTTCAGTCAAATCCTAGCAAACCAGAATGAGCAGTGTAGTAAAAGGATTATACACTATGACCAAATGGAATTTATTCCTGGAATGCAAGGATTTTTCAACATATGAAAATTGATCGATATTCCACATTAACAGAATTGAGAAAGAAAACATAGTCATCTTAATTGATGTAGAAACATTCAACAAAATATATACCTTTTCAGGATAATAACAGTAAAAATTGAAGACAACTACCTTAATATAATAAAATCATATATAAACCCATAGTAAACATCATATTCAATGGTGAAAAACGAAGAGATACACCTTTAAAATCAGAAACAAGGCAAAGATACCTAATTTGCCACTTCTTTTCAACATAGTGCTGGATATTCTAGCCAGAGCAATTAGACAAAAAAAGCAACAGGCTTTTCCAAATTGGAAAGGAAGAAGTAAATTTATCTCTGTTTGTAAAGCTTATGGCCTTATATGTAGGAAACTCTAAAGATTGCACAAAAACCCTATTAGAACTAATAAATAAATTCAACAAATTAGAATACAAAATCAACACTCAAAAATCAATTGCATTTCAATGTGCTAACAATGAACAATGTAAAAAAAATTAAGGAAATAATTCCATTTATAATTGCGTTGAAAGAATAAAACACTTAGAAATTAACAACCAAGGGGATGAAAGACTTATACAATGAAAATCAAAAAACATTACTGAAAATATTAAAGAAGACATAAATAAATGAAAGACATCACATATTTATGGACTGGAACACAATCTTGTTAAGGTGTCAATATTACTCAGAGATCTGCATAGTCAGTGCAATCTCTAGCAAAATCCCAACAATGTGTTTGAAGAAAAAGAAAAACCCATCCTAAAATTCATATGGAATCTTAAGGGACCCTGAGTAGCCAAAAAATCCTAAAAAAACAAAGTCAGAGAACTCACAATTCTTGATTTCATAACTCACAGTAATCAAAAAAGTGAGGTACTGGTACAAAGACAAATATAGAGACTAATGGAACAGAATAAAGAGCTCAGAAATAAATTCTCACATATTTGGTCATATAATTTTCAACAAGGCGCCAAGACTATTCAGTGGGGAAAAGACCATCTTTTAACAAATCATGTAGGGAAAACTGGATATCTACATACAAAAGAATGAAATAGAACCTTTACCTAATACCATATACAAAAATTAATTCCAAATGGAACAAAAACATAACTAAGAGCTAAAACTATAAAATGCATAGAAGAAAACACAGGAGGAAATTTTACAACATTGGATTTGGCAATGATATCTTAAATATGACACCAGTGGCAATAAAACAAAAAATAGACAAATTGGACTTCATGAAAATGAAAACCTTTTACACATCAAAAGACATTATTAATAGAATAAAGGCAACCCACAAAATGGGAGAAAATGTTTGCAAATCATATCTGATAAGAGTAGTATCCGGACTATGTAGAGAATTCCTAAAACTCAACAACAAAAAATAGGCTCTGGGGAAAATAAGTTAGCACCTAGATGCCTGCAAATTAGAAACCTGGACCTCAGGCAGTAGTTTCAAAAGTGTGCAGTCAAACCTCTTCCAGAAAAAGACAGAGGGAGACGAGCATTTTTGCTGGCTCCCTCTGTGCTGAGCCTTGGGGGGTAGCTGTGGCAAGTGCTCAAGTACTCATTAACAAAGGCTTTTTTGTTTGCTGTAGTACTGTGAGACTCTTGAATGTAAGCTCTACTGGCTTTCAGAGCTGGATGTTTTGGGATCTCACCCACTTAGTGGTGGCTGCCTTAAATGTTGGAACGCTAGATATGTGGTCCAAACCTTTTGCTCCTCAGGGAGAAGCTGGAAATTGAATATTCCTTCCTGATGCCAGTGTGGGGTTTACTGAGAGTATGTCTCAGCCTTTCCTACCTATTTCAATGTCTGTATTTTCTCAGTCATCCCATATATAGGAGTCACTTAAGAAGTTTCTGGATCTCTTTCAGAGGGAATTGTTTTGTATGTAGCTTATATTTGATGTACTCATGGGAGGAGAGAAATTCAGAAGCCTCTTATGTTGTCATCTTGGTCCAGAACCCCTGCTAGGCTCAGTTTGAAGCACTTTGGGGTTATTAACATCTTTAAAGTTCACAAGAAACCATCAGATAAGAAGGATTCTACAGACAGGGAATATACAAAAGTGATCTTCTCTCATAAAGAAAGGTCGATATAGAGGCTGAGAAGTCCCATGATCTGCCACCTGAAAGCTGGAAAACCAGGAAAGAAGTGGTATAGTTTGAGGATCAGGGGAGCCAATAGTTTAAATCCTAGTCCAAAGTTCAGAAAAGATGAGACGAGATACAGCAACTGAAGCAGGGAGTCAGGAAGCAAAAATGGCTATTACATCATTTTATATTTATTGTTTATTCCTCTCTGTCAAATTTACTGGGATAGACTATTTTTAATAGTTTTTATAATAGTCCTATGAAGGTGGAGCAACTTTACTTCATGGACCAAAACATCTTGCCAGCAGTCCTAAAATTGACACCTTTCAGATAAATCATGTGAAGAGCTAAATATTGTTACAGTGAATGTATCTGTGAGAGAAGAGAGTGGCTAATAGGGAAGTTTTCTTCTACTCCCAGAATAAATGTAGCAAGGTTTTAAAAACTAAGATGTATTTATTGATTGGAACCATTTCCCCAATGAATTGTAAGATTTTGAGAAGGCAGTGAGCTGGATTAGCTTCAGGGATAAAAGTCTGAGATTTTGGTCCAAGAACTTCCCATAATACATCCAAGCAATGCTTAAAACATATTTGACACAAAATTAATTTCATAGTTTGTATACTAAGGAGGGAAGGATGGCATGCTTCGTATGTGCCTGGGTAAAGAGTACCCATTCACATAGGAATATGTGTTATTCATATTATTAGGTAGGAGATGTTACCCTTCTTTAAACTCTTGCAAAAGGATATAGGGTCATTTAGGAATTTAGTTTAGATAATATATTTTCTTATATTACCAAAGGAATTGTTTTTTGCTCAAGATTTTGTAAAGATAGTAAAATAATGTGGAAAGAATAAAACCACAGAAAGAATTGAACAGTGCATATTAAAATGTTAATAAATATTTTATAATGTGCAGTTGCATAGTCTGCTGTTAACTTCCAGTTCCTTCCCACCAGAATTTAAATGACTCTCTATTTTTTGCAAACTACAATATAGTCACTATTTTAATCCTAGTTTTTATTGCTTTAATTCCATTGCATTCTTATTCTGTTGTAGTCATCAATGTTTCTCAAAGAATATATCCAGCTTTCTACCTTCCAGACAGGATAGAATTGTACTGTTTGGCTTCCTTGTGGTTGATAGAGACCTTATGACTTTGGTAGGGATGAAGTGGCCAATTCTGATGAAGAAAGTTTGAGCAGAAGTCATGTGTGCCACTCTGGGAGGAGTTTTTAATTATTTGCAGGAAATTTTACCAATTTTGTCATCCCTTTGGAGTGGCTATTGGATTGGCAAAACTCAAGATGGCAACTTCTCCATCAGACAGGGTCCCTTGGCAATGAAAGGGTCCCCTTTGAAGACCCATGATGATATGTAGTGTAAGAAATAATTTTTTTGTTTTTAAAGCCATTAAGAGTTGGGAGATTGTTACTGCAGCATGATCTAGCCTTTCATGACTAATATCCATTGAGTGTTACATTTCACATTTCTAGATACCATTTCTTATTAGACAGGTCACATGTACTTGCTAATCAGACTGCACAGCAACTTATTAAATGAATTTTATTGCTCAAAGATTTTAGTGACTACTTACCATTGCACAAATGTGTACAGACGCACAAAATGCTAACTGTATGAGTGAGACCACATATATTGTCATGTAAAATAATGCCCTCTTCCAAATCCTATAGCTTTGATTGCAAATGTGTTTTAGGCCTTGATGATATGTAAGTGATGAATGAAAAATGTATGGACTGTTTGGTGAGAGACTCTCCCATTCCTTGAAAAAACCTTTCATAACTGTTATTTTCTGTCTCAAAATAATAAAAGAACCTTGGCTATGGCCACTGGTTGTGGCTCTCTTGGAACAACAAAAATGGATTACATACATATGTAACATACTATGAACAACATGAATGGAATTTTAAGACTGTCCAGTCTTCTTTGCTGTAAAATCTAGCAATTATTTCTTACCAAGATGTCTCTGCTACTTCTTTAAACATTCCAAAGCACTAGAAAATCATATGCATCAGTGGCATATATAATAGTGACATCATTAAGGTTCTGGGCTGATTGCTTCTGTTGAGAGGAAAAAAATCTTGCATTCTACAGAGATGATGCTTCCAACAAGTATGACCTTAATGAAGAAAATCTAGGGGTGCAGTGAATACTTCAAGGGGCTAGGAATTGTCACAATAAACAGAAGAAAAGGGACTAAGACTGGTAAGAGGAGGAGAAAAAAGGCTAAAGCTGACTACACATGGTTTCATGGAATTGTTTTTAATTAAAGAAAGCATTTGGAACTTTCATTTATGTAAGATTTAAGTAATTTATTTCAGATTTAATTTCACCAATTAAAAGTGAAACATGAACACTGTATTGGCAGGGTTCTCCAGAGAAACAGAATCAGTAGGATATAGATACAGATAATAGTTAAGGAAGAGGATATTTATTATGGGAATTGGCTCTTAAGATTTTTGGAGGCTGACATAAGCCATGACCTCCTTCTGCCATCTGCAAGCTGGAGAAAAAAAACAGGAAAAGCAATATTATAATTCTGTTCATTTTGAAGGTTTAAAGACGAGGGGAGCTGATGCAACTCCCAGTAGAGGGTTGAGGCGTGAGAAGAGTTGGGAGGTGGAGAGGGGCATGGGTATCAGTCCCAGAGTCTGAAGCCTAAAAACCAGGAGCTCTGATATCTAAGAGCAGGAGAAGGTGGATATTCTAGCTCAAGAAGAACAAGAATTGGCTCTTCCTCTACCTTTCTTTTTCTGAGTCTTCAAGGGATGGGATGATACCTGCCCACATTGGTGAGGGCAGAACTTTACTCAGTCTACAGGTAAAATGCTAATCTCTTCCAGAAATACCCTAACGTATCTAGAGAAAGTGTTTTGCCAGCTATGTGGGATTCCTTAGGCCAGAGTTGACACCTAAAATTAATCATCACAAACATCATCCTTTAAAATTCTAATCATCGGATTCATTCCTGTGGGGCTGCCATTTTTTCTTCTCTTTGAATTAATGTTAATGTTTCTTCTATTGACTCCTACAGCGCAGTGATTCAATCTTCAACTACTTGCAGTTTCAGTTAACTCCTCTCATCACGCTTTCCATACAAGAATTTGGTTCCTGCATCTTCTAGCCAGAACCTAGCCAGAATGAATTTTTTCACAATTATTAGAGATTGATGCCTTTCAGTACTGATGTATTTCAAAGTTTTACCTAATCCATTTAAGAATGAATGACTTATATACTAGTATCTTCAATTTTATTTCCAATCGCTTATCATTACAGATCAAATAAGCTGCTTGAAGGGCACACAGTTGACTTTTAGTGGTGACCACATGTTTCTCTAGGGGTAGATCTATGGGAAAAATTCTGGCAAATTCTACCATCATCGCATTTTGTTTGTTTGTTTGTTTGTTTTTGTTTTTTTATTCATAGAACTCACAATCCGTTTTGAGGAAAATGTTTTGTTTATTCAATCACTGGTTAGAATAATTTGTTACTCATTATTTGAAGAAATTAAAACTGATTTGGGCAAAATATTAACCTTTGTTATTTTTGAGTATTTCAAAATCAGAGGGATTCTACAATGAGCAATTTTATTAGAATGTGAAGGGAGCTTTGCTATCTTCTGATCAATTTCTTTCATGAAGTTGATAACTGTTTTTTTCCCCCCACCAATATCTGTTTTCATTTTTTTCTTATAGTGCCACGGACTTCCTTTGAATTGTGTTTTGTGAGCATGTAACTCAGACTCCAGCCAAAGTCAATATGTATCATCTGGGTCATGGTTATGGCATGAGATCAAGTCATGTCAATTAAAGCTTATGAATACCAGCTCCAGGACTTTTGCTGATACTGTTGAGAAGCACGTTCTCTTTTTCTGCTGTTGTTACTGAGCAGATAGAATATAAGCCTGAGGTTTCCAAAGGCTTTCTTTGTCTCCCCTTTAGGAGGGCCTCTCTGAGAATGAAGCCAATAGAGAAGAACACTAAGTGAAGGGCTAAAGAGAGACTGTTTACTATTATACTATTATACCCCTTAAGCACCTAAATTCAGCTTTTCCTGAGATCTGCTACTATAAGGCCTAACTTTAAAACTATTATTTATACAAGGAAACTAAGACCCAGAAAAGTAATGTGATTTGCTTCAGGTTCACAGCCTTGGGTCAGAATCTAAATATGCATTCTTCCAATCCAGAGTTCTATTTTACACCCTTCCTCTTTAGAAGGGAACTGTTACACCCACAATTTCGGAAGCTGACAATTTCCCTTCTTGCTATATGTTAATTTTGCATTCTCTGACTATGTAAACCTCCTTTTGTCACACACAGAATGAAGTTTCCAATCATTCATGCTCCTGACACAGAAGGCAATAGAATTGACATTCAGAAGGGATGAAAAGATGTCTTTTATTTCTGGATGTTTGTCTTGTCAGACATAAATAAGGTTGAGGTTTGATAAGATGCCCTGTAATTAATTCTGAAGTGAAATATACAGAACACTCATTTTGCCAAGTCTATGGCAAGTATTATATAAATTGAGAGAGTGTGCTTTCTTCTATATAAGTGAATTTTAAAGGTTTAATTGTTTAATTTTTTTTCTAATATGAAGGCTTTAAAAACTCTTTTAGGAATTTCAAAGAAAGGGGATTCTGTATAACTTATTTTAATGAGAGTTTGACTACTATATTTAATGGTCTGATTCTAAATTTAGGAAAACACAAGATATTATCCTCCAGGTAAAAGGCATGTGAAGCATAATTCAAACAAGTCTTTGGTATCCCAGCATGGCCTTATTCTTATATGAACATCGATTTAGTAGTTTCCATCTTCCATCAGGCCAACTCAAGAAAAAAAAAAAACATTGTGTGTGGTAATTGAAAAAGTTGGTCTTGACTTGGAGATAAATATTGCTGAGGATTCTTGTTGCATTTCTGACCTATCAGAATACTCGGAGGGGCACTCTGAATGTTAAAGTGAATTTGTCTTTTATAGTGCTTATAAAGCAAGATTGCTCGGCCAACAGCAAAGGCAAATGCAGTTGTAGCATTTCCTGCTGCCTTTCTGCCTTTATAGCATCCTAATCTTCAAGGTTTGTCAAGATGGCACCACTGTGAAAGGAGTTAATTGCCTGTGAATTCAACATCAGTGCCCCAAGGGAAAAAAGTCAACAATAAAAAAACAAACATACAAAAAATTCTGATTTTAATTAAGAACTTCTATTTCCCATCCCATATATGGTTGATGGAAGGCAAGAAATGCTTTTTATTATAAGAATTTTCCCTACACATCTGTGAATAAAGCTTTTGCTGTTTATTTCAAATGCCATTGAAATTCTTTTAGAGATTGATGCTTGGTTTACTGGTCACTGTTTTTTAAAACAGGGCTGAAGCTGTTCTATTTTGATAGAATTGAGTTTTTATAAAGTGTTTTCTTCCTTTCTGAACAAATATATAAATCCTGCCTTCTAAATTTGATGTGACACTTGAGAGTGGCAGTTGGCTGGTAACAGTTACCTGGGAAAGGTGGAGATAATCTGTCATTCAGGTTACCTAGAGCTGTAGACATTGGCTGGGCAGGCAGACTTAGCCACACTGCAGATGTGGCAGTTTGTTGAACTGAGGGCTACAGTTTAGGAGATCAAAGTGTACTTTTACTTTACAGATCAGACTCAGTCCTCAAATGAAGTTTCTTGACACTTCTATTTCTGCATTCCCACTTTTCTGAGTAACATTTAGAAGAAGAGTACGATAGCTATAAGATTGACCTAGGTCCCATTTGAATTACTCAGAATGAAGAAAAGAATGATTTCATCAATTTTAGGGTCTGGAGAATCACGAAAATAAGTTCCCCTGGGGGTTGGAGTCACTGCTTTCTTTGAGCTCACTCAGTAGGAGAGGTGGAATTAGGAGAATATTTCACATCGCTGAACCCAGTGACTTGGGTAGGGATTAAGAATTGCTGAATAGAATGTGTGTGTGTGTGTGTGTGTGTGTATGTGTGTATGTGTGTGTATTTATGCTTTATGATGTGCAGTGAAGTAATTTGGAGAGGGGACATCACCAACCCTCTTAAAATACATAATCAAAAGTACCATTTGCTGAGTGGTACCAAGCCAGCCTGAACACCTATGAACATTTTATTCTCCAGGAACTTCATGCTGGTTCTCTAAATAAAACCTTAGAGGATCTGAAAAGATATTGGCATGCCTAATTGAAGAGGTGGGAAACCAATGTACAGAAAGGATGAAGACTTTCTTTGTCACTGATTGCCTTGATGGATAAGCCGTATCAGAAGCCTCGCTCATTTCAAAGGTGACAGGCAGCAAATAATATCCAAAGAACTATCTTTTATACTTTGACCCTCTTGGGAAGTGCAGAACCTAAAGAGCAGTCCTCAACTCTTTTGGCACCAGGGACCAGTGGGTGCTCCTATGAGAATCAAATGTCTGATGATCTGAGGTGGAGCTGAGGTTGTGATGCTAGCGCTGGGGCGCAGCTGCAAATACAGATGAAGCTTAGTGCACTAGGCCACCACTCACCTCCTGTTGTGTGGCCTGGTTCCTAACAGACCGCAGACCAGGGGTTGGAGACCCCTGCCCTAAGACAACGCCATTCCTGAAACAGAAAAACAAAGGGAATTGTTTCACAAGTCTCTGAGAGAAAAAGAAGATAGATTAATTTTCCAAGATCTGACAAGTAGGCTTGCGCACTGTGACACATTTTCCAAGAAAAAAATGTTGATTCGAGAGATACTTTGGAGAGTGCAGAAGGCAAAGTCTGGCTTACAATGAAATCAGTTGATCATTCAGGCTCTAAAGGTTTAATGAGATCTTTAGAATGCCTTTCTTTGCTTTGGGCACAGTGTTGCTGAAAATTATCTTCAGCTGTTTGCTGATATATGCAGGTCTTTGTTAATTCTGTGTAGCTGGTATCAAGGCAAATTGGGAAACCAAATTGCTCTAGTAATTTAACATTTTGGCCGACAGACAGTTCGTTCAACATTAGGATCACCTCCCTCTTTCTCCCTCTCTCTATCTTGTGACTTTTCTCCTGGGATATTCATAGGAAACAAATACTTTGGAAGGACGAGGCTTGCTTGATTTCAACAAGAACACCTTGGCAAAATGTAGACTATATATTTTATAAATGTTTCAGAGTCCATTCACAGACCAAGGAAAAGAAATATGTCAAGCAGAGTTGCTCAGCAATAGAACAGGCTATCCCAGACGATTGTGAGTTCTCCCATTACTTGAAGTTCAAACAAAATAAGTGAAACATAGCTGTTGACAGAATGGATTTTGGAGACATTGCCCTGTTTTAAAATCCTGCTCCACCAATGACAGCTATGACTTGGGCAAGTTGTTCACCTCAGGAAACTCAACTCTCTCATTAGTAGAATAGGAATAGTACTCACTAGCTTGCAAGGCAATTCTGAGTATTAAATAAGCAAAATAAGTAAAGATCCTTATAAACTGATGCATAGTAGAAACTTAACAAACTATAATTGTTAGGATCACCTATTATAAAGAAAGTGTCTGGTATAAGAGGCTTGAAGTAGTCTATCCCATTGTACTGTTCTGCTAGTCTTTTAAAAATAATTATATTTCTGATATTTACTTTCACCATCCTATCTCAAGAATTCTCTGTAGGAATCCATGGTAGTGCCATGTTAATACTTCACTAATTAGGATTTTTCTGGTTGGAGTTAACACCTAAACTCTCAGAGTCAGAAGGTGTCAAGAATTAAGTGAGGTGTTAAGAATGTGTTTTATTTATTTAGCACTTTGGAGGTGACAGGAGATTCTCACATGCATTATTTTTTCTAACATTTTATTATGAAAAATTTTAAACATATGAACAATTTAAAAGAATTATACGGTGAACACTCATATGCCCACCGTTCCAATTCTGCCATTAATATTTTACTATATTTGCTCCATCACATATCCATCCATCAATCTATTTTTTCATGCATTTTTAAGTTAGTTATAGATATTAGTACACATGATCCCTGAATATGTTAATATGCATATCATTAAGTTCAATATTTGTTTATAGAGATTTTATATAAATAAAATTTATATACAATGAAATGTACAAATCTTAGCGTACTATTATTCTATGACTTTTGACAAATGCGTGCACCTGGGTAGGCCAAACAGTCAAAATATAGAACACTGCCATCACCCAGAAAGCTCCCCCGTGCCCCTTCCCAGTCACGAGATTACCTTCAGAGGCAATCTGTGCCCTGATGTTTTCATCTTATTTTAGTTTTGCCTGTTCTAGAACTGCATATTAATGGAAACCTAGAATATATATTCTCTTGTGAAAGAATTCTTTCATTCAGCATAATATTTTGAAAATTCTTCATTATCACCGAGTAGTATTTCATTGGCTATGCCATGATTAAAAATATATATTATATTTAATATATATTAAAATATGTATTTTAATATGTATAAAAACTGTATTCAGTTTTTGGCTTGTGTAAATCTATAAAGTTTCTTCTACAAGATTTTTTTGTGGACATATGCTTTCATGTCTCTGAGAAATACCTAAAATCTATAAGGGTTATACTTCATCATCAGCAACTGGAGTTATTAGCCATTTTAATTTTTGCCATTCTGTTAGATGTGTAGTAGTATCTTATTTGGTTTTAATATGCATTTATATGAAGAATGATTATATTGAGCACTTTTTGCATGCTTATTGGCCATTTCGTATCTTCTTTTCAGAAATATCTGTCCAAGATTTTTGTCCATTTTTGTTTTATTATTGAATTATAGGAATTTGTGGAATGTCTTCAATACCCATCCTTTGTAAGATGTATGTTTTGTGAATATTTTCTCTCAGTCTGTCACTTGCCTCTTTATTTCCTTAATGGTGTCTTTTGATAGGCACAATTTTCTAATTTTGATAATTGAATATATTATTTTTTTCTTATGTGGTCATTGCTTTGTGTGTTTTGTTGGTAGTCCTATTTCCTTTTAGAATCCTTTCAATTTTAGCATTCACACTTGGTTTATAATTTTTCTCAAATTTTTGTGTATGGTGTGAGGTAAAAGTCAATGTTTGTTTATTCTGCGTGAGTATCCAGTAGTTCTAGCATTTATTAAAAGACTTTGATTTTCTCAAGGATGTCTTTGGTGACTATGAAAAATCAAATGATCATATAAACGTGGCTATATTTCTAGACTGTTTTGTTCTATTGACCAAGTTGACAATTCTTATGCCAATACCATATTGCCCTATAATTTTAGAGTAAAGCTTGGCATCAGGCACTAGTTGTCTTCCAGCATTATTCTTCTTTTCAAGGTTGCTTTTGCTATTCTAGGTCATTTATATTTCCATATGAAAATTTAAAATTAGCTTGTCAATTTCTACAAAAAGCCTAATGGAATTATGATTGATATAGCAAGATCATTTTTGAAGATAGTTGACATCTAAGACATTGAATATCCTAATCCATAACTATGGTCTATCTCTCCATTTATTAAAGTCTTCTTTAGTCACTTTCAGTAGAGTCTGTAGTCTTCATTGCAGAAGTCTTACAAGTCTTTTGTTAAATTTAGTCCTTAGTGTGTACATTACATTTTTTCATGTCTTTATAAATGAAATTGTTCTTTTAATTTTTCGGTTGACACCACTAGTAAACAAAAAATGTAATTGAGTTTAAATATTGACCTTATATCCTGCAACTTTTTAAATTTAGGTATTAATTGTAATGGTTAGTTTGTGGCGTTTTTAGAATTTTGCACATAAGTAATTATGTAAGCTGTGATTAGAGAGTTTTCCTCTTCTTTTATAGTCTTTGTTTCTTTATCTTGCCTTTTTGCACTAGTAGGAGATCCAGTAAAATGTTGAATAAATATATCAAGAATGGATATCCTTGCCTTGTTCTAAGTTTCAGGAAGAAAACCTTAAATATTTCATTTAAGAAAGATTTTAGCTCACGGTTTTTCAGAGATGCCCTTCATGAGAGTTAGAAAATTCTCTTGTATTTCTAATTTTTGAGATGTTCTATTATGAATTGATATTACATTTTTTCAAATGTTTTCCTATATCTTTTGAGATAATTATATGAATTTTTGCCCTTATTCTATTAATATAGTGAATTAGAATGATTGAGTTTTAAATGATAACCTACCAAGTATTTCTGGGACAAATTATCCTGGATAAACAATACCATCTTTAAAAATTTCTAGAGTTAATTTAAAAATATTTTATTGAAGATTTTGTGTTCATAAATATAAATATTTTTCTCATTAAAAATCATTTAAAACAATAAAATTGTTAAACAAAAATAATAACAATGTGGCATGAGGTTTATAATATATGTAGAAGTAAAATATATGACAACAATAGCTCAAAGAATAAGAGTGTATATGGAATTATACTCCTGTAGTGGTCATACATTTTGCCATATCCTATTATTTGAAGTAAAATGGAGATATGTTAAAGATGTGTATTGTAAAGCACAGCATAACCATTGAAACATAAAACAAAGAGCTAAATCCAATTAGCCATTAATGGAGAAAAACAGAATTATATGAAATACTTAACCCAAAAGGAGCAGTAACATAGGAAAAAAGGAACCAAAAACCAGAAGGGTGTAATAGAAAACAAATAAAAAGGTAGTGGATTTAATACCAATGATGTTTATAATTATATTAAATATACATAGTTAAAACCTTCTAATTAACAGAAATTGTCAGAGTGAATAGAAAAGACCTAACATACATTCCACAGAAACCTGCTTTACCCCCATGATACTGTTATAATTTTTATTATAAACAGTCAAATGTATTTTTTAAAAAGGGGAAAAATTAAATTATTTTTGATTGAAAGTTTCTAAGTTTAATGAAATCTAATGTATCTTTTTTTATGGTTATTGTTTTCTGTGTCCTATTAAAGGAACATTTGCCTATCTAGTATTAGAGCAGAAACCACATTTTCTGATTATCAGTCCAGTGACATCATCACTATATATCATGGTGAAATTCTGCATATGGGAATGTTGTGTTCACTCCCAATCACCACATAAACAAATAAAATGTATAGTTCTTTTTAGGGATCCATGGAACGTAACCATTTCAGGAGGTACTTTCCAGTCATTATCCACCAGAAGATTATGAGATATGCCCTCAGCAGTTGGACATTCCTGCCATGGGAGATTTCCAGTCCAGGTGTCTGAACACCACACACATGTGCAGCTCTTTTGCCTGCCAGGGAAGAGTCTCCAATGGCAGGTTCTAAAAGATGACTGCTTGGATCTTTCTCCATTCTAGTCCTGTTCCCCACAGTCTCTACCATTTCATCAAACAAATGGTAAAGCAGTATGCATATGAATGTGTAAAACACAAGTTTGGGTTAGTGTGTCTTCCTCCAACAGAGGGGTGAACATTAGTTGGACCTGGAAATGGGAGATTGGAGGTGGGACAAAGAGAGGGGAATTAAGGAACAATCTTCACTGTATAGCTCATAAGTCACTTTGCTTTAGAGAGGACTTGGGGATGTCATTGTCTGGTTTTTCTAAATCTTGACTTAATAGAAAAATGAATTTTAACTTCTTCCCTCTAATTTAGCAGTATTCCCTGAAAAAAAAAAATCTTACACAAAACATTAATAGAACAGATAAAATCTGACCTGCTCTATAAAAGCAAGTAAACGGCTTAGAGATCTGCTCCCTACCCTCTGTAGAAGCCTCGAACACAGCCTAAAGGGATAGGAAATATTTTTTATGGTCAAGACTAGGAAAGAAATCCAGTTAAATCTACACTGTTATGTTCACTTAGCTGGATGAGCCAGTATAAAACATACATTATATTCATAGAAACATAATAAAAAAGATTGATAAATTTACCTACATCAAAGTAAGGAAGAGAATAACAGTCTAGGAAAACAGATTTTCAATACTTAAGACAAATGATTAGCATCCTTAGTTTACTAAGTGCTCATACAAATCGGTAATAAAAAGGCAACTTTAAAAAATAAGGGGAAAGCACATAAAAGGCATTTCGTAGAAAAAATAAACTCAAATAGTAAAAACAATGTAAAACAATTCTTAACTTTCTTCATGATTAAGAAAATGCAACTCAGAGCAACCATGAGATACTATTCTCTCTCCTTCCCATTAGACAGAAAAAAAAAATGTTTGAGGTATCTAGAACTAGTGGTGAGAGGTTTGGTAATGGGAATCCTCATACTTTGCTACTGAGAGTAAAATGGGTGCAACCTTTCTGGAGGAAAATTTAGTAATATTTATGAAGATAAAAATAACCTACAAGTTCCTTTGCTAGGAATTTACTCTATGGATATGCTTGTAAAACATTTGCCAAGACATATCTCTTGGGAGAGAGTGGGTATAATTTCTTTTATTATACTCCTAAGGCTTTCTCCCACATTGAATGGCCTTCTACCAATATAAGACTCATTGTTCTTTGCTCCCTCATCCACTTCTCTCAAGAGAAGGTGAAGTGACATATCTAGTTTGCGGGCTTGAAAGAAGAAACAGACATTGGTAGCTCTGCCCCATCCTATCTCCCTTCTTTTGGCTGCCTGCCAGCAGGGAACACTGATTCTACTCTGCCCTTCCAAGCTGTAGGTGTGTGTTTGTGTGTGTGTGTGTGTATGTCTATGGTTATAAATCTTCAAATTCTGAGTTGAATTATTAGGATACTCTGTTACAGACAGTTTAAAGACACATTCTCTGTCTAATATCAGCTTTGTAGTAAGGAAAGTAACATCCGTATGCCTCAGTCTTTCTGTTCTCTCTTATTTGGTTGAGAACTAGGGTGGGGCAAAAAGGATAAGCATTGATAAATATAAAAGGGATGAAATTGCAGATGCAAAAGGAACTGTAAAAATTTTTACCTCGGCAGATTGATATGACTTTATACTATTGGCTAATGGGCTGCTTTTGTAGAGTTCTGCCTCGTTCTTAACTTCTGCAATTGGAATCCGTAGATTTTCGAGCCATATTTTACATGATATTTTGACTTTAGCAAGATGAACAGCTTGTGGCATTTTTGTCCGCTTACTAATTGTTATTTTTTATGGACCACGCCAGCCTTATACAAGCACTCATGGGCATTAGGGAAAATATGGATCTCAGCAAACATGGCAACCTTACTAAGCACACGCTCCCCATACCACAGTCTTCCAGAAAGCCAGTTTTGCATAAGAGGGATTATCTTTGCAATAAAGTTTAACTCTCTTACAGTCAACATCAACTGAGCACATACCTGGATATTAGTTATCTTGAAGGGGCTGTAGGATAAGAATGCAATGGTTTTGGTTGCTAAGCAGATAATAACACACAGCAGAAATGTAGTTTATTCAGTTATTTATGTGTCTGAGATAGAAGTAGAAGTAGAGCCTAATCTCCAGCATCCCTCATCTCCTCAAATCAGGGTACTCTTTCTTCTCCCATTATCTGTACTCAGGCCTTGTCAGAGCAAATAAAGATAAGACAAGGCTACCATAATTCTTGTGTCAGTGCCTTTGCTTAGTGTGTATAATTTCTCTGAGTGTACTGACCTCCTCTCCCACCTCTGCCTATCCAGATTTGTAAACTTCAAGTCCCATGTGATGTCCTACCTCCTTGAAGCCTTTCTTGATTGTTTACACTCGTCTTCTTTCTGCTATGAGCTTAGAACTTCATAACAAAGAGCCTTGTGCTGTTCACTAATGTTTCAAATGCATTTGGTTTAATTTATAGACCAAAATCACCAGGGGGCCAAGATTTTACTTATGCTTCATACCCTTCTTTCCCTTTGCCTACAAATCATAGTGCTAAATTGCCCTAAAAGTACTGTGTGATTATTGGGTAGTTTATAATTTTATAATTGAACAGGTTATGAATCAATGGTGTTTTATTACTATTTGAAAAGTAAAAAGAAAGCTTTAATTTCCCTAACGCTCACCAAGAACTACTTTTATGTTAACTGTATTATCTATCTTTCTTTGCTGATCTCATTGCAGATCTACCTTGCATGTAGCATTCTGATTTCTGCTTTTTCCCCCTTACCATATAATCATGAATAAGTCCATGCATCTATATAATCTTCAAAATTATCATTTTTTATCTGTTGCGTGATTTTCTAGCTTGTTGATAGGCTATAATCACTGTGCCATTCCCTTATTGTTGGACATAAAGGTTATTTTCAGTTTCTTGCCACAATGTACAATTAACATTTTCAAATGTGTAGCTTTTTAGTTTTGTTATATTTGGAGATAAATTCCCAGAGTGTCATCTGATTCATAATAGGTGCTCAATAAATGAATGCCATTGATTTGTCTCCAGACTTTTTTGCATAACTCTATGGGTTGAGTCACTATAAAAGTTACTCATTTTACTTTGGTTAACAGGTCTACAAAGAATATCTATGCTTATGAAGGAATTTTCTTCTCAGCTCCAATGTCCAACTTCTTTGGGAAATGTGGAGGCATTGGAATCAAAATCTGTCGGGATGCATATTTTTTCCTTTGGAACCTCAGAATACCAGATGCAACAGCAACAAAGCCACCCATATTTGTCTTACAAGGATAAAACTTTCATGCAGAAAATTCTGTAACTCAAATGTCATTGTCTCTAGACACATGGCAAACATACCAGTGTGCCCAAGGAAATATGCATTGTTCACTCCATGTCTCCATCTGCGGTTCAGATTCTGCTGTCTATTAAAAATGCAGGAAATTTTGTTGGAATTTATCATGGGCTTCTTTGCCTACCATCCTTTATAGGAATAATCACAAACTGTAAAATATGCAAGGATTGAAATAGTGTATGACATTCATATAAAGATGGTTGTGATTTAAGAGACAGGAAATGTAATTATGTGCTGCTGAAGTTCTTGTCCTTGTCTATAGAAGGACACAATAAATATAAAGTTTCTGTAACCTAATGTTGCTATAACTTGTTGGAGAGATCTCAAGAATCCAGCTTGAAAACCACCTTTCCTGGCACTTTGTGGACTGCCGTAAATAGATTTGTATTTATTTTGGGTGCATGTTGAATCAGTGAATAAATAAGTGCCAGAAGTGTCTATCTCCAAAACTCATGCAGAGACAATAGGGTGTCTTTGTTCTTTACTTCCAGAATTTCTGGATAATGTTTCTTTTCCCTTTTGTTCTATCATGAATCCACCTCAAGTATTCTAGAACTTATGGAACTAAATGGGAAAGATAATCTACCAACAACATACCTAATACAAGCAGTAAGGGAAAAGAAGAGAGAAGAGAAGCAAGGACACACAAGTGTGTCTGAGACAATCAAGACATGCCAGCTTGTTTCTATATTGAGTCATGAGGCCACAACTGCTATTTACTATTTTAATTTTTGATGATTAACTCTTCCACAGTCCTCTTTTTTCTATCCAGTATCTCATGTATTCAAGGTACATTGCTTGGTACGGTAACCTAAATATATATTTTTTTCTGAAGAGACAAAGTTTGTGGTGGTCTTACCTATGTGTAGTTCGAGAGTCTGTTCTTAACATTAGCAGAGTGATTACAGGAGGTGATTAGAGGTATCCTTCAGGTTCAAAATCCTTGTGGCCCCCACTGTATAGCAACAATAATATTTCCTGCATTGCCAGTGTCAGTCATCCCATGACAATAGACTATTACTCAGCCATAAAAAAGGAATGACATTGACATCTGCAACAACATGAATGGACATAGAGGGTTATACTGAGTGGAGTAAGTCAGACAAGGACAAATGACGTATGACTTCACTTATATGTGGAATCTAAAGAACAAAATAAATAAAACAGGAACAAACTCATAGATACAGAGATGGTTGCCAGATGGGCGGGGATTTGAGGGGATGAAAAACAGAAGGGATTAAGAAGTACAAATTGGTAGTTAAAAAGTAGTCATGGGGAGGTAAAGTATACCATAAGGAATATAGCCTATAGTGCTGTAATAACTACAGTGTCAGACAGGCACTAGATTTATTGGGTGATCACTTTATAAGTTAAATAAATGTCAATCACTGTGTTGTACTCCTGAAACTAATATAATGTATGCCAGCTGTAATTGAAAAATTAAAAAATTATTTTAAAAAAGGAGATCCCTTCGATTTAGTGTCAGAGAAGCATTGATGATCCTCGGCCAGAGCTGTTTTTGTGGATGGACACAAGTGGAAAAATGAGAGGGAAGGGGAGAAAGAGACAAAGGGATAGCAACAAATTGAAGTGAGGAGGAGGGGGAGAGTTGCTGGGAGAGAAATGTGGGTTGTTGATTAGACAGAAGATTTTTGTGAGAAAGGACACTTCTTAGTGTAAATTTACTGAAATAATGGAGGGATAAGTTTTAAACCAGGAGGGGCCTGGAAAATTCCTCTATAGTGATAAGAAGGAGGTAGGTGAGAATTTGGTACTAGCAAACTGAGAGGTTCTCATTTGATGGCTTCTAATTTCTCTAAAGTGGAAGTTATCTGCTGAGAGTGAAGAATAATGGGGAAAGCTTGGAGATTTGAGGGGAGTTTTGAAATTGCTGTTGGGGAGAATGGGAGAGTGAGATGATCATAAAAGGGAAAAAAGAACCATAGCAGGACTCTTGGCCACTGGTGATGATTCTGAATTTATAGTATCTGAATGGGTAGGCAGAGGGGTAGATTGTGGAAGATCCAGAGCTAAGTTCATATGTATTTATCTAGGCTAGTGACTCTCAGACTGTGTCTAACAGGTCTTTTGTTAAACACCTAAGATATAAGTAGGTATATTGCTAAAAAAAGAATAGCATGGGGGTGGGGGGAATCTAAGGAATTCTGCCTGCTGTCTCCTTCACTTGGAAATTCATAATGTACCTCATGGTCCTGCATGGTCTGTGAGAAGTATTAAAATGACTAAACTTGCTAAACTGCATTTAAACCAATTCTGCCAAGAGAGATCTTCAAAATCTGGCCTCTACCTGATGGCCTTGCCACTTGTCAGTCTTCTAACCCACTGCCTTCTTCCGCATTCTTCTGGACTATTTGCATTTCTTTAAAATACTCCAATCCTTCTTTTCTCAAGTCCTTTGCACAGGATGTTTTCTTAGCTTGGAACATCCTTTTCCCCACCCACATTTCATCTGACTGTCTCAGGATTGCTATCACTTATATTGGAATCCTTCCTCAAATTGCCCAAGCTTTGTGTCAGCATTCTATATTTATCTGCTCCCGTTGTGAGGTCATAGCACCTAACTCCTTGTTTACTTGTATTCTCCCCACTGGATTGTAAGCAACCTCAAACAAAGAAATTTTCCCTCTTTAGCACTGTTTCCCCAGCACCAGGCACAATGTTCATACATAAGACACACTCTGTAAGTGGCTGGGGAGCCAGTGATGAACGGTTCTTCCTTTCACCTTGGGCAGGAGATGGGGGGAGTGGGGAGGTATAATTGTTAGAGATGCTGCATCAGGTGGATCTGGCCCTGGTTGAAGTCATTGAACCAGCAGGCACTTTGCTAGTTCTGAAGCCTTACATTTCTATAGTTAATATCTGTTATTGTTTTCCTACACACAAAAATGTATATGTGTGTACTCACACATGCATCTTTGAATGTATATGTATGTTGATAGACATATGTGCATAAAATTTGCATTCTCTCTTTCCTTAACATTTATTTCTATCTACTCCATTTGTCCTAAATTCTTTATGGAGTTATGGTTGTTTTCACACTCTCCATATTCATCTTGATCTCTTTCCCTTTTATAACACTTCCCATAGTCACCCCTCTGGGCCTTTTGCCCTTTCATTTTGTCTTTTATTTTTGCGTGTTCTTTCCAGGCTGCTTAAAGCGCCTCCCAACAGACTTTCAGAAGGAATACGCACATTTGCTTTGCGGTGCAGATGTTATACAATGGCGATGTTCGGTGCTTTTTTCCTCCCCTACAGGGACTAGATGCATACAGTGTTTCCCTGCTCATTCTTTGTAATAGTACTGCACAGGCAAAATGTTAATCAATTATAGCAGCAGAACTAATTAAAAGGCATGCATTATACATCTTGTGGACACATTCTTCATTAGCATAGATTCTTAGCATTACACATTCATGTCAGAGGGAATTAAAAGGGAAAACTTAAAAATAAAAAAGACATACAGAGAACCAGACACTTTGGTTTTCTTAAGACTTTTGCTGAATGTTTGCTTTTGTGGATTCAGATGTCCTTTTAATTTGTGTCCTTTTGAAAGAAAAACACTATGCTTTGTTTTTATGTACTTAAAAAAATCCAATGACTCTTAAAATGATAAAGTTAACCATATTTTTAACCCCTTGAAAGCTTAAATTATATTCAGTGAACAGGTTTCTAGAAATAGAAATAAACAATTAATTTAGCTCTTCCAATTGAATGTCTAATAGACATTCAATTATGTATATAGTTCAATACTAGACTCATATTTGCAATGCTTTCAACTCAGTTCTTATTCCATAGCCCAGCATGGTCAGTAGCAAGATCGACCGAGAGTTACCAGGAAAGGGTACCTCAGAATTTCCCTAGAGTCTTGTCCAGTAATATGGCTTCTTCCTCAAAAAGATTTGTCTATTCAGGCTTTTCATGGCATTTTGGTCCAGATATGTACTGGACTACATATCTTCTGTACTGAAAGAGTCCTCTTGTGCATTAGCAATTCTCATAACTTTCTCTATAGATATCTTTACATGGAAAGCAATCTGTTAGATAGTAGAAGTGATGATACAGTGATCACCAGGCATCCTTTAGTCACTGAGTCAGGTAATGTAATGATTGGATTCTGCTTTTAACCATGAGCATTCATATCACTTTTAAGATTTAAGAGCTTGAAATACCTAGTTGCTTACACTATTCCAAGAGTTTTACAACTTGTCTTCCTATTTTCACTCTTGGCTCATAGTCTATTCTCCACTCAACAATCCAAGTGAGATTTAGAAAATGTAAACCAGATCACATTACACCCCTGCATAAAACACTCAAATGCTTCCCATCATTTAGGATAAAATTCAAAGTCCTCTAAGTGGTCTACCAGGGCCTACTTGATTTAGTCCCTTCTTCAGTCTCATTTCTTACCACTATCTGTCTTTTCCACTTTGCTCTACTTAAGTACATAAAAACAAAGCATTCCTGTTGTTCTTTGAACATGTCAAATTCACTTTCTTCTCAAGACATTTGCACATGCTCTTCTTTTTTCCTGTCAGTCTCTCATCCCAGATGCAAGCATGGTTTGATCAATCAATTCATCCAAGTGTCTCTTCAGGTATCTCCTTAGAAAGGACTTCTCTGAGTACCTTATCTAGAACATCAGGTAGCACTCATAGCTATTATATTACATTGTATTTATTTAATTTTTTTCCCTCTTCTCTACCAAAATATGAGCTCTTGCTAGGGGTTTTATCTGCCTGGTTCAGTGTTTTTATAACATGATCTAGAAGAGTGCCTGGTGCATTAAAAGTATTTGCTGTGTATTTATTGAATAAATGAGTGAATGTTCTTGCCTGCAGTCAAACGAATACTGGTATTTGGATTTGATCAGTTATTAAACTCAAAAGACCAGTTAGGCACGTGCCTCCTAGTGTAAGAACTTGAGAGAAAATTACATAAGACAATGAAAAATATTTCAAAACAAAGAGTCTAGTAGTATTATAGGAAAAGGATGTGGGCAGGTGGGATCTAAAGGTTCTTCATATAAATGACAGAGTGACAATCTTTACTATAGATACATTTACTAAAACTTAGAGTGGTTCATGAGAGTTCAGAGAAAATAACCTTTGTCTACCTGTTGCTCAAACTGTAAATTGGCACCTCTCCGGTATGACTCCTTATCAAAAACCTCAAAACATTGCATTAATTTTTGACTCAACAATTCTACATCAGATAATTTAGCTTATGGATGTAATTATGAACATGAGTAAAGATTTATCTCCAAAGACATCTAATACTCAGTCATTTATAATAAGAAAAACATTAGAAGCAACCTAAATATCCAATGACAGGTCATCAGTTAGATAAATTACAGTACAATTAGACAATGGAATTATGTGCAGCCATTTAAGATGGGAAAAGAATTACAATAAAATGCTAAGTGAAAAATAAGTTTATTAAACAATATGTAGCCATTAAACAACACACATACTCAAATTGTTTATGCTTATGTTGATTTAACCACCTAAATATTAACAGTAGTTATCTATGTTGAAGTTATTGGAAATTTTAAGTTTTCTGTTCCCTATTTTTTTAAAGGCTCTGTAATGAAAATTTATTATTCGTGTTATTAAAAATACACACCAGTGAACCCCACAAAAGTAAATAATTTCTTAAAGAGCTTCATGCAGATAAGCTACTGCTCCTTTTCTATACATATGTTTCCTCGTGGCATGTCCTGTTTTTTTAGGTTACACACCCATTTTTCTGACATACATTTATGGAGCGCCTACTGTATGCCAAACTCTGTATTAGGCTGTCCCTCCTCCATGGGATATTGACTTCACAAAACCCTTCACAACCATTGTAAACATTTTCATGGGATAGAGGAGAGACTCTCACATATCATTTTATCTCCTTTTTCTTGAAGATATTTCTGAAGGGGAAAGTATCTGTATGAAACCAATCCTAAGGCTTTTCATTTTGGACAGTCCACTATAACAAGATTTTTTTTTTTTTTTGCCTGGGAAACCTGCTTTTTGGTAGTAAAATCAAACCTTTGGCCTGCAACAGTTTTTGTTTGAGGTCTTCTCACGGTGTCACTAGACTATATGCCTGGCCCAGCTTCCCATGACAGAGCTGATATACCCACCTTGTTTTCCACTTTACAAGATTGACAGAGGCGGGAATAAAAGGCAACCTGCTGAAAGCCTTTAGATAGAACAGTATCTAAAGAATAGGCAGTGACTTGGTATCTCCTTTTTCAGGTGTCTTATTTAATACAGGATCCCTAGAGCCTAGTGTATTAGATGACACAGAGTAGGTACTCAATAAATCCTTGAGTGAATGATTTACAAATGGCCAGATATCAGCTCACTTGTTTCTAATCTCCCTGAAAGCACCCAAGAGCAGAGTCCTTTCTCTGGGTTTCTCCACATACCAATCCAGAGATATGTGAAAATAAAGAATTTTGGAAGTGTACTATATATGTAATAACTCTGATAAATAAAAATATGCTATGAGAAAATGTCAGAGATGAGAAGACACATAAATAATCCACATTGCATTGTAAAGATTGCAAAAGCACCCATGGACAATCATCCTTTTCCCTGCTTAACACGCAGGCCTTTAATTAGAAACCTAAATGATTATTACGCTTTCTATGTTGGAATCACTCTGTCATTCTGGCTCCTCTGTCCTTGAGTGAGATGAATTTCCAGTGGTGTGCTTAGACTGCTTTATTCGACAAGACCAGGTACAGTTAATGATCTTTACTTTCCCAGTAGTTGGAAGGGAGTTTTCATCCTCCTGGGGGAGGTGGCTGTGATGATTGGGTCAGAGTTGCTATATGTTGTCCATCTGCATCATTAACCTCCAGGAAGAGAGAGCAGTCTCTACCTTTCTCTCTTGCTAATTAGCAGAAGTTTCCAGCCTAGCTCAATACCCAGTGTTCCCAAATTAGGCAAATGTGCTTCTATGTTTCATTTACCCCAAGATTGACCTCCCTTATATAAAAAACTGGTGTTCTGCAGAACAGGCAGAGATGATTTTCTGCAAAAAACAGGTCGAGTTTCCTCTACCTGTGGGTGGCACAGTCTAGTTTTAGCTTCTGTTTTACTTCAATTCCATTCTCATACAGAAAAACCCATTCTCATCCAGAAAATATGTCAGAAGAAAACCCCAGACAACTCTGTTGTATTTGGATTACGTGACCAATTTCCCAAACAAGCAAATAAAAAGAGGCTTTATTAATACGAGGGCAGAAGATTTTCGAAGGCGATGAGGAGCAACAACCTTTCTCCCTGCGGTGGCTGTGATCGAAATTACTGGATGATACTTTCAGAAGAAGAAGAATGCCCTTTTGCCCTTTAAGACTCCAGTCAATAAGCTTTTACAAGCAGGAATCCAAAGAGTATGCTGTACTATCATTTAGTTTTTAATTAATACCAAATTACAATTGCATTTTCAGAGCATCCCTTGTTAGATCCACATTAACAATAAGAGAGTTCACCCGAATGGATGTTATTGCAAAGAACATCAAGGGAATGAATAAGAGATACAGGGTGCCTGGGGTGTGTATGCAGGGTAGAGTCAGCGGGGGGGGGGGTGGGGTGGGGTGGCATTTGTTGTGGGAGGAGAAAGCACAAAAATGAAAGGAATCTCAGCTAACAGCAAGGGAGCCCTGGAAGCTGACTGCTGTGTGTACAATAATTTGTTAGGGGCCTCCTCCTTGGGAAATGATTGTAAGGTTTTGCTCTACTTAGGAAAATGTTGGAGTGAAGGAGCAGCATGACAGAGAGGAAAGAGTATGGATTTTGGAATTAGACAGCATCAGATAAAAATACTACATAATGGTAGGTAAAGATAGTACTCATTTCTATGGCTTCTGGGAAGACTGATGAGCATGTTTTTGTAAAATTCCAGGTATGGGTTAGATATCTGGTAATAGGTAGCCATTAATGCCTCTAGTTTGGATGTGTAAATTTCAAAGAGGACCATATAGGCTGACCTGGGTAAGAAGCCTTTTTTCTTTTTTAAGGAAATTAGCATTTAAGGAAATAATTCCCATCATGATCACTATGGAGGATTTTCTCAGAACCCTTGTCTGAGGTCCTGAAAGAAAGTGGTTATTTTGGCTTTGGGAGCTATATTATTGGCACTTTATGAAAGGCCCTGGAAGATTTAATGCAGAGAAGAAGAAGAAGAAGAAAGAAGATAGAGGAGGAGAAGAAAGAATGAGAGCAGGAAGCAGTTGTGGTGGTGGCAGTGAAACATTTTAAATCTCTATTTTAAAGCCTAGTTATCTTGAAAAGACCAAGAGGAATTATGCTGTAATAATAACTGATTGCCTTTGAAAGATGGGAATACAAATTTTTTTTCCCCTAGCTTATGCATTTTTTCAAATTTTCTACAGTGAGCCAGCATATATTACTTTTATAATTAGGAGAAATAAAATAAAATGACCCCTTGTTAATGGCTTCAGTGTCAAACATCCTATTCTGCACCTTTGAAAGAAATGTTGAGGAGCTTAGCTAAATGGTCAGATGTTCATAAATAGCATGAAAGGGGTTTAGAAATTCAAGTCCAGCCCCGGAAATCACCACAGCCAAGATAGGCCAGTACTCTTTCCTGTTTAGTGTTCACAAAAGGCAAAGAACAGAGTGTTTCATATGAGAGAATCTAGCTCAGTAAACACTAATCTTGGGAAACACTAATCAGATCTAATCTTGGGAAAAGGAAAGTTGTTTTATAAGAGGACTCCAACTCTTTCTCCCTGACTGCTTCCCAATTTGTGGAACTTTTTATTCTTATATGTTCTCTGACACAGCATTTTGGTTCACTGGAACCTCGTGAGTAAATTGGACAAATGCTGACTTATCACACTGAACCTGGCACCCTGGTTCTGTACTGTCTGCAAATCCAGTAGCAACAGTTGCAGGGGATCTGTGGGGCATCTTAAGCAAGTTTTAATTAAGGTAGTTATCTTCTTCAGACAGATAGTTTAGGTCTCTATATTTTATTCACCAGGACCCTTCAGGTCCAGCAAATGCTTTCAACAAATGCTGTAATGCTTATTTAGAGAAGAGTACTTTGGTTAACAGTTTCATGTCAAAATAATCATGGAGAACAAGGAAATAGCCCATCACTTGGCTCACATGGGTGAGCTAATCTGCATACTGAAAATGGTACAATTGACCTGGAATGTGAGTAAATTATGGATCACGAGGAGAATACTGTCATATCTTTTTCCTTGGAAATGGATCTGTATAATGCTTTCTTTAGTGGATGGGATCATGGGCACAGCCAAAAGAGAACTTAGTTTTTGAGAGAAACATCAGATGATGGATGGGTATTCCAGAAAGAAGAAAGTTAATTAACAATATTGAATAAGAGAGAAAGAAATTTATGTGGTTAAGATTTTTGAGTAATGATAACATACTTCTGGGGTGTTGTGAGAAATTGGAAGGCACAGCTCTTTAAGGATTTTGATGATATGAAAAATTGTATGCAATTGCCCCCAAGTTAGTGACAACTATGCCAGAGTCTGGAAGAGTCAAGGAGTAGTAAATTAAGTGAAACAAGGAGCAGAATATTTCCTAGTGGTTGAAATCCTTTTTCATTTTATCTTTACTTGATTATATTAATGTCCATAACTTGCCTTCTTAATATTACATACCATCTCTCATGCTTATAGTAAATTAAGATGACGATTAATATTTACAAACTAATTGCTATGGACTGAGTTGTTTTCCCACAAATATTCATATGTTGAAGTTCTAACCTCAAATGTGATTGTATTTGGAAATAGGGCTTTTAGGAGGAAATTAAGGTTAATGAGATCATATGGGATAGGGTCCTAATCCGATAAGATTGGTGGCCTTATACAAAGAGAAAGATATATCTTCCTTTCCTCATGTGCATAGGATATGTGAGGACACAGTGAGAAAGTAGCTGTCTGCAACCCAAGGAGAGAGTTCTTACCAGACACTGACCCTGCTGGCACCTTGATGTTGGATTTTCAGCCTCCAGAAACATGACAGATTTCTGTTGTTTAAGCTACCCAGTCTAAGGTATTTTGTTATGGTAGCCCAAGGTGACATACCAGTGAAGGATTTTTGTTTTTGTTTTTTTTTAAATTAAAGTTTAGTCTCTAAATTACTATGACGGAAACTTGGCCAGAGATTATTTTTTAAATCAAGCTCAATTATCTTCATCTTATTTCTTAAAGTTTCCTAACTGACATAAATAATATCTCTTGTATATTTCCCATCACTTACAATGATATTTTCCACTGGAGAAAAAAAAGAGGCCATGTTACCATATACCTTGGATAGCCTATTTCTTCATGCCCATCCATCTACTTAATTCCACAGTCAGCCTTGAATGCAGATCCCTCAGAGTGGGCTCTTCTTGATTTATTTCAATTCTATATCTTGAACAATTTCATTTTACTGTTTCTCAAGTATATATAATGAAGAACTGAGCTATGCCAATGAATGCAGGAGGAGGCTAAGCTTCTATTATATGATTAATAATGCAGCACTATTAATGAAACATTAAAAAGATGAAGAGAAGAATGAATGATGCTTTGGAACATTCAAAAACTAAATACAATTTTTTAGGAAAGTATTTTATTTGTGTATCTCAACAGATGAAATTCATAACCTTGTTTTCTGATAAGACAATTCAAACATACAAATCAATTACAACAATGTGCTTATCAGCTCCCCACTCCCACCCCTGTATTTTAAAGCAACTGACAGTTTTGAAGGACATCAAGACAATAGGGCTTAGCTAAACAATATGGCAATTAAAAATGGCCCTCTAAGAAAATAATTACAATAGTTGTTGAAAAGAATTTGTCCTTTGAGCAAAACAGACAGCATGAAAAGAATCATCATGAAACGAGAAGGATTATAGCTTCTCTTTCAATAAAAGGGAAAGGAGATGTATATTAAAACAATGGTACAGAAAGCTGGGGAGTCAGACTGAAAACAACAGAAAGCCCTAGGCAATAAATTTCTCCAATAAAATGCATCCCCTTGAAGTTATCCATTCAAACTCTTGTTTCATATTGAAATAAATAAATGCTCCCTGACCCCCGGCACCTGGAAGTGATTCATTTTATTATCCTTTCTTAAAATTAGTTTAGTAATTTTTCCAAGCCAACATCTCTCAAAGAAAAGAGGAGATTTGTGATGAATCTTGTAGATTTCACATAGAGGTCTTATTAAAGATAAATCAAGCCAACTCATGGTCAAGGCCATTTTAGATTCGAATGGTAAAGGGAGTAGACATATCTTGGCAGACCTGGGACTCCCTGGGGGAGAGGGGCTCATACTCAATGACTTTGTCCAGCCACTCTACATCCTGCAGCACCTTTGTAATAGGCCCCTGATTCCTCATACCATTTCCTCATACTTTCACAGTAAGCCTCACAGCACCCTTGTGAGGTAGGTAGTGTTATGGTTATTTTGAGAGATGGGGATGCAGAGATGTTAAGCAGCTTGTCCATAAAGATACATGAATCTAGGGATGGAGTCCTGGGGACTCTTATTCCAGATCCTTGTCTCTTTAGTACTTAACTATTCTGACTCCCTGAGAGTGGATCATTAAAGCAGGTAGGTCTTAAAGCCAGATAGTGCCTGGCCAGTTAGACACTAAGGCCCATCTCTAAACCAAATGATTTGGATGATAGAATGAGAAACAGGTTGTGATCAACATGGAAGTCAAAGAAATGTATGTGGAGAAATGCTGGATTAAAGTTCGGGCCACAATTTGATAACTTTATTTATTTATGCCATTAAGTTACTATGATAATAGATTCTCAGTAGATGTTGTATGATTAAATAGTACAATGAATGAATGAAAAAGATTGTGCTCAGATAAGTGAAAAATCAAATTTTCTACATATTTTAAAACAAAAGCTGGAGAAATCTGATTTCCGATTTCTAATAAAGAATAAGAAGGGAAGAGTTAAGTGGATTCCTGAATTTTCTGTGGGCATGCATTTGAACTAATACTTGCAGCATGTAAAAGGATATAAACACAGCTATTTAGAATAATTTTTAATATAGAATTTTTATATTTATTGGTTTGGAACCCAAACTATGAGGATAAATGTTAGGGGCAGTGCTACATACATTAACACTATCCATTTTTCTTCAAAATGAAATTCTCTTGTATATTCCTATTTTTTCATTGTCATTCATTTGAAAAGCTTATGCTCTCCAGTTCTTAGCAAATGCTATTTTGAAAATACATTGAACTAAAACAATGAACTAGTCTCCTCTTGACTCATCAGCCAGGGTACACTTTAAGTTACTTTCCCTTTCTGTGAACCTATTGTTTTTTCACTCCAGAAGACTAAGGATAGAAAACAGCTACTATGTATTGAAACCAGCCCTGTATTAATACTAGAAAATTTCTTATTCAGTGCCATGGAAGGCTCTTGAGACCACCAAAGTAGAGGCAACTGGATTCTTCAAGTGTTGCTAAAATAGAAGATCTTATATAAATCAGGATGCTGGAGCTGACTTGGTAATCTCTCTGCATTACATGCTTGTTCTATGCTTAGTGAATTAATTCCTATTGGGAATTAATTCCCAATAGGAATTAATTCACTAAGCATAGTGAAAACTGATAGATAGTGAGGCTTTAAAAAAGTCTGGTATGGATATGTATGTGTGTTTAAAGAACTGTTTGTCTAACTTTCATGAGAGCCCTAATGTATATAGTAGATATACTCTGTTATTCTTTTCTACATCTAGCTAATAGCCTATGGCTAAAAGAGTAGATTAAATGTAGTGAATTGTTTCTGTGCTGTGGTACTAGCATGCTTGATGTCCTGTGGTTAAAAATGTGACTAGTGATGCTGTGGTTAGAAAGGGCTCATATAGGTGTTACCTCTGTGGGGTCTGGTAAATAGATGTCTATCCCAATGTGACACTGAGCAAAATTATTCAATATAGCTCTAATGTCTGCAATCACATATAAGATTTAAGTCTTTCAAGCAAAGAGGTAACCTGTATAGTAGATTTATTTACTTTGTGTGTGTATATGGTGTGACTTTCCTTGGATTTTCTTCTTTCAGATCCTGACTTCTTAGTGATTGAGTTCCATTATAGTTTTCCTTATTAGAGGCCAAACAGAATAGTGAGAATCTATAAATAAGCCATATGTTTTCCATCTGTCTGTTTTTTTCCTTATTTTTCTCCATATGATTCTTTGTTATATGTATACATATATGTATATATGTATGCATGCATGTGTATGTATATGTATATGTGTATGTGTATGTGTATGTGTATGTGTATCTGGCATTAAAATACATGTACTATTTAGAGAGATTTATTGGCATGTCCGTACTCAGTTCAGAGTCTTATGGAATGAAACAATGCTTTCATAGCTATACCAAGAGATTTCCTTCTCAATCTGAGTTTTCTGATAGAGGGTCATAATTTTTACATTTGGTTCTTTGTAAGGGTTGATGAAAGGCACCAGAGTGACAAGCCCTAGAAGCCAGTGTTTTCAGGTTTGCTATCAAACAGTGGCAGAATTCCTTGGTGAATTTCTCCTCAGGAATCCTATTAAAGTTTCTCTGTTTCCTCCTTAACTTGGCCGTATTCTACGTTAATCTTCACATCCTAAGTTTTGGGTCTGACAATAAGATAATTAGGAAAATAATATTGGATTCTATAATAAACTCATCTGCCTTAAAATGAGTAGGTAGAACTTTTATTTTGACTTTATTGAATGACACAGCAACATTAACAGACAGCTAGTTGGAGCAGTATGCTTATGACCGAGGAAAGTGAGAGGCATAACAACAACCGAAAACCTCAGAAACACAAAACTATGATGGGCTTCTAAATTTATGAGGCAGCACCTGGCCAGAATGTCTTTGAGTCAAAAATGTATGTTTAGCTTTCATTTAAAGATTTGACTCTGTTATACTATCTTTTTCTCATTGTTAGAAAGTAAGTCCTGAAGTATGACTTTACTGGACAACCTAATTTGTGATATATCCATTGGCAGAGGTGTGTACCCATTATATTCAGAACTACACTCATGGAACATCTTTGTCTTAGTCATACTAGTTTAGTAGTATAAAATGAAAGCCCACTGTCAGAGGTTTGACTCTTACCCAAGCAGCTCTGGCATTGCCAGAAAGCCTTCAAGGAGAAGGAAATCCCTTGCTGGTGGCAAGCTCTTCGTTTTGTTATTAAAATATAGCTAAGGGGGGATTTTGTGAATTTCTTACTAGTGGTCTCAGAATTTGAGTATTTGCTGCTACCTGGAGGTGAATTTAGGGCTTTCTTGTCATTTACCAATATGGCTTCCAGTACCATTCCTGTCAGCTTTGTGCTTTCTTCTCCATTACTTACTCTTCACTGGAAGGCATGTAACAGGATATGGGGTGTGTGTGTGTGCATGTGTGCGTGTGTGTGTAGGTGATACCATAGGATGACAGGATGACAGCTACCTCAGCATATCTCTAAAGCTCATTCCTTTAAGTACCAAAGATAAGAAGAGAGAGCACCTTTACTCTCAACAAAAATATTACACAAGGATAATTTTTACATTTTCTTTTCTTCTTTAACACCAAACAACCTTCTCTTTCCCTTGTTACTAATTTGCCTAAAGATGAAAGATTTCTCTCTCTTTTTTTTTTGTCTTCCTATCTTTCATGATATCTTGAATCACTGATAATTGGCTGAGTGAAAAACTAGGTGATGTTGTAATTATAACTTGCTGAACTCTTCAGTTCTTGCTCAAATATATTTCATGCCTTAAGTCATGACCATTACTTGTTCATTAACCAAGTCAAATACATTTGAGATAATTTTGCAAATACAGGTTTTGTCTTCACTAAAGTGGCATGTCTTTATAGCGTGGTTGATATTACCCAGATTGCGATATCCCACAGGTCAAACCGTGGCCCCTTGGTAATTTTGCCTAGGAGGAAGCTAATAGCCTGGCCTCTGATCCCTCTCTGAATGGTCTCCACCCACCACACATTAGAATCAGATTCCACTGTACCTGCTGCTTCTCTTACTAAAGATTATTTGTTTATTATTTGATCTAATAACAGTGCTAAAGATATTTAAACAACCTCATGTTCCCTGTAAGGCTCATATAACCTATCTCTCTCAATAAGGAATTATTTTCTAATATATGACTCCAATTGTCTTTTATTATGTTTCATTTCTTAATAATACCTCAATGGATTTAACTGAGATGTCAGACGCTTAAGCCCTTTACATCAGTAAAGAAAACATGTTCTCTTATTTTACATATTAATAACATAAATTATTTTTACATGTTATAAAAACATGCCCACAACAATAAATCAGATAGTCAATGAGACACAAACCTAAATCAATATACTTTTGTCATTAGCACTAATTTTTTGAGAACAAAAACAAGCTAACAGGCATTTAAAAAAAAGTATTGTAGTTTGTTGGTTTAGTAACATTCAATCATAGGATGTTCCCAGAATAAGGTTTGATAAAAGACATTAAAGAAGAACACAGACACATATTCTGTTTCTTTTTTCCCCTCTTGCTCAAGCTTATCAATGTTTAAAACAGTTACATTTTAAACACTTAAAAAAAAAATCAAACCACCCTCCCCCACATATTTATATATGTATATATAAACAATAGCTTTTTAATTAATTATGATTTGGGGGCATTCCACACCAAATGGAAAACGAAAGAAGACAAGTGACTTGGGTTTCAAGCAACCCATTTGTGTGTGATACTCTTGATTTTATAACTATGGAGGAAAAGAGCATGTTTTCTTACAAATAGTCTCTAAACAAAGTTTGTTCACAACTCAGTTCCTTTTTCCTTCTTTCACATAGTGTGTTGCTAGACACACATTGTAAAGATTAGGAGAATTTTTTTGCAAGTCTGAATCAATCTCCTGTTTAATCACTATTTGTTAATTACATGGTATTGTAGATTATAATGATTATGTTGAAATGGAGATTAAAGATATTAAAACAATTTAGAATAGGTGTGCAATAAAATGAAGAAAGTTAACACGACAACCAAGTTTCTTTTTTTTTTTTGTCTCTTGTAGAATAGGTACAAAATCTTTGACTTATTTTCAATATGGAAAGTTATCTTTTGAACTTTATTGGAATTATTATCATTAACCAATTTAGTAGAATATAAATTTGCATTTTTGTTGTCTTCTAATGGCTATTTTGCATATTAAAAGTAAAGCCGTCCTTAAAATATGCAGGACTCTCTTGATTATGCCAGCTCTTTTCTCATCCTGCTAAGGCTATAAATAATGCTTCTATTTAAGGCTGGCATTATATCAACCCACCTGCTTCTGGAAGAGAGAGGAAAAAAATCAGAATCACTCAACCTGCAGATTGCTGTCAGTTTGTGATCATGTGAATAGTAAGTCTTAACTTTTAAAGTGTTATGTGAGATAGGCTGGAGGGATTTTTGAAAAAAGCAATTTCCAGTTTAACAGTTACCCAAGAATTTGAGTACTAATGAAAGGCTTATCCCTGGAGAAAGTATTCATTGACTAGGTATGGCAGCAGCTGGAAGGTGACAGTGGTGAGTAAGGCAGAGCTGGAGAATGAGGGATCATTTCAATTGTATCAGGAAAGGGGGCAGGAATGTGGGCGAATACGTAAGTTTTCCTCTCTCTGTGGACTGTCTCAGGGGAGTTAGTGGTCTCTGTTCTTTTCTTCCTCCTCCTCAGGATGTTCCCCAGGGAAATGGGGGTGGCTGAAGGAAAAGAGGTATGAAAGACCTTGGCAAACTGGAGAAAAGCAGTCTGGGGCACATGCAAGCTTGGTTTGATCAGGTTTTGAAAGAGAAACATCAGCTCCAGGCCTGTTTTAGAAAAGTAAACTTTTTAATCGTGTCTTTTTTTTCCTTCCTGCAAATATGTTATACTGGGAAATCTGTTGAGAAACTCACATCAGATAAGCAGTTTCCATTTGCTAACTTTTTTTTTTTTTGAGAAAATGTGCAGCTACATTTATTGTTTCCAAAACAGATAAACCAACTTCACATTTGAAAATCTGTCATTAATTGTTAAAGTATAGTTTACATGGCTATCCTTTACAAGACTAGACTTATGGCCCTTAGACCTAGTTTTTGTTAGGTAACTTAGCTAAATATAACAGATCAATTATCATTTTGATCTTGTGTATTTATGTTGTAAAGCTGTTCTTTCCCTGTTGTACTTTTGCTGGAGTAAGAATAAGAAGGCTCTCTTGGGAATGGCTTTTGAAGGTGTTAAGGGAGGAGTAGCTGAGAGATTCATGTCGTGTTTGTCACAGAACCAAGAAGTGCCCTCTGTTGCCTAATCAAAACATGTGCTTCTAAAATCAACAAGTCAGATATTTCATTCCTCAAGGCTTTCCACTCATAAAGGCAGAATAACTCCAAAACTCCTCAATTAGAAAATATAACAGATTTTATCAGGAAGGGTGGAGCTTCTAAGGCAAAATGTTGGAAAGTCAATGGAAATAACCAGGCACATGATGTCTAATGGGGAGTTTCAAAGACCTTAATCCCAGTAATAAAGATGATATTTACCAAATTACTGAGTAGAATGAATGGCTTTGGCCCCAAAGATTTTGTTACTAGGTTCACATGCCATAAAATCCAGTTGGAATAGCTCATGTAAACTATATAAAAGTTACTAGGACATAGGGGATAGGTATAAAAAGACACCCATGAAAGTTAAGAGCATAATCTCCAATTTTTCTTTAGTTAGTAGGTAATTATAAAAATTAGTAATAAAGGAAATAGGATTGAAATGGATCTAAGGTTCATCCTCCATCCAACCTTTCATTAAACTCTTGGTATGTCTTAACCTTCTAAGCTGAAAATGATGTATTTTTTTTCTTTCTTAGAAAGCCTCAAGACATATTCTGTGTTGTCGAACAGCTTCTGAGCACAGTCCCTAAAGTTAAAACAAATGTCTTGGCATAGAGATGAAGGGAGACCCTCGATGGGTAAGTTAATTTACACTGGGTTCTATTCAAATTTCTTCTCCAAAATCACATCCTCTCTTTTGTACCTTCTAATATATAAATGTATTTGTTTCTACTTGAGTCATAGAAAATGACAAAAGTCAGGCTTCAGTGCAGGTGAGATTTAAATAATCCTTTTTTAAGTCATAGAATGTTGTAATCCTGAGCTTCTCTGAGAACAGAACAGAATATTTGACAGAATAGTGAGGAAGGAATCTATTTTAAACACTGAAGAGCAAACTCTGAATGTTTTTATACTACTGGGGAGTTGGTGATAAGCAAAATTTCTGAGGAGTCTGAGCAAAACCAGAGTTCTAACAAATGTCCTCAGGAACGAAAAAGTACAATTCTTGGCAATCAATACTTGGTTTACATTTGAGAAATTTTGAAAGCTCCTAATTATAAATACAGTAAAAATGAAAGAGGTTAAAGAATGTAACTTGAGAATTTGGAAAAAACAAAATTCCTTTGCCAGGAACACATCAGGCTAAATTGTTTGGTGAGTTACCATATTCTGTAATGTGTATTTCAGACATTTGAGGACATAGATCAGTGGTCTCAGACCATTAGGGCTGTAGTCAGGGAATTTTTCCTTCTAGAGATTGAGTATCTAGAGAAAATACTTTCCTGAAAATGCTCAATATACACGGATAGAGAACTGGTCAACCCAGAACTAAATGCTGAGCTAAAAGACTGTATTTCTTCTTAGAAACAAATTCTCTAAGATGATGACTCAGAGATTAGTACTAAAGGGAAAATTTGGCCCATGTGCTTGTCTGAGATGTTAATCTCCATCATGGTCTAGTTTGATCTAATGAAGAAATAATCTGAAGCTATGAAACTGTATACTAGAGTCCCAGAGTCAATGGAACCCAAGATTAGAACCTACATTGCAGATACATAAAGGAACTCAAGATTTACACCAATAGCGAGAAAGTAGAAAATTAAGTGGCCAATTACCTATAAATCCATTACTATGATGCTTCAGGAAGAAAGTAGACGATTCTCCTAGAAATATTGGCCAATATATTTTTATGATCAGATCATTCATATGGGGGTATGTTTTTTGTAATTGATGGGAGCCCAATTCAAATACGTAATTTTAGTTTTATTAGAAATACTGGATTTAAGAATACTTCAGAAGAGTACTTTAGTCCATTGATCAGAATGGGTTGCACAGAATTCATTTTTCAAAATGTTAACATTTACAACATGAAAAGAAGTGCGTCATGCTCAAATAGGTTGGAGAACCCCCAAGGCAAACAAATTAAACAGAATTCTTGTTTATAGGACTTTTCAGAGGATTTATTTGGCTCATAGATTTTGAACTTCCAGAAGGTGGTTACAGAATGCAGCATTTTTCTAATTTATTAGTCTACAGGACTTTTTTTTGGAAGATTGCTTATTAATATATTAAATAACTTTTCCCATGTATCAGAGTATGGACATCCCTGAGAGAGTATAATCTCTCTTCTTCCAATGGGATAACAACTAAATTTTTTAAAACTAAATCTTTTCATGGTGGATTAACTATTTCCAATTTCATTTGACTAAGCTATTTTTTGGTCAATTTTATTTTGACAGAAAATAGCAGTTAAATTACAAAACCCTTTTATCAATTGCTCAATGTTCCTTTTTTGTTGTTGGAGAATTAGTTAAGTACTTACTCCATATGATGTTGCAAAATTAAGATAAAGTATTTTCTATTAACTTTTGGAAGACTATTTTTTCACTTTTTTTTTGTTTTAATTTGAAACTCATTCCTTTTACACACAAGTTGGAATTTTGATAGAATTTACAGCACATCTTGATTTGTATTGTTAGATATAAAGTAATTGCCACAAATGGGAAATGAATTTCTAAAAGATCTGTGATATACATCAGGAAAGTCAATTGAAAGATGACCCAAATAGGCAATTCTTCAATTTTCCTCATTTCATTTTCTACCATTTGTTAATGGAGAAATAGGTTTAACCATGCTGCTATCCAATTGGCAAAACAATTTCTGGACTTGTCACTTTTTTATTGGGGCAATTTAATTTTATTGAAGTCGCTCAAAATTTTAAATATTAAAACAAATGCTAACTTTTTGAAAGTCAAACTTCTAATCTGATGTGTCAAGAAACAAACTCCTTCTAGCCCAGCTTACATGCTATGTGAAAGGGGGCTCATTTTCAGGTCCCTCTCAAAATGTGCAAAGTATAGAAATTTCCTATCTGTTCTATACTGATTAAACAGATCACATTTCATGAATATAGTCTATATTCAATGCTTTTTTCATATCATACGAATGTATATGCTTTGGAAACCATTCATTCAAAATTTAGCCAAATGGAATCATGTCTCATTTCTCATTTGAACTAGATCACTGGTGGCAATGGCATGCCCGCCCCGCCACCCTTTTAAACTATAATGTTTTAACTTTGAGTAACGATCATTAATACAAATCAAGTTGGGCAAATATCCTTGGATTAGAGGAGTAAAAGTGTCAGCACAGTTTAACAAAATTTAGGGGTATTATCTTATTTTTTTTCTCATTAGAGAAAATAAATTGGTAAGTGTTTTTTAACCCACCTTGTTTCTCCTCACCTCTTTAAAAATAAGAGATTCCTCTTGGTCTATGCAGAATAATTTTCCAAATAAAAGCCAATTATCTGCTTGGTAAGGAAGCAGAGCGAAACCCTGAAGTTGCTGTGAATTCAAGGTAATGCTCTGTGTACAGTATCTGAATGGACAACATCAGAGTGGCTAGACATTTCCTTCGGCAGCAATCCAGCCTACAGGCAGCTATCATGTTTTAAACAGATTCTTAGTTGCACTAATATTGTGTTAGGCATGGATCACCCTGGTTTTTGTTGGCATCTGAGAAGAACTTACCCAGAGCGCTTTTGAACATCTGAATTCCTGATCTTAGCTATGAGGTGAATATTACCCTATGACTATATGTAACAATTATATCCTCTACCATTTTCTGTTAACCCACGAGTACCAACTGATGAAAGTAAAATCAAGTTGTTGTAAAATGGATCATTTTCATTCTTAACACCTACCTTGCATTTTACAGATAGTGGCGTACCACCTTCTGGAGAAACCAAGGGCTTTGTTACAGTAAACTGGTCCAATGTGATATCACAAGTATAAAAAATATTCCATTCTGTATCAAAACTAGGCACATGCCTTTATTTATAGTAACAGAAGTTAACAGAGTTGAGCAGTTTTCCCTTGGGTCCTGTTTCTTGGCATCCTACATCAGATAAATGCGTCTTTCAACATATCTCTGCCCACAACTCCGGGGATCTAGTCAGGGTTATTTGTATGTAAAGGAAGGCGAAATCACACTTGGATTTATGATGGTGAGTAACTAAAAGCACAACCTCTCATTCATATTGCTTTAAAACATATACAGCATATATGTTTCAAAAAAGAGTAAAGAATATATTGATTTCCTTGTTGTGTTGAACCAACAATATGATATGATGCAAGGATTTAACAAATGATAATTATAGATACAAATTTTTCTGTAGAGTATGTTTTAGACAAATGTGTCTTTTTAACAAGTAAATCCTACATTGTAGGTTGTTCCTTTTAACTTTTTTCTTTTGTTTCTGCAGTGGTAGAAAATGTTGAATAACTGTCCATGAGCATGAGCCAAAGGTTCAGGTTCATTACTGAGATCCCCAGAATGCCAATATTTGCAATGCAAACAATTAGAATCCCACTGTGTGAAGGGCTTTGACACATGCCTGCCTGCCTTTAGATGGAGAGTCTCCATACGAAGTCCTCCTGCTTCCATGGACCTTGCTTTGACACAGGAGCAGCTACACTAAGCTGCCTTTTTAACCTAGTAATTTGCTGTGCCAGGCTGTCCTACTGGATACCGACAGTGACACAGAAATGATCGTGTAAGTGGTAGACCCTCAAATCATTTTCATGTTGAACCTCCTGGGTCCAGCCACCTCCCCTTCAACAACAGCACCATTGTTTTTTCTGGGCACATACTCAAGGTCAATGCTGTTTTTGTGCTTGCCTTTCCCTCTGCTCCACACAAAAAGGAGGAGAAAACAAAATAAAACCACTCCTAGGAATGTGAAACAGCCCATGGCTGTAGACACCAATATTGTTTTAAGGTCCAGAGAAAATGTATTGGCATTGGTGCCATTAGAAATGGTGTCATTGGAGTCGGTCATGTACATAGGGGTCCTGTTCGCATAAAGGAAGCGGTCTGAAGTGAATCCTTTCACAGTTAAGGAGGCTGTGAAGGTGTCATTCCCAGCAGCATTGCTAGCAATGCAAACGTACATCCCGCTGTCTTGATCTTGGGCAAAGCGGATTTCCAGGGTGCCATCGCCCAACACAGTGGCTCTTCCGTTGGACTTGGTGGTGATAAAACGCCTCCGAGGTGTCACCCAGGAAATCACAGGCTGAGGGTCACCATCAGCACTGCATTCTAGCTGGACCGTCTGCCCTTCATCCACTAACAGATGCTGCAACTTCTTTTCACGGATTTTGGGTTTTTTGCAGGTAAAGTAAAAAGAAAGGGCAGTGCTATGGAAATCCTTGAATGACCTCTCACGAATAGTATCTGGGCCAGCACACATGGGCTGCTGGCCGCCAAATTGCAGAGTGGGATGCCGCTGCAGGATCCAAAGGAGACGGCAGTCACAGGCCAGTGGATTGTTATTAATGCTCAGGACCTCCAAAGCCCTAGGGGAGGAGAAGACGTTCTCTTCCAAAGTTTCTAGTAGGTTCTGAGACACATTGAGCACACGAAGGAAGCGGAGCCCTTGGAAGGAGTGAGGCTCAATGGTACGGAGCTGGGCCCCCACTATATGAAGCTCCTGAAGGCGGATCAGGTCAGAGAACATCCCTGCTTCAATAGTGCTGATGGGATTGTAGGAGAGGTTAAGGTGGGTCAGATATACCAGATGTTTAAAGGCAAGAAAGGGTACAGTGGACAGGTTGGTATTGGTGATCGAGAGAGATGTGAGGTTGAGACCATAGAGGCTATTGGCAGGGATCATATCCAGTAAAGGCCAATAGTCAATCTCTAGATGTTTCAGGTGGAACAATCTTTTAAAGGCATACACGGGCATACTGTTGATATTGAGATGCTTCAGATGCAGGCTGATGAGGCTGCGGAGGTGGGAGAGGGCTTCTGTTGGTACTGCTGTTAGGTTGCATTTCTCCAGGGTGAGCTGCTCCAAGCTAAGCAGCCCACTGAAGGCCCTGTGTGATATATAAACCAAGTCATTGTCCCCCACTTCTAGAGACTTCAGGTTATGCAAATCCTGGAACATGTAGTCCAGTAAGATGACAATCTTATTCTCACTAATGTCAAGCTTGGTGAGGTTGGACAGCCCCGTGAATACCCCTAAAGGGACCAACTTTAGGCGATTGCCTTTTAGGCGGAGGGAACGCAGGTTAAAGAGGTTGTTAAATGCTCCTGGTTCCACATTGGCAATGATGTTGTCACTCAAGTCTATCTCCTCTAGTAGAGGATATGATATGAATTCTTCAGGGTTGATGCCTTTCAGTCTGTTCTTGCTGAGGTCCAAGATTTTGGTCTCGATGGGAATGCCCTCTGGAATGGCGATCAACCGCCTTCTGTGGCAGCTAACAGATTTGTTCTGGGCAGAGCACTCGCAGCGAGCAGGGCAGCCAATGGTGGACCCCATGAAGATTAACACCACAGCCAGACCCAGGAATGGCTGCCAACATGATATGGCCGTATGAAGCATGACTCCACCTCTTAGTCTACACCTTGGTCAAGGGCCTGCAGGAGGAGGGGCAAAAGAGGGAGGAAGAGAAATCGAGTTAGGTCATGGAGAAGTAAAGGGACATAAATAAGGCAGCAAGTACAATGGAAAGGACTCTGGATTTGTCATCATACAGATCTGGACTTAAACCTGAGAGTTGCCATTATTGCTACACGATTTTGGATAAGTTACTTTATCACCCTGCACTTGAGTTTTTTTTGGCTATAAAATGGTGATAATGGGGATGATAATTATAGCTTCCTAGAGTTACAACAATTGCAGTATTTGACAGCTCTAAAGAAACTAATGCAGTGTCCGTCACAGACTGTGAGGCAAAGCACGATACATTTCACGAAAGGCTGTATTTTGAACTCAAATGACAAAAGTAGAGGTCAGTGACTAAGATGAAACCTATCCAGTTTGAATCAGTGTCTGCATCTCTAATGTTTGAGAGATCATCCTGTGTTCAAAACGATGCTAATATAAGCTCCATTCAACATCAAGCCCTTAGGTTCAAAGGACAAATCACAGTTCTGTTTCATGTAAGAGGTTGAGACTTTTTTCTTACATGTATAATTTTTTTTTTTTTTTTTTTTTTGGTATTTAAAAAAACCTTCGAAGGCATACCTCTTTTAGAATTCAGGAAATTTTGATTTATGAAATAATTTTTTTGAGGTAAACAAAAAGATCCTCAAAATCTCCCTGTATTCTGTGTGTTTAACACAGGGATGAGGCCAAATCAAGGCACCAAAATAGCTATGACAATGAAAATGCTTTAAGTTTTTAGGTTAAATATTGAAGAATGGGAAGAATCATAATATTAAAGAAACATGTTTTTAAATAATAAATGAACTTTCATTCTTTTGGATGCAAATTCAAACCCAGTGAACCTGTTAACTGAAATTAAATAGGTATTGAATGAGATCAGATATGAGTATTTTTTAAATGTATATAGTTAAGCAGACATGAAGTTACTGCTCAACTGATTAACAAGAGGTGTGGTCTTGAGCTGTGCTTCTCAATCTGAGATCCCCAGGGGTACACATCCAAACACCATATCTTATGCGAGGTAAGATTAAAACAATATTTTTAGGTAACAAAGTGTTTGATAAACTTCAGTGTTCACTTCTGAATTGTAAAAGAACAATTAATAAGAGTACAATTCTCCAATCATGGCGTTTACATATATCTCTATGTCTATACGGATAGCTATTCTACCTCTAAACAAATCTACCTTAAAAAAACAAATAAACAAACAAACTAGGATCAACCTTAATGGTGAATAACTAGAAAAAATGCTCCCAAAATATAGAAGCAAGGCAAAGACACAGAAAGCACTAGCAAAATCAATTATATAGGAACATAAAAGTTATAATTATTGGAAAAGATGTGGTAAAACTATTATTGTTTATAGATCAAATTAAGATCTGTCTTAAAAATCAAAGGAAATCAACTGAAAATTTTTAGAATAGGAGAATAAGTAAATTAACATGTTATAAAATATAAATTTTTTTGTCATATGTATAAAACAGAAAATATTATTGTAAAAAATGATGTCACATCTCTGAAAAGAAATCAAATTCCTTAGAATAAAATTAGCAAGAAATATGTAGAATAAGACAAAATTTACCAAAAAGAGAGATATATTATGTATTTTATTAGAAAGATTTGATATTATATAGACAATTTTTTTCTCAATAAGTACATATATTACATATAGTTTTGGATCTGAAAAATTCTAAAGTTTATTTGAAAGAATATAAATATGAGAATAATCTGAAACATTAAAAATAGTAAGGAAAACAAACTTGCCCTACAAGATATTTAAATGTAAGTTGTAACACTATAATTTGAAACAGCATGATACTGACACAAAAATATACAGTCAGGGAAAAGGATAAGGAATTATATCTAAGTGTATTTTAAAAGTCTGTATGTGTAAAAGCTGGCATTTTAATTCAGTGAGAAAAATATAAATGATTGTCTATAACTGGATAGATACTTAGTGAGAAAAGTTGCACATCAATTTCCTTTGTTCCAGTAAAATTAAATTTCAAGTGAATTAAGAATTAAAATTCAAGAAAAAAAGGTACTAGAAGAAAATTAAAAAATTTTATAATAGAGTTAAAATGCATTTTCTATGGCTAAAGCTGGAAATCATAAAAGAAAACCATTTATTCAATTTTATGCATTTAAAAATAATAGTGTAAATAAATAGCACAGACGCTCACACAAAGGCAATTGTTAAACTGAAGAATATATTTTAGACTGATATAAGGGATTAAAGATAATATTAAACAGCTCTTAATAATCAATAAGAAAAATAGGTAAAAATAATAAAAACTAAAAGCAGCTAATAAATGAAAAGATCATCAGCTTCACTAGTAAGCAAAGAAATGCAAATGAAACAGTATGGGTATATCAGTTTTGCCTGTCAGATTGAGAGTTCAATAATTATTTTTACCCAGAATTAACAAGGGCAGAAGGAACTGATGGAAGAAACAAACTGGTACAACCTTCAGGAAGTTAATATATTAAATTTAAATCTACATGTTAAATAGCAACATGTTTATCTCTTTGAATCATTTTTTTATTTTTATTTTTTAAAACCATTTTATTGAGGTATGATTGACATACAAAAAGCTATGCATATTCAATGTATACAACTTGAATTTGTAGATATGTATACATCTGTAAAATCAATACAAGCTATACTATAAATACATCCACCACCTCCAAAAGCAGGTACATCTTATGATTCTTTTTTTCCCCCTTGAAATGTATCTTAAGGAAACAATTTAATATACATAGATGTTTGGTACAGGTTCATCTGGGTTTAGTTTGCTCTTTTATTATTTTTTATCTTCCTAAGGTAAAACCTTAGATCATTGATTTTAGATCTTTCTTCTCTAATATAAACTTCTAAAACTGTAAATATCCCCCAAGCATTGCTTAACTATATTTCACAAATTTTAATATATATTTTAAAAGTTATTCTAGTCAAGACATTTTTCTAATTTGTGCTTCCTTTTTTGAATCATGGATGGTTTGGGTTTGACTTACCTTATTTCTAAGTATTTAGGTCTTTTCTAAAGTCTTATTGTTTATTTCTAATTTAATTCTGTTGTGGTCAGAGAACATACTCTGCAAAATTTCAGTCTTTTGAAATCTACTGAGATTGTTTTATGGACCAGCATGTAATCAATCTTGGTGACCATTCGTGTGCACTTGAAATAGATGTGTATGTGCTGTTTTGGAGTGTAATGGTCTATAAAAGTCATTAAGGTTAATATGGTTGTGTTGTTCAGATTTTCCAAATCCTTATTAATTTTTTCAAAGCTATTCTATCGATTACCAAGAGATATCTGTTAAAATCTCTAGCTATGGATGTAAATTTGTCTATATTTTCCTAAGTGATGTAGGTCTTTGTTTCATATTTTGAAGCTCTAACAGTAAGCACATGTTCAATTTCTTTTACCATTAGAAAGAGTCCATCTTTGTCTCTAGTGATACTCTTTGACTTCAGGTCATTTTCAATGATTAATATAGTCACTCTAGCTTTCTTAAGCTTAATGTTTTCATGGTATAACTTTTTTCATTTTTTTACTTTCAACATGTTTGTCTCTTTGTAGTTAAAGAGCTATAGACAGTAGGTGCCCAGATCTTGCTTTTGAATCAGTCTGATGATCTCTGCAATCTTTGCTTTTTGTGAGATTGCTTTGCCCATTTAAACCAAATATAATTACTAATATAGTTACATCTGGATATGCCATTTTTCTTTGTCTATTGCTCATATTTTTTGTTCCTTTCTTGTCTTATCCTGTTTTAATCAATTGGTTTTTAGTATTGCATTTCAATTCCTCTTTTGATTTTCTATATATATTTATTTGCATTACTTTTTATTTGTTGCTCTAGGGATTACGGTGTACATCTTTATCACAGTCTACTTAGAGTTATTATCAAATTGTTTCAGGTAAAATATATAGTAGCCTTGTAACAGTATATTTCTATTTACCACATGACCCCAGTCTCTGTGGAGAGAGGTATAGTGTGTTCTAGGCAAAGAGAACAGTGTATGCAAAGACATGGAAATTATGGAGAACACTCTGTGATGGGGGAATTAAAGTAGTCCACATAGTTGGAGCAAAAACAGGAGAGAAATGGAGAGAATAGAGGCTAAAGAGATAATTAGGGGAATGATCTACAAGGGATTTGTAAATTGTGATAAGCTGTTTGCACTTTGTCCTGAGGGCAAAGACAAGCCATTAAAATCTTTTACGCTAAAGAGTGATATAATCAGATTTACATTCGGGGAAGATTAATCTGAGTACGGCATGAAAAATAGACTTGCAGGAGGGTAAAATGTGAAGCTAGAAACTCAGGAAGCTGTTGCTTTAATTCAAACCAGGAGAAGAGTGGTCTTGATCAGGGTTATAGGAGTAGGCTTGGGTAAATGGATAGATTCGAGAGGTATTTTGAAGCAGAATAGAAATGTTTCAGGTATGGATCGACTGTGAGTAGAGGAAGAGGCAAAGATGATTTCTACCCTTTTGTCAACTACATGGGATCTGCTGTCATTCGCTAAGATGACATGCTTAAGAACAGTAGCAAAATGAGGAGTTCCTGGTTTTCTCAAATATGTCCATCACTGGACCAAGAAGTGTGGGTTCCTTAGGTGGATTAATGGTTTTATACTCCCTGAAAATATTTTCAAATACATTTTAGTATTTCTTTGGTAAGGCAGGGAAAATATATTTTCTATTACAATTATATGACTATGTCCAAGATAAAAGTTTTATTACATACTCTGTACTTCAGTTTATTTTAAGTTGATAGTAAAGAGTGAGATTTTTTAAAATAGATTCCCCTGCAGAGTATAGTCTTTGCTGGCCGTGTTTGTTCAATCTACATATTATAGACAAGGAGATAACTGGCATTCTATTTCTGATTTATTTCAGTAATGATTTAGGGAACATTTATTACTTAAATCCCTTAATCTGGCTTTGAGTGTATCTATCACAGAAATGACTGTATCTAATTCAATCATGGCTGCAACTTAACCAGAAAAGAGCTCAACTTAGGTGGATAGTATCTAGTATTTATTTCCCTTAGAAATTGATTATTTTCATTCCAGTCAAAGTAGAGGACCATTACAAAAAAAAAAAAAGAAAAAAGAAAAGAAAAAGAAAGATGGATAAGTGCTCAGTAAGCAGGCAGCAGAGAAGCTCCCTTCAGATCTGGAATACTTTTCCCATTCTCCTTATATCTGAGCTAGGCAGAACTAGATAATTTGGGGCCATATCTCATCATAGTTTTTTGATGTCTGGAAACTGTGTAGAAAGGTTGTGCTTTATTATTCTCATCACAAATATTTCTCAGTTTTAGTCTAGAAGGGCAAACTGCTGACTTCATTTAGCTTTCACTGTCAGCAGAAGTCGTACAATCAAAGCTTTCTCATAATGTCTGACTGTGACCAAGGTTTGACAAGATGAACTTCGTTTTATTAAGAACAAAGCAGGAAACTAAAACCTGTAGGGAGCTGACTAGGGACTTTCTGTTGATTCTGATCAAAGGGACTCTCAGGCACAATGACTAGTAGTACCTTTTTAAATGTAGCATGTGAAGTTGGATATTTCCATACTTATACTTTTTGAGCGCTGGGTACTTATTTTAGAGCCCATTCTGTTAGTGAAAGAAACACAAACAAATTCAGGAAATGGACTTAAAGGAGCAATGTGGAAGAATAAAACTGCGAAAATTTGGACTCAGAAATACCTGGCTCAAATTCTGAGTTTGATATTTATTAGCTGTGGGACATGAGTAGGATGATAACGTCTATGATTCTCATTGTCTCCTCTGTTAGTTTGTGATAATAAAGCAGAATAAACATGAGGATTACAGGTGCTATTTGTAAGGTGCCTAGCACATAAATAACAGCTGCCATTATTATAATTTTTTAATGTGATAATGGTTTGGTTTGTTGAGCAATATCCAGCAGAACAAAAAGTATGTTGAAGAAAGACAAGGATTTCCTCAGAGGATAGATTAGGAGAACACCTAAGGAAGTCTTCAAATGAATGATGCAGTGATGAGGAGGAATAGATTGGTAGAATGGAGTTTCAGATAGGCATCATTTCAAAAAACATGAGAAAGGAAAGAGGTGATGGTTGTTGTATGTTGTTTAAAAAGAAAGTTTAGAAGAGATACAGCTGCTTTGATGGATGATAAAGTAATGATAAATTGCTTAGCCTGGGAATTCTGTGATTAATTTAGTTCTCTGACTGGCAACTGAACAAGGGCACAAAACAATAAATGGATAGCACAAAAATCTCTTTAAACCTTCACACTAGCTAATGTGAGATTTTTTTTTTTTCAGCAAAACTATTTCCCAAATGGAGAGAGCTGAGTGATGAGGTAGGTGGGGGTGGAGGTGGGGGGGGGTAGTAAAGGATTTAATGAATAAAAGTATCCAAAATATATATGAGGTTATAATTTCTAGGTGTCTAAACTCAGAAATTACTGGTCTGTGCCTAACTCAGATAATGAAGGGTTGTGAAAGTTGTATAAACCATTTGAAAACTAAGAGATATAAATTTTAGTGTAAGCAAGATTTGAAAGTCACTAGGGTTACCTAAGTTCTTTGAAAGACCCAAGAGAACTTGAGATTGAACTCCCATGTCCCCTGCCTGGCAGGAAACATTGTATTTGTCTTTCTACAGAATAAAATTTATCTTTCTATATGATTTCCAGTTACTCTTCAAAACATTATATTTTCATCTTTTTCTTCCTACTCATTTTTGTAAGGAAGAAATAGAAACTTTCAAAATTAAGGCTCAACTTGAAGGACATTCAAAATGAAAATAAAAATGGAAACAGTGAACATGAAAACCAGATTTGAAGAGCATCCAATGGGTTTTATAAGAAAATTTTAAATGTAATGATAAAATTACTCAGTAGGTCATGCAGGTAGGTAAACAGATACTCATCATTGTAAATACCTCTCAATTAACCATATGCTGATCACCATTTCTGTAAACAATTGCAGATAGCATTTTGATTTCTATAGTTACTTGGATAGAGACTATTAAAGGTTTGTAAATATCATTTGGATTGAAGCCTATATAATGTTAGATTGTAACATCTAATTCTGCATGAAAATGAGATGTTACTATAACTTGATGCAATAAAATTGGTATAAGATGGTCATACAACTAGTAAATTGAACAAGCAGGACTCAATAGATGTAGTCAAATAACATCTTAATTTTCTCCCTCTATTATCTCTTTATAAATTATTAAGAGGTAAAGGAGATCAGGAAAGTTCTTGTTTAACTGGAACTGTCCTAGATAAGTGTTCTCTGGGACTGGCAGATATTAAAGCTGATTCTTTTAGTGTGGCAATATCTGGGGGCTTTAGGGGGCCCATCATCAAGGGATCTCTCATGGGTAGTTTCCTTGATCTGGATCATGAATCTCTATTCTGGTTTGTTGAGTAGTCGTTCTCCAGTCCCTAGGAATACTCACCTCCAGGTAATATTTGCTGAGGTCCCATTACCCTCTAAGGTGGCATTATTGAAAAGACCTAGGACAACTCTCATACTGGCTCTTTCATGCATGTTGCCTTCATTTGGCATGGTGAACATTCATTTGGCCTGAAAATCCTGTCAATTCAGAACAGTCGTGGTATAACCTCAACTTCCTTTACTTTCCCACAAAGGAGGCTAACTGACTTCATATTTGTTCTCTACGTTGTCCAAGAAGTCAGACAAAAGTCATGATGTGCCCTTTGTGGAAAGCTATGAAGGATTCCACAAGCACTTATCTCTTGACTTCAGGAGAAGGGGGAAGCACCCTTTTTGCTTGTTGAGTCATTTGTCTAAGGTTAGCCCTAGTCAGTAATAGATCCAAAATTTCTATGCAGGGTTTTCTTTTTCTTTTTCTTTTTTTTTCTTCACTTCAAAGGCAGAGCTCTGAACCTTTCCCCTGCACTTCTTCCATTATTTCTTATCATGGAATATAACTCATCTCGGATAGCACCTATAACTTTTTTTAAAATAAATTTTTTAATATAGTAATGCTTCCTTTTAGAAATAGGGGAAAAAAAACCCTAAAATTTCCTCATCTTCCCTCTGGGCTATGCTTCGGTATCTTTTTTCATGGTTTTGAATCAGCTTTCCACTGGACTGTATCTACTTCAAAACATGAGTTCATTTTGTATTCAAGTGACTAGTAAACAATTAGCAAAGCATGTCCTAAATCATTAATTAATAGTTTCTGTTTAATCTTTCCTGAAACTGGAGAGCCCTCTGTTCTTGTATTTATTTTGATCTCTTTGAAATGCAAATTATTTGCTCTTCTCCTACAGTTCTGAGTCTCCTCTTGGCCTACATAGAAATGCTTGGACATACAGTATGCCTATTCTACTTAAACCTTTTATAGATGAAAGTATTTTTTGTCTAGCTTTGAGACATATCTCTTTGAAATTAATATTATTAATTAAAGGGTAGTTGGCTTAAGATGCTGATGGCCTCACAAATGTGATATACAATGCTCCAAATGTATAAGACAATATAAGGTAATAGATAAGACTATAGATATGCAGTGATAAAATATGTTTAAATCTTAACCCTCTCTTATTCTGTGTTCTTACCTCTAAAATGAGAATAGTAACTATCCTACAGGGTTATTGTGAGAATAAAATTTGATAGTATATATAAAGTCAATGCTCTATACATAGCTGTTACATTATTTTAATTTAGGGAAATGGAAATACTGAAAATGATGTCTCTTAGACATAATATCTTTCAACTGAAGAGAGTGCTAAAAACTTTTCCTGATATAGTCATGTCCTAGGCAGTTTGGAAACACTGAGTTAGTCTATCAAGGTAGATATTAAGTCCTGGTGAATATTTCATAGTACAAATGAGAAAACCGAGGTAACCACAACCGAGGGCAAAAATTCCCATTAATAAGTTACTCCAATTCCTCTGAAGATAGTTATAAAAAGCTATGAAATATGTGTCTCCCTTTGGAGTAAAAAAAAAAAAAAAAGAAAAAAAGGATGTTTGCCTTTCTGCAGAAATTGCTCAGACCCACCAAGGCCAATCTCTGTGAAAAGTCTGGCCACAGAGGACAACTATTTCTCTTTCATAAGACTGTTAAATTTTACTTGGAAAAAATAAGATCAAATAAAGTAGAATTCTGTTAAGTAGTTTCCTCTGAAGATTCCTGAATTTTTATCTATTCTGTGAAGATTGGACTCTTTGAAGTGTGAGTATTCATGAATGAATCTCTCTGGCGATTACCTGGTTTTAATTAGTTGGTGCTGAAGGCACCTAGACATTTTACCTTCTTCCTTGTTTAAATCTGTTCCGACAAGATAGCTATTTTAAATCCCTTCTGGAACACTCTGGAATTGAACAAATATAAATTTCTTCCAGCTTTTGTAATAGCTAAACCATTACATTTCAGTGGCTTAAACCAGTACTTTATTATTTCTGTTCCATAAAGACACTGAGGGACTTGTGCCTCTGTATATTGTGGCTCCACCCTCTTCTAGATCTTTGAAGTCCTCTCCACTCCATATGGAAAAAAGACAAAGAGGATTATGGGCAAGATTTTTCATGAACCAGACCTGACAATAGCACTCATAATTTTTGCCTGTACAACGTTAGCCAGAACCCAGTCATGCTGGCACATCTGATTGCAAGGGAGGCTGGGAAATGTAGTTTAAATATGTTTCTATGAGGACGAGCAAGTAGGTTTGGTAAGTAGCTAGCAATTCTCTGCCAAAATAAATATAAATTGTTATTAAATATTAATCTAGTATTATGGACATATTTAAGCTTCTATTTAAGTTATTCCAGAAAGAATTGTAGGCATCTGGAAAACTACTGTCTACCTAAAATATCACTGCTGCAGTTTCACGTTCAACATTTTTTTTTTTTAACACATTAGAGAAACAAAGACAATTATATTTTGCCACATGTTTCAACTTTGGCGTTTATTGATGTAACCATCTTCGCCAGATAGAGAATTGCATCTGAAATTCTCATTTATTAGAATCCTAGGTGCTACAAATTTTATCATTTTTCTAGCTACTTTTAGGATGGTTAAAGTGAAAGCAAAATGCAGCTTTTAAAAAATAGTTATAGAGCAAACCAAAAACCTTTCCTGATGTAAATAGTCATTACCAGGGATAGGCAATCTACAGGCACTGGATTAGTCTAAGCAAGAACATGAAATTCTTTACATCTCAAGACACTCATAAATCTTAGCCTCTAACATTAGTAGACATTTAGGGACTTTCCTTTATTTTAGTAACTAATGGCTAACAACTGGTTGCTTGAATTACCTCCAAAAAAAAAAAAAAAGAGTGGTAAACTATCAAAGAGGAAAGTATATTCAATTTAACACAATAAACACATACTAGTTACCTTCTATGTGCAAGGGAGAGCTGAGGACACAGAGATGAGTAAATACAATTTTTATTCTTAGACAGTTAATCATTTTCTAAGAAAACTCTGTCCAGTAAACATGCTGATGATAGTAATATTTTCTCAAATTGGAATGAAATTATAACTTTAAACATCAAAGATGCATTTTATTATATTATTTAATATATTGAAATATTGAAAAACAGCAATGTCCAGTCATGGAGAAATAATTACATTATCTGTGAATTCTCTCCTTAAATTGACTATTATGCAAGAATTAAAATTATGGTTATGTGAAATATTTAATAACTTGGAAAATTTTAACATGAAAAATGTTAAGTGAAAAAAGTAGGATATAAATGTGTATCTATGTTTATACCATATACAAAAATAGACTCAAAATGGATTAAAGACTTAAATGTTAGACCTGAAACCATAAAATGCCTAGAACAAAACATAGGCAGTAAACACCTTGACAACTCTCTTGGGTATCTTTTCGGATATTTTCCTCAAACAAGGGAAACAAATGAGACTACATCAAACTAAAAAGGTTTTACACAGCAAACCATCAACAAAACGAAAAGACAACCAACCTACTGAATGGGAGAAGGTATTTGTCAATGATACATCCAATAAAGGGTTACTATCCAAAATATACAAAAAACTCATATGACTTAACACCTCCCTCCCCCCTCCAAAAAAAAAAAATAAATAAATAAGCCAAGTATAAAAGGGCAGAGGACCTGAATAGATGTTTCTCCAAAGAGGGCATATAGATGGCTAACAGATAGGAAAAAATGCTTACCATCACTAATTATCAGGGAAATGAAAATCAAAACCACAATCAGATATCACCTTACACCATCAGAATGGCTATCTTTAATAAATCAACAAACAACAGGTGTCGGTGAGGATGTGGAGAAAAGTTGTCCTGTTCACCATTGGTAGAAATGTAAGTTAGTGCAGCCACTATGAGAAACTGTATGGAGATTCATCAAAAAATTAAAAATAGAGCTGCCAGCAATTCCACTTTTGGATATTTATCTAAAGAAAACGAAGACACTAATTTGAAAAGATATATGCACCCTTATATCCATTGCAATATTACCAGTAATAGCCAAGATATGGAAGCAACCTAAATGCCCATCGATAGATGAATGAATAAAGATGTCCAATATATATACAATGGAATGATATTCAGCAATAAAAATGAATGAAATCTTGCCATTTGCAACAACATAGATGAACCTAGAAGGTATCATGCTAAGTGAAATAAGTCAGATAGAGAAAGACAACTATATCTCACTTATATGTGAAATCTAAAAAAAAAAAAATAAATGAATAAATAAAGCAGAAACAGACTGTGTGGAGAAAGAAAGATAGCTGTAGTCAGGCTCCCTCCCGACATCCTTAGCTAACTTCTGAGTGGAAGTGACTCAGCACATCTTCCTATATGTGGGCTTCCATTATCTAGCAGTGTGCCACTATTGTTTAACCTATGTATAAAAGGTACCACTGCCCTGCGAAGTGGGCTGTGCCCTTACTAGAATAAAGAACTATGTTGCAGTTGCCTATGGCCCCCAACATTTTCTTTCAGCTGCTTAAGCCTCATACCCCTTACCTCGGAACCTCGAATCTGCAGCAACACAGAACCACAAATATAAAGAACAAGCTGATGGTTCCAAAAGGGAGGGGGTGGGTGATAAAAATTAAAAAATAAAATTTAAAAATAAATTTATAGCTATGTTATGAATATAATTAAGGGGAAAATACCCGTATGCAACAAGCAAAACACTGTAAAGAAATACACCAGCATGTTAAGCATTAGATTGTGCTACAGGTAGTGGGTATTTATCAGTTCTATTTTGATCTCTTGTTAAAAATGTTTTCAGTGCATATTATAATGCACTAATTTTGAAAAAACAAACAAGAAAAATATGACAACCTTTTGAAATTCAATCATAGTAAACTTCTGCTCTGATGGATAAGTAATACATAGACAAGACCTACCCTATCTTTCATCAGTTATTTAATTGACCACATTACCAAGTTAGGACAGGAGATGTTTACCCTTTTTGGTTACTATTTCACTTGTAATATTGTAGTGCTTTATCATTACATTATTTCCTACATGTATGCATGTGTCTTATCTGCTGTACTAGAATCTATGCTCTTTGAGGTGGCACTTGTGTGCCTTTTTGGAATGGCAGCTCTCAACTGTGCCTCCAAACCAAAGTGTAGAGTAGGTCAGTGGGAAAGAAAAGGCTCAAGTCATAGATGTTAGAAAGGGGACTACATATCTGCCTCAGCCTGTATTATCTGTGCAATAGCTCTTTTCATATATGAATGTGCTTTTAATGCCTATTTGTGCCCTGAACAGTGCTCTTGAGCTCAATATAGTACCTTGAACAAAGTAAGTGGTAACTCTTTAATGACAGGTAATAATAGCAGTGTTTTCAAATGTCAGTCCTTTGATACCAGTCATGCCTTGTTGAATCTGTGCATCACCTGCACTGTTATTTACTTATTTTTACATCAACTCATTCAAAAACGTAAATATCCTAAAAGTTAGATTACTGTATAATTTTAAGTGGCAAATCAGAATGGAAAGTAACAAATGGAAAGTAATTCAAATTATATACAATGGAAACAAAATAATGTTATGTGCTAGCTAAAATTTCTTATGTTCCAAGGCTCTGAATCAGAGATCTGTTTTCCTTGGGAAAAAGGCCAGCATTAGACAGGTGTTGAAAATGAATCTTTCTCTTCATTGCAATCACAGAATTGACAGTAACTTTAAAAGGAAATAACTTTGTCTTCATTAATTCAGTGTTATTAAACATTTTGTACATCCTAAAATCAGAGTATCACATTGGAATGTATTTTATACGTTAAAGTTTTATGAAATTGGCTTTTCAATTCTGACATTTCATTCATCAGAATTCTGTTAAGAGCAATAAGACAGAACATATAACTTTTAACAAATATCTAATAAATACTGGAATGGAGACTTGCACTCAAGCCATCCGTCTACACTCAACATTTTACCACTTCCATCCTTCTCCTCTAATACTCTCTCATTTCAATGCAGTTTTGGCATCTCTTTTCATGGCAAGCTTATTGCTTGCCATCAAATCCCTACACATAGAGTATTAAAAAATATTCTTCTGTCTTTAAATTGAGTTATTTTTAATAAGGAAACAGAGAAATCATGTCTTAATTGACTTACTGGTTTATTTCTGTCATTGAAAATATATACATTGGGCTGAGAACTTTATATATACATGTGTTTGTGTGTGTGCGTTTGAGTTTAAGTTGGTACCTATGTGTCTCCTTCGAGATTTTATACACACACACACACACACACACACACACACAGATATATACACCATATATATACAAATATATATATACATATTCACACATACTATATATATAAAATATATACTTCTTACCCCATATACTACATACATGTGTGTGTATGTGTATGTGGGGTGTGTGTGTGTATGTGTGTGTGTATTTATAGTTTATATACACACATGTACTAGGGAAGTTTGTATATATTTGCCAGTTTATTTGTATTTTGGTAAACATTTCTAGAATCAGAGAATCACATTATCTTAAATATTATGTTTATCTTCATGTACTATACATGCTAATTATCCTCATCTGGATAAACTGTCTTGAAAGAAAACCAATAAATGGCTCTGCAAATTGAGATTTTCATGACTAAAAATAAAGGTGAAAAACAGATAAAGTATGAAAGAGAGAGTATAAAACAACTTACATAAAAAAATAATTCTAGCAATTCTAACTTTATTTTATAGAAAACAATGTCATTTGAAGTCTTAACTCAGCGATTTCATGGGTATAATTCATACGTTATGTTTATGTGAAAACTTCACCCGAGGATTTAAAATCAGGTGAAAACTTAGTTTAGTTTTCAGATAAGAAAACTGTAATTTAAACTAGACCTGTTAATACTTCATAATATGTATCAGAAATAAAGGCAATATTAACTAAATTTCAGTTATAAATTATTTATAGACTTTGTTAAGTATCTTCCCATAATATATTTCAAAATAATAAAAAAATCATGATATACTTACTTTATATACATTGTACTATCCAGTTCTCAAAACTGGATATTGTTTTAAATGGCAACAAGAACAATTCTGGCTCTAAACCCTAGTTACTCCAGTAAAAACAACCCGGGTGGTAGGTGGTATCTGATAAAGTGGTATTCCCTTACTAGAATATGCAATTAAGGTTCATGGAGAGCTGAGCAACAATATCAAGGCCACTCATGTAATAAGAGGCAGGGCTAGAATTCCAACCCATATCTGTCATTGACTTCATAGCCTAGCTGAGCTTTCTCTGCCCATCTTTGCAAAAATACAAATCTGCCAAGGCAGAGAAACAAAGAAGTGCTATCTCTCAACACATTTTATAAATTACATAAGCAGTATTTATTCTATAAGTTATTGATTTTAGCTTCACCAAAGTCTTATAATGTATTAATATTGCATGTTCTCAGCATGGCAAACCCAAGCTGGGAGGGAGATACATTTGTGTCTGCTCTGGTGATCTAGGTTTTCTACAGGTGGAGTGATTAGAATATGCCATCCAAACTGGAGAAATTCTGTGAAAGAGTTAGAGCACTATTCATAATAATGCAACAGGTGAAAAACACAAGTATCCCAGGCAAAGGAGGTCACTATCCTGGGAGCATGTAGATCTTCCTCCTGATAGTCCTAGGCTGATGTTTTCCTTGGGTTCATGGGTTCTGTTATAACTATTATCCTGGATGCTGATCTCAAAACTAAATGAATGCCTTCAATGTAAATTTGAAAAAAAATATATTTCTTTGATCTTATTCACCAAATAAGATGTCTAGGACCAAGTAAGAGATATGGAGCCAGAACTGAGCTGATTCTCTTGCTCTTTGGGAGCTTTGCTCTCTTTATGCCAGAATGTTATAACAGTAAGGAATCTGCATTTTTAACTCTAAGTAAAACATTGATTTTTGTGCTCTGTTTTTGCTGTGGGAGGAGCCATGCTTATGAATTCTGTTAACCCATGAGGAAATATTGCCTTTGACTCAATCCTTGTTTTGAATTCCAATGTGAGAACTTTTGTACAGTAGACTGTGCTATTTTTATATTAACTGTTATAATTGGGGGCTGAGTTCATGCTCTGACTTAGAATTGGCAACCAATTATCAAGTAAGAAAAAAATTTAAAAACCCAATTTACAATTGCATTGAAAAGAAAAAAATACTTAGAAATAAGTTTAACCAAGGATGTAAAAACCCTGCATTTGGAAAACTATAAGACGCCGAAGAAAGAAATTGAAGAAAATAAACGGAAGGACATACTGGGCTCATGGATTGGAAGAATTAACATTGTTAAAATTTCCATACTATCCACAGCAATCTCTGTAATCAATGTAATCCCTATCAAAATACCAATGCAATTCTTCTCAAAAATAGAATAATTCTAAAATTTATATGGAATCACAAAAGGCCACAAATAGCCAAAGAAATCTTGAGAACGAAGAACAAAAGTGGAGGTATTGTGCTACCTGATATCAAACACTACTTACAAGGCTATTGTGATCAAAACAGCAATGGTACTGGCATAAAAACAGACACATAAATCAAGAGAACAGAATAGAGACCCCAGAAATAAACCCATGTCTATATGATTAATTAATCTATGATGAATGAGGCAGGAATATACAGTCTCTTCGGTAAATTATGTTGGGAAAATTAGGCAGATACATGCAAAAAAATGAAACTAGACAACTTTCTTACACCATGTACAAGAATAAACTCAAATGGATTAGAAAGTTAATGTAAGGCCTGAAGCCATAAAACTCCTAGAAGAAAATATAGGCAGTATGCTCTCTGACATCACTTATATCATATGATATATATGATATATATATATATATATATATATATATATATGATGTATATATATATGATATATCTCCTGGAAGAAGGGAAACAAAAGAAAAAATAAACAAATGTGACTACATCAAACTAAAAAGTTTTTTCATAGCAAAGGAAACTATCAACAAAATGAAAAGACAACTTATCAATTGGGAGAAGATATTTGCCAATGAAACATGGGTAAGGGGTTATTATCCAAAATTTATAAAGAACTCATATAACTCAACACTAAAAAACAAACAAACAAACAATTCAATTTAAAAAATGGAGAAATGACTGTTTAGGTCCTCTGCCCAAGAGGACATTCGGATAGCCAATAGACATATCAAAAGGTGTTCAGCATCACTAATCATCAGAGAAATGCCAGTTAAAACTATGATGAAGAAAACCATAATGAGTTATCACCTCGCACCTGTCAGAACAGCTATCATCAACAAATCAACAAACAAGTGTTGGTGAGGACATGGAGAAAAGGGAACCCTCATGCACTGGTGGGATTGTAAATTGGTGTAGCTACTATGGAAGTGCCTCACAAATTAAAAATAGAACTACCACATGACCCAGCAATACCAGTTATATTTATTTGAAGAAATCAAAAACATTAAATCAAAAAGATACATGCACTCCTATGTTCATTATAGCTGTATTTACAATAGCCAAGATAATGGAAGCAACCCAACTGTCCATCAATAAGTGAACGGATAAAGAAGAAGTGGTATATATATACAATGGAATATTACTCAGCCATAAAAAAAGAATTAAATCTTGCCATTTGCAACAACATGGATGGACCTAGACGGTATTATGCTAAGTGCAATAAGTCAGACAGACAAAGACAAATACCATATGATTTCACTTATATGTAGAATCTAAAGAAAAAAAAAGCCAAAATAATCAAAACAGAAATGAACTTATAGATACAGAGAACAAATTGATGGTTACCAGATGAGAAGGAGGTTGGGGAGCTGGGTGAAAAAGATGAAGGAGTTAAGAAGTAAAAATTGTCAGTTATAAAAATAGTCAGAGATGTAAAGTACAGCATAGAGAATATAGTCAATAATATTGTAATAAGTATGTATGATGTCAGGTAGGTGCCACACTAATTGGGGAGATCACTTTTTAAGTTATATAAATGTCTAATCACTAGGTTAGACTAATGTAATATTGTATGTGAACTGTAATTGGAAAATAAATTTAGAAAAATCATAGACATAATGGTATGCTGTAGAAACAGAGACAATCATGAAAATAGATAATATGGAAAGGGAATAGAAAGTTTTGGACAATCATATCTGGCTCTAGTGCCTGATCTTGCAACTGGTGATAACTATGTTAATCATGGCGTATAAACTCAGGGAGCCTTGGTTTCCTAAAGTCAAGGGTAATAGCCATATTTTTTAACTAATTGTTGAGAGTTTTAAATGAGTGGGAAAACAAAGTAGTTGACATTTAGAAAGCAAGTCCTTAGCAAATTTTGGTTCTGCACTCCATTCTTTTTACTTCAAGTAGCAAAGTCATACTTCTAAGTCCTATAACTACACTGTATTTTTCACATCAATTATATGTGAAAAATATATGGTGTAAGAAAGTTGTCTAGTTTCATTTTTTTGCATGTATCTGCCTAATTTTCCCAACATAATTTACCGAAGAGACTGTTTTGACCCCACTGTATATTCCTGCCTCATTCATCATAGATTAATTAATCATACAGACATGGGTTTATTTCTGGGGTCTCTATTCTGTTCTCTTGATTTATGTGTCTGTTTTTATGCCAGTACCATTGCTGTTTTGATCACAATAGCCTTGTAAGTAGTGTTTTATATCAGGTAGCACAATACCTTCACTTTTTTTTCCTTCTCTCCATTTTTCTTTTTTCTTTAGTCTTCCTTCCTTTCTTTTTTCACCTCTCTCCCTTCTACCTACTTTCCCTTCCCTTCTCCTCTCTTATTCAAACAAAGACTTAAGGTGGCCAAAGCATCGTAAAATGTATGTATTGACACAATTAGAAATTTGACCTTTTAACAATCATTATCAAAATAGTCATTTAATTAAATATAAGTCAAATTTGTTTTAAGGCCTTTGGGGAAAGATTTCAACTACTACATCTTTTATAAAGTAACACTTATAGAATGTTCAAACTGATGACAACATTTTTCCTCTGGAGGATAAAGTCTCTGTAGCAAATAGACACATGAATATTAATGTTAGATAAAAATGCTCTTCAATATTTGATTCCTTCAAACCAAATAAAAATATTATGTCAACATTTAAGTCTCTTACTATCTTTAGATGGTAATGTTCATGTTAGTTTTTATTTTATTTTACCCTCCCCTGTGGTCTTCAATGATGGTCCTGGAATGGAACCAAAGTCACAAAAGGGTTTATAAAAAGAGAATGAAGGCGTGGAGGTAAAAGAAAGGGAGAAGTCAAGGAATCAAACTCCTTTGTCTTAGTTTAGGAAATGGTGAGGGCATCTAAGGATTTATTGTATGAATTTGATTTTTCAGTACTTTTTAGCATCAGCAGCTGGGTTCCAGTAATTGAATGCTGATTACTGCATAAAGAAGTGAAAAATAGATGTTAATTAGATAAAATTGTCTGAAGAGAACAGCAACATTTGTGAAACCTGGGACACAAGAAAGACTTTCTGTAAGTTTGTCTAATGAGAAAAGGTTTCCCTTTCTCATCTTTTCTCTATCCTCTCAAAAATCCTCCTAAAAATCCTCCCAACAACCTCTTTCTTTCAGGAAGAAGTCACTGCTTCATAGCATAGGCTCTAAGACAACATGGAATGACCTGTACAGTGATGGAAACCTTGTGATTTGAACTTGATTCACTATCCTAGCTCTTCTTACCAATGAGGTCAATTTAAAGAATTTTTTTAAAAAAGGCTTTCCTGTCTTTTTCATTCAAGTAGAAATTTCTGAGTATTCCATATAGCATGGCATCGAGGCTTATGGCAGGAATCAAAGACTTTTTTTTTAACCTGGAACGCTCTTTCTCAATTTATCCATACAGCCCATTCCCTTAGTTCCATCAACAAAGCCTTGAAGAACACCTACAGAATTATGAGTGCTAGCACCACTCAAATCTTAGTGTATCAAGAAATCATTCGGGGAAGGCAGATAGTGAGGAAGGTAACTGTTATGATTCATCAGGTTTGGGAAAGTGCCCATGAGTTTTCATTTTTAATAACTTCCTTTGGGTGATTCTGATTTAGGTGATGAGTGGACCACTTTTCCAATGGAAGAATATAGGACAGAAACTCTGTCCTAAGGAATTCATGCTTCATAGGAGCAGGCAGAATTTCCTCCCTGACTTACAGAAGCAGATGTGAGATTGGAATTCTGAAGCATTTACTCCAATCCCATTTGCCCCGAGAACACTCACCAGTGGCACTTGCAGCTGCAGCATTTACCCTGAGATAACTCGTGGATTACAGCTGTAACCTTACCCGCCAAGTTTGCCACACATCTCCCATGCTTTTCAGATAATTACATCAAAACAGGACTGATGCTGTTGGGACAGCTCATTTGAACAGAAAACAGATATCAAATGATCTGAAAAAAAAAATATTGGAAAGGGGATGGCTGTAGCCAGATTCGGTGGTGAATTTATGGCACTGAAATGGTGTGACAAGAAGGAGGTGATAATGTTGTCGACATTCCACAATGATACTGGTTGAAGGCGACAACAGAAATGGAAAGAAAACTAAGAAACCATGTGTCATTGTGGATTATAAGGAGAATATGGGAGCAGTGAACTCTGCTGATCAGATGCTCACTTCTTATCTGACTGAGTACAAAAGGCACAGGTTTTGGCATAAGACATTCTTTCGCCACCTTCTAAACATTACAGTGCTGAACTCCTACATTCTGTTCAAGAAGGATGATCCTGAGCACATGATCAGCCATGTAAACTTCAGACTGATGTTGATTGAAAGAATGCTGGAAAAGCATCGCAAACCAGGGCAGCAATGTCTTCGAGGTCAGCCGTGCCACACCTCCTCGCCTGTCTGGATAACATTTCCCCAAGAGCGCACCACCAACACCAGGCAAACAGAATCCAACTAACTGGTCACTGCAAAGTTTGCTGCTCACACAACGACAAGGATGGCAAGAAGATCCAGAGAGAAACATGGTATTTTTGTTCAGAATGTGATGTTCTGCTTTGTGCTGTTCAATGCTTTGAAATTACCACACGAAAAAAAATTATTAAATACTGGTCATCATATATATTTCTGTTATCTTAGGATTAGAGACAAGTTCTGTTTAGAAATAACTCCAAGAACAGTTTTTATATTTAATTTTTACGTTGAAAACCAATCAGATTTGCTTCAGCCTCAAAGAGCGTGTTTATATAAGATTAAATTAATACTGACTGTGAGCTGCACTTTTTTCTTTCTAAACAGGAAATGGGTTAAGGAAGGAAATGTCAATTGTAGTGCCTATAGGGAAGAAACTTGCTGGATGGAATGAGGGCAGTCACTGCTTGCTTAGCCCAGCCTTCAGGTTTTCAGACATGGCTTCTGCAGTCCTGAGGTATACTGAAAAAGGACTCTAGGTGTCCTTGATGATAGATACTAGTATTGCTATATGGCATGTTCCCAGAGTGGGTCTGTGACACAGATGAAATATAAGTAACTCCACCCTTTCACTTTACTCAAAAATGTACATGGACTCATAAGTAAAAATGATGCCATCGTATGGAGTCATAGATTCACTCTGCCTGTTAATATGGTCAGCAATTCACAAACTTCCACACTTTTGCTATAATTGGTGAAAAATGATTTGCCACACCCTTCACAATTGCTTTCGGCATACACAGTACAGAATTTCGATAAGAGAGTTGGCTTTGTTCTTTCTGGATCTGAAAGGGTAAGGGTCCCAGACTGTCATGGTGGGGTTTCAGGAGAGGGACTGTTCTGAGCTATCCTCAGTACTGCCCCCTCCCCCTATCTAGGTCCCTCTCCATTTTTCCTGAGGAAAACAGCTCCAGTTGAAGATTTATCTGCACTCTTTTATTAGGGTCTACAAGTCTTTAGGAAAAGCTTTTGGGTGGTTTTTGAATACTGGGGGTGGGCGGCAGTGTAATTTTGAAGAACGATGGGAATGTATGAAAACATAGGGCAAAGTCACCATCTACTTGAGTCACCAAAGGCCTGCAGTTGCTTTGGGGACAGGGTAAGCCCCTGAAAATCCTGCAATACCATCCTCACAATGCTAGTCACCATGACTTTGTTCACTGCCACATGGCATTGCACACTTTTATTCAGGGATTATCATAGCACTAAAAGTTCCCAGGGCCAAAGCACTATTCTTTCTATTTACTGAATGGAACTTTTGACTGGTGAAAGTGGGGTTTAACACACAGGGAGTAGGTAATTAGAATACCAGCAAGGACATTTACTCAGCAGTTGAGACTGCAGCCAACACTGAAATGAGTAAATAGAAAGTTTCTTGTGTTATCACTTTAAGGAAAGAAAGGGTCAATAAGGCAATTGTATGAATAATCTCAACCTTATTGGAAGAATTCTAAGCATATTCAATGCTAGAAAATTCCAAATGCTATTTACTTTTAGGAAACGCTTGCTACAAGAGTCAAAGACAGGAGATTCCAAAGCACTATGCTAACTAATCAAACCTGCCCCAGACACACTCTACATTGTTTATTTTGTTGCCAGAAGAGTTATTAAACATCTCTACTTCTGATTTACATTCTAGGACTATCACAGTGAGGGCCTGGGAATACTTTTTTCTCATCATGTGTTTAGCTTTAGGGACTTTGACTACAGAAATAATTATTTAGATACTTAATAGCTGAGAGATAAATACTGTGTGTCTAATTCACATTTTTGGTTACCGGCAGGAATTCAGTCATTAAAGTTAAGCTGATACTGTGATTAACATTCTATTTAATGTGCCAATCTTAGTAATGTATTACTATTTAAAATATCTTTCTTTTTAAAAATCCCTATTAAGGAAACCTTGCAGATTTGGTTAAGAAAACAATACACCAAGAGAGCAGTATGCTGATAAATGTTTAACAACCAGTTCTCAAAAAAAAAAAAAAGCCCTGTTTTCTAGCTTTTGCTGATTTCTATGGTGTAAATACTCCCACCACAGCCATCTAATTGATAATGTGATATCAGCACATTTATAAAATTGTGAAAAAATAACAATTGACTCTTGTAAAGCTGATATGAGTTGGATCCAACACACAAAGCAACTGGACCCTACTGTTTTGAAAAGAACTCTGTACACATTAACCTGGGCAATATTTATATGTTGTATATATTCTTTTGCCTGTTAACTTTATGTAATAAATGTGGCAACGAATACACTGTATTTTTAAACATTTGAGTTCAAAATACTGGTATGCCTCATTTTACAAAACTATTTCTATGTGAAAAGCTGAGAGCAAATTGAAATTTTCTCAAATTCATTACAGGAGAAACAAAAGGAATTTTATTTGTACAACTTAAATGAAAATTTCTTCTGTTAAAAACATACATATTTATCTTTTGTGTTACTACATTTTCACATTTGGAAGCTGTACTCCTAGATGAACAGGTAGAGTGAAAGAGGCCCTTAATCACAATTGGTGCTGATGATTTGAAAGGAAGTGTTTATTTTGACTCATCTTGAGGACTGGAAGGCAGCACAGACTTATGCTGAAGCCTGTGGGTTCCAGTCAGACTGGTTTACCACTTACCACCAGTATAAATCAACCTGGAGAAGTTACTTAACCTGCCTACCTTAATTTTACCTCTGTAAAATGGGATAACAGTATTTACCTTATAGAATTGCTGCCCAAAGAAATTAACATATGTAAAGTGCTCAGAATAGTGCTTATAATCTCATAAGGACCACATGTGGCTGCTTTAAGGTCACTGATAGTGTATTTTAGGATGGATATTACCTTAACCTATGAGTGAAGAACTTAATAAATATTGCCTTAGATTAGTGGTTTTCAAATCAGGGGGGCAGCAATTTGTGCTTTAACAAGCCCTGCAGTTAATTCTAATGCACACTAAAGTTTGAGAAACACTGTTAGACATTACCACTAGGAATGCATGTATTCTAGAAGAGTTGCCATTCTTTCCAGAGTTTTCAGATTGCCTGTACCAGAATCACCTGAAGAGCTTGTCTAAAATGATCCACATTTGTGTAAAATATGAGAAAATACTTAAATATTTCTTTGTCTGTATATGAATAAAATAGCTCTGGAGGAAGACAAAGATAATCTTGTCTACTTCCAGGGAAGGGAACTGGGTAGATGAGAGGCAAAGGTGGGAAAGAAAAATTTTATTTTATCTATTTCTTGTTCCTTTTGAACTTTGAATAATACACTATTTAAAAAAATTAATATTGAAATTAATTATATATTTTAAATATAAATTAAATATATTTATATATTTATTTAGTTTAAGTGTGTGTGTGTCTATATAGATATGTGTCTATATCTATATAGACACACACACATATAGACACATATATGTGTGTGTCTATATATATATATAGAGACACACACACACACACATATATATATAGACATACACACACACATATATATATATGGAATACAGATCATCTATGGATTTTATCCAAAGCATACTAAATCAGAACCCAGAATAGAACCTACCAATTCAGAATTCTTGTCTCAGTTTCTAGAATCTCTATGATGGCATAGAGATTCTAGTTATCATGATGGTATGTAGGCAGATACCTATCCATTACTAATTTCCATGGTTTAAATGCTCACGCCATGGCCAATTTCTAGCTGTGCTGGTGGTTTGATGTTGCTTGAATTTCTCTCTTCTCTGGGCCAACAGAAAAAAGGCAACATCTCCATATGCAGAGAGAGAGAAGGCGTTATTATGGCTTGTGTCACTTGGAAAGCCTTTCCATATGGTGGGATATTGTTGGGAATATAAGGTAGGAGACTTGGTTCTAATTTGGCCCTGCCACTAACTGGGTAATTCCATATGACCCTTACCTTTTCCATCCCTCCATTTCTTTATCTATCAAATGAAGACACAAAAGGGACTTATAGGGTCAAATGGGATTAAATCTGACACCATTTCTAAAGCGGAAAGTTAATGTAAAGAGTAATTAAATTTGGCTTCGATAGATTGATTGCACATTTTTGACATTTTAACATTTCTAAACTAGTTAGGACAGAAATCTAGAAATCTCTCAGACAGCAAATAGGACATGAGTTTCTAAATTATTTAAAAATTGTACAAAACTTATGTCTAAAAGTCAATTTCCCTTGATAAAATGCAGAGGAGATTAATTGCCTGTCTTTAATCCCATTCAGGTTGTACAAAGCATATGAATTTTATAGTATCTCTAATAGTATAAAAGCTTATTATTCCAACAGAACTGGACGCATACAACTTAAATCGATCTACAATGCCCTTGCCAAAATAAAAGGATTTACTTCATCTGAATTATTATTAATTACCCTCCCATAGGCTATAAAATTGTCACATATGAACCTAGCCAAACATAGGAAGGAAGTAAATGAAGTCATGGCTTGAGCAATGAAATAAAAAAAAATAAAAGGAGGTGCTTTTCCTTCCTGGCACACAGCCTGCATCACTGCCCTTTTATTATGATAGATGAAGCTGGCATCTGAGTTTGCATTACAGGGGGAGCTGCTTGGCCTCCCCACACAGGATGCTGTCCTCAACACTTTTACCTGGGAGCCAGCCTTCTGGAAAGGAAAGTAGACTCATTTCACAAGACATTATTTTCTCTAGTTTTGAAGCAGAGTACCTTCCCTGCAACAGAATTGTCACATCATAACTGAAACCACTTCTTTCTACTTAGGCACGTCCAGATTTGTTTTTCCATAGAATAATTTTTAAGACCAAATGGCATCAATTAAGAAAGCACTTAAAAATAAAATAATAGCTATAATCTATATGCCATATGTTTTGCAGGATTATTTCTGTGTATCTTATTTATTCCTTACAATTCTACAAATGAGATAGTGCTGTTAATCCCTGTTTGACAGATGAGACCATTGAGTCTTGGAGGCCTTAAGAAATGTACCTGATGTGCTGGGAAAACTGGAAAGCCGCCTGCAAAAGAATGAAACTAGACTGTTGTCTATCACCACACACCAAAATTAACTCAAAATGGATTAAGGACCTGAATATAAGACCTGAAACAATAAAATGCATAGAAGAAAACATGGAACGAAACTCAAGGACCTTGGACTTAAAGAGGATTTTATGAATTTGACCTCAAAGGCAAGGGAAGTAAAAATAAAAATAAATGAATGGGACTACATCAAACTAAAAAGCTTCTGCTCTGCAAAAGAAATCATCAACAAGGTAAAGAGGCAACCATCCAAATGGGAAAATATATTAGCAAGTAGCACCTCCGATTAGGGCCTAATATCTAAAATATACAAAGAACTCATACTACTCAATAACAACAAAAAAACAAACAATCCAATCAAAAAATGGGCAGAGGACCTGAACAGACACTTCTCCCCAGAGGACATACAGAAGGCCAACAAATATATGAAAAGATGCTCAAGATCGCTAGCTATTAGGGAAATGCAAATCAAAACCACAATGAGATAACTTCTCACACCTGTTAGAATGGCTATAATCAACAAGACAAGCAATACAAATGTTGGAGAGGATGTGGAGAAATAGGAACCCTCATACAGCCCTGGTGGGACTGCAAATTGGTATAGCCACTATGGAAAACAGTATGGAGGGTCCTCAAAAAACTAAGAATTAATCTACCATATGATCCAGCAATCTCTCTGCTGGGTATTTACCCCAAAGATTTGAAAACTCATATCTATAAAGATATTTGCACACCATTGTTCATAGCAGCATTATTCACAGTGGCCAGGCCATGGAAGCAACCGAAGTGCCCTACGATAGATGATTGGCTAAAGAAACTGTGATACATTTATACAATGGAATATTACTCAGCCATAAGAAGAGATGAAATACTGCCATTTGTGACAACATGGATGGAACTTGAGATAATCATGCTAAGTGAAATAAGCCAGACAGAAAAAGTTGAAAATCACAGGATTTCACTCATATTTGGCATATAAACCTAAAAGCAACAAATGAGCAGGACAAACAGAGCCTCATGGACGTGGACTATAGACTAGTGGTTACCAGAAGACTATAGAGTAGTGGTTACTAGTGGGGTGAGGGAAGGGGAGAGGTAGACAGGTAAAGGGGGTCAAATATAGGGAGTAGGGGGAGGGTGAAGTGGGTAAAGGGGATCAAATATATGGTATCTGAAGGAAACTGGACTTTAGGTGGTGGACACACAATAGAATATACAGATGTCAAATGATAATGTACACCTGAAAATTATATAATTGTATTAACCATTGTTACCCCATAAACTTAATTGAAAAAAATGAAGACTATTATGTCTAGTAAAAAAAAAAAAAAAATGTACCTGATGTCACATGCTATACGTACCAGGCCTGGCTTTCTCATCTGTATTTTTATCTACTGCACTGGAGGACCTCCTTTCTAAAGGGAGACTACTGAAAATTTTTTCCATCTTTTTTTAAGTGATAAAGTTGTACGAAGGAGATTCCTAAGTTGTAGGAAGGTAGAAATTTAAATGTTGTATCCTTTATGCAGTTTCCAGGTGAGTAAATGCTGTGCCAGGAGTCAGCCTAGCTGGAAAAGAATTATTTGTGTGACCAGAATGTACTATGAGTTGGACCACTCCCATGATACTTTGCAGAACCTCCCATACACATATTTTTTAATTTAAGTTTGGTTCCAAGCACATAAATCTCTGTAAGAAATCCCATGAGAAGATTCCACTAAGGCAGCAACGAAGACTTCTGTTTCATTAGACTTTTTATGTAAATGAAGAAAAAATGAATTGGAAGCAAACACCTGAAAATTCATGAGATGCTATCTCTCAATAAGTATGCCATATTCATGGAAATAGACTCAAGCTGTCACACTAAACTTTAGACTTTGTCTATGCTTTTTCTCTTTCAAAACATAGAAGACCAGAACAGAGAAAAGAGGCTCACAATCCCACTATGGAGACAAAGAAAGAGGAAGGCATTTCATAGTCACTCCTCCCCAGACATCCCAGGAACCTTCAACTGCTGGGAATATTCACACTCTTCTGGATGACGGTTTCATTACTTTAGGAGATAGAGCACTATAAGTGGGAAGGTAGATGGGGTAAAAGGGGTCAAATATGTGATGAAAGAAAGAAATCTAACTATGGGCAGTGAACACACAATGCAATATATATATATATATATATATATATATATATATATATATATATATATATATATATATATATATGCAATATATATATATGCAATATATATATGCCTTTCTGTTGAATTGTACATCTGAAACTTACTGGATTTTTGTTAACCAATGTCACCATAATAAAAATAAATAAAGCTCACAACAACAACAACAAAGAAAGTTATTTTTTGTTTTTGCTTTTCCCCAGGTTACAACTTCCCAGCTACTAGTATAAATAAAAATAAACTATTTGGGAGCATTTATTACAAATGATAATATTCTGGGGAGAACTGTTGACTGCATATCCTCAGAAGACAAGTTTTATTAGAAATAAAAAAAGGAACGTGAGTTTGAAAAACAGCAGCACTATCACTCTACACCTTTTAAATATTTTACTACTGTTAGTAGTAAAATATTTAAAAAGATTATCTGAACTGCTCCCCCAATCACATGGGAGCCCAAATATGTCACTATCCAATACAACTGTCTGACAAGCTCATGTTAGTACAATGCTTTCCAGAAAACAATTCAGGCGCAAAAGTGACTGAAACTGCTTTTATTTTTAATAGGAAAGAAATAGATCTCAAATTAAATAAGTGCTGAGACTAGGCATTATGAGATGCGGCAAGCTGTTTGCCCCAGATTCAGGCTCTGCAAACAAGCCCCCATAGGCTTTGATGAAAACATCATTTTCGGTTCAGCTGAGTGTATACTTGACTGGTTTTAGATTCCTTTTTCTGGACAGTGTTTCTGCAAAAGACATGCAATAAGAGAGCTCCTCAGAGTGCTGGCTGCACTCTGTGTGCTGTTTGTCATTTGCACCCTTTGCCTCTGGGACAGGATGTAAGAGCACTTCAGCTCCAGATTCAGCTCTGACATTGATTCTGTCCTGGATTCTAACACCTTTCCGGGCCCCTTTAGACTCTAAATGAGTTATCTTTAGCTCACCTGCAATTCAGTGCAACAGATACCTTGGAGAGACATTGAGCATGTGGCTGAAAATGAACCAAACAAGTTGTTAATAGCTATATTTTATTTCTTAGTAGAGTTCTCCTAGACTGGTTTACAATCATCTTTACTGTGGAATCTAGCACCAAGGCCTAAGACACCACCAGGAAACTATAAACTCTCCCACATTCACTGTACTGAATCTAATGCTGCAAAGTACAAAAATGAAAAAGTGGTGGAAGTGGAATTTGAACATTGGTCAACATTATTCTAAACTCCATGCACTTAATTGCTAAATCAGAAACAAGAAATATGTTGCACATTGTGCAACAACTCTGTTCCATGGGAATGGCTGCCTGCAGCACTGGGTTGGGATGGCTTCTGAGGCTGAGTGTCTGGGCTCACAAGGAAAGAGGGTCAGATAGTTAGCAGAGCAAGGCGAGTGGCAACTCTCCTGCCAGGATTTGCCAGCCTGACTTCAAATTGTACTGTGTTAGCCCTTAATCCCTATTTCCTCTATTAGTTCCCCCTTAGTCTAACATGTGTGGGAAGGAAGTGCAGTAAGTGGAGAGTTCTAGGGTTAGTATACTCCCGGTCGCTATTTCACTAAGTGATTTCGGGGTCATCATTTCCTCTCTGTGTTTCATATATAGCTATCCCCTCTTATCTGCAGGTTCACTTTCCAAGCTTTCAGTTACCCACGGTAACCTGCAGTCCATAAATATTAAATGGAAAATCCCAGAAATAAACAATTCATAAGTTTTAAATTGTGTACCGTTCTGAGTATCATGATGAAATCTTGCACCCTACTGCTCCATCCCACCCAGAAATGAATCATCTCTTTGTCCAGCATATCCATGCTGTAGATATTCCCCGCCTGTTAGTCACTTAGAAGCCTTTTTGGTGATCAGATCAACTGACATAGGATTGCATGCTTATGTTCAAGTAACTCTTATTTAACTTAATAATGGCCCACAAATGCAAAAGTAGTTATGCTGGCAATTAAGTTATGCCAAAGAGAAGCTGTAAAATACTTTCTTTAAGTGTAAAGATATGTATGCATAGGGGAAAAAACCATAATATATATAGGGCTCAGTACTATCTGTGGTTTCACACATCCACTGGGGGTCTTGGAATGTATCACTTGAGGATAAGGAGAGACTACTGTATGATCTGAAGGAATTACGTCGGATGGTCTTTGGGATTGAAGACTTTATGTGTAAACATATATTGTAAAATTATTGTACCAATTAATTAGTTTTTAAATGATCTCGTGAATTTTGTTTTATACTATTTTATATTCCCCTCCTGTTAGTAATTTATCTAAATGAAAATAAAAAATAAAATTTTTATTTTATTTTAATATTGTAAAACATATGATCTTTAGACAAAGCAGAATCTTGGATTTACTTCTCCTTTTGCTCACCTCTGCAATGCCAACAAAATTTGAAAGAACGTTCTACTGTGATGATATTAGTGACAATAATAAAACAAGAAAGATTTCCTGTTTTAATAAGTAGAAATCCTTTATTATCACTTATCAAAGAGTGAAGGCTTACAAAGGAAAAAACTAAAACCAACTCTTTCTCAGAATTAAGCAAACCAAATCCTTAATGTAAATAAATGAGACCCAATAAAAACCAGTGTTGTTTTATGTTCATAAAAGTGTGCTTCTTCAGAGGAGGAATTATGTCTCATATGGGTAGTCATCATCTCCTACAAATTAAGGAGGCTGGATTCCAGTCCCACCCCATGTTGACATATGAAGGGGACAGAGCCAAGTAGTGGCTATTTATTTTAGCCAAGTAGTGGCTATTTATTTTAGCTTGTACTTCACTTGGTGGCAAGAATTTTGTCTTGATTTTGAGAGGCAAAGGTATAAAGGAAGAATTCCTGTTTAGTCAGGAGAAAAAAATAATGTGTAGTAATGAAGCCAGTTTGAAACAGAAGTAGAGAAAGGCGTGACTAGGTATAATGACCTCAAATTTGTAGGATGCCAAGTGCCTTTCTATGCCATTCATTCATTCCGTCCCTGGCAATGAACAAGCAAGTTCTTTTAATAATCATTTTGTAGGTTAAATCTGAGGCCCTCAAAGGGAACTTCCTTTCCCAAAAGAGCAAGACATAGATAGCCATTGGAGGCACATCATCCAGGATTTTGGGAGGCCTGTATTATATGTTAATAATTTTTTGCTTCTAAGTCCAAGAGACAGAATGCTTTGCCATGGCTTTTGAGAGAATATCTTTAGTGTTTTGACCACCATTAACAAGATGGTTAGCATGCCTTTAGCCATCTTATAATACAACAGATGTTTATCTTGGCGTTTTTCCAGCTCTCCTTGTGTCATCAAGACCAATATTCCTTTTTTATTAATTGTTGTGCTGTTTATTTCTGGTCTTACATAAGGAGGCTGCTTCCTGGCCCTGCCATGTGGTTGCTCTGATTTCAGGTGTTAAGAGGTTGGCCTACCTGGGATGGGTGAAGATATTCCCTTCCCCTTGCGGGGATCTGTGAAGAGGCTCAGGCAGCTTGCGGGTAGGGGAGATAAGAAGGCAACAGGAGAAGAGCTCCTTAAGTGGAACTTTTTCTGGATGAGGACCCTGTGTTCCTGTTTGGCTTCTAATGTGACATAATGAATTATGAACTAAAGGTAATTGGAAGATTTGTGCCCTCTGTGCAGAACAGAAATTTAATGTATGAAAGCAAACCACAGGTCAATTAGGAGAGTGATCAATATTTATATTGCTCTTTAATGAAAGGAAATAACCCTGATAGATTTTCCTTGAGATTGGTGATGAGTATGTATTCGTAGTCAACACATGTGGCTTTTCATTGATCTCAGTCAAATTAAAATTTTATTAACAAGTCAGACATCCATCTGTATTTTTCTGAAGTTCTCTTTCTCTAAAAGCCAGTTAATACTACTACCTTCTGTTTCTCTTTCTCTCTGAACTAACATTTAATTGTCTAATGGGTCGCAAATACTGGCCCACATGTTATCTTATTTAATCCTAACAATATTGTAAGGTCATATTCTTATCTCCATTTACAGGTAAGGAAATTAAGGCAGAGAGAGGCTGAGTAACTTGTCCTTTATCACACAGGTAAGAAAAAGCAAAACATGGACTCAGGCTGGTTTTCTCTGACCTTAAGTTCATGTTATATCTACAACCCCATACTGCCTTCCAAAGGCAGAATGGGGGTTGTTTTGTAGCACAGCCTTATTTGAATGAAGACGTTGGAAAAGGATAAATAATGAGGCTGATAAGGAAATGCACCCAGGCCAGTTAGCCTAGTTGCTGTCTTAACCTACCCAGGAGGGCCTGGGTTGCAGCTTCTGCCTTGTTCGGAGAGTAGAGCTTCATGTCCATCTGTGTTAGCAAAAGGCCAGCAATCAAATGCGGCACCTCCAAGTCAAGAATAGAATTCAGCATATGTGACCCTAAAACCTTTCAATACTCAGTTTGGTCCCTTGATTTTTGGCAGCTGTAAAAGCAAATACAACAATATTTTGAACAGTATCTCTACTCCCTGACTGTTTGGATATAGTCTCCTTACTTTGTTCAAAGGCTAGTTTTAGACGTTCGAGCTACATGCACCATGTTAGATAGTTTGAGGTTTGATCAATAAAATTGACTAGCAAAGAATTCAAAGCCACACTGCCTGCTTCCATGCTTGATGCACCAGGCAGACACTTAGTTTTCATCTTGTGTTTGATCTACAGACTCTCCATGAAAACTGTAACGTTTCCTTCTTGCATGAAATTTTAAATTGCACCTCGCATCATGTTCTGTGGGCTGCAGGGTTACTGCGGCGATCAGCTCCTGAACCTCCAGGATTTTATCGGAAAACGGTCTTAATGATGATTACATTAGAGGTCAGAATTTAGTCTTGGTTCCACTTCTACACATTGAGACCCTGTTCCCAAATGGATGGTCTGATGCACACTCAGCAATCTCCTCATAAATAAACTACACATAATTTATAATCAGGCTGCCACCAGGAATGAGCTCTTTTGTATAAGGGAAATGCAGTGTTCTTCAGGAGCTAATACGTGAGAGATTTCCAGAAATGTGAGAAACAGTTCGGTCTTAGTGAACACACACACTCGTATGCAAATGAACATACACACACAGGCAAATGCATACATATGCACGCGTGCACACACAGACACAGTAACACTTATTAAGCGCTTCCTACATGCCAATTCCATCCTAAGAACATTATGTGCATTAAATTGATTCCCTTAACCACCTAATGTAGTAGGTTCTATTTTCTTCCCATTTTGAGAATCGGAAACTGAGGCACAAAATAGTGAAGTGATTTGCCTTATTTAGCTCAGACAGCTAGTAAGTAGCAAAATTGGGTTGTTAATACTGAGCAAGCCGGGTAAAGAGAACGTATCCTTAACTACCCCACAATCTTGGTTCAACATATATTCTGAGAGCAGAAAACTTAGGTGTGGCTTTGTGATCTTGGACAAGTCACTTAAATGAACTAAGCCTTTGCTTCCTATCTATAGACTGTAATTAATAATAGTTCCAACCCCACCTGATAGTTGAGAGGAGTTAAACAGAAATTAGGGTGTTTTGTAAACTGTAAAGTGCTATATACATGTCATCGATTAGTTGTGGATGCCACACACAGTATACATTATGTCCTTCCTACTTTGTTCTTCTCTGTTGCCCTGACTTCATTCCACAATGGACCAGACACATAAAAATACCTAACACTTAAAAATAGCAATTCTTAATTAAATATATCCAAGCAGTCTTTGAAATGTCTTCGTGAATCATAATGCTAATAATTAAGTGTATAAATATGTTATTTCCTGTCTCAGAGAAAATGGGGAATGAATTTTAGAGCAATAGAAGCAAATTCTGCCATCTAGTTATGGAAAATACATGCAAGTTAGAGACTCTATAACTCTAAATGTTAACCGAAAAAGTATTCATTAATAGTAGAGATATTATCATCACCAAAACAATGATACTGGGAAAGACTGGTATTCTATACCATAAGTGCATAGACTAGACATGCTTGCCAATCATTTGAAGTAGTATTTTAATAGGAAAGAGACATAGTGAATAAATGAGATACCGAGTAGTACAGGACAAAGAGCACTGGCTCTGGTTTTAGAAAACCCACGTATGAGTCTTCCATTCTTCCAGTTCATTGAATGCTTGCTCTGTGCCTAGCCCATCAGGGACCAGAGATACGAAAGCATGTGAAAACATGGTTTTTGCCTTCATAGAACTCTCCTGCTCACCCACTAGCCATGTGACTTTATGTCAGTCATTCCATCTTACTAAGGAAAGTCTTGGGTCTAGTGTCAATAAAAGAGAGCAAGCAATGAATCAGAGAAGTTAAGTCACCTTTTCAAGTTTATACAACTAATTGGTGCCATACAAAGTTCTGGGATGAAAACTTTAACTTCTAATTCAGTGCTTTCTATAACTAGATCTCATTATTTCTTTTGCAAATTACAGCACAGTTTGTTGCATTTATAAGTGGTTAATTTTTTTCACATTCTGCCAGGGTTTACTTTTTATTGCCATATCACTTTCCCCCTCCTAAGATTACAAATTATTGCTCTTTGAAAAGATAGTTAAAAATATCTAAGCCACAGACTGGATATATTTTTGCAAATATATATCTGACAAAGGCTTTTATCTACTTTCTAAATAATTATAAGTGATTAATTTTTTAGTTTCCCCAGATTTTTCCCCTGAACTAGAGTTGTCTGGCCAGGTCTACGAGAGAGCCTTTTCCTGCTTCCTCTCCAAAGTGAGTATAGTCTTGGACAGTTCCTGGGCTGGGCAACGGAGACAGAAAAGGAGGCAGGGTAGAGGGCAACAAGATGGGCTCAAGAAGGGGAGCTGTACTGTGTGGGGCAGCAGATTGGGAAGGACCCAAAAGGAAATTTTAAAATTTGTTGCTGAGTATTTCCTGTCCCTTTCATAATACTGGATAATACTAGTTTGAGTTGTTTTAATTTTCTCTTGGTCGTTAGGACTGTGTTCATTTAAGCACACTACCACTCTGAAATTGATCTATGATAGCCACAAGTTTATGAGCCTTACAACCACGATTGGCTTTGTCTTATTAGCCGCGGAAGGCTGCATGTGGACCTTCCCAGTGCATCTCGAAAGTGAGAACCAACAGGCTTTAATAGGTAATAGGTGAGCAGTGAGCTGCAGCACAACTGGCTGAAATCTACCAGGGGACATGATGTCAGCAAATGGAATCAAGTCTTCTGAACATTCGTCTCCTTAAGTGCAAATACCTATTTCAAAACTTCAAAGCTCTCTGAGTTGGAACGAAAACATACAGACGGTCCATTATTTAGTTATTACGCCACCTGGTGGTTGAAATTAGCAGTCAATAGGCCTTAACTTTGGGCTCTGGATTAAGATGGGGAAGAAATATAGAAAGAGCATTGTTGTTTTCTGGGCTAAGGAGATGGCATTCTACTATAGGGCACTGACAACATCAGCATAATATTTAATCTGTTTTCTGTGCTTCTAGGTCGGAAGTAGACATCATCGCTAGCTTTTGTCCTTTAAGATTTTGCATTGTAGAAGCAGAGTAGGGTGAGGAAATTGGCCTTTACTGAGATCTACTAGTTTATAGTCATCCTCTATTACTTTTTTAAATCCTTACGATATTCTATGTGGTGGTATTAGTAGTACTCCCATTTTAAAAAATGAGTAAAGACTTAGTTTAAATGACTTGCTCAACTTGTAATTATCAAAGTTGTGGAGGAGAAGAGAATGGGGCATTGAATTAGAAGATAAAAGCAATAAACAATGGTGTTTTGGGGGAAGAGAGTAAACTGAAGTAAGCGTTTCTGTTTAAAAAAGAAATTAGGCACACGTGTCTCTTGACTCTGAATTATTTTAGTTGACAGTTTAGATGTGATATAAATACATGGAAATGAGACAACAGAACTGTTGTGACATTCTCCTTTTTGAATGAGGAGAAGGTGTGTCTACCAGTATCTTCTCACTCAAGATGAGTGTCATAACACATCAGCTATGTGCATCATGTATATACAACATGTATTTATTTTTCTCCCATTTCTTTTTGATTCTGAGTCTGCTCTGATGTGAAAGTACGATCATTTTAGTTAGTCGAAACAGTATTTTAAAATTCACGGTTACATGGAATGAGTAAGTTCCGGCGGTCTGCTCTACAAGATATAGTGCCTATAGTCAACGATACACTATTGTGTACTTAAAAATTTGTTGCTGAAGTAGTTCTCATCTTAAGTGTTTTTACCACAAAGCAAGCAAGCAAACAAACAAAAAAACCCGAAAGGGCAGAAGAAAACTTTTGGAGATGATGGAAATGTTTATTACCTGGATTGTGGGGATGGTAACATGAGTGTATACATATGTCCAAACTCACCAAATTATATATATAATGTGCAGCTTTCTTGTATACCAACTATAACTCAATAAAGCTGGAAAAATAAATATGATTTAATTTCCCTCTTTAAAAAAAATTTAGCAGTTCCATAAGAAGGCATTAGGCATACAGTTCACGGTATGCGTCTGACATAAAAAGTTAGGATACCTCCAGTTTTTCCCTTTTGTTCTCATGTACAGTTAAGAGACTGCAGTTGGATTCTGGAAGTCCTTGACCTGAATCCTGGCCTGAATCGTTAGCTGTGCATATTTTGGGACATTAATGACATCAACTTCCTGAGTCTTTGTTTCCTCATCTATAAATTAAGGATGATAATACACAACTCTCAGAAGTATTATTGATATTCATAAAACATGAGAAAAAATTAGCATAATGTAAAGCACACAGTAGGTGGTAAATATTTATAGTGCTCAATTAGTGTTTATTATTATCACTCTTGTGATTTTTATTATTTTACTATTATTCTATTGACTAGGAGAAAATAGTCTGCATCTGAAAAATCTTGCAATTTTCCAGCACCTTCCTGAATATCCCAGTAAACGGAATGGAAGATAGATATCAAGTGCAAACAGATTGTAGTGAGGTAAAAATTGCAATGGTGAGAGGTTGATGGTAAAAATAAAAATGAACATGTTCTTTTGTCATTCTGACTAACTGGAACTGAGGAGTTTCAATTCCCTCTCTAGCTTGAGAAACTCCTTTCTACTGAGAAACTTTGAAAACCACATTTATAACAGAGGAGAGGCAATGTTATTCTCAGAAATATCTCTTAAAAAGGAAATTGCAGTTTTGGGGAAAGTATTTTGCTGGTTAGTAGATGGTAGACACTGAGGTTCCTGGTTTGGCTGAATTATTATGTACAAGCCTTGGGTTGGAATTGGCTTCTGGGGAGGGAGAGAGGAAATAACAAGAGAAGACCGAGGGGCAAGACAATAGAAGATGGCCTGCTGCCTGGTGTGACATCTAGTGACACCCCTCCCGCCCCACACAATATCTTCAGTACATCTTTCCCCCAAAAAAAAACAAAAACCAAAAAACAAAAAAAGAGAGAGAGAGAGAGAAAGAAAGGGGAAAAAAAGAAAAGGAGAAGAGAAAGACAGAGACACTAGGACAAAGGGGCAGAGTACTTTTGAAGTCAGCACCAACAACTCATGCAAGCAAGCAGGTAGGGAGGCAGGCAGAAGCATGAGGAAGTAAGCCATTCACAGCCATTATAAGAGTGAGTTTAATACACTCAGGCTCTATATTGAGTGTCTAGGCACAATTTAACCAGAGTGTTTAGGAGTGTTTTACTATAGGACTTTAATGGGCCAGAAAGGCTGAGGTTTTCTCCACCTTAGCACAGAATGCAAAGGAAAGAAAAAGTGCAGCCCTAACTTTGAGGGGAGGAGAGGTGCAGACAGACCATGGCTGGAGCAGCAAGGAGAGCTTCCTCTTTGAATACTTTGTCCTAAAGATTCCAAAACTATTCTGCAAATGATGTAGTCTTATATTCTAAAATCAACATTTTAAAGGTAATATGTGACATGAATTTTAAAAACTATGGTGAAAGGGTCCAGAAGACGATGAGATATGGACAAAGGAAGAAATGCGTGCTGCCTTTTTTAAAATGCTCTCCCACCAGCTAAGAGAACAAGGGCTCCCTGTAGATCATTTTCTTAATTCAGAGTCAGGAAGACCTGCTCCTGAGACTATTTTCTATGGGATGCAGATGGGCAGTAGTAATTCCTATGTTTTTACTCACTTTCGCTTATGATCAACTTATTTTGTGAGCCAGGGGTAATTATTAACCTTTCTACATCTCAGTCTCCTACTCAGTAAAATGGAGTTCAAAAACCAACCTGAAAGGGCGTTTATGAAGATCAAGTGAGATGACTTTTACAGTGAGGCAAATTTCTGTCATACCAGATCTTCTTAATAAGTAGTTTTTAGTTTTGAATCTGAATGGTAAACATATTTAAGGAGGCAAAGTATGTCTATAGTCAGGGAACAGTTTCCCTCTTAAAAACTAATTGGTTTAAGTATGGATTAGACTTTCAACTACAGCTTTGTAAGTACTATGCCCCAAATGGCTGAGGTAATAGCTCTAGATCACTGTTATAATAAATGAAAAAGGTATTTGCTTTGAAATTGTTTACTTCGAATGCCAAAAAAATCATTCAGCCATAAGAGAAGTGGCATGATGTGTAGGCAACCCCCTGGTTTATATGTGAATATTATCTGTTGCTCAAACTATAGCCTTGGAAAGAGTGTTGGGGGATGAAATGCTTCGGGCAGACGTGAGGTCATTCCAGAAGGCCAGTATCGTCATCATTTATTCAGTATTTGCCATCATCATGTGCAGCTGATACCAAAGACCATGACCAGAACAAAAGGATGCAGATAACTGTGGGTTGGACACTGTACTGTACACTTTCTTACACACCGTATCATTTAATTTTCACTCCAACAAGACTGGCATTTTTCTCATTTAGGCCAGATGAGGAAAGGGACCTAGATAGGTAAAATCACTTGACTAAGTTCATACAAGAAAGTGGTGGAGCTGGGATTTAAACCCAGGTTTTATGACTTTCAATCTCTTGTTTTCCCCACAACCTTTTGCTTTTTTGTTATTAGAAATAGAAGAGAGGAGAAATTAGAAGGATCATATCTTTAGAGGACTCAATCAAACCTCATTTTCCCACAAATCCAACCCAAAGCTCCAGCATGTATTAAGTAGTTCTTCTCCTAAATGAATAGTCAATAACCACCATTTAGCAAACAGCACGTGCTTCCTTCCACTCTTAATGATCATATACATTGTCCAATTATGTTAAATCTTATAAATTTGTTAACATTCTACCATTTTAGACCTATAAAAATAGCAATTCGACATGATTCAACCTAACAGAAGGAGCATTCTTTGAAGGCAGGAATTACATTTATCATCCCTTTGCCTCTATTACTGTCTGACTAGTTAACATTTGCTCATAATAGGTGACAGCAGAAATACAATGGCTCTCATGTAAACATGGAGAGAAGATGCAATAGCCTATGTTTTTCAGCACATCGAGTATATTTTATGAATGCCTCTGGGTTTCAGTTACTCTGCAAACACCACACCACTGGCATCAATCTCCCTATTTTCTTTGCCTTAACAGAGACTTCACCTACTGAAATTTCCAGTATATATATCAGCCAATTAAAAGAATTGGAAGCAAAGGCATTTATAAAAAGTTCATAAATACCATTTACTATTTACTACCATTTATTGAGTCTTTATAACAATCCCGTGAGAAGGAATAATAGTCCCATTTCATAGACGAGTTAAAGCATTCCGTGTTAAAGTTGACCAATGTTACAGGCCAGGATGTAGAAGAGTCAGGATTAAAATCCAGGTCTGACTGACAGAGTCTGTGCGCTTGACTACTTCGATATTCTATATTATCCTGATGAAGAGGCATTAAATGCTTTGCTCCCTGTAGGAATAAGACATTTGGGGTGTGAAGGAAAGAAGCATCACACACTAACTCTGTTCCTGCCATCGATTTTCTCTTCTGTGCCTAAAAATAGAGAGCTGATTTTGCTCTACTTGAAGAAGCCTAGAAGTTCAGGACCACTGTGTAAAGAGTCACGTTGAATGGTGCAAGCAGCCTAGTTCCTACAACTGAGCAGGTCAGGGCTAGCACAGGTAAACCTCAGACTACACAGAGAGGCCAACAAAGCAACGAAAGTAATACAAACCCTAATGATTATTCTAAACTGTTTTTCTTTCTCGAAGTACTTATACTCAGGTACTCACACTGCTACATAAGGAATTTGGATAAGCACAATAAACAAACAAACAGAAGGTGAGTTATCGAATGTGTCACAGCTTTCTCTAAAGAGCTTAGAGAGAGGGTATTTTTTCCTCTCCAGGATATTCACTTGTGGCTTTGGTCTTTTTACTTTAGAGCAAGCAAATGAACTAGGTGACCTCAAGATTACCCCATAAGTCTTCAAGAGCTGTGCTCAGATGATAAATTAAAACAAAGATAGTTCAGAGCTTCACTTACACTCTTCTTTACCAGCAACCATAATTAGTGCAGTTCCCTGAAGGCCAGGCAGATGCCAGGTGTCAAAAAAATCCTTATTTTTAGAACATTGGAGTTAGAAGCCCATGAAAAGGATACAGACAGAAAAGGAGAAGCAGACAACATGAAGACAACTTTGAGTACATGGTAATACAACTAAAGTATTGATTAGGCAAACGCAGGGCCTATATAACTTCACATTTGGCAGATTTTGCTGCTTGCTGTCTCTCCCACCTCATGGAACTCCTAGGTATAATAGAGCAGTTTTGAAGACAAAAATCAAGAAATATTATTTTATGTCAAAGGAAATCCTGATAGGTATTTGCATTATTTTGCGGAGAATAGGGCAAATTAAAATATCATGTGTTTCAATGCCTGCCACTAGTCAGCTGAGCTGTCTTCCATCTTTAAAAAGTACCTGTTCCCCATCTTCTTTCACCTACCTTTCAATTTCTACGAGATTCCAGTTGTCATCAAAACCATACACTAATTTTCACTGATATCTCTAGCTAAACCCACATCCTGATTATATAAAACTCCCATCGAGGGTTTTTAGATTGGTTTGTTACTTCTCTGCTTCTGTCAAGTTACTGGCAGCAGTGATAATGATAACGCAGTTGACTAAGGCCACAAAGAACTCACCATCGGTTTGATGAATTTTGACTAAAAACATCCTTCCAGTCCTTTGCCCTAAGCTACTACTGATAGTACTCTATGTACTGTCCCAATTCTTTGTATTTTCTAACATTTGAGTACTAATCCCAAGAGGACCTATAGATAGGTGAAAAAAAAAAATAGGAAAGCTTAAATCTCAGCTATGGAAACAATAGCCACATAAATTGTGCTACGTTGACTTGAAGTAATGTATGCATTTTCATTAATTTTTTCAACAATTATTTATTGAAACTCTGTGTCATCCCCTGGCAAATTGCTATAGCAGAGACAAAGGAAACTGTCTCTTGGGGAAATAGTTTAGTAGATAGGGAAAAGGAGAAAAAAAAAGAAAGTAGTTATGCAATATGGTAAATATAATAGTAGAGATGAGATGACCTTACTAGGGGAGAACAGAGGAGGGAGTGATCCGTGCAGCCAGAAAACTGGTCATTATAGAAGTTTATGTAGCAACTAGATAAGAGTTTAATGATGTAAAGTGAAAATGAATAAAGTTGAATTACTACTACGGACATATTATATATGCATATGGACAGGTAATGAAAGGCAATGAGAAGGTGAAGTTGATAGGTAGATGTGGCTGGTTAGTTTTCCTGTTTTGCTTTCTATTTAGCTTTTGTAATAACTGAAAATTTGTTGAAATAACACTAATTAAGTAAATGGTGACTTGTGTGAAGCATCACTTTCTAAAATGGATCTTGTCCAAATAAGAGAAGGCACAAAAGCAAACTGATGGGCTTCCTATTATAGGCACATGAAATTGATGTGTGGATCAATCTCAACACCACTAAAAAGGCCACTCGTAAGAAAAATGGGAGCTACTTTTTCTTTTATGAACTGGAATATGTTGTCATCAGATGAAAAGCCAACTGTACAATCAATAATTTGGTGGATAAAAAGCATTCATCAATTGACTATGGTTAATAAAAATATTTACTGACATATGCTTAATGTACAGATGATGCTAACATTTGTTCAATTTTCTGGAGTTAGGATTAATGTTTGAAGTACAGATGAATTTAGGATTCTAATATCATATATTGTATTTGGTAATTTTTCCCCCTCTTTTCCCTTTGCTATTTCAGATGTATCCTAGGTTAAGAAATAGCATTTATTTATTTTGGTAAAAATAATATTTTAGGCTGAATTGTGGATAAATTTTGGTATTATCCTTGGTTCCCCACGAACAATGTACCAGTATCAACTCTGACTTCTTCATGTTCAAATCCTATTTATGATTAAAAGTCTATATCGAGTTACACTCCTTCCATGAAATCTTTCATGTCAACAATAAATGCTAGATTTATTTTTCCTTTTCTTAACTCCTGTCTCTTTAAGCATTGGTTAATGATCGATCATTTCTTGGTGTCTAAATATTTATGTATGCTAGTCTTCACTATTATACTTAATTGTAAATCTCTTATAGGGGTGTAATTCTATCTTTAACTACTTACCCCTAGTACCTAGCATAGGGCTAAAAATATATAAAAAGCTTAATGAATGCTTATTTTTTTAAAGATTGATTTATACTTTCACAACATGCACATACATATCTATTGTTCTCAGCTTTAGTTGACACAGATTTCAAAGAACCTGTTGTGTGGGGATATGTCAAATTGAATCTTTAATCTTCCAGTGAGGAATTTAATATTCACATCCTTACATTCAGCAAGATTCTTTGCAAAACCATCAGTTACATCTGACACATATTGGCTCTCGCTGGTTTTATACCGAATTTAATCAAAGCCCTGGACAACTTTCTGCAACATCTGTAACTAGGTGAACCACATAGGCTACTCAAGGTCAGGGCTAATTATCCATATTTGCACCCACCTGGCAGATGCGAAAGACCTGAGATATGCTAGTGCTCATTAATTGAGGATCAAGCTGTTCTCTGCAGAATTCAGCAAAACTCCAGCTGAAATATAATGGCATTCATTTTGAGGTAAAATTCCTAGGTTATTAAGCACTTTGAGATGTGATTCTGTAGTAAGTGAGATGATTTGAGTCCAGATGAGCTCAGATCTGGCTCTGTTTCTAAAAGCTGTGTGACCTTGGGCGGTTCTCTTCCCCTTGTTGTACCTCAGATTCCTTCCTATAATGGAAGTTGTTTTACTAATGCATTGCTAACTACTGTTTTGCTTAGACTATGATTCACTATTATTCAATTGAATACTCGGAGCTAATTTTTATGGAGTACTTACCATTTGCCAGGCAATTTGCTTTTTTGATTTTGCACTGTGTACCAGGCTGAAATTAAGCCATCTTGGGTTTAACCAGAATGAAGCTATCCTTCCTAAAATAAATCTGTTTGCTTTGCCTGAAAGCTACCAATAAGCCAGTAGTCTGTTTTTTCTGTAAGACCTAATGGGTTCTAAAGCAAGTTGGGTGCTACTTTACTGCAGTCATTTTCCAGCAACCAAGTAAGTCATTTATTCCCAAACTGTGTTCAGTGGAGCAGCTGATACCCCTTTCGATGTGTGGGCTTCTAAAGTATTTATTCTAAATGGGTTCTCGGAAATGAGGTCACAAAAGATTTTTTTTTTCCCAAAGTGGACATCGGTCTATGATTTAGTCACTAAAAATTATAATGTGTTAGTTTTCTATGATACACTTTACTTGATACCCACTGTGATAGCTTGTTCACAAGGTGACACTCATCAATACCTTTTTTTTCCTCATACACATAGGTGATTCTGCCCTTGAAAGGGGAGGTCTGCTCCTCTTGCCACTTGAATCTGGGCTGGCCTATGGCTACTTTAACCAACAGAATAGAAAGAAAGTGGTGTCATGTGATTTCTGAGTCTAGGTCATAGGGAGCTTTTCAGCTTCTACTTGAGCCTTTTGAAATGCTCACTTTGGGGAAACCAACTGCAATGTAAGAAGCCCAACTGCTGTTCCACCACCATGCTGTGGGAAGGCCCAAGCTAGCTACATGAAGATGCTTCTAGTTGAGATGTCCAACCACCCCTGAGCTGTTCCAGACATTCCGGCCCAGGCATTAGGAAGGGAGCCTTCAGATAACTCCAGTCTCAGCCAAGTGTATGAGGTGTACAAGTTCTGAAATAAGTACGGCCTAGCTATGGCCTATGAAAGATGTATGAAAGATAAGAAATGTATGAAAGAAAGGAATATGAAAGATAAGAATGAATTATTTTAAGCTCCTACATTTTGGGTGGTTTATGTCAGATAAATAGAAAATACACTAAGCTGAGAAGACCATGGTAGGTAGAAATGTACCTAAGTACCTCAGATTCTAGTAGGATGTGCAGATTAGAGAGTCAGCTCAGAGTCCCCTCTTACTTTTTGTGCTCATTAAAATCTTGGCAGGATAGAGAATTCAGGCATACTCAGAAATGCAGAATCAAGAGTCGAAAGGTCCATAGAGTCCACACTCAAATGTATTTAGAGAAAGAAAGACACACTGGGCCTTGGACCTCAGATTCCAGGTTGGTGCACTGAAAATCTAACAACAAAAAAAAGCAAACAAACAAAAATAAAACAAAAACCAAGGTGGAGAAACCAAAATGGTTTAGGAAGGCCATAATCAGAAAGCATAAACTATGCAAACTGTAATGGAGGAGTGCCTGGATGACTGAAGTGAAAAAGAGAAGCAATTATACTTTGTGTGCAGGTGCAACCAGCCAGATGACTGACACTGACCTCACAAACCCTTCCACTTAATCAGTGTCTAATCGTGAGAGTGTACGTATGTATGTATGTATTTGTGCATGCATACACATCTGCATGAATTCCTATGTAGGGGTGTGATAGACCTGATATGAAGGATACTCATTGGGCTTTTGTCCTGGAGGCATTATATTTATGGTGGGTGACTTGTGTCCTCTGATGTTTTTCTGGCAGAGACTACCATTCGGGCTTCTGGGATGCCCTGCCAGAAGTCTTCCTCTGAAACATTAGAGAAGTATATGATAACTGTTATCTCTAAGTCCAATAAAAGACAGACTGTCCAAAGGAATGTTAGAGCTCAGGAGAGAGAGCTCTCTTGGAAACTTTCAAACACATGTTATTTAACATAGATATAATGGAAATTTTACATAACTAGTTAGAGGGCAGAATGTATTTTAAATGACAAAATCCTCTCGCTCAGTATTAGATCCTCTATACATGGTGTCAAATAATTGTTGTTACAGTACTTGAAATAAGCTTTTGAGAAACTGGATTGTTTTCTGAAACCTCTGTGATATTGATTTGATATACTTGACAGGATAAGCTCAATGAAAACACCAGACATGAGTGATAGAGAACATGAATATCAGATATTCACTGAAGAAGTGCTATGGAGGGGATCACACTAAAATATGAGGGGTGGGAACAGCTCTCAAATTACAGAATGGCTCTATTCTGAAATCAAATTGTAAGTCATTTTTTCTAACTTTAACCAAAACAACATTATAAAGGATGGTTAGCCTTACTGGGCAGGCTTCACAAAACAGACTTAACACATCGTGGGCCCAAGCAGAGGTTTTAATGGGCCTAACAGAAGAGAGGAAAAAAAGAAGGGAGATTGGGTATTATTTTACTTCTGGCTCCTTCATTATAATATTTTTAAATCTGAGTCAATGAGGCTTGATTGAATTATTAAATAAAGACATTGTAGAAAATCCTTTCATTAGACAGAAGACTTTTAGGTGGTTCTGTGCTTGTTAAATGTCTAACTTTGTTTACTAGAATATAACCTCTGCATTCTCGACACCCTATTCCTGTTTTGTCAGAGCACCATTTATTGAGCTTGAATACCTAACACTTTGCCAAGTGCTATAGAGCAATAGTTCTGACTTTTTTGGTCTTTTAGACTGGTAGCATCTTAAAAAGTAGGGAAGCTGCCATAAAGTTGACAGGTCTTTTTCACTTGCCGAGAAAGCACCCATAAAAGAAAACGACTGCTATCTATTCTCATAATTATTCTTCACTGTAGCCTGGTGGAAACTTTATCCAGACTCTCAGTTGGAAGTCAGTGTTCTGTGCATACTTAAAATTAATATAAAACATATTCCCACCTGACTAGTCTCCTGGCATGTCAGCTCAGTTCGCAGTTCAACAGTGCCTAAAGGTGATATTCTTTTCGAGACAATTTCGAATTACTTTTTAAAGTATTTTAGACTGTTACATAGCAATTCAATCTTTCTTAATTCTAGACATTATCTGTTTAGGAGTCATAATCACCATCAACATATCTTTACACAATTTTAAAAGAAGTTTCTTAATCTAATATAGAGATTTTCCAAAACTTCTTTAAAAGAATCATAGAAACGTAGAAACCTTTCTAATACAGAAAACTTTCTTCAAAAGAAATCTTATTTGGGAAGACCAATATCTAAAATAGATCAAAGGGAGCTGTTCTGATTGAAGCAGTCTGCTCGGTTCCCCTTGCCCCTTGCTCCCCACGCTGCACTACCCCTCAAGGCACCTCTGCACAGCCCCCAGGGTTCCACAGAGCAGTCTTAAACAGCAGCTGATCTAACCAGAGCCAAAGCCTTGTAGAATTTATAAGTCAGAGGATATCTTAGAGATGATTACAAATACAGAATAGCAGAGCAGGAAGAACCTTACAGCTGAATTGTTTTTTTGTTTTCCCCCTCAATTCACAGATAAGAAAACCAAGGCCCAGAATGGTTACGAAATATCCCGCCCGAGTCACATACATTGCTACTTAGTGGCAGACACATGACTAAACCTTAGGACTCTCTTGCTCCAACTGAATGCTTTTCTTATCTTATTGTAACTCTTTTGGAGGTATTTTATATAGGAAAATGGCAGGACCATTCGGAAAAGAATTATTTAAAGCAGAGAAAGTATCTAACAGAGAAGAGGAAGTACGAGACAGGAAGAAAAAGGAATGGACAAGTGGATCTTATCTATTACTAATGTCTGTATATTCAAACCAAGAAACTGAATCTTTGTCTACAAGAGGTTTACAGTCTAGTTAGAAAAAAAAAGAGTGGGGGTACAAACAGAATGTTTACAACTTCTTATCACATAGAATTGGTTTTCTCAGAACATCATAGAAATTATAAAAACCTTAATACATTGGAAGCTATACAGATACGTGAGGAAAAATTGCAGTCCTGTAATCACAGTGGATTAAAAATGAAAATTTAGAACATCATCTGACAATCGAATTTATAAAAACCTTTTGGTTTCCCTATAGCGAAACTTTGGTATACTTGGGGAGGGTGCATTTGTTGTGTCATGAGATACAGAGCCGAGTTAGGGCACAGCATGCCCCATCAATCAGACTGAAAGCTACAATGTGAGCGCCACCAATGGGAATGTCCCATGAACATACGTCCCTGGAAGCACATGGTGTGAGCGGCTTTAGGTGCCAGTATTATTTTTGTCCACCTTGAACTCATACAGTCAGCACTCAACAGACATAAATTCTCTCTTCCCATTCTTTTGTCCATCCTTTTTTCCTTCTTTCATTCTTCAGTTTGTTTCCACTTGTATATATTTGCATGTGCGTGTGTTTGTTTAGATCACTTACTAGAGAGAAACTCACTATGATTTCCTAATCTTTGACAGCAACTTAGATTCAAATTTCTATTCACATTTAAGACAATGGCACACCCATTCCTATAAAATTCATCCATTAGCAAGTGTTTCTAAATTAGAAAGCACTACAACTGAGAAAGCAGAAACAGATTTTCTAATTGTGCCAATTCATTTATTTTTCTACTGTTAGTAACCATTAATAAAAATTTTCAAATGAAAAAATCTTTCTCATCTCTGTATTATACTGTTTCCATTTGTCCACGTTCCCACCAATCTGTTTATGTTCTTATATATTTTTAAAATAGTTGAAATCATGATGCGTCATGTAATTTTGCTTTCTTTTCTGACTACTTTGCATGGACAACATTTGCCCATGTTGCTACCTAGTCTCTTTGTCAGGGTAAACCAAGACAGTGTCCATGGAGAGATGTAAATACATGAAAACTAGTTATTTCGTTTAAGAACAAGTGTCGATCTCTTTTGGACACTGCTATATACAAACAATGAGGATATGCAAATGCTGCTGGTTTTAAAGTATTATTTAAAATTATCCATCCGAAAAAAAGGTGAATTTGAACATACTAAATGGATAACTTAACCCAATGTTAACGTATTTTCTTTTTAAAGACAGTAAGATAACTGAATCAGCCTTTAGTACAATAGAAACATGTATGATATCTATCTTGGGAAGCTGGGATCATTAGCTCTCTATTAACCTAGCTTTTTGATACAGCGCATTGCCTTTTAAAAAGGGAAGTATTTACCTAATCCTCTTTAATAGTAATTACCCACTTCCTATGATAGGCTCTTGAACCCTTTGTGCTGTTTTATATACTTTAAAATACAAGACAGAATAAAGTGTATTGTTTAAATTTAACACATTTGTTAATAGAGAACAGACTATTGGTTCCTTAAAGGTGGGAACTTCTGTCTGATTCATTTTTATCTCCCTCACAGCTTACAGCACAGTGGCGTACAAATAGTATATGCTCAATAAAAGTTCATTAAACTGGATTGATTTTAGCTTCAAAATAATCAATTACCAGGGGACATGTCTTCTTGACAAATCTAAGCCAGTTTGTAACCTAAGTTCTGACACTTAGCAGATAAGTCATTTAGGACATTTACCCTTCAACTGTGTTGGTGAAATATACACACTTGAATCTGAAAAGCTATTACATTGAATAATTTTGCCATTTCAGTCATAGATTAAATCAATTAACTGATTTCTAATTCCAGAAGGATTTAGACCACATGGTCTTTTTTACATTGTCGCTGTGTTTAAATTCAGTTTGAGTTTGTACATGGTCATTTACAGTATGAAGAGCATACACTTTATAATACCCAGGTCAGAGAAGAATTCCAAATTAGATCAGATGCCCCACTATATTCTCTCAGAGGACTGGCTTTCTCATAACACCTGTCCCAGTCTAACTATGGTTACTGGATTAATGCGAATGAGCCTCAGAGTCTGTAAAAACCATGAGAACAGGGGTTGGCTGTGTTTCTGTACTACTTTATCCCCAGAGTTTGGCACAGTCTCTGGCCTACAGTGCATATTCAAAAACAGGCAGTTGAACAAATTACTGAAATCCAAGAGAGAGCAGAATTTGAGCTGAATTTTGAAGACAGGTGAGAGAACTGACTTAGCAAGATGAGAAAAAGACACTAAATAGATTTATGATTTGAAACAGGGGTACAAGTAGGGGTAGAACTATCATGGGGGGAATCCCTAAAGAATTACACTTAATTCTGCAGGGACCTCTCCATCTTGGTAGCAGGTAATGCACTAGTTCCTTGCAGAAATAGGTTTGTGCTTTTTTCTGACATGTTTTCTAAAACCATCGAGATTCCCAATGATACTGAACAGTCATAGTAATGGGAGGCTTTTTTTTAGATGTGTGCAATTAGGTTGCTTTTGTTATGCAAGAAGAGGAAATTTCCATGATGCACATAAATAGGCAGTGTTTCTGAAAGTGGCAGGTTACTATTTTCCTTCCTGGAAAAAGGACAAATGTAACCATTTTCCCAGTAGCACATGACTCTCACCCAGGTAAACTTTCTACTTCCCAGAGGGTGTGATCAGCTGAGCTCATATAAGTTTGGCGCCTCAAATAGTCATGTCAGACGTTTTCTCCTATTCTATAAGGCTCCGCGTCCACCAGGGACATTTTAGAAGTTTAGAACATGCATAGTCGTTTTAACCTTAGGTGATTTGGTTACCGTGTTTCTAATCATGGTCTGATGAGGGAATAATCATATCTGTGCTTCCCAACTCCTCCGACATGACGTCGGAACAAATGAGATGGGATTCCAAAATGTCCCTCGGGTTCCCATTTTTCCTTCTCTCCTCCTTCCTCTTGCCAGTTCTGTTTCCCATCTTTTTCCTTCTCCATAGTTTATACCTAATTTCCCACACATCCCAGAACATTTGGTATCCAATCTTCCAAATTGGTGGCCTTATTTTGTATGTAGGAAGTTCAATCTTTATTTTTTCCCAAAGTTTTATTTAAAGGATGTGGATGCTCCCAAGTGTCCTCTTGGGCTGTAGGCCTGTATAATTTCAGTGTGTTATATTTGGACGCTTTCTGTCTGAGAGTCCTTCCAGCTGCTGAAGAAAGTAGAATAGCAGTGAGTTTGGATATATTTTTATTACAGAATCTTTTATTTTGATTGTAGCTTTGACAGAAATGCATTTTGAAAATTCTCACCTCTCTAGGGCAGCCAAGTCAGAGCAGAGGAAAAAGAACTTCATGAGAAATCATCCAAAAATGTATAGATGGCCTTATCGTTTTGAGATAGTCAACCTGGCCCAGTATTCCTTCTTTGTCTGCTTTCTATTAATGCTGTTAAGAGTGGATTCAGTGTACTGTACTTCCTGCCTATCTTCCTGGAGATAGAAACCCTGGTGGCATCAGAATCACATGAATAGGCCTGTATGTACTGATAAGCAATTATCACTGGGGTAGAAAGAAGAATGCTAAGGTCTGGGCCTATCACAGGACGAAGACATTAAGATTTATTTTCACTGTTATCAGGAGAGCTTTGCTACCCATGCAAAGCTCCTTCTAGGAGAAAAAAAAAATGAAGAGAAAAGCATAAGAGGAGATTATATTTCTTGCAAACATTTATCAATCAAAACAAGAAACTCTGAATGCAAAATTGAAACACAATCACAAAGTCAATTTTAAATGGGGGGAAAAAGCCACAGAAAACATGGGCCTTCTGAGGATTACCTAAGATTAAAAAAAAAAAATCCTTACCAGAGATCAAAAATAGAGAGGGGCTATGAGAGGGAGGAATTGTGAAGGGATTGCTTTTACAAATGATGGGAGATTGAAATAATTTACACAGTTTGTATCCTGCCATTGAGAGCAAGATGGAAAATTTATAGAACTCTATAAAATGCCTTGCTTTAGAACAGAACTATAAAAAATAAAAAACAGAACACAAGCTCAACTCCAGGGACTCAGTGAGTTGTGTTTTTTTTTTAAATTAGAAAATCTAAGTTGTCCATGGAATGAATTTAATGATGATGCATGTCAATTCTAACAAACCCTATTATAACCACAGTACCTTTTGCCCCAGTAGGTGTACAGTGATTTCTCAAGGAAAGATGGAAACTCTATTAGGGAACACTTCCTACTGTGTGTTCTTTCTTAAGGACATCCTGTCTGAAATGAAAATTTCAAGAAATCATCCAGTTCGGGAGCTAAGGAGCAAATCAAGGAAGGCTAAAAAGGTATATCACAATCAGCCTCCATGGTACCATGTCTCAGAATGCCTTCCACTAAAATGGAACAGCACTGCCTAACAAATACTTGTGAATGAACAAATTTAGGTAGCAGCTAATTCACGTATACTGAGCTAGTCCCATATATTTCATTCATTTGCTCATTATTTATGCAACAATTATTTACTGAACACCTAATATGTGTTAGGCACTAGGGTAAGTTCTGGGGATGCTGAAATGAACAAACAGATGAGACACGTGCCCTCTTGTGACTTATAGCAAAATAATTCACTATTCTGCTAGTTTATATTTAAAAGCAAAGAAACTGCCCAGTCCCTAATAGAGGCCTTCAGATCAGTCCTCCAAAAATGAGCAGTAAACCTGACTGTGAAAATATCCTTTTAGTTATTTTCCCTAAAAAGATAATTCCACTTATCTTTATTTCAGAAGCACTGAAATGGCTCTATGAGAGTTAAAATGAAAAGCCCTTGGTGGACGCTCTTTCAATCACATCTTAGATGCCCTTATGAATAGAACAAAATCTTGGAAATAATAGAAAGGAAATGATTTCTATCATTTTACTCTAACTTCCCACGAATTAACTCATAACTAATAAGAGTCCGTACAACTGAAACAGCCACACCTGAGAGCTGCAGAGCAATGGATGGTTTCCTAAGTATTATCACCTTTTATTTTCATTACGACTCCCTTATATTTGGATGGACAGCCACACCAATTTCTATTCTACTGATGAGAACACTTATGTGACTTGGTCAAAGTCAAAAGAAATCAAGATTATAAACCAGGTTTTCTAGCTCTTGGTTCGGATTTCTTTCCATTGGATCATGGCGTCTCTCCCAAACAGCTTAATGTCCAAAAGGTTCAGCAGGATGGCTCTTCTTCTGCTTATAACATTCACGTAGCATCTTCCACAGAGCCTGGGCAGTACAGATGCTCAAAGGACTTATTGAATGACTACTTTTTGGTGAAATCAGGGGGTTTGTTATATGATCTAACACTGCTCCTAGCTTATAATGCTGGTCAGTGGCCTTACTCTACCCCACTCTCAGTAGAGGTCTGCAAAGGTGGGCAGGATTTCTGTGAAAAGTGGCAAACTAGGGAGAAACTCAAAGATTATTTTGTTGAATGGCAAACTAATGGCAGATACTAAAGTTTAGCCCAATTCTCATATGATGTTTCTCAGCATTCTGGTATTTATCTACTCTGTAACTGTAACTTGTATGCTCTTACAAAATATATATCTGTCCATCTTATACATGTAATATATGTTAAATAATGTGTATAATATATAGTGTAATTTATGCAGATATAATCAGGAAGCCTCAATTGTACCCTTCCAAATCACAATGAATATGTCAAAGTTAAGTGTAATTCTACTCTCACCACTGCTCAACATTGTACCAGAGTTTCCACCCAGGGAAATTAGGCAACAACAAGAAATAAAAAGTCATCTTGTTTGTAAAGGAAGAAGTAAAATTATCTTTCTTCGTCAATGGTATGATCTTGTATATACAAAATCCAAAGGAATCTACCAAAAAACTATTAGAACAAATGAGTTCATCAAGGATTCAGGATACACTATCAATATAAGTATATAAATATCAGTTGTACCTACTATGTGAATTAGCAATGAACAATCTGGAAATGAAATTATAAAGAATAGTGAAATACTTAGGAATACATTTAACAAAAGAAGTGCAGAACTATAAAGCATTGTTGAAATAAAGATCTAAATAAAGAGAAAGACACCCTGTATTAATGGTTTGGAAGATTTCAATTAGTAAAATGACTCACCAAATGATTTACAGATTCAAGGCAACCTCTATCAAAATTCCAATTGCCTGCTTTGTAGAAATGGAAAAGCTGATCTTAAAATTCATATGAAATTACAAAGGACAAAAGTAGCCAAAACAATCTTGAAAAAGAAGAAGAAAATTAGAAGACTTCCACTTTCTGACTTCAAAACTTACCACGAAGTGACAGCAGTCAAAACTTTGTACTAATATAAACATAGACATAGAGATCAAAGATGAGGAGAAAATATTTGTAAATCATGTATATCTAATAAGGACTTTAATCTAAACTATCTAAAGAACTCCTAAAACTCAATAATATAAATAACCTAATTAGAAATCGGTGAAGAATTTGAATAGATACTTCTCCAAAAAATATATCAAAATAATCACTAAGTATATGAAAAGATGTTCAACATCATTAGTCATCAGGAAGGCAAATCAAAACCACAAGAGATACCACTTCATACCCATTAGGATGGCTATAGTAAAAAAGACAGACAATAAAAGTATTGGCAATAACGTGGAAATGTGAGCCCTCATACATTGTCGGTGGGAATATAAAACAGTGCAGCCTCTTTGGAAACAGTCTGGCAGATTTCCAAAAAGTTACAGCGATAACTTAGATTTGCCATGTAATCCAGAAATTCTAATTTTAGGGTATATATCCTGACAATATATATCCACACAAATGACAATAGATATCCACACAAAATCCTGCGATTTTGATTCATAGTACCATTACTCATAATAAAAAAAAGTGGAAACTATCCACATGTTCATCAACTGATGAATAAATGAAATGGGATATATCTATACAAAAGATTATTTTGGGCAATAAAAAAAGATGAAATAATGATACATGTTACAACATGCATAGACCTTGCAAACATTATGCCAAGTGAAAGAAATCAGTCACAAAGACCATATAGTGCATAATTCTATTTATATAAAATGTCCACAGTGGCAGAAAGTGAATTCGTGGGGGCCAGGGGCTGAGGTATGAGCTGGGAGATAGGAAGGTGGGAGCCAAAGAGTACAGCACTTCTTTCGGGGGTGACACCAAGGTTATAAAATTGATTGTGGTTATGACTGAATACCTGTGAATATTCTAAAAACCATTAAATTGCATACACATTTGGCCATAAATTTGTTCTAATTAAAGAAAAAGTTAAATATATCTGATTTCTGGGCAGGTAGTTTGAGTTGTAAGAGCCTTGAGTCAGCAAGATTCTACCCGAACATAGTCTGGACTCATCCTCTGGAACTCAGTTTCCTCACCAATATTATACCAGGTAATTGTTTTCTAAGCATTATAATTTTTTTTTCTTGGAATAAAATCTTAAATGAAAGCTCAACTATAAAGCAGAGAAAAGCCCAGTTTTCCTGGTTCAAATGAGGCTGTTGGTTCTAGATCCCACCCATGCAGGTTTATTCATGAGTTGGCCTTTGCATCGTTCTCGAGAGTCGAGAACACTGTGAGCTCCACGGTGTTCCACAGGACACCTTACAACCTAAACATTATAGTGTCCGCCACCTACTTCCCTGGGGTTTTGGCTCTCAGGCAGGTGTGACCCATGCTGCCAGGAAGAGCAGGGTGAAGATCAGAGACACTGAATGAGTAAACTGGTGTGGAGAGTGGGGATGTGAGCAGGAAGGGATGCAAGAGAATAAGGAATAAAGTCAAAAGTAAGGAACCAGGTCAAACTAATTTTCAGATCAGTGGTGGGGAACAAAGGCTGGATTTTTGTGGCGTGGAAAAAAATATCAACTGTTCCGATGGAGGAAAATATATTTGTTTAGGAAAATTCCTTTATAGGTCCTTTGGAAACAGAAGGTGAGGCCCTAAAGGCGTGAGCATATGGAAGAATTAAATACTGTGTAACTTAATCTGCATTGTCGAGTAGCAAGATATGGGAGTGTTGGGGAGAATAAGAATCCCTGATTTGGAACATGGATGGATAGTTGAAAAGCTTTTAAGAACAGGAAGAAGTTTGCACTTCTCTGATGTAAACCCCTTTCTACTCCTCCCAATCCTGACTTAAGTTTGCTGCACACACAAATGTCTGGTGATTTAACAGCAGAAGGTCAGGCATATGGGTGAGTTCATGTAGATAATTTTTCTTTTTTTTCTTTTGAATCAGAACTGATGGAATTTTATTTCATATATGTGTGAGTTAGAAGCTTCGTGACTATAGGGATTGCTGAGGTGTGTGTATTGTCATCTTGCTAGAGAGATTAAATATCTGTAGTCACAAACTATGAGGAAGCCTCAGGCTTCTTCCAGAGAAGTGGCCTGATGAGGAGGATGCCTCCTGCGGTGGACAGCCAAAAAGACAGAGCATGAACTCGGATCCAAGGCAGCTCATATGTGCCATCTGCCTTGCGTGTCCTGGAAGATGTGGGTCTCACCTGGCAACCCCAGGTCTCTTGAGGATAGTCACACTGTCACTCTTATGACTGGAGGCTTATGAATGTATTTCTTAAATGGCCCAGTGGAACTTGGTGATTATTTTCTTTTCAACCAGATTCATAGCAATACAACCCTATTCTCTTTTATTCCCTGACATTAGTTGAGTCAGAATCTCACTAAAGGGAACTAGATTCCTCTTATCACAGTATAAAATAAAGCATATTTCCTTCTTTGTCTTTTGGGAATTGATGGGAGGAGGGAGTAGAGAGAAAGGGAAGTTTTGGGGATCCATGTGTGAGTTTACATATATGTGAGTTCATTCATGGGGAAGGTGTGAAGGTGGATAGGAATTGGCTTCATGTTGACTTTATATTCTTCCAATTTCTGAAAGGATGAAGAGTTTTTAAAATGCTGGCTTACCTTACTTTTTAAGTGTGACCAAAAGGATCAGAAGTTTCTCTTGATTTACCATGCAAGGTAAAAAAAAAAAAAAAAAAGGAAGATTTGACAAAGTCAGGGTCTTCTAGTTTCTGGCCTTCTCTGCTGCCTTTACCAAGGTTCATTCAAGGGCAGTGAATACAGTGTGATGCTGATCGTGGATTCTCACATGATCTCATGCTCAAGAAAGAACCCCTCTGAGGCATCAGCCCCTCCTTGTCACCCAGCTCATCTCTTGCAAACCCCTCTAGACTGCCTATCTAAGCCTCTTTATTCCACAGATCATTGTTCATTGACCAGTCCAGAGTTATTTAGTTGGAGTTCACAGCTTTCCCAAGATAGTTTTTTACTCACAGTTGCCCCTTCCCTGGGCAACACCCAGTAATACCCGCAAGGAACCTACTATCTTTTCTTACTATATCTCCACATAAAAACTGTCAACCTCAATTTGATTATTAAAAGAAACACCATCTTCTCTAAGTTTCTGCTGTTTTTCTGAGTCTCAGTCCTTGGAAAGCATTAATAGGAACACCTGTAGGACTTATTAAAACACAAATTTCTGGACTATGCCTTGATTCTGATTGCATAGGTATATAGTGGGGCCTGCCTGAGATTTTGCTTTTCTAACAAGATCACAGGTAATGTTGATATTGCCAGTCCAGGATTAGCAAGTTGAGTATTGCTTTACAAAATTTAAAACTATAAAATGTTGCAATTATATTTTAGTACTGGATACTCTTGGTGTGTGTCTTTTCTGGGTACTAGGTCTCTATCTACAATCATATTTTTAAGGTGGTAAGAGATAAAACATTTGTCACGTAGGTTTTTTCTATTTCTTATTTTTTTTCAACTCTTCAGTTTTATTCTCCATTTCCTCCTGTGCCAGGCCTGAATTAGGTGAAGGGCTTCACATAATTCCAATGACTGGAATTTATTAGAGGACTGGTGTGAGAAAGGAGCACCAAGGTGAAACTAATCTGCTCAGGAAAAGCTCTGTTGTTAAACTAGTGTGATCACTCCTTCCTCTAGACTAGTTGTTCAGGTATCAATCCATCAACCAGTCAATTAATAAACCATTCAAACTTCCTGTAGACATTTGGCTTGACTCTCGTATCAGTATTTTTTAACAATTAACATATACCCCTGTGTAGAGGAATGTGGAAAAGATGGGTAGAGGTTGAGGAGAGACTGACAGCTGTACTATCAGTTTCTTAATATCCATATTGGACTTCCATTTTGAAAGCTGTACCCTGATTCATAGTGAGGTTCTAGCTTGCTAATAGGAAATAGAGGCTTCCCACAAAGAAGGGTTTCGTGATTCTTCTTTTGGATACCTGGATTTTTACTTGGAGCCGGAAATTAATAAGTTCAGATCACTTATTACCTTCAACGTCTTAGCACTGCAAATTTACTGATAGTGTTTTAACTAGTCTTCTGATTATGGGATGTAAGGATGTGTCTGGCCAAAGAATGGGGCATTCATTGCCCTTATTTTCTTTTCAGTTCTTCGATTCCTAGAAAGGACCAAAACTAGTTACACTGTGGTGAAGTTCATGCTTCGACATCCTGCAAGCCCACGTCAGTGATCATTTCTAGCATGCCCAGCCTTCTTACCGCCATCATGGAGGACGTGGTTACCACGCAGAAATTATAGCAAGTTAATCTAAAGTCTTTATTAAATTATTCTTAGGAACACATGAACACAGTTGGTATTCTTGAACATTTGGAAAATTAAATTATTCTTTAGAATTAGCCCACTGAGGTAGAAGGAAATGAAGAACACTCACCAAAGAGGAAAAAAGTGACAAAAATTTCAGTGACTAATGGTTTTTAATTATAATTGCATAATAGTCTCTTGATACAAGTGCTACTTAATGTTTTGATAATTCCTGCCACCGATCTATTAGGCCCCTTCATACATGTGCAGGCACCTAGAGTACAGAGGAACATCAGACTATTATCTAACTGCACTCAAGTGCCTTGAATTAGAACAATTTAATGGCACTCCTAACCATCCTACTATTAGTAGATTTTGGGAGTGTGAGCAATAATAAGCAGCTTCCAACTGTTATACTAGTTAATGATTTTATGCTGAGATAGAAAAATGATAGAACATAACAAAAGTAACATTTAGTTTATGGTAATATTTTATTTTTTAAGTTCCTGATGATTATGAATAATGCTGCTACAAACATTCATATATTAGTTTTTATGTGAACATAAGTTTTTATCTCTATAAATTTCTAGAAATTTGATTTTGGGTCATATGGAAATTAAGTGCTGAGAGGGTCTAATTTCAAAGGGTCCCCATGAGATAATTCTGTCTGTGATGGTGGTCGTAAGACTCTAGGTAAGTGTATATATTAATACTCATAGAATTATATGCAGAATTGGAGCCTACAGGTTTTAATGGAGATTTATTAGTTTTAATTATAAAAATGCATAGGACAAGTACATAGTGGGACAATGTATTACAAATTTTAAACTCGGAATTTTTACTGCCAAGTTCATAAATAGCAAATAATTAATGAAAGAATTTTGAAGTTTGATGCTTAAGAAGAGCGGACCACTTTATCTCTAAAATTCTAGGTGTTTAATATTCACAAATATTACTTGTGATGTTGGCCATTTTCAAAGCCCTCATGATATTAGGAGAAGAGGTATTAGAATCAGAGATCACTTTCATGAAAAGGTAGAGATACCCAAAAGAGTAGTTATGTATTTAATAAACAGAATAAGAATAAATGTTTTGGGAAACAATAATCATCATAAAACGAGCTGTCTATGTCCCTTTTCTACTCTCAAGAGGAACCATCACTCAGATGATGATCTGAAACTACCTTAGACTAATGCTAAGGTGAGAGCTGAGATGTGAATAAGTCTTGAGCTCTTATTCATTGATTTGCTTGTTTCACAAATATATATTGGATACACCATGAAGTGTGCTGACTGTTTGGGATTCAATGTGAGCAAATTGAACTCTGACTTTATAAAAGAAGAGGTCAAATAATCACACAAATATTTAATTAGAAACAATGCTAGCCATTTTGTAAGACATGTAAAAAGGACCCCAAAGAAGACACATTGGGGAAATTTTCAGGGATGTATCTTTTCTGAAGTTCAAAGAAGTCTTCCTTAGGGACGTAGCATTTGATCTTAATTTTGTGGCCAGTGAACTGCATTTACTGATTCCAATTTCCTTTTTCTTCTGCATTCTGAGTAATATCTGTGAATCATAATCTGAGGGTATTTGCATTAAATACTAAATGGGATTTAAAATTACATTAAAACCTGGCAGTGGATATAGTGGCAGGGGCTTACTTAGGTGGCACTCTGAGCAGAGGCCTGGCATTATCCTCAAGGTTTCTGATGAAGTTCCAACCACTGCCAGACATTTACACCAGATCATGGGAAGTAAGCATGAGTTGCAAACTTTCTCATCCCCTAGGCTACTCTGACGCTCTGAAAGAAGAGTTTAATTCTTTGATATGGTGTTTGAGAATAGGAAGGAGGACATGATCTATATCTGACAAACATGGCATTTTCAATTGGAGACAAAGGCTCTTATATTGAGAATTACCAGTTTCCAATTTTTGAGACCTTAGGGATCTTTATTATTATTTAGCAATGGATTAGTAAACATATACTAAAAGCTCACTCTAACTAGGGAGCACTGGTTAGAGAAGTATGGAAGAAAACAAAGGAAAAACAGAACCTCGATTGGGTCCTTCACATTGCTATTTGGGGAAAGGCAAAACTCACCAATTAAAGAAACTCAAAGCAATGATGAAGAATATTATAAGTGAGAAATAATCAGACACATTTAATCTATAAGTGCAAAATAAATATCAAATGAAAAAGTGGTTAGATGCATAAAAATTTAACAGGATTTATTTTGAAGTGGTGGGGTTATGACAGATGCCTAATTTATTCTCTTTGCTTGTCTATACTTTTTAAATTTTCTTTCGGAAGCTATTTTTTTCTCTAAGAATACAAAAACAATAAAAGTTTTATAAAAATTTATGTTATGAACTTCAAACCTTCAAGTTTATCGATTCTTTCTCAGGCTATGTCCAGTAAGTCTACTAATGAGCCCCTCAAAGGCATTCTTCTTTTTTTTTTTTTTGATTTATAGATTTCCTTTTGACTCTTTGTTTCCATTTTCTAATTACATTATCTGGTTTTTACATGTTTCTACATTTTCCATTATAGCCTTTAACATATTTATTTAAAATTCCCTAATTCCGAAATTTGTATCATATCTGAGTCTGACTCCAGTGCTTGCTTTGTTTCTTCAGATTGAGTTTTTTCTTGAATTTTAGCATAACTTATAAATTTTTACTGAAAGATAGACATGATTTATCAGATAATGGGAATTGAGGTAAATAAACCTTTACTTATAAGTTTAAGTTTTATTTGGCTAGATAAAATTTATCTGGTTAAACTATTTTTAATGTTTATTGTATCTGCAGGTACCAGAGGCTTCCACTCCTTTAGTCTCGTTTTTGCCCCCTCCTTAAATAGGGTCTATGGCTTGTAGATCTTTCAGCTGTAATTATACTGGAACACTGTGAGTGTAGTGGGAAAGTGTGGGGAGGGGAAATGCTCTGTAATCTTATGAACAAATGTCAGTCTTTCAGTAGGCCTGGGTTTCTTGGCCATCACCGTTATTTCTTAGCTTCTTTACCCGCCAATTGAAACAAGGAAGCTAGAGAGTGCCAGAGCCAGAAGTGTCCTCTCCCCTGGTGGGATAAGGCTCTGGTAAAATGTTTTTTTTCTGGTGCGCTAAAATTTGTTATGGAGAATGCTCCAGGTACAATGCACAATAGTTACCCTTCCTCTACTCTGAAGAGCCAAGAGATCTTTCTTGGCTCTTCGCTGTGGGAATCTGGTGAGATTTCTGGAGATAAAACCCACAAAAGTATGGTGGTCCCCCTAAGACTGCATTCCCTGGGAATTCCTCAATCTTTAGCTAATTTATAATTAATTTCCAGCAATTCATTAAAATTACCATTAAATTTTCCTACCAATATGTGTCTCCAGAAGCTTCTGTCCAGACAGGCAAATTTCAACTGTGACTCTGGATTCACCTGTGTTATGGACTGAATGTTCTATCTTTCTAAAACTCATACATGGAAACCCCGCCCCCTAATGTGATGGTATTAGGAGGTGGGCCTTTGGGAGGCAATGAGATTTAGATGCTGTCATGAAGGTATTGCTCCTGTGGTGGAATTAATGTCCTTATAAGAGAAAAAGACTGGAGATCTCTGTCTCTCCACCATGTGAGGATACAGCAAGAAGGCAACAGTCTGCAAAGCAGGAAGTGAGCCCTCACTAGACACCATATCTGCTAGCACCTTGATCTTAGACTTCCAACCTCCAGAATTGTGAGAAATGTTTCTCACAGACCCTGATTTACAGCTAACCTTTATTTACAGGAAGATCTAAGCTTGAACTTGTCAATTAGAGCCATCCTATGAAGCTACCAAGAGGCTCTCCCCAGCACAGTTTGAGGGGTACATTCAGACCTGCCTTTAGAATTTCTCCATCCTGCTGAGGACTTGATGGAGCAGGACCACCAGCAGAGACCATTCCGATCCTTCACTAATTTCCAGCCTCACCCTCTGGGAAGGAAGGAGCTTGCATTGGCAATTCCTTCAACCTTTATTGTGTCTCCTGCTGCCTCTTGCCTGCCTGGAGTCTGGTTGACAACCAACATTTGAAAGCAACAGGATGTCCTTGTGTTTCACAATCACAGACCCTAGTGGACACCCTCCTTTTCTAGGGAGTCAAGTGGCGAATGTGAATTTGAGTTTGGAGAGGAGGCTTATGCTAGGCAGGCAACTTTCCCAATATGGAGTTGAAGGTTGCTTCCAAGAAGGGGATTTGAGCAGCATTTTTCCCAGCCCTGATGATGAAATCAAGCCCTTACTAGAGAGTAAGGGTTGGTGGCTATAGAATCTGGTAATGATTCTGGCACTGAACCAGCAAAAGGCAGCCCTCATTTGCTTTGCTGCCTAGCATTAAGGCAAGTCCATTGTACATTACTGCTTGAAGGCAGTAATCATTTCATATAATGTGACGATTTTTTTTTTTCACTCAATTTACTTTCATGCTTTGGGCTGATGAGAATAATAATCATGGGTTGATTACTGGTACCTTGACAAATGATGCTGAGAAATGCAGTCACTGCTCATTCCTACCGTTTTCTCCCCTCAAACATTGAAGGTTGCGATTTGGAATCTCATTCAGTCACTGCTTTCACATTCCGAAGTTTCAGATGCCGAGAAGACCAAGACAAAATTCTGTCAAGGCCCCCTAATTCTTGCAGTCTACCCTATGGGATAATTTATGCTGATTTGTTTTAAAGAGACAGGCATACATAATTCATGTCCTGTGCATTGTGGCTTTTGACCATTGAAAATACTATCTCTCTTTCGGCAGCACTTGCAGGAACTAGCTACAATAAACATTTCATACCTCAGTAGATCCTCTTTTCTCAGCTAATAGGAGCCTGACTTAACCGTAGACTCCATCATGAGAGGAGTGTATTTAATGGTGAATTCAGCGGAGCATTTTTTTTCCTTCCGAAGCATAAAATGAGCTTATTATCAGTATCAATAGTTGGTTTTTCTCAAAAGGAGTCAAGGTGTGAATGGGCATGAAAGGGAAATTAAATTGAAACTCTTGGTGGTTTCATGGTTGGAGGCCAGTTTAAAACTCCAACTTAATAAGTGGTTTTGAACTAGCTAGGAGAATTTCAGGATCATAAAAGCACACAGATTTGAAGGGAGGCATCAGAAGTGAGATTCCCACCCAGAAGGCAGAGGGCCAGACAAACCGGAGACTGCTAAGGACGGCTGAATTTATACCTGTACACATTACAGTGGTATTAAGTATAATCTATACAAGTGGAGCCAAAGTGGTTTTTTAAAAATGCAAATCTCATCAAGCTTCTCCTTTACTCAAAACCCTTCAATAGCTTTTCCATTTGATATGGGATGTAGGCCAAGGAGCCTGCATGATCAGGTCTCTGCTTATGCTCCATCCTCATCAAGGCTACCATTGCCCATCCTTACTGTGCTCTAGCTACTACGGCTGTCTTTCACTTGTCCACAACTGGGTGCTTTCACCTGGGAAACTCTTGCTCTTACTGCAGAATTCATCCTAACTGCCAATTCTTCATGGAACTTTTCCTATTTATTCCAGTAAATTTAAGTCCTGTTAAATGTGCTCATGCAATTTTTTAATTATTTGAATTTTTTGATGTTTGTGTCCTTCCATTAGACTATAATTTAAGGGCACCTGGACTCTGATTCACAAATATGCCCTCATAGAGCATAATCAGCCCTCTATAAATAGATGCCATACGAGTGAATGAATTAGAGCAGTGGTTCTCAACCACTGTAGGCATCAGAATCACCTGGGCAGCTCGTTAAAGTGTAGAGCACTAGACCCCTAGAAGTTCTGATTCAGGGAGATGGGACCCAAGAATTTGCATTTCTAATGAATTCCCAGATGGTGCTGGAACTACACAATACTAGGAAGCCCTTCCATGATTGCAACCTTACCATTGGGACCCCAAGTCAGAAGACTTGCATTCTGGATCCATCCAACCAATTGGAAGTCCTTGAGCAATCCTTTATATTTTCTTTCTAGCCAGTTAATAAATTCTTTTGCTTCATCCTTTGCAGTCTCCCCCATACCTCCCTGTTCCTTTCCTTTTGCTATATTTCTAGAAGAAGAAAATAACCTTACATTTGGATTACTATAACTACATCCAAGTCATTTTCTTGGCCCCCACTGTCTGCCACTTGAATCCTTCATTTACTTTATTGTCAGGTTTAAGTGCCTCAGAGACCATTATGACCATGCCCTGCCCTTATCTAAAATCTTGCTGGACTTCGTGCTCTGTATGTTATCCACCTTCCTCCAATTTAACATGAGACTCCTCATAGCTTATTGCACTTACCTAATGTCCATATTTCCTGACAGGCTGTCAGATGCACAGGGTCAAGCACCATGCCAGTCTTGTCTAGCCTATAGTTGTTGCATCATAAAACATTACTGAACAGAAAAGTCACTGAACACTAAGTTTTCCCTCCTGCACAATAATAATAATTGTAGGAAACACTTAACTGGGGTTATTCTATGCCAGATTTCTTCTAATCACTTTACACATAACTATTTAATCCTTATAACAAGGATCCTCATTTTATAGATAAGGAAATTGAGGTACAGAGAAGTAATGTGTCCAAGATCTCACAAGTGGTGTCAAGTATTCAAACCCAGTTATTTAGCTGTAGGAATTCAAGAGCTTACATACCATGCTATACTGACTGAGGAATAGCCCAAATAATGCCTAAGATTATATAGAGTACCAAGAATCTGTCTGTGCTAGTTTATGGAGCTACACATAATCACAAACCAAAAAAAAATTTGTTGAGCACCCTTTTTATGTATGGAGCTAAGACAGATACTGGAGAATCGAGCAAGGTTGAGATATAGTACATAAGGTGAGAGGCTGTCTAGTATTATAAATGGAGTCAGACAACTTACTTCCACCAGTTTCTGAGCTGTGTGATCTTGGGGGAGTTACTCAACCTTTCTGTGTTCTGTTTCTCATCTTTAAAGTGGGGAAATAAACTATTTCCCAAAGTTTCTTCCAGGATTAAATGTGAAAGGTGTACGTAAAGCACTTATCACAATAACAAATACATCAGGCCTCTTTAGTAGATGAGAGCTATTGTCTTGTCCTTGCCCTTGAACAATTTTCTATTTGTTCAGTAGATGGGAATTGGCAGTGATACTCTTGGATGAAGAATTTACTATATAGTGTCTTCAACACATCCAAGATGGAAACACAATTTATGCCCAAAAAGCTATATAAGAAGGGTGAGTAATATCCATCTAAAGAGAAAAATCAAACTTAAAAGTCATAAAGTTATTCACAAATGAAGATTTTTAAACCATTCACTTATTTATCTATTGAGTATCTAGGTGGTAGAAACTGTGCTAAGCACCAAGAGTTCAGAGAAAAAGCAAATAGTGTTTATCTCTTTTTCTCTCCAAACTGTTTTAATCATCCATGCTGTGTGATCTGGTATTGGCCCCCTTGAATACTGAGTTGAGATTCTGAGGCTGAGTTTAGGCTCATGTAGAAAACATGCCAAGGAACTTACATTTGAACAAAACTGAAAGGCTTTGGTCGGTAAGTTCTTAACACAGCCTTTCAACAACTAGACAGGTACAGTACAGCCATATAAAAATCTACACTTCATTCATTCTCCTTTTCCACTATCTCAACTTTTCAAGCTACTCTGCCTGCCATAGCAACAGAGTTATATCATAATGAGTTGATAGGATATTATAGACTTTTAAAGCAGAAAAGACAAAAGTAGGATTTGGGTGACTATATCTACTATATTTGCTCATGTACAAATGTAAATACTTAATACCTACAGAAACCATACTGATACACATAATGTGATCATTGAAAGTAACACCTATACATATATATTTCTCTGTAGAGCATGCATACATACAGACACACAGATTCAGCAGATATTTGTAATAATCCAAAATTTACCTCTTCTGGGCCTGTGGGACCAATTTAATCTTGGTGCAGCAGGCCTCTACTAAATGCTTACTAGGAAGGCTCACAGAAGCTCTCAGAAATAGGACTGGCAGCCTAGATGAAAGAGTCTATAAAAGACCCTCTATGTAGAGAAACTATAGTATTGTGTTCTTTCTCCCCATGAAGAAATCTGTTTATTTCGATGATTTAAAATATCCAAAAAATTAGGTCCCTTTAATAAAATGATAAGACAATTTTTCATCTAGAACAGTGATTTCAAATTTTATTGCATAGTTTTATTGCTAGAGACTATTATAAAAATGCAAGATCAGACCCATCGAATCATCGTTTCTTGAGGGTAGATTCCAAGAATCTGAATTTTAACAATCATCCCAACTGTTCTGCTGCCTTTGATATGTAGCCAACACATTGAGAATCACTAAGGTGTAAATTAAAAACAGGTAGGGTACTCATACTACTCAGAAAACAGAAAGGAGAAAGACATTGCAAAGCTTGTTGATCCATTTGGCCAGATAAATAAACACCTTCAAAATAGAGAGGCAGGTTAGGAAATTTAGCACTCAGTGCCAGCAGCCAGCAGCAACTATGAAAGAAATCACACTTATACAAAGAATAGTCAAAAATAATATGTCAGGAAATAGGAAAAGTGACCTGAGATAGGCAATAATGAAAGATAAATTTATAAAACATGAATTAAGATATTCAAAGCTTATAATAATTAGTAATTTGGCAGTTGATTGTTATTAGATTTTTGTTTCTTTTAAAACTTCTCTGAATGGTTATTTTCCTACATAAAAGTGGAATCATATTTTTCCTGTTGTCTAAGTTTCACAAATACACATACCCATAGGTTTGTGTATCGGCATACTCATGCCTATCTAGGTTTCACATCAATTTCATCATTGGCTAATGGGACTTGTTATTTTAGATATTAAAGATAAATTTCATGAGGTGCTGTAAAGATTAAGTACAATAGTGGGTAGGAAGCACAATTCCTGGCAAGTAGACATTGTGCAACAAATTGTGTTCATTTAATTATGAACGTGCAATTACATGACTTTGAGAGCATTTCCTGTTGGTTGGATCAAAGTTGTAGGTCAGAGAGCAAAGCGTGAAGGCACAATCATTCTATAGTCCCTGGAGAAGCAGCAAGGTTCTCACTCAAGGAGAGCACAAATCTCAAGTGAGGAACACAAGAAAATGAATCTGGAATGTCAGCTATCAGAGAGGATGATGCAAGGCCACCAGCGATCAGAAGATAGAGTTAAACTTAACATTTAGAGAGAAGGTTTTCTGACCTATAAAATCCTCCTTACACTTCAGGCCATAACTGGCAGTCACTGAAGTCTCAGTTAAAGCCAAAAATTATGAAGAAAGAGTCACAGTGGTAGGTGTGAGCTTGGTCACGTTTAACACAAACTGGGAATAAGAAAACACCTTCCTTGGGTGAAGCCATTTCAGAGATGTTGAAATAGAAAAGTTTAAAACCAAGTGCATATTTAGTTTTATCTTAATATACTTTTATCGAATAATGTTGAATTTTAATTAATACATTTTATGTTAACATTGACTAACAAGTATAACATCCTAAATTAATAGACTCACTTGCATTTAAGGAATTAATTTAGAAAAACATATAAACCTCATGAGAAATATAAAAAGTTTATTATTGTACCTAAGATGAAACAAAAGAGCCAGAGACACTTCCCTTATTTATCAGCTAATTATCTGGCAATCACAAATATACAGAGTGGCTTGAAAGGGAAAACACAGGAAGTATATTGAAAGAAATCATTGAATAGCCAATATGTATTAAGTATCTAACAGCAGATACTAAGTGGCTGTGCAACGTCCTGGTATCACAGTGACCCTGCAGTAATGTGCCATTACTTCAGTCTTAAGGAGTGAGTCACTCACACATTTTCTCTGAACCTAATTAATATTATTTGAGGCAAAATTTCAACATGTCTGACCCTACAACGTATTATAAACAACAGGCAAGAATATAGTTTGAGAAGGTGGAACTAGTAAGAGCAAAAAGTGACAGGGGCAAGTCCATTAATGATGGAGGAAATGGAAAATCTGTAAAAGGCAGACATAGATTCAAAAAGACACTGTGAAGTCATTCAGTTGCTATTTCTGAAACATTATAAACTCCCGTCCTCCTTTTAAAAATGTAGAAACAAATCAAAGAAATGGGCCATAGCACTGCTTTTTTTTGCAAACTATACACACTTTTTCTGCACCCACTGAGACTCTGGTATGAACATAAAGGTTAACAATAATACTGCTCAATTTATAGATTAATTATACAGGATTTTAATAAGTGTCTACCAGGTGCTATGTAGTCTTCCAGGGCCTTGAAACACTTCAGTGGATGAGAGAAAAATCCCTGCCCTTGTGAAGCTTACATTCTGATGTAGGTAGGGGACATCAAAATAATTAAGCACCATATACAGTCTGTCAGTGAGAAGTACCGTGGAATAAATAAAACAGGAAAGGAGGAAAGGGAGTGCCAGGTTAGGAGGGCAGCAATTTTAAGTGGGAGGCTAAGAAAGACCTCACTGTGAAATGACACTTAAGCGAAGACCTGAAGGGAGTGAGTTAGTAGCTATGGTGATATCTGGAGGAAGAGCATTGCTAACAGAAGGAACAGCAGATACAAAAGTCCCAAGACAGAGGGATGCCTGGCCTGTTTGAGAAACAGCGATGAGACAGGAAGAGCAGAGGGACACAGGTCAGTAGAGGAGCCAAATCATGTAGGTCTTTGTAGGCCATTTGACTGGCATTAGATGTAAAACCATTGCATGGTTTGACATGTCTTACAGTTTCAAAGGATCACAAGAGAATCTAAGAAAACAAGAGCAAAAACAGAGTTTTAGAAGGCTATTGGAAAAGTCCAGATAAAAGATGATGTGGCTTTTACCAGCATGTGGAGGCCAAGGTAAGAAGTGGTCAGAGTCTAAATATATAGTGAGTGAAACCTGAAACCTGTAAGGAGAAGACTCAAGCTTGATGCCCAGGCTTTTGGATTGAACAGCCAGAAGGATAAAAGAATTCCATACGTACCACTCAACAGTGCATGCAAGTGTGCTTTATCCACTGAAAAAAAATTTCAATTCAGAATGAATACCAAAAAACTCAGTTTGGTGCTTAAAAAAGCAGTGAATTCAGATAACTAGAAAACTCTGTCTCAGGATCCCCTCAGTCCCCAAAGATGTTGTCCAGAAGAGACAATGCTGTGCTTCAGAATGAGGCCCTTCCTTCTCCTTTAAAACCTACTGGATCCTTCTACTTCATACTAATCATGGAACTCAAAATTCACTTTCTTAATGTATAATAATACAAACATTTACATAGTAGTTTACAAATCTATTTGGTCTACACGGTATAGATTAATCTACAGTCATGTTCTTCACAGGACATTAGATATCATCTGAGATTTTTTAATTCTCTCTCCCCACACCAGTGCTCCTCAAGTGGTCTGAAACATTCCTGAACGGAAGATATGTGACTTCCTGAGAAAAAAGAACAGAATTAAACTTCTGTGGGCCTTTTCTGAACAGGAATCATATCTCATCCAACTTTGGATTGTCAGTGCCTAATGCAGTGTCTGACATGTAGGATGAACTCAATATATGTTTCTTGGTGAAATATTTGGGTTGGAGATAAGAGAGTCAGAAGCCTGTCTGAACCATTGGAAAATCTGAATTAAAATACTTTTCCTAATATAGAGTTGCAGTTTTATATATTCAGGAAAAGTGACTTAATAAAGTTGTACCTCATAGAGATCCGCAGGGAGTATGCTTTAATGAAAAGAATGACTGTAATTAGCATATCAATCATTTGCATGTGAATGGATGCTCGAAAGCAGTTTATTCTCTCAAGTAGCTTAAATATTCCATTGCAAGTGTGTTTACCCTATAATTTGCTTAGTGAACACTACCTTCTTAGTTGGTACAAAGGTAAACTTCAGCTCACCCTCCTATCCTGATTAGCAGAAATTCTGAATCCTATATTTACTGGTCCATCTTTGAACTCCCCAGGGACCTTGCTGCACATGCACGGCGCACACACAGAGAAAGAGAAAGAAAGGGGGAGGGGTGAGACATTGATTGACATCCTGAGACCATAAGTAGGATATGATTTCTCTGATAAACTATCAGTTGTGGATTTTGTATTAGGTTTTGGAGACACTGAATAAAATGGGACCCTCTCACCATGTTCTGCTTTGTTTTGTTTTGCATAAATAGAGCAGTCTGTCTATGCTTCTATCCGTCTCAGTAGAAATGGATGGATTTTGATGGAGTCAGATTGCTTTCATTGGAACCTAGGGTCTACCATGTATAACTTTAGTTACTTAAGCTTTAGTTACTTAAGCTTTCAATTTCCTCATCTGTATAATAGGGACGATGAGATCTATCACACAGCATTGTTGTTGGAGTGGGATAGTTGAGATAATTATGACCCGTCCTGTCAGTGGTAGCTATGATTGAATATTGCTTGTCCAGGGCTATGGCGTACATCTGGGAGTACTCTGCCAGCCTCCTTTCAGTACTGTGCTGCACCAAACTGTCCAGAACACTCATCTATCAAGGAAAACAGACCATTACAGGGGGATATTAGCCATTCTGTTCTTAAACTGTTGGGCAAAATCACACTTCACCATAATCCTCAGAATCCTCAGAATACCCGCAATCTGGTGTATTGTGGCAGCCAACTGTGTGGAAGGCAGGCAGTACCTATTCAAAGTTATTTGGAGATTAGAACTCACAGAACAGCTGGGTACCTTTGTTACCGGCAGGCTGCTGACTTAAAATGGAAAAAAAAAAAAGGGGGCCTCACTGGGATGAAGAGAGTAGAGAAAATGCAGAGAGTCGGGGCAGGAGGCGAGGGAGGCGCAACTTTGCCCTTCGAAAACAGATTGCTCTGCTGTCCTGTCAGGAAGTAGGTGTACGGGCATTCACAATTCCACACAAGGCCTAATCCAATTCTTTGAGGAAAAAAAAGAGATAAAACCCAGGACCAGGTGCAAGCTGTTTTCTCTTGGTACTCCATTTGAGGAGGCATTCGTTGCTCTATTTATATTATGAAAGCGCATACACTGCCCTCTCTCACTACCCCTCCCGGCTTCAGCCTCCAGGACTGGAAGAATGCTGACTGCAGAAGGGCTCCCACTTGGCGGGGGGAGGGGGAGGCCGAGGGACATGCTGCCTTTGCTGACAATTAAATATGATTCGCATAACTAACTACTCACGCCTCGTGATTCCAAGCACTCAACTCTTTGTGGATTTAGTTATAACTCAGAGAGAGTCAGGTAACAGAAACATCTTTCATCTCTCGGTGCCTCGAGGCACTCTTATTCAGTCCTTAAAGTAGGTTACTGAGGCCATTTTCTTAGTCCATTTTCCAGATGAAAACACTCAGACCCATAGTGATCAAGCAACCTTGGCCACCATCATAGAACTAGTTGGTGACAGATCTGGAATCCTGGAATGAGAATCCATAACCTACTATTGAACATGCATTGACATAGGCAGATCCTGCCAGAGACACTATCCAGTTTCCTAGGATGTAACAATAAACACTGTGTCATCCAAAAGTTCTACTTAGCTTTATAGCTAAGTCTTCCAGTCGGTGGTGCCAGTGACAAACAGTATGCAGCAAAAGGGATTCAATTTTAAAATGAGGTCTTCCATCAAGCTTTGCCTTCTCTTGTTCGAGAAAGAAATGAGAGACTGAAAGTTTCAGGAGAGAGTACTCTTGTTTGGCCTCATCTTTTCTCTTATTATTTCTCCAAATGAAATTCTTGCAGCTCTCAACTGAGATGAGTAATGTGCTAGAAAACTAAAAGACATGACATAAACAGAAGCCAGTAGCATTGCAACTAGCACAAAGCCTGTACCATGTACCATTTTGCATTTGGTTCCATAACCCCTTTAGTTATTTACAGTGTGTCAGTTGTGTATGTGAGGGTAGATGTGTCTTCATTGCTTTTGCACATGTCTGCTGGGCCCACTACAGTATATTACACTAAATAGATGTTCATGAATTCTTTTTAAAAATGCTCATTGAACTCCTAACATGTCCTCAGGATTATATCTATTCAATTCTTGTAGCTGGAAGGATCTCAGAGATGATAGAAAGCTGGGAATGGGGCAAGAGTCAGTGTCCTCCAAAATGGGAGAGTACTGGAGACACAAAAGCAATTCTAAGAGGAGGATCTGTTATCAAGAGCCATCAAAGGTTCTTGCCTTTGTGCACTGACTCACGGCTCTACCATACTGAGACCCCAGAAGGCAGCTTCAGTTAGTGTTAGGGAGAAGTGTAGCAGTAGGGGTGTAAGCTGCCATGTTTTAATTTTAGAAGCCTCCTGGAAAGTAAACACATCAAAATATCAATTAGATATTTCATCAGGGATTTTTTTTTTTTTTTTGAGACTGGATTACTTTCCTATTGGCAAAATCCCAACAATTACATGAAAAATGTTGAAGTATTTCCATCTAGGATTAATACTATTACTTGATAGCTCATGTTGCCTGTGAAATATTAATAAAGACTGAGAAATAACCAGGATCACATGCTAAATTTATTAGGAAGAGAGCAAAAGATTTGACTGAGTTCAGTTAGTTAGAGCTTGATGTGAATTCAGCCCAAGTCATATGCTCAGTCTCCTTGAAGGGCATTTGTTTGGCAGATAATGATTTCATCTTGCCTGGTCCATCACTTTCCTGTGGGCCCTTCTGAGTTCTATTCTTTTAAAAATGGCTTCAAATATCACTTTCCCTAAGAAGGGGTAGTTTATTTTTATGAACTTCTGTAGGTCTTCCACGAGATGCTTTAACGAAGCTTCATTTGCTCTGGAGGTCTCAGCTCTCCCCGAAGTCTAGGAAGCTCTTCCTAAGTAAATTAGCTTCGTTTTCCCCTTTTGCTCCACCTTAAACCTGTGAGGTGTTTGTTTCCTGGGGCCAGGCTTGCCAGGGTGTTCAGCTGTCTGCACACCAGCTGCTACTCCTCTCCCCAGTGCCCATCGTGTAACAACACAGCTCCTTTGCCAGTTGATGACTAGGGAGAGGGGCAGCTGTGAAGGGCAAAAAGAAAGCTGATTATTCATTTTCTTTCCTTTGGAAATTCTGCTTTGGGATCCTGTTCTTATTTAGAATGTTTCCCCAGAAGCCCATTCCATTTAGCTCTCTCGATAGGAAGCAGTTTTCTGTCAATTTTCCAGAAATTTTTATTATATATTCCAGGCAGCTAGTTAGTTGGAGGTTTAACATATATCTTAGGAAAACTTGGTCTGGCTTTTCTTTGTCTTCCAGAAGCCTGGAATTTTAGAAATTCACAAAGAACTCGAGTATACTTAAATGTGATACTGGAATGATAGAGCTTTGCAAGTCAGCCTAGAAAACAATGACAGCATTCTTCTGCGGTAGAATGAACTATGAGCATGCAACCCATCCTGATTTGGAGAACAAGGATTTATCCCCTGGAACAAGTTCTCAGAGATAATAGCCAATTACTTGTCATTTTCTCTTATAGGCTGAAAAATAATATTTAAGCTAATAATTGTTATCTTCTCTTCTTCAGAGACCCATTTATTTTCTTTGACTTGTTTGGCTCCAGTGTTTAGATGCGGAACCAAACTACCATTTCAGGTGGGTCAGTTAGAAATTGCTAGTAAGTATTAGTCATAGGTATTGAGAGTACAAGCTGACCATGGCTAGCCTAGCTGTGAGCACTAGGCAGATAAAGTGCATCTGTCACTGGAGTCCCCATACCATAGCTATTTCAAACCACAGAACTAACAACATCGATGCAACTTCTAAACTAATGTGCCTATTTTGATATGCAAATATTTTCTAACGTAACAAAAATTATATATTAGCTTGCAGTACCTGCACTTTAGAAAATTTCACCCCCGGGGTCTTTCGGAACAATGGTCTGAAGTTGCTTTTATTTTCCTAGTTCTTGTCAGCACATCTCCACTCAGTTGATACGTATTCTTTCTGTTTTATGATTTATGCCTTACAGGGACTTGTATAGGCAAAAAAGATAAAGCCATAAATTTCCTTATAGGACATATTTTAAATGACATTACTTTGAATTCAGAATCTGTGTTCTCACTGTGGATAACAATGTCTTTCTCAAAATAATTCGATAAATAATATCAAGGGCAGTGTCTCATTTATGGAACTTCTACAGTTAATATGACTACCTCAGACAATTATAATAGTTTCTGGTATGCTACAGCACATAACAGAATCCAGTGTTAGTAACTATGAACTAGAATGGTAGAACTTCAGTTAAATTTAACATAAGTTGATAATTAGCCACATATGCTATTAGCCATTACACATTCACATAATTAATAAACGTTATTCAGGTCTATCTTCAGTTGAAGCAGTTATTTTAAGTATCTTGTTGATTTTCTCTTTAATAATTACATGTATTTCAGGGGCAAAATTATTATTAAAATTCTGTCTGTCTTAGTTATTAAAATTAAAGAGAAATAAATCTTTTGAACATATAGACCTGACATTACAGTAGGGGAATATATATTGGAAATGTATTTTTACTTAATAATAAGAAGGGCATGTATGAATGTAAAAGTTTATTATTTTAGCTTTTACATATCCTCTTGCTTGAATTCTTTACTACTTAAATAAAGAAGAAATGGAAACAAAACATCTATATCACACACACATATATAGTACTTATTTAATGCTGACTCATCAGGTAGTTGATCAAGTATTTTCAATACCAATCCTTTAATTTTGAAAATTGATTAGTGTTGGAAGAATGCCAAAGATAGAATATAGTTATATTTATTTAGTAAAATGCTTTGAGACTTAGTAAACTTCTCTATAGGATGTCAGGAAAGAATTAAAGAATTTAAATGAGCCCCAAAGAGGTTTTCTATTGTTGAGGCAACAATTATAATAGAAGCCAAAGCATCACATAAGAAACAGAACTATTTGTTTTGTGCTCACCATTTATAGGCAAAAAGGGACAGTTTTGGAGAGAAAAACAGGCAAAGATCAAGTAGAAATGACTTGCTGTTCTGAGGCAGATAGTCTTCTATGTCCTCTTACCCAAAGCAAAAGGATACATGGTTGCTCCAGATCATGGGAAACGAGAGGGACCATCAGAACAGGCTAAACATGCAACACCCATAGTAGGACTAGCTTTAGCTGGGTAGCCGGATTCTTTATTGTGGCTCCTGGTTAGCCACAAACCATGGTTGTCAGGAAATTTAGAAAGATTGAAGTTATCAATCTAGTTCTAGTAAATCTCTGGCTGAGGGTTTTACTCTGTCTAGAGGGCAGAGTTTGTAATTGATGAAGGCAATAATCTCTTGGAGAAAAATGGTTTTCATTATTAGAAAATCATCCAAAAGGTAGAGCAGCTCTGGGAAAGCTGCAAAGACCAGCAACTGAAGGGAGAGATACATCGGCCCAAAGACTGGTGTGACCTAAACCAAGATGCTGCCTAAGTACTTAATTAGATGGGGGAAAGTAGCTCCCTCTCAGCAGTGTACTGAGATATCACAAATGGCAAAATGCAAATAGGTACATGTGTTAGATGAAGGACATGATAGGGGAAAAGGCTCCTTAGAAACTTAGTTTAAAAAAAAATTCAGAGGAAGGATGAGAAGCCAGACTATTTCTAGACACATAAAATGATGATTAGCTTAATCTGGATAAGTCTGAAAGAAAACTTGGACCTGGAAATTAGATAATTATTAGTCTTTGCAAATGAAGAAATGGGTCTTTAAATGAGAAAGTTATAATGTTCATGGAAATTAGTTATATCAAGACCTTTGCACACACATCTTGATATATCTGGGTATAATTCATTCTTGCTGCTGCTTTGCTTATTTTGGATGAATTCCTGTTTCTAAGGTTCTAAACTCAAACATTTCATTCAAATTGAGTATGAGTGGAAGCAAATAACTGCCTGTCATAACTGATTTCTACTCAGGGTACAGAGGCAACTCTGAGTTGGTGCCCTAGTTATATAAACACTAGATATGTAACAAACATCAGGGTTCGCTGACTTAAATCTATCTTAACATGGCTCCTGTCTACTGCTCTTGCCATTCCTTGACTCAAACTTTATACTCCAGTACGATTAATTGCTTGCTGTTTCATAACTTGGTGCACTATTTACTTTGCCTAGAATTGATTTCTTCTTGTTTGCCTAGTGGGAACCTTTTCACCCTTCAATAACTGAGCTAATCTTTTATCTTTAAGAAGTATTCCTAGAGCCCCTGGACACTTGTAATTAGTCCTTCCTTTGCACTGGCTTTGTACCTTATAGGCTTTTGAAAAATTCTTGTACTTTCCCACTGCATTTTACTGTTGTGTGCTCATCCCCTCTGTACTCTGTGAACTCTGTGGGGGCAAAAACTGTCTTATTTATCATTATGCCATAGTTGCTGATCTAACATCATAACAGCCATGGCAGGGACTCAATGAATCAGCATCGAATGAGTGAAGGGATAAATCAAAACCCAGGAACTCAAATGGGGATCACCTTCAATTCTACAACTTTTCACACAATCTCTCCTTTGTGGGAGCAGTTATCATGTCAGGTGCCAGCTACTACTCTGTAAATTCTTTGCATGAACTGACTCGTTTACAGTGTCACCACAACCCCATGAGGTTAGCATTATTAAAATTCTCCATTTAATAAGTGAGGAAACTGAGGCATGACAAGATCAAATAACTTTGCCAAGATCACACAGACAATAGGAGCTGAACCATGAAAATGAGTTTCAGAGCTGAGCTGTTGACCACTAGGCTACATTGCCTTAACAATGAGAAGATTTATGAGTATAGGCTCTTCTTAGCTATGCCTGAAAAATGAGCCTGCAATTTCATTTTCTAGGATGATAAGAAGCATTTTAGGCTAAGCAACCTGACATTTATAATAAATTCAATTTGAGACCATGTCAGGAAAGACATTTATCAGGGTTCATTTATAACTGTTCATTAAATGGCTGGGGTAAAGGAAACCACTATGAGACAAGAAGGGACCTCTATTGAGAACAAGAAGAGGATGTGGGAAACCAAGAATCTGAGGTCCTGGGAAAATATGTTATTGAAAATTGTAGAGATGTGCACGTGTTCGTAGTCATAAATTTTAAAAGCATTGCTTATAAAATTATAATTTATGTAGTACACAAGATCACAGAAAAAAATGTTTTAACCAATAAAATGTATTTTCAAAAAACACAGGTTTTTTTACTTATATTTTTCAAACACAATGAAAGATATTCACACGTCATAGCAATCTATTACAATTACAATTTTTTTCTGTATTCACTTTCCTTAAACATCATGATTGCTTGCTCCCTAGCATTTCTCTCTGAAATCTCTTCTTAATGAACCTTCTGAATTTCCCTCTCTTGGATCCCTATTCTTGTTGATTTCGTACCATGAAATCCCAAAGAAGAGCTTGGCATGGAAAGATCTCCTCAGATGGCGAGGCAGGGGAGGGAGTTCAAGGCGAAGCCAGAGTTCTGTTAGTAGGCGAGAGGAAGAAGACTTCTATAAATGAGCAATTGAGTCTTCACCTCACAGAACTGAAAAACAAGTACAAGCTTCCTGTGCGGCTCCACAAACTGGACATGCATGAAGCACAATTTTCTATAAATGTTCCTCAAAGGTATAAGACTGAACCCTTAATATGAAGAAATTAGTCTAACAGAAAAAGGTCAATAGATCTGACTGTAATAAAAAAGCTTTTAAAGTTCTACCTATAAAATGTAAGTGCAAAGCTAATTTGAAATTTTCATTTGGGAAAAATATAAGAAAACACATACTGTATACACATTCTAACTTAGAAAAGAGGCACAATTAAAGGTGCCTCTGGAAGAGGAGGAGAGATAAAAGCATACCAGAGGAGATACCACTTAGGCTGTCTTGAAGCATTGGGGGTGGGGTGTGTGTATGTGTAAAGGGATGAACAGGACACAATAAAAATGGTATCTCATATGTACTCAATGGAATCGTCAAAGTCTTTAGGGCCCTGTCTTTAAACAGCCTCGTGTTTGTGTGGACCTGCTGTCAACTGCAGAAGAGAAAGGAATAAGAATATTTATGCCTTTATGGCCTCTAGGCTGAGTGACGGCCAACTCAGTCACGGCAAGTCTCAATTCCTTATGTCATTTGACTAGACACTACAATTTAGTCTTTCAATAGTGTCTTAATTAAAAGTTTTTCCTTAATAGACACAAAAGCCAGTGCCCTGCTTATCTGGTGTGGGGCTTGTGAGAAGGTTCGTTTCTGCTGTCATTCCTCTCAGAGACTGTGTCTTTCTCTGACCCACTCCATGTGCATTCTGCTGAAACATCAGCTTCATAGGATCACAGATGAATTTGTTCTCCATACTCCCCCAAAATGAGAACTTTATTAAAACATATGCTGAGCCTGAACCCATGTGCTACTCATCATGAGATAAGGTGAGCTATTTAATTCTGGTTCTGGAAGACTTTTGAAAACCAGTTTGCTACATTCTCTGCATTTAGAGTATAAATCAAACATTGAACAATTATCACTCTCTTCCTTACAACCTATATTTTGCTTTCTTATTTATTTATTTTTTTGTTGATGTTAGCAAAACAGATTCCTTAAAAGTTAGTTGTGGTCTCTTCAGTTCCCCCAAATTTATGCAATTGAATAAAAGCAAACTACAAAAATTTGTCTTGAACAAGAAGGCTTAAAGTTTGACTGGGAAGCTTTCACTACCAAAAATGAACCTAGGTTTAAAAATTTTATGAATTAGAAGTTTCCTAGCAATGGTCCAGTATAACTTTCTTCCTAACTTTAAGTGGTTGTTCAAATACTTCTTGAAGTCTTTTTTTTTTTTGGCAAAGGTCTCACTACCTCACAAGACAGATCACTCTTAACTGTTAAAATGCTTTTCTTTGTATTTTAAATGAGAAAATCTTTTCTTCTTGATAGGTTCGTGACAGTTTCTTTCTCTATTATGACATTGTTTATAATCCAGATTTTTATAATGATTCTATTGTTCCAACATTTATTTAGTGCTGCTTTCCTTAAATACTGCTGGTGCTGGCTACCACCCATTGAGTGCCCACTATTCAATAGCTGTCTCCAAACTTTAAAAAACATTCCAAGTAAATTTTACTAATCTCATTTTACTGATAAGGAAACTAAGTCTTAGAGAATTTAACTGACTTTCCCCAAAACACAGACAAATTAGCAGAACCAGAACTTTAAACCCAGGGATGTCTGGCTACAAAATTCATATTTTTTTCTGCTACAAAATACATGCTGCCATTTTCTTGATTGCTGCCTGCTACATATCAGGCTCTAAGTTGGGTGCTGTAACAATAAAGGGATTTCTATAGTAAGTACTCTACTCTTGGAAGTTATCAATTTGGCAGGAAAGACGGTAGCATACTGACAGTATTTATGGCAGTAAGACTTTATGAAGTTAAGAATTTCATTCTCTCACTAGCTGTAATTTCCACAGCACTGCTGGATACATTTTCTCTATAGAACTCAGAATCTAAATACAATGAAACACCAAAAGTTACCACTGTGAATGAGTAAAACATGTCCTATCTAAAGATATCCAAGACCTGCTGGGTCTGAATCTAACAGCTATCCTCTTTCCACGGTAGCTCATTAACTGTTTTCTTAGAGTTTGAAGGTGGAGGAGGCTAGTACGGGCTCATATCAAAGCGGCCAGAATTCTGGACTTCGGTACAGATCAGCAACCCTCCATGAGTTCACAAGGGGTGACAGAGGACATGGGATGGACAGATGGGCTACTGTCTTAATGTTCAAACTGGCTGAAAAACTGAACTGCCTGGAACTCCTTACCTATGTGCTTTGTGAATGAAACCTACACTGAATCGCCCTTCCTTGAGTAAAAATAATACTACTAATCCTATACATTTATGTGATGCTGAGAGAGGTTGTGTGTGTGTATGCTGTGTAGCTGAGGAGAGAGAAGGATGTCATTTTCAGGCCAGGATCAGATCCCTTTCTTTTTAAAGAGAAATAATTTGGGCCCAGAGCCATTTGCTCACGATTCCACCAAAAATGACGGACTATAAATTATATATTTTCTTCCTTCTCCATGGCACATGCAGGTCTGTAGTTATAATTATTGCAATTTAGAAAAGTTTACAGCTTCCTAATACCTGGAGTGAGGAGTGAGGACATAGGCATCAACTACAACTAAAAAGATTTCTTTTTTCAAAACCCATGTACTGCTTTAGCACTATCTCCTTTGCAGTAACAGTGTCAGTGAGGTGCAGTAGAAAGAAAACAGATATTAGATTCAGACAGAGCTGGTTTAGTAGCTTAGCCCCATGACTGCCTAGCTGTATGAATTTGGGTAAGTTACTGAACTCTAAATTTTCAGTTTCCTCATATGTAAAAAACCATGCTTCGAAGGATTTAATTCAATAAAATGTGTGAAGCACCCAGCTTAATACTGGTACAAATGTTAGTTCCTGTCCAAGGCCGGTAGAAATGTAGTGTACAAATAAGTCAGGTTCTGCATATTTTATATTTCCTTTTCTTCCATTTGCTTTTAATTTAAAACGGAAGCATTTCCTAATAATGGCTGTTCTTGAAAGAACTAGAGTAGAAAATTCATCCCATTAATACTTATTAATCTTCACTACCACCACCACCACCTATGACTTACCCTCTTTATCTCTACCTTTCAGAAATCAATATGCCCCATATTGAATTATCGACTTATATAAAACTGACAAGGCCAGTGAGTTTTGGAAATGAAAAAGCCACTGGTATATACTGGGAGTTTGATGATATGTCTTAGACTGACTGACATTTGAGTGTTTTTAATGACATGCTCCTGGTTTCTTTGAATTTTGTAGAAAAGCTATGACAGAGAGAATTACATAACGAAAGGCCATCATCTTTCATCTCAAATTCCAGTTTTAGCTTGTACAGGGTATGAAAGGAAGCTCTAAAATTCAAGGGAATCTCTTCCCCTACACACTAAATTTCATCATGTGCCTTATGAAAAAATTCACATCTTTAATCTATTTTTTAATGTTTTGTCGCCATTTTGGAATCTCACTAGATTCTCAAGATGATAATATACTTGCTTTATTCGTATTCTTGCAATGAACAATCTCTTAGATTCTTCCTCTCCCTCTCGTCCCCCATGTATGTTATCTTTGCCCCGTTTCCTCCCTCTTCCCTTTAACAAATGTTAATAATTACATGAATGGAGATTTTGAATAATATTGGAAGGAGAAGAGTAATTAATGAAACGTTGCCTCCTATCATGTCAGTGGAGATGGAATTGCTAGATACCTGGTTGTCACATGGGGCGGGGGCCGAGAGGAAACAATGCAAACATTTCTACAGAAAACAAGTGCACTTTGGGGCTCGAATGCAGTGCGGCTTTGGTACATTTCATGAATTGAATAAAACAGTGCACACATAGCACACATGCTCAAATTGGGGCACCCTGCCTGGCCAAGCCCCTGGTGTTAATGAGACACTCTGCAGGATGGCTGGGCTTCACCAACCAGACAAGTAGAAGATGTCAGTGTGTGCCTCCCAGGTATTTAAAGCTGGCACTTATTTTTCAATTTCCTTCCTGCCTGGTGGGGGAAATACTTCCTCAGACACATGATAAAACTGCAGCACGAAGTAGGATAACAAGCCTCAGGCAAAACCTATTTCAGAGAACCATCGTGTTCACAGTCTGCATTGACCATGTGTCCTCAACACACACACACACACACATACACACACACCACACTCAAGAACACTGACTACCCTCCCTTTACTTTATATTGAGGAAGAATTTTCATCTGACAAGGCTCACCCAAAAGGAATTTGTTAAGTAATACACAGTATGTAAAAGGAATGTGGTTAAGGATAAGGCATTGGGGGATGGGGACTGGAACTCAAATCATGCAAATGAGCATTTGCTTAATAATATTAGAAAAAGAATACTTCTTTGCTTAAAATTCAGAAAGTATAGAGAATGCTATTCTAATTGTTACCCCACTTAAAAAATGTTTTATTTTTATGGAAAATTTCAAAAATACAAAACAGTAGGATAATAATCCACGCCCCCCAAAGCCCGTCTGCCACCCCACCACACACACACACACACACACACGCCCCCAGTACCCATCATCCAGATTCAACAGTGATCATGTTATGGCCAATTTTGTTCCAGCTGCCCTCCACACCCCACCCAATACTTCACCTTTGTATTAGATTGAAACAATTCTGACATGATTTTATCTGTAATAATTCAGTATATATCTCTAAGAACTCTTTAAAAGTCAATAACACCTATAAAATAAATGATAATTCCTTGTTATCATCTAATATCCCTTTAATTACTATTCAAATTTCCTCAATTGATTTTTTTTTTTTTTTACATTGTGTTAGAATCAAGATTCAACTAAGGTCATTGCATTGCAACTGGTTGTTTGTATATCTTTTAGTTTTCTTTTAATATGTAAGTTTCCCTCCATTTGGTTTGAAGTAGCCTGAGAATTCTAAGCCCAAGGTCCTTGTATTAGGAGTTGTAAATCTTCCTTTAAAACAACCCAAGGCAAGTTAAATATCCAAATATGGAGTAATGGTTAAATAAACAGTGGTGTATTTGATTAAATATCATGCACGATGTAGTTGAAGGAGTGCCCTCTCTGTGAAACCTAGAAAAAGTTATTTTTGAGTCTCAATGTATCATTTGTAAAATAAGAATAAAAGATTAAATAAAGTCAAGAATTAAATAAAGTATATACATCTCCTGTCACAGGGCTCAGTACATAACACTAGAGCACATAGGGGTGTTTTTGATATAATTTTGACAAGTATAATACTTCAAAATTTTAAGTGGACATATTTTATTTCTCCCTCAAATCATGTTAGGTTGCAGCTGAGCAATGGGGCTGTTGCCCCAGAGAAGGATAGAATGGGTACCGCCTCAGACACTGTGGCATCACGGATCAGCTTCAAGTCTCAAGCAGACTTTCCTGAGAATAGATACAATCTGAAAGCTAGGTTTGGAGAATGATAGCAAGGGTTTCTGAATTTCAAAGTTCTCCTTTCTTCATACCAAGTGTTTTCTGTTTGGTTTGGTTTCATTCTTTTTTAAGTACACAGAGAATACAGGATGAACAGTATGGTATGGTGGTTCTAAACAGATAGGAAGAGAAAAGAGCTATTCTACCCAGGCTGACACAGGGGAAAGTTCAAACAAGAAGAGAGCATAATTAGGGAAAGGCGGTGGAAAGCTCACGTGTCTTGACTTCTCCTCTGAGGCAGATATTTTAAGGGCTGGGGAGACTTTTCCATAGGTTGAAGAGAAAGCTGAAAGCACAGGGCTGTTTTGGTTTCTCCATTTGGAAGAATCTCACCTTTGATTCTGGACCACATCCAAAGTAATGTAGAAAATGGTGTAAAACTGGCTGAAGACAGCTGGCTAGACGAGCGTAAAACAGTTCCCCGGCTCCCTCCAAACCCTGCATGTGCATTCTGGGGCCCCGATATCCCAGTGGGATCAGGAGAGAAGATGTGAGAATTCTGAGAAAGCCGGTGAACCGGCAGAAGCCAGGCATTGGAATTAAGAAAAAAACCTGAGACCTCTTTCTCCATCATCATGATCTCAAATAAGCCATTTACCTGTCCACTCCGTCCCACCCTCCAATAAACTCTATCCAGATGACATCTTGAAAAAAAGCAGAGGAAGGGACAGTAATCTGAAACACTGAGCGTTTATCCTCAGTAAACTGATCCAAGGGATTATTTAACCCAATCCTGAAAGAGGGTTGAACTTTATTGGCTATTTCAGACATATAGTTTATCTGGAAAAGGCTAAATTATCATTAATTGTCAAGTTTAGTAGGTAATTGGAAAAGAAAGAGTAAAACTAGGATGATAACGAGTTTTTTCATTTCTTTATGTCCTTTGAAAAAAATTAGACATATAATGAAGGTGATCCATGCCTTCAGTAGTAGACACAGCTTGGAGTGTTTGTATGGGAGCTCTTCAACCATTTATTGGGATACCTGAAGATCAGCTAAAGACTGTCTCAGGGTTGACATCCTGAAGCCATCTATTGATGAAAGCACTTTATAATGAAGTCTCTTATTTCAATTAACTTCCCTTAGATGCAATACACAATTGATGTAGTATTGAGTGATATAAAAGTGTACCGCAAGGCAAATAGTAGGAAGAGTTAAACTTTAGAGTTGTAAGAGACATTAGGTTTATCTAGGTTAGTAGTTCTCAAACTTTAGCATGTATAGGATCATCTTGATGGCTTCTTAAAACACACTGCTGCCCCATCTCAGTCTTTGATTCAGTAGTCTGGGACGGGGGTCCATAATTGCATTTCTAACAGTTATGGTCTCTGGCTGATACAAGCAGTCCTGGGCCTGCACTTAAAAAGAAAACCACTAATCTAAATCAACTTCCTTTGCAATTTAGGAATCCCTTTTTTGTAACCTTTAGCCTCTGCTCAAATAACTTTAAAGGATGACACACTCACTAAATTGCAAAGAAGCCAGTTTCACTATTGGACAGGCTAAGTTTTTAAGAATTTACTAGCGCCAAATTCTGTCTTTGAAACTTTTGCTTACTATGTGTCTATTCCCTCCTGCTCACAGTAGCTCCTCAGATGTCTTTTTTGAACCAAGCTGAAAATTCCCATCCTTCAACCATTTATTTTACATAATTCTTCTTTATCGTGTTACTGTCCCCTGATGAAACTTGCAGTTATAAAGTCCACTCCTAAAACATGGGCTGAAAACACGGCATTCTAGATGTGATCCACTGGTACTACCCCCTTCCATAAACTGACACCATATGTCAATTAATGCAGAACTGAATTTCATTCTTTAAAGCAAACATGTCACTTTATCAGTTGATATCGTATAAGAGATTTACTAAACAACTGAGCTCTTCCACACATTCTGAACAGATATTAGCTTTCCTCTTCTTATCCATTTGAAATATTGACCTTAGCACAAGACTTTGCTTTATTCTGGGTAAACTTCATTATCTTAATAGCTCATAATTCTAGTTTAGTAAGTGTAGGATGGTGGTTAAGAGCATGGCCTTTAAAGTCAGACAGTCCTGGGTGCTAATTATAGCATTACCATTTAGCAGCCACATGACCCTGGACAAATTATGTGACCAACTTCAACCTCAGTTTCCTCTTAGAGGCTTTTTTATGAGATAATATATAAAAATTACTTAGCATAATGTCTGGTGCATATTACGAGCTTAGTAAATGTTAGCTATTATTTTATTAAGAGCAATCTATAACTCTAAGGTTTATACTGAACAAGAGCAAAAGCTTTTTATAGAAACCTATAAACCCTTATTGGAAGTTTTTTTAAAATATCAAAATAAGTAAGTATAATTTTTGCCTCAGTGAGACTAAAAATTATAAATCTATGTGCTTACCCCAAGGAAATTTATAGATTTAGCACAATTTCAACAGAAATGGCAATATGATTTAGAATTCAACAAAATTTGCATACAAATGTGAGAAAAAGTGAAACTGTAAGACAATCTGAAAAGAAGTAAAAAAGGAAATAGTCATATCAGATATTAACCTTAAAAAAGTATGAGAACTTAAAACTGTGTAGTGCTGGCTCAAATACAAAAGGCACACAAACAATAAAGAGTAAAACAATTAGAAATAAACCCAAAACATTTGTGAAAAGTTAAGTCAGTTTTTCCAAATAAAGGGGTAAAGAAGGTTTGTTTATTAAGTTGTACTAAGACCAACAAAACCAAAGTGCTAGAGTCATGCCTTTATGCAATATATAAATCCATAGAAGAGACTCAAAGGGACATATTGTCAATGACTTAATATACAAAAATTGAAAGCCTCCATTAGTGAAAAATAATGTAAATTAATTTTTTATATAACAATTGAGAAAAATATTTGTGTTGAAAATGTCAGATAAATTAAGATTAATAATTTATGAAGAGTTCATTCAAATTTAGAAGGAAAACCTCAAGGACCCAAAAACTAAATAAGCCATGACATGAACATCTACATTACAGAGAAATAGCCATAAAGAAACGCAGGAAGAAAGGCTGTCCTCGATAGAACATGGAGGTACCTTTTGTCACGTATTAAAGTGGCTAATACATTTTTAAAATTGTACCCATTGCTGGTGAAAGTTTAAGGAATCTTTTATTTTCACTTATTCTTAGTGATCATTTAAATTGATATATCTTTTTTGAAAAGTAATATATTAAGAATAAAATTATAACCATGAGAAGAGTTATGAATATAAAATAACCTGGTGAGTAAAAAGAAAATAATAAAGATGTACAGAATAATTACTCTGCTCCAGTTATTTCAGTCTCTAAAATTTCTCCTAATGACATAATTCAGTAGAAAAAAAATGTATGCACAGAACAGTTATCTATGATTCCAAACGACTAAAAGTATAAATGTCCAAGATTAAAATAATAGATTGAATAAAATCAACTCAGTGAAATATTACACAGTAATTAAAATATTAATATACATAAATATTTAAAACGCCATAATCAATGAAAATAGTAACATACATGCATTTTCAGTTTTGCATTTTATATGCACATAGGATGCATTCGATCCTGAGTGTAATGAAGTAAATGCATGTGTATGTGTTTGTAAAGTAAAAGGCAAAATGTACTCGTAGTATTAGAGAATTATGTTAATTTTTAAATCACTGTTTATTTAAGCATATTTTTAAAAATTTTATATTGTTTCCAATATAAAGATAATTTTAAATTCTAGCTCTGTCACATAACTTAGCTATCTCTTTTAAATAAAAATTTATGTTTGAAAATTTTATAAGCGTATACGAAGTCTTAACCAAGTCAGTAATGTGCAACATGGCAGCATCAAGAGCTGTGGCCTATCATTATCCATACACTCACCCAGCCAATGCTTATTGAGTTATTGCTCTGACTCTGGTATATAAAAATACCACAATGTGGTCTCAGCCCTGTGGTCTAATGGGGAAGACAGATATACAAACTTATATAAAGTGATCATTAATGTAAATACAGCACTGGAGTTATGCTAGGTTATTTTAGAAGTTCCAAGAAGGTATCTAATCCAAGATGAAATAATAAAAGACACTAGATCCAAGTTCTACAGGATGATCCAAGTTCTACAACAATAAATGGCTGAGAGAAAGGTATTCCATGCAGAGAGCAGGGATGGAGATAAGACGTAGCATGGTGAGTTGAGACAATCTTGTCAGGGAGGGAAAGGCAGTCCTAGTTCTATCACCTTTTAGCTGAGTAATGCAAATCATTTCCTCACCTATAAAATGCAAATACTTCTACCTACCTCACAAATTGACATAAGGATTAAATGAGATTATATACATAAAGGAGGCATGTGGCTAGCCCTCAACAAATGAAGGCTACCAATGCTCTTTCGAGAGCTTCAATGTTACTGGAACAAAAAGCACATGGCAGTATTTAATAGGAGGAAGGAGACAATCAGATTACAGAAGGCTTCTTTATCAGGCTGGGCCACATCCCATATATCATCAAGGTCTCTGAAGGTTTTTAATAAGGAAAGCAACATGTCAGGTTAGTTTTTTAAATGGGTCACTCTGAAAACTGGGTCGAAGTTGGATTTGATTGGGCCGAGACTAGCAGAGCAGTGAGAAGGTCAGTTAGTAGGCTGCTCTAATAGTTTTGGAGAGGGTGATGAAGGCCTGAAATGGGAATGGAAATGAGGGAATGGTTGAAGTGTTCAGCAAGTATAATAGGTAGGGCTTTGTGATTTTTGAAAGGTATGAGAAAAAGGAAGGTGTCAAACATAATTCACTTTATAGTATGAGTGGTTGAGTGGATGGAAATGCAGCAACTGAAATGATAAATGAAAAGAAGAAACAGTTTGGAGGGAAGACAATGAGTTATTGGGTACCCATATATGCCAGGCACTATGCTGATTCTGAGCTTACAGAGATGAATAAGACATGGCTTCTCACTGTAAGGAACTCACCTGCCGGTAGGGAGACTTAAAAATAAACAGGAAAATATAATAGTTTGGTTATATAAAGTCATCTATCTGGATTCTTAATAAAACCATTTAATACCTAATCATGAGGAAATAATAAGACAAATCCCAATCAGGGGACATTCTGCAAGACAATCCAACTCTCCAAAAGTATTATGTCATAAAAGACATTAATGTGTGTGTATAGTAGAAATTCCAATATTAAAGGACACTAAAGAGACATACAAACTAAATGCAATGCATGATCATTGATCGGATACCAATACTACCACTCCAAGATAACAGTTAAAAGGACATTACTATGATAACCGGAGAACTTTGAATATGAACCATAAATAAAATAATATCATGTCACTGTTAAATGTCTTAGGCCTACTAATGCTGTGGTGGTTATGTAGAGAAGAGTTCTAGATGTTCAGACATAGATGTTGAAATAGATAAATAGCTGGGGTAACATGCCATGATGTCTGTAAGTTACTTACAAATATTTATGCTATTTAGAATATTCATATATTTCATATATATGGATATTATGAATATAAGTAAAGAGCACATGTGTGAATGTAGAAAAATGTTCAAATTTGGCAATTTTAGATGAAGAGTATTTTATATTCATTTTACTATTCTTTCAACTAATTACAAATATGAAGTGTTTCGAAATAAAATGTTGGGAAAATATATGAGGTACATGTTATGATAAAGGTAGGTTCAATATGCTTTCATACCAGTAACAAGTGTAGGTAAACTATAAGAATGAAAGTTCTGTTTTTAGCTAACCCTTTTCTCCAAGGTTTCCTCTATGTCTTCATTTTCCTGCAGGTAATGATATGTGAAAACCATCATTTCAGAAGAGTTCTAGCTGTGACAGTTAGGTGAGTCACATTTCATTATATCATGGAAACAGACACCATTGATGTTCTAACTCCAGTACAATTGCCAAATGTAGACATTATTTTCTCCAATGGGAAGACTGAGCTCATAAGACAGGATACAGTTATATATACATTATTGGGACAAATTCATAAGACATGACAAATCCTTAGTCTCCTACAGAAAAGTTAATCCATTTTCAAAGTATCTCTCTACAGCATTCTTCATTCTTAAGTTTTATTGATGGAGTAGACTTTTCCCATCTTTCATAAATTCTGGAAACAATCCTAGCAACTTCTACTTATTGATCACCCCTATGTACCAAGTACTGAGGTTATTTTACATATATGGCATTAATTTATTCAAAATGTATTTATTAAGTGAATACTATGTACCAGGCACTGTTTCTAGGCACTGGAAATCAGCAGGGAATAAAACAGATGCCAATCTTTGCCTCTTGGAGCTGATTACATTCCAATAATCTCATTCAAACTTCATTTATGATCTTATTAAATCTTCACAATAAACCTGAGAGGAGGTTTGATGAGATTTCAAACCTTGTCTAGGGTTATAGTTGGATTCCAACCATACTCTTTTAAATTCCAAACCACCGTTTTTCTTCTGTACCATCCTTCTTCTTTCCAATAACTCAGCATTACTGGAATTTGAAGAATCTGCAAGCTGATGTGGTTAAACAGGGATCTTATCAAGAATAAAGGTATACTTTTCATAGAATCTAAATTAACAACAACAACAAAAAAGGATATGCAATCTGTCTAAGAATATGCAAGGGAATCTGGGACATAGAGTTTGCACAGTACAATGTTGGAATTTCTTGTACCTAACAATAAAAATAAGTATAGAATATTCAAAAGCACAATTGCCCTGGGCACTGTAGGCATTACCTCAAATTCCATGTGTCCTATCTTTCATTACACAGTTTGAGTTGTCTCTTGCACTGTGCTCTCAGTGCTCTTATCACTTTGATATGCTAAGGAGCTTTGAATCAGCAGTTGGTGAATTGGGCCCAGCTAGTGTTCCGGATTTAAATTTTAATTCAGTAAAGAAGCACACAGTTCTTTGTAGTGAATTGAGCAACAAAATTATGAATTCTGAAAAAGACAGCCCAAATGTATTCCTATGGTAACTTGATCTTTGACAGTTGGAAAGTGCTGCAAGTTTGAGAGCTACTTAATAATGAAAACAACAATAATCCTGGAGAATGGAAATTTAAAGCACTAATACCAGCAATTAGAAGTAACGACTAGTTTATTAGGCTATCATTTGTACATTATTTTTGCTTCAACAGAAAGCAGATTGCTCACACCTCATGTACAGGAGGCAATATTCACTGTGGGGAATTGGGGGACTTCCAAATAGCTGAAGAGCACAGTTCTGAGACTTTTAGTTCTCACTACAGAGCATCTCATTTCCCAGAGCTATGCCAGGACTGGCTCTAGCACCATCTGCCAGAGAGGCCACAAGGCAGCCCAGGAAGTACTTGATCACTCTCAATAGCAGGTGCCTAATTTTAGAGCATGAATTTCTTATGTGAGAGTGTAGCATGGGTCCTCAAGGATGGGACTGAGAAATCATAGCTCTTAACACTAGGAAGAACCTAGGCTATTCATTCCCAAGCTTTCTGACAGGAAGGGTCTTGCAATTACAAATGATGCATTAAAGCCCAAGGTGGTCAAAGGTAAGTGGGAGAGAAGGGACATCTATTAGTTCGTGAATGCATGAAATTTGGTATGAAAGAGTTACCTCACAGGAAAACAATTATTTGGAAGTTGTATGTGGAAGTTATTTGGACTGGCAAGAGCTAGATAACTGATACCATAGTTCACATAGTGTACATGCACATGTAAAAATATTCAAACATATTCAACAGATATTTACTGAGCATCTATTATATACTTGGCACTGTGTAGAAAATGGGGATAAAATGGTGACTAATAAGTGTGTTTCCTGTCCTCATGAAATATACATCAGAGAGGGATTCAGAGCAATAAATAGGCAACACCATGTGATAAGCCCTAGAAAGGGGAAACATAAGGTATAATGAGAGTCACAGGGAGGATCTCTGACTTAATGTGGGATTAGGAAAGAGTTAGCAGAGCAAATTATATTCATATTGAGTCCTGGAGAAGGGAGAGGAACGAGATGACAGGGAGGTGAAGAGAGTGGTTCGGGCAGCAACAACAACATAGGCAAAAGACTAGTGAGAGAAAGTGGCAACTCTGAGAAGCTGCTGGCCTTTGAGTACAGCTGATTGCAGAGTGCAAGGAGAGAGGCAAAAGAGACAAACTGGAATGTTAAGGAAAAGCAAGATGACAATTGCTTGCAGAGCACACATTAATCTTGTGATCGTATATTTCCTAAAGAACTTTTAATTGTATACGATTTAGTAAGTGGTATTTATCTGTATTTTTATAAAAGAATAATAGTATAGAAATTGGATCTGGTAAAATTTTCAAAGAAGTTTTAATCCCAACTTCGAAGTTTCTAAACCCTTACATGATAATGCTAAATTCTGAGTTCTTTCCTGGGAGATCATAGTTTGCTGCAGTCATGTTTATAATCAAGGCTCTGTGGCCAGTCTCAGGGTTGTAACCTATTACACTAGTGGTTCTTAACGCTGGCTGCAAATTAGAATCACCTGAGAAATTTAAAAATAAACTGATGTCGAAGTCTCATCTGATTGTGATTTAATAAGTCTATATTAGAATTGGATATTGGTATTTTTAAAGAACAGCGATGTAAATACTAAAGGCAGGAAAGAATCCAAGTTAATCTCTATTCTCAGTGCTGATTATATCTTCTCAGCTAGACCATGAGCTGCCTACAACTGGGGACTTTGGCTCCTGTTGTTGTTATTTTCTGCAGCTAGCCACAGACCAGATACTCAATAAAATAAAAAAACAATTATTAACAATAGCCATGAAGGAGAAAGGAAGGCCAAGTATATAATCTATGCTTGATATCAGTTACCAGTTGTTGAGAGTGTACTGTATGCACCTCTGTATCTCTAGTGCTTGGCACTCTACATGTCACAGTGTAGGAGTTTAATAAATATATATTGAATGAATGAGTTAATCTCCATTGTAGAGATGAAGAAAATGAAGCTAAAAGTTACTTATCTGAGGTCGCAAAATTATGTGACTCGAGATGAGGCTGACTGCACCTGGAAGGCTAAAACTCTCTAATACATGATGCTGAAAGTGTTCATGAGATTTGTTAGAAGGCACCCTATGAACAACAAGCCTCATAAAAATCTTGCCTTTCAGAGCTGTGGAAAATATCTGACCCATCTTCTAGTTTGGTGAAAACTTTATACCTCCACTAATGAGCTACTACTGGAAAATTTATACTCATCACAGACACCTCTGGGCACAAGGCAACCTTAGCCCACTTTCTCCCATTGACCCAATACTCTGCAGAGAGGAAATAGGTTGCAGCCCAGTTGACAGGAACAAAATCCTGGGCATGGATTTGTTGATGTAATAGAGCCATGTATAAGTATGATGTGGGGGTAGGACTCTGTGATAGAAGATGGGGGGAATCTGTTATAGAACTGAAGGTAACAGTGCTGAGAGGGTCATTGGATACCTGGGCCCTTCATGAACTTATCATCTGGGTAGTAAGAGAAATGCTGACCACAAGAATAGAAAGGGTAACAGGCAGACAAATCCATGGAGGACCTGGAAACTCCTTTTACCTTCTTTTGCTTTCACTCATTTAAACCAAATAGTTGTGCTTGCATCTTAGTCTTTTCTTGGAACTTGGCATTTTTGTTGGATTGGCTATTTTTAACACTTTTACTAAAAGACTACAGAGGGTGTAGAAAGATCAGTAGTAGTTGAAAAATAGACATTTAATAAGACCTGCCTTGGTCTCCACGTGTTGTTACCACACCCACATACATACATACATACATAAAAAACTCTTCCTATCTATACCTAATGAACATAGTATATATTATGGATTTTAGAAAATATATGTTATATTTATTGCCTGAAGCTCCTCAAACTACGTTTATCAAAATTTTGGAAACAAGAAACTTAAAAATCTTATATCACTCCCTCTTTTTTACTACATCTACAATTAAATAAAGAATAAGCATTGAGTGTCTTTCTTTTGGTGAACAAGTTCTATGTTCTATTAACTAATTCATAAAAAAATTATAGTAAACAGATTTATGACTAAAAACCAAAAGCATCACATTGATATTGTCTATGAATATTGAATTATAAGTAGAGATGATCAGTTATAGGGTATAATATCTAAAGATTTTTAATTTTCAATGTTCTTTCAGTTTTTATACTAAACTTAAACTTTAGATTTTGAAATTGTTACTTTAGAAATATAGCCTTTTCAACTATCCAAATACTACTTTTACATATTCCTAAGTTTTTGCTTGAATGCTACAATGTGATATGAGATTATCCTCTGTTCTCCTCTAATATATGAATATATGACTTTACTAAAATATAATTTGCTTTCTGATTAGAACAAAGCAAAAAAAAAAAAAAAAGAGAGAAAGCCATGCAAACCTGCAATAAAATATATAGCTTCCCAGAGGGAAGCTCGATTTTAATCAAGAATTTCCAGAAACCATAATATGCTTTACTTATAAAATGCACTTCAAAGCAAAATGCTGAAAATTCTTTTCTTCTTTTCCTTGTGATTTATCCTCATATATAAGTTGGCTTAATTTATTTTATTCATGCAGACTTAGTTTCTTATGAATAAAAAGGTGGCCTCGACTTTTCCTTTTCCTTAAACTAGTACTGTCTTCTCTGTTTGCATAGGATAGTGAGAAGATCACCCACTAAAGAGGAAGTCATTAAATAGTATAGATTTGTAGGTGTTTTAAAATTCAAGCCATCTGTTTTTTTTTTAATGTATTAAAAATAGCTGCTTTAAAACAATTAAGAATTTCTATTCATTAATTTTCAAATTAATATAGGTAAAAAGTAAGATACTCATTAGACTAAATTGGAAGCTATTTTGTTACTCTAGATTCATATAGCCTTTGAAATATTAATTAGTGGCATCTAAATGTGTGAGATTTCCTTTTTGATATAATGGTCACCAATCTTTTTATGTGATACAGGTAAAATTACTTGTCAATGTAAAATACGTTAGAACTTGATGAAATGAAACTATGAAAAATAAAGATACACATACTTTTAAAAGTGTCATAATAGAATAGGCACAAGTGGGGGAAGGTTGCTCAGATGAACAAATCTCAGCCATGAGTCCACGCCTGACCACTCACTGTAGGCACTGCCCACTTCTGTCATATTCAGTATTGCAGATTTGTTTCGTATGAGGGCATCTGCAGCCAGACTACTTGCATAAAGCATAAGAACTCATGAAAAAAGGGGACTAAGTTCCAACTTTAGCAAATTATGAAGTACTTTTGTGACTTCCACATTGAATTAGACTCTTTATTGGAATACTAGAGCTTCAATATATTTTCTCATAATTTTCCATCTGTATCATGGACTTGCATTAAAAAGGCTTGCTTTTGAGTTTCAGTTAGGTTTTCATGGAAGAAAAAAAGGAAGGAAATTCTCCTTTTTAATTATGTTACTTAAAAATTTTTGTTATCTTTTTAAAAAATATGTAGTTAAAATTCCATTTTTCTTAAAAGTTTAAATACTATTCTTCAGTCCTATTTGAAGCCTATGGACGTAATTTGATTTAAAAGAAAAGTAAGTCTTGCTTAGTCTAGATGGTCACAACCTGTATTGGTCTCAGGGGAAATATATGGCAAATGTTAAGAGCATATATTTTTGTCATGTCTTATCGCTCTTTCCATAAGAAAACTACCCTTCCCACATTTTAAAATAAGTGCACAGAATTCAAGTGGTTCATCTGTTCTGCTTCCCTTCCTTCACATTCCAGGGATGCTCCAGTGATTTGCATATGACCGAGGCCTGATTGGACAACTCTACTCCTGGCACAGTGATTAACCCGAGCCTATCAGCCCATGGCTGGAGCTGTCAATGAAAATGCACTTTGGGATCTAAGAATGATCTGGGTGCTGCCACCAGCCATTCTGTTGGTGTATGGAGCAGGAGAACCAGGGCCTATGGCTGAAGCTTATTTTAGTTTTATTTTTGCCACTTGCAATTCAAAAAAATCCTGATCTATACAGAGAGAAGCTGAGGTGCTGGCATTTCTTTTACAATGAGGTGACATAGTATCTTTGATTAACTCACTCAGTCCATTCTTTTATTATGAGAATGACAGAAATGAATATAATCTTAGATTAAAATGCTACAGAACTTTTACAAAAATATGTTCAATTTTAAGAGAATACCTTGATTTAGGTTAATCTCAGAAATATTGTCCATAAATAACTCTATGTAAATTGACTGAAAAGCACCATAAAATAAAAATCTACATGATGAAATACTGTTTCTATTCTTATTTTGAAATTGCAGCTGTTACACTTATGAATGGAATAACTGATAATCCATTACCAAAAAATTCAAACAAACTTAAGCCAATTTATCCCTGTCTGTCCTGATAAGTTGTTGGCTGAACTAATTTTTTCTAAGGTATTCAAATTTATATGGGCTGAAATATATTCCATGCCTAACTCATTTTGAAATCACTATTTATTTATTTTTTAACTTTCATAACTTCTCAGAACTCTATGTTAATGTGTACTATAAATCTACGAGAGGGAAACAGAGTATTCAGCCATTCTTAACCATGGCACCATTTGCTGCTAAGCATTTTCAGGGACTAGTGTTCTATAAGATACACTATGGGAGATTCCATTCTTTGTTAAAATGAGCCTAGATACAGTGCTTGCCAGTTACTAATGCATATTAAAAAGACTGTCCAAGAAGAGATCTCTTCTTTATGCATTTTATAAGGCAGAGTAATGAAAGATCAAGAATACCTGATGTGAATATCAGCTCTCCCACTTACTCATAGCTCTTTAAGTTTTTGACCTCATAGGTTTTTGGTGAAAATCAAATAGACTCTTCTCTGTGCCTAGGTTACCTTTCTCCTACTTCTATGTGTAGCTAACTTCTTATTCTCAAAAAATCAGCTCAATCATGGCTACTTTTCCTAGTGTCCTCTTTGCTTCCCTGTAGTCTTATATCATAGCACATATCACTTTTTATTGATTTATTTCTGCCATTAAATTTTGAGGTACTTTAAAGCCAAAAACATGATTTGATTATTTTTAAATCTCAGGGGACAAGCATAGTGCCTGACATTTAGTAAGTTCTCAATAAATGACTGTGCTGATTGGAAAGTCATCCCTCTTAGCTGTTTACACTTGCTAATGAATAACTCCAGCTGCCAGCTGATAGTAAAAAGCTTAATTGGTCAAAATATTTGATGCTATCATCACCAAAATCTATTCCAGCAGACTCCAAACTGGAATGCTCTCACTAATGGGGGAGTGATGGGGGTGCAATGCAATCACTGTCATACCAAAAGAAAATATAATTTATACTTATATATTTTCTAATAAAAACTTTAATCTTTTCGGATATATAACATACTCATTGTTACTCATATGTGGTCTAAATTGCAAAAAGTACCCAAGGCATTTTTAGGTCAGAGAGGAAGTGCTACCATACATAGGTATAAAAGTGATAACCAAATTCATCTTGTTTTTTAATGTACTACAGTTGCATAAATTTATTGTTTCTATTGCAGAGATTAAACTAAATACATATCACAAAGTATATGGACTTAAATCTACTCATAAATATATTAGGTTAGTTAAAATTAGCTGATGGGAAAAGACATTGCAATATTAAGACATTAAAAATAGAGCTTATTCCAATTTAATCAAATCTACTATTCAATAATTATATTTTTCTATGCAACAATTATACATATAACAGATATAGGCCATGTAATACCTATTATATATATGTATATACATACATATCTTAAGATCTCTCTCTCTTTCTCTCTCTCGCTCTCGCTCTCGCTCTCGCTCTCTCTCTCTCTCTCTCAAGCACTGGGGATAAATAAGATGGCTCTGAGGTATGAAAGGTATTGTCTCACTGTCAGAAAGCCTTTAGGACCATTATTTTTTCTGAATTTCCACAAGTTACAGGCTTGATAGAGTCTGGATATTTAAAGATTATAGAAAGAAATGGAGAAGAGAACCAAAGACTAGGAAAAAAGTGAGGTACAGAGTGGCTTCATATTTAGATCTAAAACTGATACACTTTGCTAGATTTGCATGAAATGCAGTCCTCACCAGCATTACTCTATGTTGCCACAGGATTGGTGACTACATTCTGCTCTCTTCTTCTTTTTCAATTAGAACATTTCATGAAAGAATCAGTGTTTCCCATTTCAGAGCCATACATCCATCAATATCTATTCCATTCTGGCACTATATGCCCATAATGTAGTGTGTGTGTGTATATATATATATATATATATATATGTATATATATATATATATATATATATATACACACACACACACATATATATATGTGTGTGTGTGTATGTATATATATGTGTATGTGTGTATACATATATATGTGTGTGTATGTATACATATATATACATGTATGTATATATACATATATACATACATGTATATATACATGTATATATATATGTATACACACACATATACATACACACACACATATATTTCCAAATGTACTTTTTGGATAACAGCTTGAGATATTAATTCACATGTAATATAGCCCACTTATTTAAAATGAGCAATTCAGTGGTTTTCAGTGTATTCATAGAGTTGTGCAAACATCACCCCATTTTCATCAATTTCTCAAAAAGTCCTGTACTCATCAGCAGTCTTTCCCCTTCCATTATTCCCACCACAGCCCTAGACAACCACTAGTTTACTTTCTGTCTGAACTTTGCTCTGACACAAAGATATGACAGAACTAAGGCAAGAAGACCTCAGTATCAGGCTAGTTTATGGAACAATCTAGAAGTTGCAGAATTTAGCTAGGAATAATTCATACTTTTTTTTGTATATGGAAATGGAGGAATATAGTAAAACATCCATCACTATGAATTCTTTTGTGTTTAAGCTTTATACATGATTTTAAATGCTTAATACTACTGGAACACTTTTTCTGGCATTTTTTTTTAAATCCAGCCAGTCTTTCATTCACACAATATTAATTAAGCCATGTAATAAATGCCAGGCACTATGCTTGATTTTTACAATAATCCTATGACAGGAAGTAGATGAGTATTAATAACCCCATTTTAAAGATAAGGAAATTGAAACTCAGAAGTGAGTTGTCCCAAATCAAACTACATACATGGAAGAAATAATAGTTGAATTTAGATCCTTACGTCCATCATGTGCACTTTCTATCATATTACATTTTCTACCCTCAACCAGCTTTTCTTATATAAAGAAGCTGTCCAAGAGCTAACTCCATAAAACATGATTTATACTTCTCCAAGACCATTTTCATAAGTTATCTATGATTAAAATTCAAATATTTCTATATACAACAGAAATGCTTTACTATATTTGATATCGTGGGTTTGAGTACAAGGCCTCATAAAAATGTCCCTCTTTTCTGGTTTGCTGCTTTCTCCAAAAGTCCCAAATGCAGAAGGATTTAGATACTTGAGCTCTGGAATTTACCATTCTCCTCATTCATGCCTCAATACACAATACTCTCTCTTGGTTATTAAATCCCAGTGGGCTTGTTGCAAAATAAAAAATAACACATGATCAAAAATAATGTACGATCATTTTATACAGAGCTAGGAATTCAGGAGGGGGTGGGGAAGCAAAACAAGGGGAAAAGAACTGGCAGATTACAAGGTCAGCCCCCATCAGCAGCAGCAGTGGCATAAAAACATCAGAGAAATGTCTAATCACCTTACCAATCATTGTGGTCTCTTGCTGTGTTTAGCACAGTGTGTTTCAGGGTAGAATGCTGCTTTCCTAGCGTTTAAGTACCTTCGGCTTGAAGGCACCGACACTTCCAGGAGGTGTACACATTTAACCCGGGGCAGGAATCATCTTTCGCAGTAAACAGGGCTGCCTGTGCGCAGGTTGGGATTCCAGAGTCCGCTGGCACAAGTCCTCTGTGAGTGGAAATGGGGCCAAGCCAGGCAGGACTGCATTGATGAATCAGCCAGGCTTGTCTTGGCACTGTAACCTAATAAACTCCAATTGTGAAAAGCACTGCTGGTGCTGAGAAACCCGAATGTTCATAGTAACAGGACTTTCTCCAATAAGGTTGGTGAGAAATTCAAGTGGTCCTGTCCGCTAGCAATATCCGGGGCACTACCTCATCCACATAATTAACCCCCAGAGAGCTAGCCAAGGAACTGTTCTGATTACAAAATAATGGGTCCATCAGGCACAATTAGTGCCCAAGTGAAACATGGCAGTTTGCATGAAAGCATTGAAGTAAACAATTCCAGGCCCTGGAAGGGGCTCGCTTCCTAATTAACCCTTAGAGGGCTAATCTGTTTGCCTGAACAAAACCTAAGCTCCTGCCTTTGCCAGTTGGCATATTGGGGAAATGGCTTTTTGCATCAGATCTTGATAGGCGTGGTACCAGCAAGTGGAAATGACTAATTTCTGAAGGCTTCCACAATAGAACATTTGGAAAACACACAGGGTTCAGTGAACATGTTAAATGATTTGCTAAGGCAATAAAGGATATGTTATAGAAAATGAACCCTAGAAAGAGTCTTAGGAAAATCCTAATTCTTAGAAGCACAGCATTCCTGCCTTTGCTACTTGCGAGCAAGACACGCTTTCTCTGATAGCTCCATTGAACCCAATATAACGGCTGCATGTAGGACATGTGCTGCCTAAATTGTGAGTATAATTTGCTTTAGAATGAGGTCGGGAGAGATAAAACTGTTGGTTTTTCTTGACTCTAAATAAAAATAAATAAACCAACCACTGTTTCAGGATCAATTTTAATGATCACATTTTTATTCTGTATTCTAATGAGACATGTATATGTTTTTTCATTGATGTATCTTCAGCCCCTAAAGCAATGCCTGGTACAAAGCAGGTGCTTCCCAAAATACTTGAATAAATGTATTAATGATCTAAAAAGAGGATGCTGTGAATGAGAGGGTAGGGGGGTAGGCGACAATCATCCAAAAGCACATATTTAAGAATCGTATGGTATAAAAGGCAATAGTTTAATTTGATGTATTGTGGTTGAGTCTTAAGTACCTTTAAATAAATAAATAAATAAATATATATATATACAATGTATCTTATGACTTAATATATATTCATATATTTTCGAAATACACTTCTAGCAGTCTGAGATGGTAGGATTCGAGATATTGGTTACTAAATAAGCAAAACTTTATTCATTCTTAGATTTTAGTTCTTCCATGAGTAGGGGTGATCATGTGTTGGATATATTGTGGTATGACAGTAAAATTAGTTACCTTTGGAGCCATGGACACTGATTTTGAATAAAACTTTGCCAAAATATTACTCTGGAATTTTAAAACTTATTTAACCTCCCTAAAGCATAGTTTGCTCACCTATAAAGTAGAGCTAATACCATACCTACTTTTATCTCCATCTAAATTGGAATCAAAGAAAATCTCAGTAATTGTTAGTGATGATGGTGATGATGATGATGTTAATATTGACAGCAATGATAAAGTTTTGATTCTGAAAATTATGGCAGCACCTCACAAATTAAACGGCAACATTCAATTATTCACAAATACAGGAAAGAACTTTGACTCAGTTGTACTTATGCATACATACATACACATAAATGAAGATATATTCTTGATATGGATTTTGACAAGACAGCAAAAAAAAATCTAACCAAAGAGGTTCTTTTGTAGCTCTTACTATGCCCAAAACAGCACATCAGAGAGGTTTGTCCTGTATAAGGATACAGCAGTCTGATTTGTTCAAAGCTCAGCAAGTCTTCAGTGTTGCAGAACCAGTTCCCTGTTACCTTAATTTACTTTATCTTTAAGCAAATGAAACCTACTGACTGGGTACCACGGGGGGAGCCTAAATTGTCTCCATGATTTTGTCAGATCAGCTGATTTATATCATATTCTCAATATATTTGTGATCGGCAGGAGAGAACAAAGCTTGGGAATATCAGCGGTTGGCTTACGTTTCACTTAGACAAAGGAACACTGAGATCCTGGCTTTTATCTGCCTGTTTAGCATGATTATTTAAATTTATGTTCTGGAGTGGCACCATGGCAATCACAGTAAGAGGCCATGATCTCATGCTTAGAGGGAAAGCTTCTCGGCTGGGCTCCTTGTGGTCCTGAAATGGTATCATGACCTCAGCCCCTTTGGGGCTTCCTAGGCAGAAAGCTTTGCTGGGAGAACAGGAATGCTCCAGAGAACTGAGCTGGGTCCCTTCCCACACGATGCTCAAAGTCTTGGACTTAGTTTTCCCTTATTGAACTGCCATTAAATGAGAAGATTTAGAGGAAATAAAATTTATTTCACTCTGGAAAAAAAAAAATCTTATTTGCTTCCTCCAAGGCCAACTTAACAAGATCTTTAAAAAAATAGAAGGGGTCTTAAAGAAATACATCTGGCTTCTGAATGCCAAATTTGCTCTAAATTCTTGGGAGTCAGGCAAGGCTGTCAATATAATCTGAACCATAATGTGTTATTCATGTTTCTCTGTGGTCATCAATGTCTTTGCTTGCTGTTCTTACTATTCTTCAGAAAAATGATGCTTAGTGCAGCAATTTCTTAACTTCTACTATGTGCCTAGTTACAGGCTATATTCAAAATCCTATTTTAAAATTCTCCACCTCATCACCATCCTTCCTCTAGAGATTTAAATACAATCTCTACCTCTCTATCTTGTTATTTGCTTAATAAGTAATATCTGCATATCTGGAATATGAACCTCAGACCTCTTATTTTATGCCAGCTTTCAAAGTTTCAAAATATGCAAGATCATATACTTTTTTTGATATTTACAAGCACAAAATATTTTTATAGTAATAGGTCATTTAAAAATCTTTGTGAAAAATTAAATATCAGCAACAAGAGTATCCTGTCAATCTGATATTCAGGGACCCATTGTTAAATTGCACCTAGAAAATAAGTTCTCATTAAGAATATTATACATTAACTAAAACTTAAAGGTAGTAGAAAATTTAATAAAATCTCAAATATTACTTTAATTGGATTGAATGAGATACTAAAGAAGACTAGGTCTCAATGAAAATAAAAACTACTGTATTTGAAAACAAGAGAGTACAAATCTTTGGGCTTTAATGGAAAGAGTTCCATATCAGGAGTTATTGAACACATGCTGGAACCATCAGCATGCCGTATGACCCTGGACTATTCACTTTGCCTCTATGGAGCAGTTTTTCCCTGCAAAACATAGCTCACAGGATTGTGGTGTGGACTCAAAAATTAATATTCTCAAATTCCAGAATGCTAGGAATTTCTGGCTCATAAGTTAATCTTGGGTAAGAAAGTTAATTTTGAGAAGTGAAGGATGTGGCACAAACCATTAATCTTCAATGACATGCTGCTTCTGATACCTCATATTTTATTGGCATTTAAAAATGCACAAGGCATTTATCAACACGTAAAATACTTTGATCTTCACAACAATACTAGGGCACTCTAATCTTTCTTTTATAGGTAAGGCAATAGAGGATCAGAGAGTCGAAGGGACTTGCCCATAGACAACCACTGAGACCTCAGTCTCTTAATACAGTTTCATTCTTTCCAGTATGTCCTAAACTTCAGAGTAAAGCTGATCGCAGGAAATACACTCAGCAGTTATAGCACAGCACTTTTAAGAATTAATTAATTTTTGAGAATGACTGAAGCCTCTGTTCCCTCTAGAGTGTATTCATTTACCTCTTAATTGAATCCCTAAATTGCTCAAACTTCATGGAATCATATTTTTTTCCTATCAATTCATTCATGAATGCATGCATATATGCTGTTTTAGCTAAGGCTGCTGTAACAAAAACTCTAGACTTGGTGGCTTACACAACAGAAATTTATCACAGTTCTGGAAGCTGAGAAGTTTAAGATCAAGGTGCTGGCAAGGTAGATTTTATTCTGAGCCCTTTCCTCTTGGCTTGGAAATGGCCGGCATCTAGCTGTGTTCATATGGCTTTTTGTGCCTCACAGGAGGTAGGGCGTGTAAGGAAGAGCTCTCTCTCATGTCTCATCTTAAAAGGGCCTAATCCCATTTGAAGACTCCACATTTACAACCTCATCTATCCCTATTACCTCCCAGAGGCCCTATCTCCAAATATCATCACATTGGGGCTTAGGGCTTCAACATATGAATTTGGGAAGGACAAAAACATTCAGTCTATAACACATGAATTTATTTATTCAATAGTAATCATTACAGGCTTAGTTGTAATCACTTTTGCTCAATTTAGCAGTGAACAAAATAATTCTTTTCATATAGATCAGTTATTTGATCTTCAAAAGAATTCTGTAATGTAAGTAAAAGATCTTATTTCCATCTTACATATTAGGAAGCTGGGTCTCAGAGAGGGAAAGTCATCTTTTGAGTTTGGTTTTTAATCCAGAATTTTTGAGTGCAAATTTAATTCTCCATACGCAATACAGCAAGGAAATGTGATAAATACAAGGCATTCCTTTATTCATTCACGCAAAATATTTATAGAGATGTTGCTATTTGCCCTCTACAGTTTACTAGGGCTACCCTGTGAATAAAACACACTGAATTAAGCTGCCCTTTAAAGCTCATATTCTAGATCTTTCACACTCCAGAAACGTAATTCAGAAGAACATATGCAAAAAACAAACAAACAAACAAACAAACCCCAAAACCAAAAAACTACAATACAGGGAAGCAGAAGATAAGCCATCTGAGTAGCAAAGGCAGGAAAATGCCACGGATTTTCAAAGGACACAGAGATTGTTGTTTTTGGTTAAAAAAATGAAAAATGAAATCCTCAGAAAATTTTCACACTAAGGGAAAGCTTTGAGGTGAAGTTTGGAAGATAAGTAGAATGAAAATGTAAGAATGAGAGAAAGAAAGAAAGGGAAAATGGGGAATCCACTATACTGTCAGTTCCCTGAGGAAAGGGGTTTTGCCTCTTTTATTAACTGCCTAAGACAGTTATTGGCATATGGTAAGTGCTCAACATTTATTACAGTAGCAAAGGAAACTCCAACCTTAGAAATAATATGAATGGCAAGCTGAAGAAGGGAAGGTAAAACTCAAGGTGTATCTATGGCAACCATCATGGGACGAGCAGAATGGCTAATGCCTTTAACCTAAAGACCAAACAGAGAATACTTATTCAATTCCCTTAAAAATACTCTAATGTGGGTATTTGTATCTCCATTTGAAAATTAAGTTGCAAAGATATTGTGTACCTTCCCCCAAAGTAACCAATACATGAGTGATAAAAATGGGATATATATTATACATCCAGGTCCCTCTGATTCTAAAGCTTGAGCTTTTTCTGCGCTATATTCCCTTTAGGAATAAGTATAAATGTAGGTATAGACATAAAAATATATTTAGGAATTGTATGTTATCCCAGAGTGCAAACAAAAAGAGAGCTCAAGGCAGATCATTAATAAAATGACTATATGAGTCTGAACCATTTGGCTCTCCATGTATTTGTATCCTATTTCTATGCTGCAAAAGTCCTCAGAAAATGTACTTGTAATGGTCTGGGTGAAGCACAGATTTTATTCAAGCAAGAAATATTAATCCCATCTTCATCATCCTCCTACACACAGTATTTACAAAGATCCTCCCTTCTGTCACCTGGCACAAAGCATGATTTATTCCAAATGAATAACAAAGAATGCTGAATTCTTCGGTTTTTCTATTTGTGTGATTTCTTGGAGGAGGACTACTATAACATTTGTAATTGTTGATGTCTGCAGTTGATGTCTTACACACACTGCGAACAGAGTTTGGAAGCTCTACTTCTCTACTCTGCATTCTGAGACCCATCTTCTCTAAGAAAGCACAGCTGTAGGCACACCTTTCAACCTTTCTCTTCTGTTCCTAAGCATTGGCCATGCAGGAGAATATTAAGTAGAGCTGGCACTCTTTTGTCTCAGAGCATTCCTCATCACTGAGTTTCGGCAGAAACAAAAGCCTTCAGAATTTCAACCACACAGCTTACTTTGTGAAGTGACTGCTTGGTAAATAAATGATTCTTGACAACACAAAGTAATACTTCACCTAGACTACACCTATCAGGCCAAAAGGTTTAGTGCAATTTCTTAGGAGTGGAGAATCATATATGCCTTCCCAGTAGGACTTTGAAATATTCCATGTTTTGACCTGAGCTTTTAAACAATAAGCATTTGGTAAAAGAAGCAGAAACTCTCCCTCCGGATTTTGTTAATTGCTAAGAAGTAAGGCAGGAACACAGCAAATATCTTTTCTTCATTTCATCTGTAAGTTCACCAGTACAATATACCCTGGAGTCTTGCTCAAACATTATTGCCGAGGAGCTATTCTGTTTTTCAATATTTGAGGCTAGGACATTTAAAGACCAGAAAGATCAGAATTCAAGACCCCACCAGCACTCAGGGTGTTCTCTGGAAAGCTAATAGCATAACGTGCCATCTGGGGTTTCTTCCCTAGCCCATGTCTGAATGTGGTTCAGAGTCGTCTCCTGCTGTCTGGTGATCACGAACTGTTCTGCTATAAACTTAATCTCCCTCAGTGTTTGGTTTGACTTCTTAGTTCACATCTTCGTCCTGACATCTTCACCACACACCCTAGTCCAACTCTCCTCCTTAGTTTAAGCCAAGGGCCACTCCTCAGTTGGGCCACCTCAAACTAGTCACTTAATTTCTCCAAGTCTCTGTTTTCTTGTTAAATGAGGATGAAAATAACTGGCCTTCCCCAGTTTTGTTGTGGGGATACCATGAGTTTATGTATATGAAAGAGCTTCATACACTATGAAGTGCCCTTTATATAGTTAAAACAAAATAAATCTCTTTTAAGTTAGTTCTCTGCTGCCCTCTCCTGGCTCCCAGTTTCCATAACTAGGATTAAACAGTGGAAATTAACCCTTTAAGTCTCGATAGCATGCATGACCAGTTATAGGAGAAACTTTTAAAAAATACACTCTCGTTTACATATAGAAAATATAAGCCACATAAATTGGTGAAAGGTTTCCTAAAGTCTATTTAGGAATCCAACTCATCTGAATTATTTTTCAACTGAGATTGCTTTATCTGTGTTTCTTTTCTCCAATCCATCTTGTTGTCTGTGCCACCGAGAACCTTTTTTTTTTTTTTAATGAAGATTTTATTAAAAGGGTACTCTATTATTGTCTCCAGGCTTCTCTTCTAAAATTCCATTTTATTAGTTTTGGAGATGGGTTTTCTTGATCGTATCAGAATTGGTCAATGGAAGCTTTTCAGACAGGACAAGTAGGACTCATTCTTTCCTTAAGAATTATTTTTTAACTGAAACATCAAAGGAATTCTATTGTGTATCATGCCACCAGGAATAAAACTAAATTTATTCATAATTAGCAATAACAACTGCATCACAACTACTGGCTTGCTGAAGACAGTTGAAAAAGGTGTCATGTATTACAAGACCACCTTGTTTTCAAAGAAGACAAAACGTGAAAGATGTGTATCTCAGAATTAATAGCTCATCTTTTTGAGCCTTTATTATCCATGATTTTTTTAATGGTGATGTAAAACCATCCAATTTGTTTTATAATGAGTTCTAGAATATGATGAGATTTTAGCATGCCCAGCATTCACTACCACATAATGCCAGAGTCTTTTATTGCCCTTTATTTGACCATATGCCAGGCACTTCACCTAGGCACTGCAGTTATGGCAATGAAAGACGTGGCTTCTGCCTTCCAGGATACCACAGCTTGTAATGTGTACTCCTGCCTAGTGGAGAGAGCATTCAAGTTTCTGCATACCAGATTGGCACATAACAACTTACTGCAGGAAATTTCTAAGAAGTCTGTTGATGCAAACATTTCAACTGACAGATGAAGAAACAGAGGCCTGGAGTTTTAGTGCCTTACTCAAGGCCAGGCACATGTACTAATTAATGATAGCTGTGTGTATTCAATGTTGATTTTTTTCTGGAATATTTCAGGAAACAATTTCAGTAAAAAAGATTAACACTTGACTTTAATAAACTTTAAAAGAAGATTGGTAATACATTCATTTTATTTTGATGGTTTTATTTTATATTAGGGTAAGTGATAAGGGAGAATGAGCAATTTAACTTTCTTTTTATTATTTTAAATTGTGGAATTTTATTTTTATTGTTTAAATTATAGAATATTTTATACTTATCAAATTATATTTATAATATATTATGTATTAGCTATATGAGAAGTACTAAAAGAGCACTCACATTAACAAACGGTATTTCAGGCTTCAGAAGGTCAAGATGGCAGAGTAGGTAAACACTGTGTTTGCCTCCTCTCATGACCCTATAAAATTACAACTAAACTACAGAATAACCATCAATGAGAACGCCCTGAAAATTAGCCGAATAGAAGTCTTATAACTAAGGGCATATAGAAGAAACTACCTTGAGACTGATAGGAGGGACGAAGATATGGAAGAGGCTTGTCCCACACCTGTGTGTGGCAGTCAAAAATCAAGAGAGATATCTCAGTTGTGGAGATCCCCACCTAAGGAGCAAGGGATGCTAGGAGGAGAAGTCTCCACTAGCTGTAAAAACTAGTGGAGTTTGTGGTTGAGCGAAACAGAGGGTAGCTGGAGTCCCAGACATTCTTCTTAAAGGGCCTGTGCAGGGACTTACTTGCTGATGGACTAATTTCCTTTAAGCTCCACTGCTGACTCAGCGGCTAGAAAGGTGCTAGGGATATATTGAGAGAAGCTGAATTGTCTGGATTCAGGGAGAAGGCTGTCAACTTTCTCCCAGACAGAAGTACTGGCAGAGACTATTTTTTCATATTGAGCCCTCCCCACTCCCTGTGTGCAGACGAAGGTGGGCCCTATATTAGATCTTCCATCAACCTGGCTAACACTGTTCACCCTGCTCTGGTGATTCCCTGAAACCCCACCTCACCCAACTTGTGGGCCCACCCAGGCCACTTCCAGGTGCTTTTCCATACAAACGGCCTGTCTTGGTTCATGCTAAAGACTTTTATAGAATCTCTCAAAGGTTTACAAACCCAAAGCATCAGCATCTGGCCTTGGCAAGCCCCATATCTCTTGCTAAGCAACCCCAAGCCTGGCACTAGCAGCAGTTGGCCTTGGTTTGCAGCTTAGTCCCTCCCAGGCACCTCTAAGCCCAGAACAAGTGGCAACCCTCTGAAGAACACTTTGTAGTTCATACTAAGAGGCTCTGGGCAGGGCATAGGCAGTGGCTGACCTTGGCCTGAGATAGCCCCTGCAAGAGGCCCTAGAACCAACACACCTTGTGGTCAGTTTGAGACCACAGCAGAGCACCAACCAACCACATCTATAAATGACACACCCAAAGGGTAGACTGGGCAGGCACCAGAGCCCTGCGAGAGTGAATCCTGCCTCATAAGGTCAGCCTCTGCACAACAGCTCCTCCACTCTAGTCACAGCCAGTCCTCACAACCACTCAGTTTGAGGGTTGATTCTTCTCACTGACAAGCAACCAAGGCTCATTTACAATAGGAGGGCACACACAATCCACAAAAAGGACACACTGCAGCACCTACTTCAGGTGACCAGGGAGACTGTGCCACTGGGCCCCACAGAATACCTACTACATAAGACCACTCTACTAATACTGGGAGACATAGAGGCTTTACCTAATACATAGAAAAAACACATGAGTCAGCCAAAATCGGGAGACAAAGAAACATATCCCAAATGAAAGAACAGAACAAAGCTCCTAAAAAGACTTCAACAAAATGGAGACAAGCAATCTACCAGATGCAGAGTTCAAAACACTTGTTATAAGGATGCTCAATGAACTAAAGGGAAAAATAGATGAACTCAGTGAGAACTTTAACAAAGAGATGAGAAACATAAAAATGGAAATAGAAAACAGGAAAACAAACCAGTCAGAAATGAAGAATACAATAATTGAAATGAAAAATACATTAGAGGGAATTGACAGTAGATTAGATGAAGCAGAAGGCTAAATCAGCAATTTGGTATATAAACTAGCGGAAAACACTCAATCAGAAAAGCAACAAGAAAAAAGAATTAAAAAAAAATGAATATAGTTCAAGGAACCTCTGGGACAACATCAAGTATACCAAAATTCACATCATAGGAGTACCAGGAGGAGAAGAGAGACAGCAAGGAATTGAAAACATATTTAAAGAAATAATGACAGAAAATTTCCCTAACCTAGCAAAGGAAATAGACATATAAGCCCAGGAAGTGCAGAGTCTCAAACAAGATGAACCCAAAGAGGCCCACATTAAGACAAATCATAGTTGAAATGCCAAAGGTTAAAGACAAAGAGAGAATCTTAAAAGCAGCCTGAGAAAAGCAATTAGTCAACTACAAGTGAGATCCCATAAGACTGTCAGCTGATTTCTCAACGTAAACTTTGCAGGCCAGAAGGAATTGGCATGAAATATTCAAATTGATGAAAAACAAGGACCTATACCCAAGATTACTCTACCCAGCAAAGCTATCATTTAGAACCAAAGGACAGGTAAAGAGCTTTCCAGAAAAAGCTAAAGGAGTTCGTCATTGTCAAGTTGGTACTCCAGGAAATGTTATAGGTACTTCTCTAAGGAAAAAAAAAAAAAGATGAAAAATATGAATAATAAAAAGGTAACAACTACATATCTATTAACAACTACTTTCATTGTAAATGGAATAAGTGTCCCAATCAAAAGACATAGTATGGCTGAATGGATAAGCAAACAAGACTTTACGTATGTTGCCTACAAGAGACTTCATATCAAAAGACACACACAGACTGAAAACAAAGAGATGAGAAAAGATATTCCATAGAAATGGAAAAAAAACAAAAAAGCAGGGTAGCAATACTTGTATTAGACAAAATAAATTTTAAAATAAAGGCTATAATAAGAGACAAAGAAGGACCCAGTAATCTCACTCCTGGGTATCTCTCCAAAGAAACTCAAAACTACTTTGAAGGGACAAGTGAATCCATATGTTCATTGTAGCAATCTTGGCTAGTTACAATAGCCAAGATAGAGAGGAAACCTGGGTGTCCATCAATGGATAAATGGATAAAGAAGTGGTGGTACATATATACAATGGGATATCTCTCAGACATAAAAAGAATGAAATCTTATAATCTGAAACAACATGGATGGACCTAGAGGATATTGTGCTGAGCAGAGAAAGTCAAAGACTAATGTCATATAATTTCACTTACTTGTGGAATCTAAGGACAAAATAAACAAATAAAACAGAAACAAACTCATAGGTACAGAGAACATTTTGATGGTTGCCAGATGGGAGAAGGTTTGGGCAGGGGGTGGTGAAAAAAGGAAGGGGTTAAGAAGTACAAATCTGTAGTTACAAAATTATCATGGGGATGTAAAATATAGCATAAGGAATATAGTCAATAATATTTAAATAATTACGTATGGTGTCAGATGGGTACCAGATTTATCAGGGTGATCACTTTATATGTTATATAAATGTCCAACCATTATGTTTTCACCTGAAATTAATATAATATTGTACGTCAACAGTGTTTGAAAAATAAACATTTAAAAAAAGAATTTGGATATTTCATATATCATTGAAGCCTCTTATAAGGCCGTTCCCTTCTCTTCCCCTTAGAAGTCATCAGCATTCAGAACATTTTATCATTCCTTGGCATTTCTTCATAGTTATAATACATATGTAGTCTAAAATATTTAGTTTTTCATATTTTTAAATGTTATACAAGGAGTATCGAATCATATGTATTATTCTTATGACATTTTTTCCTGTTCAACATTATGATTATGAGATTCATGGTGATATAAATAGCTGTTTTATTCATTTCACTGTTTAGTAATCACTGAACCAAAATTTATCTATTCATTCTGTTGATGGACACTTGTGTTGTATCCAGTTTTATTATTATAATCTATGCAGTACATTTATTCTGTTACACATATGTAGGACTTTTTCTAGCATGTATATGAAAAAATGCTATATATAAAAAGTTTGGCTATGTATAAAAAAATCATATATATATATGAAAAAATTACTAGGTCATTAAATATGCACCTCAGTAACCTTACTTGATAATTCACACACACCAGAAATGTATGAAAGCTCTCCTTCCTCCACCACCTCACCAAGACTTGATATCCTATTTTTTAAAATTTTCCAATAGTGGTGGGTATAACAATCTCATTGTGGTTTTAATTTGCATTTCCTTGATTAGAAATCAAACAATATATTTTTATATATTTATTGGAATGTTGAGTTTTCTGTGAAATCTCTGTTTATTCTTTTGCCTTTATGTTTTTTTTTTAAGTAGCTTGTATTTTTTAATTGATTTGAAGGAGTTCTTCACATATCATGGGTACTAATTCCTTTCTGATTTTATATATTGTAAACATCTTTTGCCATTGGCTGCTCTTCTCATATTCTAAATATCTTTTTGATGACTAGTTTATAATTTTAAGATAGTCAAATTTGTTAATTTTTCCTTTATGATTTTTACTTTTTGTGTTATATATTAGTTTGAGGAAAATATCCAGGCTTTTTTTACCACACAGATTAATAATTGGTCTAGTAATATATCCTGAATGACTCATCTTTTCCCTAGTGATCTACAATATTGTCTGTCAATATTGTCTGTCATACTTTTCCCTAGTGATCTACAATATTGTCTGTCATGGTCTATTTGTCTATTTCTTCACCAGTATGTTATGTCTTATTTACTATTGTTTTTTTAAATCAATTTTGATATATACTACAATTTAGCCCACATTTTCTTCCTGAATTGGCTTTCCCTGATCCTTTGCTTACCTGTATACATTTTGCAATTATATTAGGATTTTACTTGTAAATGTGTTTGATTGAATTTTTTTCTTATTCCATACTTTTCCCTCTATTGGTTTGATATTTATATACGCTAATTCCATTCTGTTAGTTGATACCATTAAAATGTAAACATGCATATGTAATAAAGTCTAAAGTTAATAATGTGTTCAACCTCTTCTCAAAGAGTAAAAAGATCTTAGAGTACTTCTAACCACCTTCTGGTTTACCTTATGTTGCTCTTTAATAGTTAATCTCAACTTTTGTTTTTTCACTTGTAGTCCTACAAATTATATATTATTATGTGTTGTTTTTCAAAGGATACGGCTTAAATCTACCAACACGTTGGTCATTTCCCTTGCTTACTTTTCTTTTTTCATCACATGTTTTCCTTTAGCATCAATTATTTTTTCTAAAATATATTTTTTAGAAGTAAAGTTCTTTTGTTAGCAAATGTTAGTTTTATAAATGTTCTATGATTTAATTTATTTCACCCTAGTTCTTGAAAACATAGTTCTATTGAGTTTAAAATTTTACATTGACAGCTATCTTTGGTAGCACATTAAAGCTTCATTCCACAATTGTCTTTTGGGCTCTAAAATTGCTGTCGAAAGTTACCTGTAAAAACTCATTACTTATACTTTGTAGGTAAGCAATCTTTTCCCTCTGGCTCTTTTTAAGAGCTAACCCAAGGAGTTCATCCTTAAATTTCTAAAGCCTATTCTTTCATTGTTTGTTTTGGTCTTCAGCAAAAGACTGGAAGTTTTGTATTGAAATTAGAAAAAGGAAGTGTGCAGTGACAGTAGCAAGTAGAGATACTTTTCACTAACATTTTTACATGACTGAATAAAATTTGACTGCATAGCTCAGAGGTGTCTATCTCATATACAACTGTAAGAAGTGACTAAGACAAAGACAATTTGGCAACATAGAAATATGACCAGAAATAAATCTTACACCACAAGAACAATGACATGGAGCTCCAAGATGTAGTCCTACTAAATGGCATATACTTACTACTTGTTAGTATGAGTATTTGGCCCACAACTTAATACCTCAAAATGTTCTACAGGAGCTAAGAGTTGAGTAAGGCAAAATAAAGGAATGGAGTACATTTATTATGATTAATTCATATCCAAAAAAATCACACATGAAATATATTTTCATCTACCCAAATGAATCTTGCTAAAATGTGTTCGCATTTTCTATACTACTCTACAGTGTAGGATAGGGGTTGGATAGCCTATGAATCTGTACATAAGTATTTTGTATATTTGTCATATTAGCTATATTTACTTACTCATAGATTTAGTCATTCACTCAAAAATATTTATTAAGGTGTTCTGTATTCTTGGGACTCATGTTCTTATCTAATTAAATGGATCAAAACCATTCCCTTATTTTTTCACAGAGAAAGAATGCAAAAACTCTTAGGCTATGATAGAATCACAACACAAGTGTGCTATTTAGTTACCATTGAGGAAAAATATTTTCATTAAAATGCAAAATTGAATAAAAGTGTTTCAAAACTAATAACCAAAACTGACCCCAGTACTACTGATTTTAAAAGGCTTTATTGTTTGAAATAGTTGCCAAAAGGCAAGAATAAAGTAGAAAAAATGAAAAAGAAAAAAAAAAGGAGGAAACAATTCTCAACCTGATAAATTCATGTTCAAATTTCAGCTATTTCCCTTTGTTAAAATGAAACTATCATGCTGCTACTTGGAAGGAAAAGAACTGGCCTGATTTGGCAATATTTCAGGAGTATGGAGAAAAGAATAGGAACTAAAGGACTAATTGAGACAATATCTTTCAAAAATCTTAGTGAACTTAAAGATACTTCTAAATATGATTTTAAAATAGTCTATATTAAAAAGAGATTTGTGAACAATTAGGAAAAAAATGCTGCCATATATTCTCTAATAACAACTTATATCATATTGACCTTAATTTGTGAGTAAAATCTCTAGACTCTTCTACTAGTGACATCTTATAGACAGATTTGGAGCATATTTCAGCTAGATAGTTTGTAAAAAAAAAAAAAAATTAACCCAAGACAAAGATGAAACTCTGGGTTCAACCCTTTTACAATTTGGTGAATGCATTATTGATGGTACCCAAGGTGAGTTGTAACGTCTAACAAGATAGAGATCCCTGGTGAGATGATGAACCCTTCAGATTCTTGGTCTTAATCTAACATTTTTATTAAGACTTGGGTTAAAACATTGGTTAAATTTGCATGTGACAAGAAACTGGAAAGAATACTAACATGTTTTATAGAAGAATCAGGTTTCAAAACTGGCTCAACAGCCTAAGGAGGTGAAATTTAATATAAATAACTGGAAAGCCTAACACTGGAATACAAACATAATTTACTGAGTAAAATTTAACAATTTAGCAGTTAAAAACACTAGGGTTTTAGTAGAATGTATTCAATATAAGAAAGTGATAATAAAAAGCAATGATTCTACTGCCTGTGTCAAAAAAGACCCCAGGAAGGACTTGGCCAGCACAGGTTAACTTCTTTGAAGACACTATGGGCTATATCTTATTTCAGATTTCCTATATTCTTTTTGTCAGTTACTGTAAAAGAACTAATAATGCTATCTTACATTTATTATACTACTTTATAATTTTAAAACTTGTTCTGTTTCTGTCTCTCTCTTCCCCTCTTCTCTCCCTCTCTCCGACCTTCCCCTCCCCTCCCCCGCCCTGGGTTTGGTTTAGAGCACACGCTAAGTGAGCATAACAGTGTTTCAGATCTCTGCTCTCTGGTCTACTTGTAGATACTTGTAATTTTTTTTATCAAGGATAGATATTAACTCTTGGAGGTTAGATTGCCCCAAATTTCTTCATAAGTTCCTTCCTTTTCTCCATAAAGATATAATCCTCAGGTGATCTTGCTCCTTCCCAAGGTTTTAAATGCAATGTACATGATGACGACATCCAAATTTCCATCTCCATCTCTGACCTCTTTGTCGATCTCCAGTTTCACACATCATGAATCCTTGACATCTTCTCTTGAATGCCGTATAATACACCTCCAGACCATGTGATATTTCCTTCTAATCTGTTCAATTACAAGTGTGCTACATCTCAGTAATAGCATCATCCTCCATTCAGTTGTTCAAGTCAAAATCCAGGGATCACCTTTGGTATGCCTTCCCCTTCCTCCCCCTTCATCATGAAGCCTATCAAGTCTACCGCCAAAATCACTCCTGAAAACAACCAATTCTGTTCATCACCATTGCTACATCATAGTCTAAGGGCACAACATCTCTCATCTCCAAAACCTTCTATGTGTCCCCTCACTTCCATTCGTGTCTCTTATAGGACATTCTCCAAAGAGTAACCAAAGTTATCTTTCGAAATACACATTAGATTTTCTCATGTCTCTGCTTAAAATTCTCTAATGGCTCCTCATATAATAAAAAGAATATCTAAATTTCTACCATGGCATAGGGTCCTCTATTGCATGTGGCCTGTTCTAATTTTTCCAGCCTTTTGCTCTTTCTCACTTATTCATCAGAAACAAACCACACTGGCTTTTTTTCCTTATTACTTGAACATTCCAAACTCAGTCCTGCTTTATAAATTGTGGATTTTTCTGGTCTCTTTGCCTGGAATTCTCTGCCCCTGAATTTGTAAATGGCTGTTTTCTTCTTGTCATTTTTATCATAGTTCAAATGTTAACCTCCTCAATGATGATGACTTGTAGCTCCCCCAATTACTATCAGAAGATCCTATTTTACTGTCTTCAAAGCAAGCATCACTATATGACAATTACCTTATTTTTTATTAGCTACCTTCCCCTCACAAGAATATATGTAGCAATGGGATCTTAACTATAGTTGCTACCACTATACCCCCAAAGCCTAGAACAGAGCAACACAGAGTAGACATTCAAAAATAAATATTTGTTGAATGAATGGATTCTAAAATAAAGGTTTAAAATATGAGTAAATTTCAACAAGAGTTTAGTGTTAATCAAGAAAAACGACTGATAGTCGACCCTTTCAGCTTTAATGGGAGATGTCATGAAAAGAACTTAGGACCTCTGAAACAAAGGCAGCAGTGGTAAGATGATAGCAGGTAGGATAGATTATGTGCAGTAGGGAGGGCAGCATGGAACAGTAGACAAGTTGCACTTTCCCTAATTAGGGTCCAAAAGTTCCCTTCCAGAGGATTCAGTAATTGAGAATAATACTATAAAGCAGAGTTTTTCAACCTCACCATTGTTAACATTTTAGGCTGGATAATTCTTAGTTGTAGGAGCTATTCTGGGCATTTTAGATGTTTAACAGCATCTCTGGCCTCTCCCCACCAGATACAATTACACCTTTCTAGTTGTGACAATCAAAAACATCTCCAGACATTGTCAAATATCCTCAAAGGTGAGAGGCAAAATTAATTCTGGTTGAAGTTAACTACTGTAAAGGAATTTACATTGGCATTTTATTTACATGTAGCTAATACACAAAATTACTTAAAAAAAACAACAACCTTAAGATGGATGAACTGTTGCAAAACATACAAAAAGGAAATAAAAGGAAAAAAAATGCCTAAATTTTAGAGTGTGCTATGGCTTTAATGGTGGTATGTAATGGAAGTATTTACTTGGTTCCAATTATAACATTCAGAATTTAAGAGGAGGGATATTTTATTTAATTACAATTCGTGGCAATTTCAAATACAAAACTCAAAGGTTTTGTGGCATTCTGCATAGAAAATTAGCTATAAAGATGGAGAGAGTTGTTTTGAATCTCAGCTCTGCTACTTACAAGAAGTATGAGCTTGGGTGAGTTATTTCCTCCTCTATACAATGGGAAATGAAATTCCTACATTTTAGAGTTATTGTAAAGATTAAATGAAGTAATGCATAAAGATGACCTGAGTATGTAATGCAAAATAGTTTCTCTTTGAATGGTGGTGACTTTTTTTCCTAAAGTAAGTGTGCCTTTTCTTTTTATGTCATACAAAAGTAGATAATACAAATGTATAGAATGATACAGAATCAATATACAGTGAAAACACTAAGGAAATGTCTTTATTATTTCCATGCAAATAGAATTTGATGCGAGTCAAGTATTAATTAAGGTGCTGCTTTCTGATTACACGTTGGACTTCCTGATCATAGAAACGTTAATTAGATCTGATCTTTGTGGTTGATGTGCATTATCACACTCTTAACTTCTGATTTAATAATTTCATTTTGTTGAAGTATGCCTTCCTGCCAGAAGTAGGTTGGGGCGGGGCTCCTATGTCACCTTGGGTTTTGAAGCGCATCGAAAGATTAAAATAGAAAAACTCCTTCTGAAACCTTATTAAGGCAGATGAAACAGTAGGACTATCACCTTCAATCGCTGATTTCGAAAGACTTCATCTCTAATTGGTAATAGAATGTTGTGTCATATAGGCATAAATACAATAAATAGCTCACACCCAAACAGTACAAAACCTTCAATATAATTATAAACCATCAGAATAAAAAAAAAAATCTTGCCGTTGTTTGCCTGATTCATGGTTAAACATCTAAGGCTATCTTAGCATGAAAATAAGTTATGTCTTAATAAAACTTTTTCATTCTTATAAAGCTGTGAGTATAGTCTCAAACTGTAAAACCTGGGCATAACATTTAGGTAAGGCTTTGCAGTAAAACATTTTGAAAGTGGCTTTAGAAAATAGGCAAATAATAGTCTTCGAAAGCTTTAAACTGGGTTTTCAAAGGCTCTCTTATTTAGTTTCTCTAGTCTGAATTTTATTATTTAACTTCTTTAAGCTAAGTTCTATTCTCCCTTTCACAATGGGAAATATCTCTTTATTTCTTAAATAAAGATATGTTTCTCTCCCTCCCTCTATAAATTTCTTTCTCTCACTCCGGATTTTTTTTGACTCACAGTTTTCTCTTTGTCTGCATTGTCCTGCCATCTCATCATCCTTCAGTCAGGAAAATCAGAGCCCACATTCTAGATGTTCTTTTATCAATAGTGTAGTCATAAGGTTTTAGTGGGTTCAAATTTTCCCTCTGGTATCCCCTGAAAGATATGTACTTGTCACTAAATGTTCTTACCTCCAAGTATATGTGGGTGCTCCATTGCCCCAAGTACTTGGCTCCATCTTAGTATTGATTTATGATATTATAACTCTTTCCTTCCTTGCCTGCTTCCCCACTAAACTGAAAGAACTTTCCGGATTTCAGTGCCTACCTTTAAGAGTAGGATTACACTCTGAGACCCATGCCTTGGTAAACATCATGTATGTGAACAAGATTCCCAACAGGGCACACTTTGGGTGAGCACAAAGACATGGCCGTAGACAGGAAGTCTGAACACTTATCCCAGGACAGCCCTATGGGGCTCTATAAACCCTGACCTTAGCCTCAGCCCTTTTGACTCTGTAGACCAAGTCTAATTGCTTCAAGAAGGGATCAGTCTTCTCACATAGCTGAGGCACTGGATGGTGGTGAGAACCTAATTCCTTAGATACTTTTGTTCTAATTATGAAAAGACTCTCCTTCACGGTGGTCAGATTACCAGAGAAGGTGTCAATTCCTCTTAATAAGTTGACTATTATAGACTGTTATTGAATTGGGATAAACATCACCCCATTCTAAAATTTCCTTTGCATCACAGAGGAAAAGCCAGGAATTATGCTTCTTGAAATCTCCTCCTCTTTACAGTTCCAGGTTACAGTTGATCTCTATGAAGATTAAATAAAATACCACATGTGAGATGCCAGGCACAATGCCTGGTATGGAGTATTTAATCAAGTTCAGGTGTTTTTCTCAATTTTGGATACTGATGTCACATTAAGAGCAGACATACCAAGTCTAATGAATGTATAACCTTGAGAAAGCCATCAGATATATTAATTAATTGACAGTGATCACTTTTTCTTGAGAAGTGTTAATGATATTAACAGCAAAATCTGGAATTGACCTAGTATAAGTCAAAATGAGGAAGGAATAAAGAACAGTTAAGATAACACATGTGTTGGGAAATTTAAATAATAAGAGTAATTGTACATTGTGTATCACATCAAGATTAGGATCCATTTATTAATTAACTAAAAATGATTATGCTGTCATTTTACTGTGTTGTGCATATCTTCCTAGACCTTGGACCTTAGAATGTAATCTGATGAAATGTTAATTAAAAGAGAACTGGTGCATTCCGAAAAGTAAGAGTAGATAAGAAAATGGCTGTACACACAGCCCTAGCAGCATAATGTCTTAAAGAATTTGTAATAGTCTGTTTTTTTTAAAGAGACAAACTTTGTGTGTACCAGTCTCATTCTAATTAAACTTTGTGTTCTTTGGCTTTTACAAATTTAAAAGTTTCCTTTACTCAGCATCTATTATACACCTTCAGGTACTGATCCCTCACATGACAAACTCAAGACTGGAGGATAGAAGTAAATGTTAATAATGAAACAAACAGGATATATCTCCATTCCAAATAAATAACTAAATAGATATCAACCACACATGCTGAACTAAGAGAAGGAAATTATTAGTTAATAGTCGAAATATTGTTTAGTACTTATAAAATTATTTAATTGCTCAAATTAACCAAGATAGTTTGTTAAAAATTTGTAAAGTGGGTATTTGTATTCCCATTTAATACATGAGAAATTGGGCTCGTTTTGTTCAGTGTTACATGGTAGACAGTGAAAGAGCTAGAATCCAAATCCTCTGATACCAAATCCAGTTAATTTATACTATGGTACTTTGCAAACAAACAAAAAACCAAAACAAAATTAAACTCTTTTGATTAGTTATGTAATACCAAAGACATTGCCTTGCACATAGGAGACATCTTGATGTCTTTTCTGAGGGCCTCTGAGGCACTAGAGCTGTCAGTCTGGCTTTGATCTGAATAAGCCAGCAGGGTAAGATTGTTTGGCATTGACGAAATGCATTTCTGATGTATCAAAAAACAAAACCAAAAAATACTAGTGAGTCAGAAACTGAGAAAGAAGATAGATCAGGTCAACTGATCCCTGCATTATTGGAACCAGTTCTGGTCAGTCCTTGACTTCACTGGTAAAGCCGAGGCAGATCATCCCTGTGCCCTGGACAACATTCCAATTATCCCAGAATGTGGGACATAGAAAAAAGATTAAACACCTTGTTATCTCGTAAGAGTGATTGAGATAGTAGGACACATCTGGAACAGAAATCAAATTCCCAATATGGAAATGGAAATAAATCTCCAAGAATAGGATGTGCCAACAGGCAAAGAGAAATAAAATAAGGGGTACCTAGGAGGTATTTTATTGGGCAGCAGTATACTTGAAAAATGGCATGTGTTTGTAAGTAAAATGAGGCAGCTCTCCATGTACTGAGATGAGGAAATCTCTAAGACAAATTGTTAAGTAAACCAAGAGCACAGTGTATGTGTAGTATGTTCATATTTATATTAAGAGATGCAAACAGCTATATAAAAATATTTTCATCTGCTTATATATACATGGGACAATTCCGGAGGAATATATCCCATTTGCATCTGAACAAGGAGCTGGTGAATAGCGGTGTGAGGGAAACTTACTTTGTACTCCAAACCCTTTTATGTCATACTACAAGCATATGTTATCTGAACAGAAAATATTTTAAATAATAAAAGAAAACAGTATCTGTGTGTATATGTGCCCAAGTGTGAGCTGAAACAAACAAAAAGACTCAACTCTGGACAATTGCTGCACTATTTTCAGAATGAAAAGATGATGCTGGTTCAGATTCAAAAAAGAGGATAAAATTCAGAAACCAGAAAGAAGAAACTTGCATTCCATTGTTCTCCACTCAATCTTTACAAGATAGGCAGACAATATAACTAATTTTAAAATGCAGTGTTTCCTTTCCAAACCCATCCATTACTTTTTCTCATTTGAAGCAAGGAATATTTATGGACATTCCACTGTGAACAAATTGAGCTTCATGAGATCTCGATCTCATTTCTGCACCTAATAAAAGGTAAAGAGACTTTAAAGTGAGTCCAGGCATACTTTATCTCAAAATTAAAAAACTCTAATTGAATTTATATGTGTCAGAAGTGAACTTGATGGTAATTTAAGTGTGTATGTGTGTGTGTGTATATGTATACACACATGCCATTTGGGATATAGATATAGATGCAGATATAATCTATCCCAAATCGTACATATCCAAAAATGGTACATATCCAAAATGGTATCATGCCCAATTCAGCAAACCCTGGACAACTGGAAAAACAAAAGCCTGAGTTCTAAGGTGGCCACATATTTGTGAGACTTTAGTGGAGTCACTGCACTTTAGTTTTCATATCATCCAACTCAGAGCTATAATCCAGGCTAGCCTTCTGGGAAATAAGAGAACATGTGCAAGAGAACCAAGACATTCAAGTTGAGGCCATCACAGACCTGTCAGCTCCTACTCTGTTTGCCAGCTGACAACAGGTGCACACGAGACCCCAGGGGAGATAAGTTGAGATTAACCGAGTTTATATCAGATCATCGGAACTACTCACCTAACCCTTAGACTCACAAATAATAGTTAGTTGTTGTTTTAAACCTCTACTTTAGGGGTTGTTTAGTACGCAGCATTATTGCAACAAGACATAAATTATACAATAAAAAAGGAGGCACTTAAACCATTATATGTTTTACTAATACTTGTTATTTGTTCTAATTACTTGTATGAACATTTCTATTGAAGAGAAAAAGAAGCACCTGTAAGCAGGAATGTAAGTGGAATACATTTATGAGAAAATTATTTTTCTTTTGGGTTCCCTAAATTGGAAAGGTTACCTGTCAATTAAAGATTCTTTCATTCTCAATCTTGATCCTATCTGATGATCTTTTCCCGGAATGACCACGAAACAGATCTCTATATGTAGTATTCAGCACTCAGGCGCAGGAATATGCGTGTCTCTATCCCCTTCTCCTCAGTGGCTTCGAACCAAGTACTCTGAGGGCCCTTACCTAGTTTTGGAGAAAAGTAGTCCTGCTTTAATCAATCAGCAAGTGCGTAGGATGACTGTCTTGTTCCTTTTTGCTTTGGTTTATAAACTATTTCTTCCCTTGTACAGCTCTTCACAACTCCTTTCTATCTGCTATATTGGATGTTGCCCAATTTATGAATCACCGAATAAAAGCCTACTAGGTCGGTAAATTGTAAATTTTTTAATTTTATATGTACATATACATATATACATGTGCATATATATTATATATGTAATTGATAATACTTTAGTACAACTAAGGGCTAAATAAATGGCAATAGTGACACCTGAAGTTCAGATATGTTTTAGGCAGCACACTAGATCTGCCTCTACTATGTACATTTGGACCCTGCCTGGAACAATTATGCCCTTTAGATTCTGGCCTTCATTGTCAGGCTACCCTGATAAAAGCTAAATTTTAAAACCATGTTCTGTTTTTTGTTTGTTTTGTTTTCTTTTGTTTTTACAAAATCCATAGTAAACAGTATTCCATTCATTTCTGGCTTTCTTCTCACATGCTGCATCCCCCAACCTTGGGGTCCACTGTGGAAGTCCTGGCATATCTCACATCTAAGTCCTCTGAGTATTGACAAAACATACAGTGTGCATATTGTTGACTACAGGAACACAGCCCTTAGTGTGAGATTAAGATCAAATCTGAAAAAACTCAAAGGCAGTTTTCACTATTCAAGACTGATCAGTTTCTTTCCTATTTTGTGTGAACCATAATAAGGATGTCACATCCTTTAATGATAGTGAACATCTTATGGGTCATAAAATAGTTAGTTCATTGAGCCCTTATTATGTACGAGGCATTAGACTAAGTGCTTTATATGCTTATATGCCTTTAATTCTTATCCAACCTTATGAGTTAAATGCTATCATCATTTCCATTTTATAACAGGAATAAATGATGCTAGGAGAGGCTAAGTAAATTGCCCAGGGTCACAGAGTTAGCAAGTTGTACAGGTAAGATTTAAACCCAGGGAGTCAGACCTTCCAGCACATGCTCTTTATCTCTCTGCTAGTTAGTTTAGTGGCCTTGTGCAGTGGGGCTGGGGCTCTGCCTTTACCTGAATTCTGAGACTAGTTCTTAGACTCTGCTGCCTAAGAGAGAGGAATGTAAGAGGCAATTTATACAGTACATTTTCTTCCACAATGAAAGGACTCATTTCCTTGTCATAGTGCTATAGACAACTCTGTGGAAAAAATCCCTGGTCATTACCAGGAGCATTAGTGGCAATCTCCCACAAGAAGCAAAGGTTTCTTTGTTCTGATAATGACAAAGATGAGCATTTGGGTGAGGCAGGCTATGACACTGCAATGTAACTTGCTTTCAGCATACCAGCATCTTAGGGTTATTGTGAGACTTAAAAGGAATCATTCGCAGAGTGTATTTATTGTAGCATATAGCACATAGTAAGTGCTCATTAAATATCAGTTTCCTTTGTCACCTTTGCCAAAATTTTTAATATTTTTCTAATTAAATATTAATGTCAGTCACATTATGATACTTTTTGAAAATGGCATTTTAAAAGTCCCAGCTTCTTGTCTGAAAATGCAGTGTGCTGCTAGCCTAAATAATCCCTTGCCTTTAGGACATCATTTTTAGACTCTCTACCAGGAGAATTCGTGTTGGCTGACTGAGGCATGAGAAAGCAATGGCTGCTAATCACATCCTGGGAAAATCTTGAAATGTCAGTGCCTACCCTAAAAGCTAAGCGCTTTTTATTCAGCCACCTACCTGTGACCATGCATAAACTTTGGACATTCCACCAGAGCCCCTTTTTAGGAGCTTGTAATGAACATGCTCGAGTAAGATAACTCTATTATGTCTCTTGCCACATTTATTGAAAATTCTGAATCTTCCAACACATCTTGGATCTGCTACTCAGCAGAGGAGCTGGCACACAGTAGACAATAAGTGTGATATGAACAAGTAGTTCTTTGAAAAGGCCAAATGGCTAAATGTTATTTATAATTAGTGTGAAATATCTTCCGAGAACTAGACTTTTGTATAATGGATGTGACTTATACAGGGAAGAAAATGGCTGTGAAATACATAAATTAATTGCCAATGAAGGAAGAGTAACTTAATCAAAAAGACTACCTAGATGAGAGAATGTTGGCTATTGCCAAATGAATGCTTCTCTGTTGTTGCTCATATTTTAGCAAGCTGTAGGAAGTAATAGGAAGTAGTTTGTCTGTCTCTGTAAGGTCCTTCCCCCAACTCCACAACCCAGAATCTCTCAAATGCTGTAGCTTGTAAGGAAGACATCTTGAACATATCCTCTAAATTTGGTAAAAAAAAAAAAAAAAAAAAAGAAAGAAATTTATCAAGTTATGTTTTCGAGAGAGATAGAGAACAAGAGCGCATAAATATTTCATTTATATGTTTTAGACCAGGAAAATCTGTTCTGATATTACAATGACTCCATGCATTTAGTAACCTATGTGGAAGAGTCCTATGTGTGCTAAAGGTGATATTTTTTCAACTGAGTATCGTAATATTCTTAATAAGCTACACTTTAGACCAGTGCTCAATTTTTAAGTCTTTCATTAACAACACTTGAGATAAAACCATGCTGAAAAGGAGACTCCTCTTCTCCCATTCTATCAGGCACTTAAAATTAATTGTGAAGTTCTTATAATAGAGTAATAACAAAAGTCTCTTCAGTTAAATTAAGGTTACTTGAAAGAACAACACACACTAGGTGGCCTCAAAGTAGAAATAGGAGAAAGGACATAGGTGGACAGTAACGGCATAAAATCCATTGCAGAAGTAATTAGAGATAATCATACATATCAAAACCAATAAGATGATATTTTAAAAATTTAATAACAATCTAATTAGAATTCTACAATTAAAAGTTTAACATTTACGTTACGTCTGAATTTTGGAAACTTTCCAAATTTTTGAAAGAAATTTAGTATCTTATTTCTCCTGGAAGACAGAATAACACCTTCAGTGTGACCTACAAAAGCCATTAAAGAAAAAACACATATATTAGCATCAGAATACATGTACCCTCCAGCAGAGCACACAACTACTGAAATGTTCTGCTATCTTCACAACTCAATTAGCATTAATTACAAGGACAATCCCAAATACTCAGATATCAACCTCAGCACCAAGGTTTCCCCAAGGCAAGCAGGTGGTAAATAACATAGTAGGCTTAAAAATGGAGGAAGTTGACAGGAAAGGGGTGAGATATACTGGATGTCTAGTTAAGGAACATCTACAGAGCTTTACCAATGCTTCCCTATCTGTTCTAAAAACAAATTAAAAAAATTTATAATGTTCATATTTCTTTGATACTATTTGTTTCTTAAATCTGCCCCACTGGTTTGTCTTGTGTTCAGCTCAATTCTGTCCCTCTGTATAGTGCCTTTGTGTCAGATATATAGTTCTTAGCACCTAGCTTTTCCTAATATAACGTAGTTATATCCTCAGAGCACTGATCCTTCTCTATATGGTAGGTGTGTAATTCTGGTATTTTTAGGTGGGAACATTGGTTACTGGCAAAGGCATGTATGGATTGAAAATGTCAGGCATTCCTAGCTCCATTTAGAGATGTTTAGAGCACCAGTTGGTAGGTATTATGCATGATAAGATGTCAAGAATTCACAAGAAGGTTAGAATATTATATAGACAGCAAGTGAGGAAACCAAAGCGCACACCTATATTGACAATGGCCCATAGTTTATTTGGAAAAGAGAATGTTTTGATAATGAGATGATGCTGTGGTGAGAAGAAATGATGGAAACGTTTGTATATGGACAGGAGAGGATGACTATTTTACATAAACTTAAGTTAAGGTACTCTTTTAAACTGGCTTTGGAACGTGTTTTATGCTGCAATGGTGCTAGGGAGCACCAAAAATTAAAACAAACCTAGAAACTGTAGGTCACATTGACTTCAAATTCAAAACATTATGCTCAAGCTATAGAAAGACCATATATGATGGGCAGGGCAATAGCAATAATAATAGTATTACCAGTTACAGTAACAGAATAGCTGAAGACTCCTTGAGGTGATATTTGAAAAAGTGAGATTTTTTTTTTGGTGTCTTGTCACCTCTGCAATGCAAAAGCCAAAGCCTCTGACATAGGTCCTGAGACTAAGAATATTGGTGGAGCAAAGTATCTACCGATGATTTTTAAATGGCCATTTGAATCATTACAACAAAGTATCAGTAAACAAAGAGACTTATTTAAAAAAAATATTTGTGTAATCTGTCTACCTTTGTTGGTTTATTTTATTTTGTTTTGTTGTAGCACAATGTTCACTCCATGAAGGAAGCTTAAATACTTTGTGGATAAAGAACAGAAAGGACCTAGGCTTTCTCCTCTCCCATACTTCCCATGTATGATCAGCAAATAAGTTTTGCTAATTTTGCCCACTGGTCTGTGTTGATATTGTTCATTTTTTCCACCTTAATTTCTGCCACCCTGGCCCAAGCCCCTGATGTATCTCACCTGGATCATCATAATATCCTCCTTTCACTTCATATTTACATTTACTCCACTCTGCATATTAAAGCCAGAATGATCTCAAAATGCAAATATGATCATAATAATCTTTATTTAACACTCTTAAAATGTGAACTATGCTCTTGGGATACTGGCTCACATCGATAAAGTGGCTTTTGAGGCCAGGGATAATCTGGTCCTAGAAAACCTTCTCTGACTTCATCTTATACCACTCTCCCCCAAATGGTTTAGCTCCTTATTCCCTTGTTAAACTTAGGCCCTTCTCTCATATTTTTCCCAAATCCAGAATGTTCTTTCATTCTTTCCTCACTAGGCCAACTGCTGCACATTCTTCCAGTTTGACCCTATCATTTCTACAAAAACATGTCATTGTCCCCAGAATGTAGTATGTTCCCTGCTCTCATAGCTCCATCTAATTCTCCTTTTAGCATCTAACACAAATTTAAAATATTATTTGTGGAATAACTTGTTTCGAAAGTTTTTTTTTCAAGAGTCAAGGACTATCTTACTATTACATACTTCACACTTAGCACTGTACCTAAAACACATTAGTTCAAAACTTATTTGACAAATGAAGAAATGAATAAAATCAGTAAAGAGTACTTTATGAAAGCTTCTCCCATTGTAATGCCAGCTAGGCAATCCAGTGTAGAGCAATAAGAGACCCTTACTCTGGGCTCTTAGTGTGTGTTAGGCACTAGATATACAAAGATAATGCAATGCTTCTTGCTTTTAAACAGCTAACTGCTAGTTTAATGGAGGCAGGGGAGGTAGGCACACAGAACAGTAAATAGATAAACCAGAGTAAAATGTAGTAAATGCTAACAAAGATTTGAACAGTATTATATGGACTGTAGAGAAATGAACACATGCTGAATGATGAATTAAAAGCCCACTCTTTTATAAGGATATAAAATGTAGTCATGTTACTGCTTGGGGGCGATTTGAACTCTGGTGTCTCCCCGGTGGGGTTGGGAAATGAAGAAGTGAAATTCGCATTTTTCCTGGTTCTTCCTCAGCAACATGGCAAAGAATTAAAGGTGAGCGAGATTCAGAAAACAATTAACGTATATTTTTGAAGGAGATGGGCCACGATAAGGAAGGCTGTAGCCCTGTGGAATTTGGGAGGTGAAAAGATAAAAGACAGAGTACACTCTAAGGGAGGAATGAGTTCTCAGAGAAGAGGTCTGTAACAGTGCAGAAGTGGGAAGGTCTGTATTATATTAGGGCTGGAATGGGTGGTTACAAAGGCATTGCTAGGTAATTGGTATATGAGGGCATTTTGATTGACACTTGGCTGCTATATAACACTTTGCCTAGTGAGTATGTGTTTCCACAGAATTTAGTCCGTTATAAATAGATTCGTGAACTTCTGGGCATAAACATAGTATTATAATGATAGTATAATGAGGCTGAGATTGTGAGCAGGTTAGGGCAGTACCTTCTGCTTATGCGTCTGTGGCTGGATTAAATCAGCTTTAGGTTATGGCTCTTCTGTCCTTTGTCTCTCAGGATGTAGGAGCGATTTTTTAACTACAAATGGGGTATTCTTTGGGAGGTCCTTGGGCTGGGCTTCCATTCCTCTGTTTCCCTGTCACCCATGTCTGACTAACTACCTAACAGTCACATTTGAGTCTCAGAAAGAAAATTAACACAATAGTCAGTGTTCAGAAGTAGACAAATCTTGTCAGCCAACACTGCTGTTCCAGGCTTATTTGTAGCCATTGATTGTTTCTCACCAATATAGAAGCTAAGCAATGTGGAAACGGAGACTTCGACTAGATTTTCTAAAACTCATCTCAGGGAACATCAACTTCTTATCTTCAACTTTCACCATGTCTTGTCTTCATTGAGTTGATTCAACTCCCATAAACTCCTTCACTATCTAACTCCTAGGATTGAGGGCTCTACTGATATTGAGCTTTTCTTATGATTTTGTTCACTCTAAATTCCACGTTTAGGTTTGCTATCTCTTCCCAAACCTGAAAATTACATTTTGACAGCATATTTTAGAAAGCCATTGTGTCAGTTTATGAATGAATGAAGACATGTAGTTGGGGGTGGAGGTAGGAGGAAATTAAGGGAGTAACTGTACTCCTTGAATATCTTATACAATTATATAATTTAAAAAGTTTTTTGGGGGAGGGAGAATAATATGTTCACAATGTATTTTTTTTAAAAAAAGGAAGTTACCGGAGGCATTGTAAAACTAAGGCCATCAGACAAGGACATAAAGCAGTGAAATGATGGTGGGTTTTAATACATATGAGTTTCTTCTCCAATCCAATACCAGTACTGTTCCCCCTTCCACCTCTGGACTAATTCTATTGTTAGATAGTCAAATATGCTATTGACGGGGTAGTTATCCTAGATGCAAATCTTGAGTATGGAATCGCAGTTTTCAGCTTTTGATTAACCAGTTCTGAATTTGTTAAAGGCTATGTATTTCTATTAACAGAGAAACCAAATGTTAGTCTACAAAGTTAAACGGAACTTCAAAATAAGCTATAAACATGATTTTAACTAGGTCACTTCAAGGCTATTGCTAAAGGGAGAAAAAGGCTTCTAATTGCTTGCTGTTGTAACTGCTGCACAACCTAATATCTCACAGTGTGAACAGTAAATTAGAATAACTTTTCATTGACAAAAATTAAAGTTTTTCATCATTCCTAAATTCCTGGGGATTTCCCCCACTGCTTCTATGTGTTTTAAGCTTTTCAATTAAATCTCCTGGGTAGTGGTTGCAAGAATGCCCACTGATAAGGGAATAGTTGTCTCTGGGAGAGTTAAACTATTTAAATAGCAATTTGTCTGGTTACTCCTGTATATGTTGAATCTCTCAGTGATGGTACCTTACTAGGACACACTGCCAAAAGCCAAGTGCAGATTACATTACCTTGCCATCAGAACTGAACTGATAAATTTAGTTTTGGAAGAGAAAGTTTATGTAAAGTCAAGAAGTCAAGAATAGTTAACCTTGATAACTCACTTGTTTTCTCTAGAATAATTTATTTTGACATTTAGGAGTATGCACTAGGAATGCAAACCCTGGTGAACATGCCACTGTAGACTGGTGTGACAAATAAAAGCCTCTGCCTTCCGATTTTCTATCAGCTTTGCTTCCAACTCACCTTGATCCTTCCCACTGAGTGTTTTGAATGCTTTAGTGGGCTGCCACAGAGACCATGCTGGAATCACAACTGTTTTGGTCTGTCCCTGGGCTGGAGCAGTCAATTAAAATCAGCTTAGAAGAAGCCCTAGAAAAGGTTGTATTTTTCTCTATAAAATATTTCTGATGGGACTAAGGGAAAAGACAGCTTTTAATTTTAAACAGTATATATGCTTGAATGATAGGTCGAAACAGCCATGTGGAAAATTGGCAGCATGGAAGGCTGGGGCAAAAATAACAATATTATTTTAAATTTAAGTATTAATTCTGATTGAAAAACACAAACCAGAGAAGGGGTTCCAGAGTTGACAGTAATGAGATAAAAGATGAATTCATTTAAGAGATCTTTATTTTCTAAAACTCAAACTTGCCTTAAGCAAGAGAACATTTGCAAGATATTACAGATGAAAGAAAAGGGCAAACAGATTAGTAATCTTATTCCACATATACTACATATGCTTAGTTTCAAAACATGTATTAGTGTGAGGAACTGCAAATGGGAAGTTTTTTTTTTTTTTTAACTGAGCAGCTTATAAATAAGCTCAATGCAGATTTGATAGTCGCTTAAAACCCACAGCCTCCATGATAAACTGGGCATCTCAAACTATATAAAGGCAAACAACTTTGATCCCTCTTTATTGCTCATATGCATGAAAAAAACTGTTCACTAGTGTGTTTTCCAAGCTCTTGTTCACAATAACATGTAGCTACTATGACTATTTTAAAAATGAGACACAGGAAAAATTAAGTAGCATCCTTCCATGGAAGCCTGGTAGTTCAGTATTTACTAGAGAACTAAGGTTTGGAAACTGGAGAGCTGTAGAAGCTGCAGGTTGGAGTGATCAATTCTGAGGATTCTGCTTGAGAAGCCCAGCTGGCATGTTAACTCCAAAGGATCCATAGAAAATTCAACAAACTTTTTGGTTGGACTTACATGTTCTACTGGGTTCAATTTAAAATATGCTCATAGCTAGGCCATTAGCATTCTTCCAAATTTATATTAGCCATGAACTCAGGAAGATTTCTTGGTACAGATTTCTGGTAAGGTGCCTGAAAGTATTTGACCTATAAAGATAAAATCTAAGATTTCTTAAACTTTTATGGACAGTTAAAAAACATAATTAAAACATAAAGTAAAACACGTCTGTGTTTTTATTTATATGTAATGTGGCAGACTGCAAAAATGTCATGATTCTTTGCAGCTTCTCTCATCAAGAGGTAGAGTCAATATACCCATCTCTTGAATTGAGCTGACCTGTGGCTTGTTTCGGCCAAGGGAATGTGGTAGAAATAAGGCTGTGCAAGTTCTTAACCTGAGCCCCAAGAAGCTTTGCCTGCACCAATTCAATCTCTTAAAACCTTGAGCTACCATGTAAACAAGCCAAGATTATCCTGCTGGATGGTGAGAGATACATGGTCTAGTTGTTCTCATGCCCCCAAAGCCAATTACCAGCAACTCCAAGAAGTAGAGAAGCTGAACCGCCTGGTAGTTGGGTCTGCATTTCTCAGATCCAGCCTCTAGCAGACATTCAAATTAATTTTGTGATTTTAATTTATAAATAATTTAAATTCTCCCTCTTATAATTTCATTCCTTTCCCAGACCGTCTCCCAGCATTGAGCCTACTCAGGGAACTAAACCTCTAATGAACATTTCATTTGCACGATTTTTTTCAGTTATAGTGCCAGTATCATGAAATGAAACACTCTAGCTTCTCTATTCTTGTGGTAAAAATATCATTCTGTAGTTCTGTTTTCTCTCTACCTCTTTCCAGAACGATATGTACATTTCTTACAGAATTTACCATAATTCAGCTGTTCTTCCTTATTAACTTTGATATTCTTCTTCCTTTAGTAATGATAATCTGATCAATACTTCTCATAAAAGAAATGGAAGAAATGTTCTGTTTTCATTTTTCATTATTAAAAGAATATATAGTATAGTAAAAATAAAAGATCACCTCTCCCCTCAATGAAATGAGCTAAGAGTTTTCAATTGATAGGTTCACTATATAGCTAAACACATCTCCATTTAGGCATTGATTGACCTGCCATAAGCACATCTTCTGGAGCATGGGGACACAAAATCAGTCAGCATTCCAACCTGATTGCAATTAGAGTTAGGAAGTCAGATTGGCACACTTTATTCTCTGGGTATGCAGTGATGGATATATCTAGAGAGAAGATAAGACATGAACAACTGAAGACAAAAATACAAACTTCTGTTTTCCTTACTCTGAAACACTTGGGGGTAGTTTTTTCTTGTACTAATGAGCGGTCGCATTTGCAAGACATGCTCAGAAAATGTACTCTCCAGTGAAGCACTCATAGAATAAGCTGTTTTTCTTATTCAGCAAATATTCTCTGTTGTCCTGTTTGTGTCCAGCACTGTTCTAAGCTCCAAGAGTATCATTATGAATGAGACAAACAGTGCTCTATTGACACTTTAAATTCTAGTCTGGGGAGATAAGTCTGATAATGACAACCAAAGACATGCACACACATGCACATGCACACACACACACACACACACACATACATACACACACACGAAATATACCACATAGTAGTAATTGCTTTCCAGAGAATTTAATAGGATAATTTTCAGGAAGCATACAAAAAAGAGTTGCTATGGTTTAAATTGTGTTATTAAATTGTGTCTCCCTCAAATCCATATATTAAAGCCCTAACTCCTAATGTGAGGGCATTTGCAGATCTTTAAAAGGTAATTAAAGTTGAATGAGGTCATAAGAGCGGGGCCCTAATTTGGTAGGATTGGTAGCCTTATAAGAAGAAGAAAGATCTATCTATCCTTCTCTTCCATGTTAACAAACTGAGGAAAGGCTGTGCGGTTGAAAGCTTAATCTTGAACTTCTAGCCTCAGTAACTATAGGATAATAAATTTCTGTTGTTTAAGTCATCCAGCCTATAGGATTTTTCCAGTTTCACTGAGATAGAATTGACAAATAATATGTTTAAGTTTAAACTGTACAACGTGTTGACTTGATACACTTATGTATTACAATATGACTACCACCATAGCATTAGTAAGTGCCTCCTGCACGTCACATAATTAGCATTTCTTTTTCATGGTGACAACATTTAAGATAGTCCCAGCAACTTCCAAGTATATGATACAGTACTATTAATTATCATCATGTTATACATGAGATCTCCATAACTTATTCATCTTATAACTGGAAGTTTATGCCCTTTGACTACCATCTCATTTCCCCCACCCACCAATTCCTTGGTAACCACCATTCTATTTTCTCTTTTTAGGAGTTCAACATGTGGTATTTTGTTATGGCAACTCAAGCAGACTAAGATAAGAGGAAAGCTCATATAAGGAAATGAAAAAATCTGAACAGGAGAAAATGTTATTTCATCTCTCCTGACATAGAAATTTCCTATAGAGGCTACTTGGCTTTAGAGTGATGTCTATATTCCTGAATCATGTACGCATTTCCAATTCATTGCTCTAGTCTTACTTGCTTCTTCCTTCAGCACCTCTTCCCGGTGCTTTCCTTTCTCCCCGCTACCCCTTTCCCTCCTTCTCTGCCTGCCATTCCCAGAAGGACCACATTGTGGTCTAAAATCTAATAGTCCAACAGTTCACTAACTGTGAAGCCTTCTCAAGTTATTTAAACTATATAAATCTTGGTTCCCTTATCTGTAACTTGGGGAAAGAATTGTTACACTACAGGACCACTGGGAGGATTAAATTAAAACAAAAGTGCTTTGTCTGTGGAAAAATGAGTATCATTTTACTTATATTTTCTCTTCTCTGTCTCAGCCCTATCTCTCATGCTTATGTGACTACTCAATACACAAGCAGAAGATTCTGTGCTTTCTCACAATGTTTCCATGGTGTTTCTTTATCTCAAACATTCCAAGAATCTTTCTTTCATTCCTTCATTCCTTCATTCCTCCTATTGGTTAATCTACTTCTTTGTTGTTTTCAGATCTCGGTTCGCTCCTCCAGACGGTTTCCTCAATTTCCCAACTCTACCCTCCATTAGTATGTTCTCATAGCACGTGCACCTCTCACATATAACACTTATCACAATCGTGTCTTTACACTTATTTGTATGACTGTTTGGTCTCTTTAATTCAGTAGTCAGACTTCTAGGAGGGCCGGAATTAAATTTACTTTGTTCAATATTGTATCCCTAGCATCTGTCATGGTGCTTAGTGTGTAAAAGGTACACTCACATTTTTAACAATAACATTTTTAATAAAACAATTTAAATCATTTTTTCAGGATTATTTCAAATTTCATATTTTATAATATATTGTGGCTTTGGGAAAGTTAATTTATATCTCAAATTTTTAAGAAATCTGTAAATCATGAGGTTGCATTAGTAACTAAGGTTTCTTCTACATCTAAAATCTGATTCTCCACTTTGCATATTTCTGAGCCACCCCATCTCATCTATTAGTTTCAATAATTCATACTACTTTATTTCTAATAATTAGCCATTTATCCATGATAGTTATAGGACAAAGTGTTTCTTAATAGTAATTGAAAAGGCTAAACCTTTTCCTAGCCACATAGAGAACAAAGCTAGAAGGAACGGTGCTAAATCACCAATACAATTTCAGATGTAAACTTCAGTTAATTTGTTTGCTTACCCTTAATTTTTGCTTCATATCCAGAGGAAGTATGTGCATTTTTTTCTTCTTTTCTTTTTTTTTTTTGATATAAAACATCCCATATGCTTGACCACTTTTGAAAATAGGTGAGTGATCAAAGCCTAAAATTCAGAGGCACTGAAAGCTCTCCCACACTTATCCCTTCTAAGAAAAAGGCAGTCATTTTAGAGACCCACTTCATATTTCAGAACATAGAACTGAAGGGCCTAAAGTATAGTCTATAAGAGTTGTTCTAAAAGGAACACAGACATGAGAATAACAGCAGTGCAAGTTCATTGATGCTCAGACACAAATGTGAGCAAAAAGCCAGTGGCACTGCCAGAACCTTGTTCAAATGGGTGTACATATGGGCTTTAGAGCTTTCCCTGAAATGAGCCTTCCTTTTGCGCTTGATTTTAAAAGCTTTCTCCCAGCTACAATATCCAGCAACTCAATACCTAATGCCATCTTTGAAAAGAACACAGACTCTGAAGTCCCTTTAAAGTTGTAATTAGGTTGTTTCCCTTATGAAAAGACTGGAGGAAGAGGGTGTAAGCCAACTCTCTTTTCTCAGATAAAATTACCTTTGAAGAGTTTTCAGGCAGCCGAGTGTGCCAGAACTATTAAATAGCATGTCACACCTGATGCGTTGATTTAATGCTCTGGTACACTTCCATGTAAGGAGAGTGCGGTAGAAAATTCCTTTCTCCTTACACTGGACATTGATTTTTTTATACGTACTCTTTGGCACCTTCATCTCACTTAGAAAGGTCTGAGAGTAACATCAAACCCAGAGAGGAGAGGTGGAAGAGAAGGACTCTCATTTAGGAGTATAGCTTTCTGAGCCAGCGGTCTGTCAGAGCTGTCCAGATTACTTTTCCCATTACGTTAGGAATAATAATAATAAAAAAAAGCAATTAATAGTATGGAATGCAACCCAGGTCTATTAGTTCCTCGCAATAAGGGTCTCAAAGGATGAAAACTTATTAAGTATCAAGTACTATTCTGAATACTTTGTTGGATATTCCCATTTAATACATCAACCCTTTGAGATAAATATTTTACCTATGTTTTGTAGACAAGGAAATGATATAACAAACTGCTGAGGATAACAAGTGGAGATCATCCTGAAAGCCATTTCAAGTTTATCTGAGACTTAAGCCTGTGCTTGTCTACTTCATGCTAATGCAAGAAGAAGAAAGAGGAAGAGGAGGGGGAGAAGGGGAGGCCATTAATTTCTCCTTCTGTGAGCTTAGTGGAATTGCATGGAAAGAAAATGGCTCTAGCAAACTTTCACCTCTGTCCAACTGTCTCATTAACTTATAATCATATTTTAGAAAGGAAATAATCAGAGTACATGCAGTTAATTCAGACTAATTACTTATTTATTCAACAAATATTTGCTACCCCTTTCCTCAAGGTGCTTAAAGTCTACTAGAAATGGGGTGATTGGAAAAAAAAAGGTAATTGTAGTGTAATCAGCATAATTTAATACAATAACAAGGGGCTTCCATATTAATTGCTTAATGAAGTATACTTCTCCTCCATTATTAAAAACAGAAAAGAATGCCGCAATAGAGATAGATATACAGAGATTTTTAGGAGAACATAGGGGAGACGGACAAATAATTTTTGGAGAATTTGTAATACATGAAGGTGATATATGAGCGACATCTTAAAAGATAATTAAGTGTTTATTAGTAAAATCAGGCTTAAGAGTATAACGACAAAAATGGGAACTGCAAAAATAAAGGATGAAGCATGAAAGAGTCCGAGAGTGCAGGAGTGTGGACTGAGTGTGGAGGACTGACAGAAAAATATTGCAAGTCTTACTTCTCTACGTGAATAGATTTTATTTAGATTAATTTGAATGTACTTGAGCAGTGTATAATACATATAATACAAAATATCAAGTTGTCTCCAGATTTTCAGACCCCCAATTATTTTTTCATCAAAATTAAATAAGATTTTTTAATGAAGATAAGGTAGTGCTTCTAACATATTCAATAAACTATCTAATTTGGAGGGTTGCAAGTAGAAGGTGGATATATGGAGTCCAAGGGTTTGATAGTGGGCATGATGAGAATAAGATGTTTCATTGTAATCATTGGAAGGATTAGTAATTTGTATGTAATCTTCACAAAAGAACATAAAGGGTAAGTTTCAATGACAGTACTTATATAGAGGTGTACATATATTCAATATTACTGTAAAAATTAACTGGATGCTTAATAAGTGTTAATTATTTTGTGCTAATTTTTAGAAGATTTACTAAAATATATTGTGCAAGGTTCTTATCTAATAAATGGAGTATATATCTAGTAGAGGACAAAATACAAATGTACATTAAATACACTGCAAGATAGAAACGATCCCTTGATATTAATCTGGGATCTTAATGATAGAAAAAACAAACAAACAAACAAACAAAAAGTTCTACTTAGTGACCCAAGGCAAAAATGTCTTAAGGATATGACATCTTATGTAGAACCTGATGTTACATACTTATGGTAAGGGCTTTGAAATTAATTTGAAAGTAATTTGCTCTTGGTCCTTGAATTTTTATCAGCCTGAATTCAAGAAAATCTTGGATGTAACATTTACCTTTGCCAATATCTTTTTCTAAAACAGTGCTTTTTAAAAAAGCCTCATTTCTTTTCTGATTCTGTAATAATGGAAGAACACATTTTGAATAAGTTCCGACAAAAATCTAAGTCCTGAAAAGAAACCACAGGTGGAGCAAATGATTTTGGCACTTGTCAGGGCTCCCAATCTAGACAACTCTGAATTTAAGAAGGCTAGAATCAGAAGTTGTTGGAGATAAAGAAGACAGAAAATCTCATTTTATAGACAAGAAAACTGAGACTCAATAGCCATAAGTTCGCTCAGGTATTTTATGTCACTCAAAAGCTTTAAATCAACCCTTTGAATGACAGAACCATATTTGAGCCATTTTGGTATGCTCACAAGCCTAAGCTTGGTATACATTAAGAACTTAGAAATAAATTTATCGACTGAACAAATTTGAATTTCTAGGACTGACTGAGTTAAATTCCCATAGAATGACTGCAAAGGATTAATTTAAAAATTCTACAAGATACAGTTACAGTTCCTAGTTTATTATCAGTCTGGACCTGTCTTGGAATTCCAATGTACATGCACTAGGAATTGTCTGTATAAAACATAGTCTTGTGTTGGTTCAGAGAATTAGAGACTCACGGTTGAACAGGCTGGGCTCAAGGGTTCAAAATATAGGCAAATTTATTCATATTAATTTTTTTTTTGCATCCACAAGCTACAATTATTAGCTGGTCTCATTTTCAAAAAGGAAACTAGAAAAGAATTTGGATAGCTTCACTTAAAAAAATCATATTTCTTTACTAAAAAAATGAAGCAGTTAAAAGCATTAACTCTAGAACTTGACTGCCTGAAATCAAATCATAGCTTTCCTATTAAATGTACGTATTATCTTAGGCAGGTTTTTGTAATCTAAGTCTCAAATTTTTTATTTTAAAAGTAAGCATAATGATATATGATTTATAGGAATGTGGTGATGATTAAATAAAGTATCTAAGTAAAGTATTTAGTCCTTCATCTGGCACAGAGTAAATACTCAATAAATACAAATTTTTACTGATTTTGTAATACCTTGTGCCTAATATCTAATTCTTACTTCTGAGAAGATGTGAATTACTCCTTTTCCAGATCGATTAATTTTAGAAGTCTGCTGTTATATAGTCTGTCTCACTAAAATATATATATTAATCTGTCTTTAGGAAAATTTAAAACCAATCACTTCTATTACTTTTTTCCTCATAAATGTGGGTAAATGACCTGTGGAAAACAATCAAACAAAATACCCTACAGATTTCTAGTCAAATTCCAACTTCCATTTATTTTATGGGTCAGACCACAGGTTAAAATACTGCATTTCTTTTCTTCCAATATACATATTATAGAGAAGATAGGGAGAAGGTAGAACAAATTTAAAAATGTGGCTTAATTTTGAAAACTTTGATCTATATTTAAATTTCACCTGGGAGTGGTTCCTTAAAAGGTAATATGGCAATTTAAGTAAATTTCCCCTAAAACAACCTAGAAAGAAATAGGATTAATGCTAATGAAACTGACTAAGGAACTAAATAGACTATAAAAGCTTAGGCAGCTATCCTGAGCACAAAAAGGTGTGGAAAACCAATCTAAGGTAAATCAGTTCATCACAAAAACACATTGTCCAATTAGAGGTATTACGAATAATACCTTAAGGCCTATCACGATAGATGGGGATGGTCTTTTTTATTCTTTTATTCTGAGGCAATCTCTTTGCAGAACTTTATTTGTATAGCTAACAATCTGAATGAAAGAGCTCTTGTGAAGACTTCTGCAACATTATTGTTGCCAGGGAAACCGTTTCTTAATTTCTAGTGGCTGAGTGCCATAGAATACATGCTACCAAGAAGGAAAAAACTTGGTAACCTGAATTTGTTGGAGATTTTATTCTTAAGGGGTTCTCTTTTAGGGCCTGCAATTTAAAGTAGAACCATAAACCCCCTCCTTTTCACTTCACTGGGTTCAAATGCTCTACCGAATAGCAGTTTGATTTTCAGTTGATGCAGCAATAAAGTGATTATCATTCACAGCAATTTTAAATTTAATGTGGAAAAAAATGAATGTAGGTCCTTGTTCAATTCCAGTGGAAACAACACAGAATTGTCCTTCTGACAGCACAAACCAGTTTATGGGAGAAAAGCCTATTGTTTCAATTTACAGGTTTCTTCTTGCTCAAACCAGAGAGAGCTTTATGTATGTACTTTTGTGAGGTATTGTTTCATGGCTCACAACAGTGAGTATTTTATGTGGAACAGAAGACAAAGAAGCAAACCTGCCTGGATTAAAAAAAAAAAAAAAAAAAGGAACAAACCTTCATCTCATTGTACTAAAAAAGATCTGTTCTATGTTAATTTATTTACAATCTATCTTTTCCAACTTGATTTTGCTTATTTTTCTCAAAATTATATTTTAGATACATTATTATTTTAGGTCCCCTGGCCAAAATAAAGTATAAACTATAAATTCGCAGCAAAAAAATAATTCCTATAAAACAAACTAGAAAGAAATAAAAGGGAAAAAGTAAAGGAAAATGCTAAGAAGAGACTGCATATTGCAACTTTCAATACAGATGCTTTTTTCTTAGTAGCATATGGATTCTTTAACAACTTTACTTTGCTGCAACTAAACTGAAAGTAGCTTTTAAATATCCATAAATGTCTTTGGTTTTATTTCACCCACATAATAGAGGCATAACCCAAACATGCTTGTCTAGGACTTTTGCTCTTTCCCTGCTCTTACAAAGGAATTTAACCTCCTCAAAGTTTAAATCTTTTATCTTTGATTATTCTTCTGCATTTTTTTTTTTTGACTTGGTAGTACTCCCGGAAACCTTCAGGAAAACAAAAGGATCTAGATCCATATTTTTTTTTTTGTTCTCGGGGCTACTGTAGTCAGTAGATAGGAAATCTAAATGGAATCAGCTGGGGCTCTTGGCAGAGAGCCACAAAATACAACAGGACAATAGAGTCTAAAATGTGTCCCTTACAAGAATGTTATTCAGGGAAATACTCAAAGATTTATGAAATATATCTTTGAGAAGACTGTTTTTTATTTAAGGGGTAAAAACATCCTTTTAAAGACCAGTGAATAAAGAAAAACTGGGCACTTAAAAAATCCAATTTCTTGTCATTACTCCATCGGCATATGAATCAGTGAAAACAAGCATGAAGACTTCAGAACTGCTGAACTATATATGCAGCCTTTGTGCTATTAAAAATAAATACCTTGCAAAACTGTAATATGTAATACTCTTTTAAATTAGTAGGAATTGAAAATTTTCATAACATTGCCGAAAATAAATGCCATCATCTTCATTTTATATGTGGGAGAGGATAAGCTAATCAATGAAGACCAGAGCTGGGAAAGGACAGATTTCCTGGCCTTGGTGAAACTAGCAAATGATACTTTACTTAATTTCCTAACATCAATATCCTCAAGTGTCTTGAGATAGTATATAAGAAAGCATAAAACAAAACACTCAGGAGTGTGTGTTCTTAGTGTCCAGCGTTGGGAATAGGTAAGTAGTTTAAAAATCTATTTAAAGTAATTTTCAGAAAAGATAGAGACAAGCTATGTGATATTATTAGCAGTATAACCCTTTTTTTAGTATTATTTAAATGTGTTAAGAATTTGTAGTGAGATAGAACTATACATAAACTCAGAAATTAGAAGGAAAATAAGTGTGTAGTGTCTACCATGCACCAGATAAATACAAAATCCCACCAAAATTCACATCCTATAGGGTTGATTTTAGCATTATTTTGTATATGAGAAAACAGAGAATCAGAAAGTTTCTATAACCTATCAAGAGTCGTACAAATCCAGGTGGAATCAGAACCAAATGTATTTGGTTTCTAAACCCCATTTTCTCTCCACGCTACAGAAGAATTGCTTTATGGTTTTCAGTGTGAATCACTACTATGCTTTCATTCCTCCCAGACTTCTTCCTGGGAGTAAAAAGCAAGCCAACCCAAAATGATGCTGACTTAATCTTTCCCTTGACTTTTCCATTTTTACACCACCATCACTGTATTAAGAAAACTGCCTTATATTTTGTAATTTATGTAGCTTATTTCATGTATATTTGAGAATTCTATTACATTTGTAACTTTATGCATTGTAATACATCGTAATTCTTTACTCCTATATAATTTGTTGGGAAGGGGGTGTGTAGAATGTATGCTTACTGATGCCTGCCTAAGATTAGAAATATTCAATCACCAGAATATATGTATGGCATATAAATAATGTCTTTTCTATCCTTTAAGTTTTTGTTTTTAATCTTTGGACTAAATTCTCAACATTTGAAAAATACTAAATTACTTGTCAGTATTTTCTTCTCATTCTGTGCTCATCTATTTCTTGTTGGGACACAGGTTGAATCAAATAGTTGAAGAGGCTTGATTAATGCTGAATAGAGAAAGGGACCACTTCAGAGTTCTCAGGCTCTTTAAAATTAAAATTAATAATAATATTTTTCCTAGATTCAAGGAGGTGATCTCCTAGAATCATATTCAGGTTTTAAAAGGGAAATAAATTTAACAAAATATAGAGGAGTAAACACCTATAAACTTATATTTCTATTGCTGCATTATTCACAGTAGCCAAGATATGGAAACAACCTAAGTGTCCATCAATGAATAAATGGATAAAGATGTGGAACAGAATGAAATAGTATTCAGATGAATATGGTCTGAGGATCTTAAGTAAAACATGGTGATTATAGTTGACACCACTGTATTGCATAATTAAAATTTGCTTAGAGATTAGAACTTAAATGTTCTCTCAAAAAGCAGAAAAAGATAAATATATGAGGTGATAGATGTGTTAACAAGATGGTTGGAATCATTTCACAACATATATATATATATATATATATATATATATATATATATATATATATATATGACAAATCACCATGATGTATAAAAATATTGTACAATTGTCAATTGTACCTTACTAAAAAAAAAAAACAGATTTACTTGATCATGTAAAATGTGCAGGCAATCTGGATTTGATTCTACTAATACCTGGTATGCAATGTCTCCTTTCTCTCTCTCTCTCTCTCTTGCCCCATCCCTCGCCTTTTTCAGCTGTAGGTACGTCCTTTCCAAAGCTACATTCTCTCAAGGCATGGATTTAAGGCAAGTGGCCTTATTCCTTTAAACATTTGCTTGGTAAATTTTAAGAATCCCATATGGCTTGGTGGCCATTAGCTTTGGTCACGACTAACGGTTCTAACCCCTTCTGGATACCACAAATCTGATTCCATCCTATTACTCTAAGAGCTATGTTTGAAGTTAAACCTGTTAAAACTTTGCATCCAAGTTTAGAAACACTAAGATAAGGCTTCGGGAAAACTAGGCTACTTCTTTTCATAGGAATAGAAGATTGTATTTCAATTGTTAACCATCACTGGTAATCTCAAAATCAGTTACAAAGAAAGGAAATTTTTCTTGAGTGCAGACATATCACATTTATAATAGTGCATACCATACCATCTGCACACTCCTATTAAACGACAACAAGAAAGGACCTCAGGGACAAACTATATTTATCTTGTTCTCTTTTTCGTTTTTGAATAGTTTTAAACATATGGCCTAGATATGATTTCTTACTTACCTCTGAGTAAATAGAGCTCAAGCTTCTTTCCCTAGTGAATTAAAATACTGGTTTCATTGGTAATACCCCATTGGATATCTGAGAAATGGGATCACTACCAAGGCAATTGCTAACACTCACTGGTAATGTGCTAGGGCACAGGCCAGCTGTTAGGAGGAGGCAGAGCAAATGCAGAAAAACAGGAACAAAGAAAAACTTATGCTTTTCTTCTATTATCCTCATCTGGCTTTTCAATCAACTCAAGCAATCTGTAATGAATAAACATAAATATTAGCAATACTAAAAGGGACGATTGCTCAAAAGATGATGACATGTTGTGTTACAAAACGGGACTGTATGTTATTCACACTAAATGTATAGGATGAGATCACTGCCCATGTGAAAAGAAGGTCGGCAGCTAGCAGTCTCCTGAATGCCATTTCAAATCTCCTGAATGCCGTTTCATATCTCTTGGTGTCAGAGGAAACTGTGCTTCTGGTGGAGCATCCAGAACTTTGGAGCCAGAAAATACAGTCAAGTACATATAGAATCTTCAATAAAAACACTGGAGGGAGTAGGAAGGAGAAGCAAGAGAAATGTGTACGGCCCATGGGCTATTTTAAGTTTCTCAATACTAGAGGGAAGCTGGGACAATAAATTTCTTAAGACCTTTCAAAAGCCAAAGAAGCATGACAATCTGTTGGTTTAAAGAGAATTAAAAGGCATGTGGATTCTACTACAATTAAAGATAACTATTGATTTGAAACATCTATTTTTTCAGCTGTATATATTTACAAATGTTTCAGAGGGTAATCTACATAGAACACAGTACAAACAACGGAAATGTAACATATGTCAAAACCTTCTTTTAGCACATTTATTTCCTGAATATTTTATTGGCACTCTGGAAATAGTGTGGTAGAAATGTATGTCCAAATGCTGAAGCTGGGTTATATGGCTCCCCTAGTATTTTTCTGGAGCCAAATTAGACCGAACTTTATAAACATATGCTGGCAACTGCAGGACTTTCTCAGAGTCTCATGCCTGGAATAGAAGAGGTTTCAGTTCCAGATCATTAAGGTGCACTTAGATTTCCAAGCCCAGAACTCGGGGGAAATAAGAAAAGAAATACTGGGGAAGAAATTGAGTGACCTTCTTTTTTTGTGGAAACAAAGAGTGTGGGCCGAACCCATGAAACTAAATGGTGACATTAATGAAAGACTATAATCCTGCCTAAGGCTGATCAATCACTGAGAACAGAGCAGTTAGTTCCAAATCCAATTCCAGAGGTTCAGTTTTTACATCCCCCAAATGTCTCTAATTGCCAGCATACTTATCCCATCATTTGTGATAAACACTCTCTAGTGAAAAGTAAGTACCCATAGAACTGCCCCTGTACTCCATACCAATAGGATCTCAAATTCAAATTATTCAAATTAATCTTAGCATGGCTGACTTAAATGAAGATTCTTAAATATTAGCAATTCTATAATGTCAAAAAGAAAAATTTTGATAAAAGGCCAGAAAATTTCTCTGCTCTGAAACAGTCTGTGATGTTAATACCTCTGTGTCATTTTTGTAGCCAATGTATGTGATATTATCATATTCTGTGCTGTATTTTAGCAAAGTGAATTATAAAAAAATTCATTTCCAAAGGTACAAAATTCCAGAAACCTTTATTTTATGGGTTGTGGCCACCATAAAAATGTGAAACTTAGAATAACTACCGTATAATCCCATCTGTTAGGGTATTTGGAAGAGGCTCAATCAGAAGACTATAGCCAAAAATGATGGCTGTAAGGGAAGTGAAAAGTAATCCTGACTGATTACCGAGATTGAGGTAATACATTGAGAGTTGTTTATGAGATTCTATCAACATAATAGTAAATCTCTCTGATTGAAGTGATGTTTCTGTCCTTTTATTATCACATCCATGTGAAAACTTCTGCAGGATATTCCCAAATATAAATTATATGTTGAGATGGTTTGACACACTACAGGCTGGTAGGCCAAGATTATGTTCACTTTGGGGTACCTCAAAGAAATAGGTAGTCACACAATTAGAGGCTTGTGACTCTCAGTTGCAGAGACTTGCCATATGTGTTAACAAGTCACAGAGGGAGAAAAAAAACATCAATTCTAAATATAAGTGACAAATCAAAAATCATGGTAGTGGCACACCTTTCTTGAGTTGTTACAGTGGTTCATATGGTTAATAGCTCTTTATTTGGAGAATCCTAGTAGTAAGCAGTAAGATTATTACTCTACTTTGATTAAAGGAAAAGAAAATAAATATGTACTTAGCATGTTCTATGAATGAAGCACTGTCTTAGACACTCTCCATGCATCATTTATATTAGTCTTCACAATTTTAAAATTAGCTCTTTGAAAGATGAAGAAATTGAGGCTCACAGAAATCCCCTAAATATCAAGTGGAAGAAATTAAAATGAAGCTCAGTTTTGATTGTTACTACAAAGATGACCACAAGCAAGGCCTCCCTCCACTGTGTGTAGATACAGCTGCTCCTATCTAGAAGTGGAGACTAATGTCCTTTCTCTTGAATCTAGATGTTTTGTGACAGCTTTGGCCAATAGAATGGAGCATAAGTGATGTTCTGAGACTCTGGAGCCCAGGCCACAAGAGGCCTTAGAGTGTTATTTATTTATTTATTTTTCGCTCTTGGAAGACAGTGAATGTGTAAATACAACTACACTGTTAAAGTGAAAGTCCACAAAGAATGAGATTGTATCAGCCCCATTCAAGCTGCCACAGCTGTACTATATGAAGCAGATATGAGTCATTCCCATTAAGCCCTGCCCAAATTGTTGAATTATGGGCCAAAAAAAGGTTGTTTTATGCTAAGTTCTGGAGAGTTTTCTTATGCAAAAGGTTCCAGATTCCTGGTTTTTCTAATTTCTATAGCATGATGTTGGCTTCCTTGGTTATCCACACTTCCTTAACTATTAATTTGGTAAGGAAATGTTTGGTTCTGTCAAAGGGGTGCACAGCATGTGTCAATGGGAAAGAATAGTTCTAAGGGCTCTTGTTATTTTAAGCAAAAATGCACTGAGTAATTACATAGTGCCTGGAACTGTTTTAAGGCATTTATCCTTACAACAACCCTGTGAGATAGGTACTATGTTTAATCTCTATTTTACAGGTAAAAAAGCGAAGCACAGAGATAAGTACTTGACAGCTAGAAAGTTGTAGTTCCAGGATCAAAACCCTGGTGTTAAATTCCAGAGCCTCACTCTTAAGTCCTGAGCTATACTGCCTAGACTTTCTTGTCATTGATATTTGAATTCAGCCAACTAAAATGAGTACCTGTGATAAGAGTTCTACTTCTAAAGTGATAACTGTAATGCTTGATTTGCAAAAGCTGGACTATATACTACACTAAAGAACTTTCCTTGGAGAGTCGATGTAGACAGTTCACAAAGGAGTAATTCCCTGTTGAAATGCCACAAATATGGAGTTAGGAGATAGAAGACACTTTATGTAGGATCAGACATCTGAGAATAGACAATGAAAAGCCTGGCATGTGCAAAGTCCTCTCTCTATAGTGGGCTCTTCCCATGATCTTTTCTATATCCAACGGTAATCCCTGGTGTTGAAAGAAAACTGGCATCTACATACTTGATGCCATGTAAGCTATGATTTTTCTAATTCGATGCAGTTGGGTGTCAGAAAGACCTGGGTTGGAGTGGTGGCTTGCCATTGACTAACTCTGTGACCTTAGAAAGTTTCTTTACCTTTTTTATATTGACAAATGGAGATAATGATGTCTAATCCATGAGTTCTTGTGAGGATTAAATGAGAATATATAATTGTATGTACATGTACAATAGTAATAATTAATATTATTATTACATGTTATTCATGTTCCTGTCGCTAAAAATCAAAATTAAAGAGATAAGTTAGGAAGCTAAAAGCAAGCAAGCTAGATTAGAAGAGAGTGAAGAAATTTGGATGAGACAATTAGGTAGAAAGAAATGAAGAAAGTATGATTCTTCAAAAACCAAGAGGGAAAATTCAGTCAACTAATCTGATTTCTACTGCTCAAAATCTCATGTAGAATACAATTAGGCATTGCCTTAGAAAATATCTGGAAGGTTCTGGTTGGATGTCAGCCTTAATAGTCATTGGATGATAGATGACAAAATATCTATGGAGATCATCTAGTTCAACGTTTTTATTTCACAGATGAAGATCCAAAGAGAGAAAGTGACTTGTACAAAAAGACTCAGCCTGTAAGTGACAGAATAGTTACCAGGGTCAAGTTTCCTGACTCCTCGCCTCGATAAGGGCTCTACTGAAAATTAAGTTTCTCTTAGATGAAGAAAATATAACTTGAAATAGCATTAGTTGATATTGGTGATCACTACTGTGCCTAAATTAAATTTTGTCATAAACCCCCAAACAGGTAAAAATAAATCAAACCTTTTAGCATTTCTTTAACATGTAGAGGAAGTATGTATCAGCCTCATCTAATTTGCCTCTGTTTTTCTTAATTCTCAGCACATAGTTCTAAAATCAGACCTGACTTGAGAAAATATTTATTAAGTCTCAGCCAAATTTGGGCAAGAGCTTTTTAATATCAATTCAGTCTTCCTGGGATGTGGTGCTCCAAAGTTGACTACTGGTCTCTTGGACTTGCTCTATCTACTGTAATGACCTGGGCTGGACCAGTGGTGACAGTGAACTCCAGTGAGGTACAACTCTCAGCATCCACAAGACAAACCATGTGAGAGTTCCCTTTGTTCCCCACATTTGGTTCTTGTTCCATTATGTAACCGAGTACTCCCATAGATCTCAAGAAGCTTGGGGCCCCATCTCATTCCTCCCAGTTTCCTGACTTCTAGCATGGTGTCTGAACATTCATCACCTACAGAGAGATTCCCAAGTATAGACTCTTGGTCAGCTTACATGGCTCATCGCCAGAACAGCCTACCCAATTATATCACTCTCATCAGTCCCCAGATTAGGCCAGATCCTCCCTAGGTGAATGGATGTAGGGACATTTCTCTGATTCTTCCCAAATTCGATATGTCTCATGTGAGTAAATAGTTGTTACTCATCAACTGCCTGAACTAGGACAATTTTTCTTAAATTGCTAATTAGTTTTTATTAGTGTTCCAGTTGCAAATTTGAAAAATTTCATTGACTGAATGTACAAATATCTGTTGTACAGATATTCCTGGTGATTTTAATAATATAAAAGAATAAAGAGCTGTGACTGGATTATTAAGTTTATTTTATTTTATTAAAAATTCATAACACTTGGAAAATAAAAAAAAGATAGGAGAATGTGTTTTTTATAGAATGATAAATAACTCTAAACAGATCTTTGATTTGACATAGAACATAATAATTTATATTCCAATGGACTTCTATTTTAGTTGACTTTTTTCCCCCCTAAAATATAAGAAGCCACAGAATAAACTCTTCAGACTACTTCACATGTTTCAGGGTCCCATAAATATATTTATTGATCTTCAGGTAAACTCTTAGGGATTTTGTCAATTCTGACATTGATTCCCATGTGCAATAGAAGACTTTTCTAGATTTAGAGTTGTGCCTCAATTTTAAATGCTAGTTTGAACTCCGGACCTTCTAAAATAGCTCTTGTCTCCTCATCAGATTTTTGAAACTTGCTCCTTATTTTGATTCAACTGTATTTGTTCTGCTACAACTGCATTACTTTTGGATTCAAGAAGGTCAGCCACTGATAAATCTGATATTCAACTCTCCCTGTAGCTATGGGATTGTAGAATGTATTTAAGCTTTCACATGGAGGAGGGTATGTTGGGAGGCAGTGTCGGACTTGACAAACTTTAGGTTCTTTTTCTTCCTGATCTAAATTCTACTTGAATTTTTGTGAGCCTCTCGCCGTGTGTCCACTGGCAATCATTTAATCTCTGTTAGAGGAATATGTAAAAATAGGACATTTATTCATGCTCCAAGCTGGGAAACCTACAATCTTGCTGGAAAAACAGGCCTAAGGTTATTATAAACAATAGTATCAGAAACCACACATAAAAATCATTCATAAATATAATAACAGTTTGTGCCACAGTATGACGTTAAAAGGTGGGGGAGTTATCTTCAGGCTAGTTTGGCCAGAATTTGGAATAATAGAACAGGATAAGACATTTCAATGGACAGGTATGCAGAGATGGATAAAGTAGTACAGTTTGGCTACTGAAGGAAGTTTATGGATACATATTTCTATGCAGCCATTCAGAGCCTTCTAAAATAGGGCCCTACGTCTATATTTGTTTCTGTTCTCTCTCTCCATATACAGCCTATACGACAGCCAACCTAGTATACTTGGGATTCCCCAGACATGTCTGTGCTTTCTCATCTCTGCTTTTGCTGATGTTTCTTCCTTATCTTCTACTATCCTCTCATCCCACTGTCACTCTGTATCTCCTCATAATGAAGATTAAACAAGAAAAGAAATTTGTTATTTGTTGCCCACTCTGTTTTTGTAATGTGTGGAAAAAGATTTTAAAGTCACTTTCAGCTTCAGGGGAAAAAAAAAACCCGTGATTGATTAGTTATGTTAACCTCGGTGACTTTGGGAATAGTAGTACAAATGCCATGTATTTTGTCAATAGTGTTCAAGTTCTAGAGAAACTATCTATCTGAGCTTTTTGGGTTCCTCTTAATCAGATGGACATTTTCTTCTTTGAAATCCCTACTGCGTTTTCTATTGGTTTTACATCACTTAAATTCCATTTTATATACTTGTACTGGGCTTATCACAAGCAATAGACTTAAGTTCCTTAAAAATAAAGATGATATCTAAATCATTTTTTATTTTCCCCAAATTCCTAGCATAATAAGTATATACTTAATAAATATTTCATGAACTCAATATAATATGGGGAAGAAGGAAGATTTAAGGCTGAAAAAATAAATTGCAGATGGATTATAGAGGCATAAATAATAGAGTTTCAACTGGTAATTGTTCTACAAAAGTTTCATGTATATTGTTTTTATTCCTATAAATAATCAGTTGCTTGAGGGTAGAGTCCCTTAAGATGCTCTCACTCACATATTCTAATAATAATAGGTTGCTGACCCACTGCCTTAGGAGTTGAGTTCTTCAGCTTGAAAAAATCAAAGACAACAAAATTTGTGGATGCATTACACCTCCAAGGGGCTTTCAAGAAAATTTGCATTTGCCGATTAAAAAAGGGGTTGAACAAAGAAGGAAAGACACCCGAGGATGAAAACTTGAGTTTAAAGAAGAATGAAAACTTCAGCACATTGTGATAAAAAAAAGCATAGATTTTGGAGATCAGGCCTTGAAATTCAAGATCAGATCTCAGTCAGCTCAACTACTCAGGCCTATCACTGTGCCCTGGGGCAAATTTAGTAACTTCTCTGAACTTCAATCTCTTCCATTGTAAAAGACCTGGAATTATACTTAGTGCCCAAAATTCAAAGATAACATGCAGCTTAATGTTAGTAGTTTATTTTAGTAAATTCGTAGACATGTAAACCTTGCTTATGCACATGCATGATCTTTATGCCATCTGTTTCCATTGACTCTGATTTTCTTTTCTAGTTTATTATACTGATTGAATTATTGAAACTACCTCTAAATTTTGTGTAGATAGATGGCTTATCAATATATAAATCAAGTTATACCTATTCGTAGCACTATTGGAAGATAAAATGGTATGTCTGAAAAAAATCCCAAAACTTCCCATCAAAAGCATGATTAGACAGACTTTATAAGGAAAGAAGGCAGAAGCAAAGTGTTATAACTGTCAGAGTTATAACCATTTCAGGTACTTAAATTAGACAACTTTCATTTCTGTGGCCAGTTCTTTAGATTTCCTGAGGTTACATGATTTGACAGATAAAAAATAATTTAAGTATAACTTAAATTAGCTAGTAACTCCTTTATACATTTTCACTTCTTTATGTCAAAGCCCATCATTTTAATAAACCAGGTTTTTCACATGGGATAAAACTACAGATGCTTTTGTTTTTCATATTTTGACTCAACGAAAAGACTGAATTTAAGCCTGTTGCTCCATGAAGTGGAACGTACTTTGTGTCACTAGGTCCCAGAGCATTTCATGCCCTTCCTGTGGACGATGTACTTTTCAAGGGGAAAACAAAGCTGACCTTGACCTGTTTGCTTTCAATGGGCACTTATGTGAATTGTAACAACAGACACTTGTTTCAAACTGAGACATCACATCAATGTGAGAAGACACTCCTGTCCATCAAAAGGTAATCTCCACATTCATGAAGAAAACTCAGTGAGCTGTGGGTAAGGTTTTCAGTCCTTACATTCACTAACATAAATATCCTAAAAATAAGCAACTTAAATGTCACAAAATACAGAGGAAGGCAGAAATAGGCATCCATCTCATTATAGCAAACCATAAAGCAGCTGACATTTATTAAGAAGAGGATTATTTGAACAAAATTGTTCAAAAAAGCTGATTGTCCTAATCCCTAGTAACCTTTGAAAAGATTAAGATAAAAGAATATAATCCCTAGTAACCCTCAAAAAGATGAAGATAAAAGAACATAAAAAGATATGGAAGATTTAACTGTTATTTCTTGAATACAAATGTTATTAAAGAAGTACCAGATAAGTATATTATATATTACGTAACTAGGATGTATTATATATTTAAATTTGGGAGGAGAATCTTTTTATTACTATGGTTTGTCATCAAAAACTAGAAAATAATTACTTTTTTTACATATTAAATGTCTGCTCTATATTTATAATAATAGAAATATATTTGAAAATCTCTTAGACATTCAAGTAGAGCTGTCTACTAGAAGTATGATGTATGAGCTCTTAGAAAAGTTCTGGACTAGAGATACGAAATTAACAAAATACGGATAGTTTTAAAAATTAAACCTAAGGTATTAAAAATATTACTTGCCTGGTAAACCAGAATAAGAGTGAGTTTTTGAAGTATTAATTATCTTAGATCACTGAGCTGAAGAGCAGTATGTTCAGAAACAAGCTAAGAGAGAGCACTGATGGACAGCCCGGAGGCATGCGTCCTGGAACTCAGATTCTTTTTAAGTGAAATGAGGTTTTCTGTCTACCTCAGTGCCACTTCTCTCAATTTCCTTTGCTGGCTCTTCTACTTTCCCTTATTTTTAAATATTGATGTCCTTCAGATTTTGACATTAGGGCCTTTATATTCATTAAATTCTCTCCAAATGTGATTTCATCAAATTTGATGTTTTAGAATCCATCTGTAATTTACCAATATCCAAATTTAAATCTCCAGTCTAGAACTATCATTTTAGTTACAGATTTGATATTTCTTCTCAGATGTCTTACAATATTATCCAATACACTTAAAGGGTATGTTCAAAAAGAACTCTTCAATAAATAGCACTACCATCCAAGTACTACCATCCATCCTATTTGGTCAAATCTAAAAAGATAGGACCCTTCCTGGATAACTTTTTCTCCCTTATATACCACTACCACGCTTCCAAGTCCTATCTACTCTAACTTTGAATTGTAGCTCAGATTAAATTACTTATCTGCTCTGCCATACTGCAGTCTTAGCCACAATTATTGTAGCCTGGACTACTGAAGTAATCTTAAATTCTTCGCCTTATTTTTCTACTCTTGTCTCTCACAATTCGTTTTTCACTTAGTGGCCACAGTAATCACTTAAAAAGAAAATAAAAGAGGAAAAAATCAATATAAACATGGTTATAGATCTCTTATATGGTTACAGTCTACTTAAGAACAAACCATCACTCTTCTTGGAAACTATTAAGCATGAAGAGAACAAAAAACAAATAAAACAACTAAAATCACTCGATTTTCATTTCCAGAAATATTAGAAAAATAGAAGCTACAACTCTAAATGATATATTACTCTATCAAATGCTGCTAAGATCTGCAGAGCCACTGGAGGGTAGGCCACTAAGTGGAAAGTGCCTGGAGACCAAGAGGTAGCAGATTCCAAAAAGCACAACACAGATACATACACTTCCTAAGTGTGATGAATCCCTTGGAATGCAAAAGCTAAAGTTGATGCTGAAGCTCCAATAAACAGGGCTGAGTTCTAAGAAGGTTGCCATTAGGGAGTGACATGTCTAACAGCAGTGGTGTATCAAAGCCAATGCCACCGAAAACACATTCTACAATTGTATGACTGCCTTTGTGGACTTAGAAATCATAACTATAACTTTGTGGCCAAATGGTTAAATTTTTAACATAATTTGTCTCTGATTCTGCATGACTGAGCAGCTTTGCAGTTTGAACTCTGCCTACATAATGAACTGTATTCTCTGTATTGTTCGTTCGACTGCAAGTCTTGATTTACAACTTTGTTTTGTAAATTCTAAAGGAAACAGAGACATTTGTCTATGTCCTGTGACACCCCCCATTTACCAAGTCTCATGACATCAACATCAACCATTGACCATACCTAGTGACCCCACCTGCTGAAGATCCTAAATTAGCTAAGACTGGAAAACCCCATTGGCTTAACAAAACAGAAAGATATATAGTGTATTCTTACAGCTTTGTTTCCTTTACTAACCAAAGACCATAAGGGTCAGCTTTATATGATTTTTACCTTTAAAACTCTGCTCTCAACTCCCCTGCTACGAAGTCCACTTTTAGTTTTCAATGAAACATGTGCCTCCCCGATTTGCAAATCGTATGTGAATAAAACTCTTTTATCTCTGAGAAAAGTCTCCTAGAGTCTTGTTGGCACTTGTGGACCACAAGGATGGTTCCCATTATGACTGTGGCTGGTGAAGGGTTAGCAACAAGGGCATGCAAAGCTCACAGCAGACACTACCAGATAGCTTAGAATTTTAGGGCTAGCTACATAGATAAACTCAGAGGGTCCAGAGAAAGGAAACAGTCTAAATCTGGGAAAAGAAGAGAGAGCCCTTGAACTGCAAAGCCTGGAAGGCCACCTATATCACTAAGGAAGAAAAAATATAGTCAGTAAAGAAAAGGAGCAAGATTAAAGGAAGCATGTCAAAGAAAACAAAAATGAATTCAGAGAATAGAAATGAAAGACAACAAAACTTTCTATTATTTTATTTGTGAAGCCTATGGGTCTATTATCTACTCAAAAATAAAAATCAAAACAAAGAAAAGGAAATTATATTATGTTACTATCATTCTTCAAACCCTCCACTGGCCAGTGATGGGTTTTAGAATAAAATTCAAATTCTGTACTATGTTCTTTCTTGCATGACTGGCTCCCACTCTCTTACCAATTTCAAGTCTTGCTCCTCCATCACTTGGGCCACATTTATTTATATTGTTGTTTCCTCAACTTCGAACATGATTTTCCAGAACCTCCCACAGCTGAGTTTGAACATATTGTCATACAGAGGCCTTACATCCATCCCCTCACTGACATCTAAAGTATTTACCAGTGATATTTTTCTTCCATCATATTGTATATTTCTTTCATAGTCCTTAACACAACCACAATTATCTTATTATTTTGTTCACTTAGTGTTTTTCCCATTCACAGAAATATAAGTGCCCCTAGAACAGAGGCCTTTGTGATCTAGCACCTAGCAGCACACGGTCAGCACTTGATAAAATCTGATGACTAGAGGAAGGAGAAATATCTTATTTCTAGAATTTCTTCTAGTTCTAATGTGCTAGTACTTACATCTAGTATTTCACTTTGTAGAGGCTGACAGATTGCACCAAAATCATGTAACAAACTTTAGGTCTTTGCGTACCTTAATTTATTAAAGCTAGTAATTGCATCATTAATTTTACACATCTATATATGCATATGGATATATATTATCTATATCTATATACCCATTCATCTACCCATCCATTCTATTGGTTCTGTTTATCTGGAGAACCATGAGTATTACAGATTTTTATAGAAAGTGGTTCTAGAGGAACACAATGTTAAGAATGAGTTTTCTGAGTTAGTTATGGGGTTTCTGGAATTGGCTCTGTAGTCTGATTACATTTAAAGATGCTAATGACTATTTCTAGTAGTAAAGAGACACTGATAGTCCATGGTATGATCTGGCAGTAGAATTATGCAAAATTTATCCACTGGATACTCCTAATCAACTATTTATAAGGAGAAGCATATAATACTTTGAGCATTCTTAGAAAACTAACTTATATAACGAGATTGGCTGTTTGCTTCTAATATAATTGGACAAAGTGGTGAAAGAAAAGGATGAGCTCAGGGATTCAAATTCCCAACTTAAATACTGCATGAATGACCTGAAACTGTAGCCACAGGGCTAAGCTTGTTGAAATGAAAAGCAGAATCTCATCCTGTGACTGGCCGAATTACAAGGCAAGTTCAATTTTCAGTCTTCACTGGTGTCTACTATTAAAGTGAAGCGTTGGTTTGAAAAAAATGGGATTCTATAAATTGGAATGGAGATGTGTAATAGAATGGGGATGAAACTGGGGACATTTAGGCCCTAAATTATTGTGGACAAAAAAGGGATGCTGTAAATAAATCAAATTCTTAATTGGGTGGGTCATGGTGGGTAGTCACGGCTCAGGCCCATAACTTCTTTAGTGAAAGTTTTTTAAGCCAGCCCTGACCATTGTTCTGGTGCATGCAGGTTAACACACCTTTGAACGCCAAAAGTAATATCCTTCAAAGGCTTAACCACCCTCATGAAAGCACATAATCTTAACTATCCTATAATCGAATATGCACCTTGCTTTCTCTCACCTCCATGTAATCTTCTTACTTCTCTCCTTAATTTCAAATGCATAAAAGATAGCAAAACTGTGATTCTCCAAAGCATTTGAGATCTTGCTTCCTGGCAACTGTCATAAGTTTAGCTCAAATAAACTCTTACAAAAATTTTTCTACAGATTTGGATGATTCTTACATTATGATAAATCTTATTTGCCAATGAAACAGGCTTTCCCATCCTCAGTAGAATCCCTACATCCAATAGAAGTGAGCTCCCCAACCACAGCTGCAGCAGCCTCTGCACTGCCATCTACTGGAATTAACTCTGCATTGCCGGAAGAAACTGCAATGGCCTTGCCTAAATCAGTTGCCATGTGAGACAATGCGGATTCCGCTCAAGACCCACAACCACCACCCATTTTTGCTTCTAGATCTAAAACTAAATTCAAATCCTACTAGGCCTCTAAAGAAAGTACAAAGTATGACTCACTAGGATGTGCTCTATGCCAGGGGTCCTCAACTCCTGGGCCTCAGACTAGTACGAGATACATGGCCTATAAGGAACCGGACCACATAGCAGGAGATGAGCAGAGGGCAAGCAAGTGAACTTTCATCTGTATTTGCAGCTACTCCCCAGCACTAGCATCACCACCTCAGCTCACCTCAGATCGTCAAGCATTAGAGTCTCATAGGAGCACTGGTCCCTGATGCCAAAGAGGTTGGGGACTGCTGCTCTATACTCCAAACAAACTATTTGAGTTTTCAAATTTATAAAGACAGAAATCTGGAAAACATATGTGAGAAAAGGTATTAAGATTGTGCAATCATGGTGGAAGGAACATAATGTTCGATCTGGCTAAATATATTCATGCATTTAATGTTGCAGCTTGGGGAGTCGGGAAGATCTCTAACAATTTGGTTGATTAGCTGAAACATGGACCAAAAGGTGGTCCATAGTGCGTGAGTTAGAAATGTCAGACCTGCCTTGGTTTAATGTAGAGGGAGGTATTTAAAGTCTTATGGAGACTGGAATGTTAGAGTGGATTTGTCATTTGAGACCTCATCTATACTGTGAGGGTTCAGAAGACCTACCTCTCACTACTTCTGTGAGGTACAAATTTGTGAGCACAGCCCTGAAATTTTTGAAGAGCTCTGTGATCACTATTCTCTGTAGGCCAGTGGAAAATAGTAAAAACTTCAGTGGAAACTAAAGTCATTGAATTGGGAAATTTAAATGTAATAGTTGTAATTGAATCCTGGGCTGGCAGGAGCCAAGTAGTAGCACTCCATGCCCAAAGCAAAGTGGACATAGTTACAGTAGAGTCACAACAGAAATCCAGACCTATAGTGTTGGCTAGTTGGTCATGTTGTTCCCAGGAGTGAAATAGCTAAAAAGCCTCCTAAATTCTCACTTGATCTGTATAAACAGAAAAAGTTCTAGGTCAGGTGAACAAAAGTCTAATCTGAATCATAAAAATAGAGTCATAGCCCCTTAATTAATTCCCAGAATTGAGCCAGTTTGCAGACCTAGAACTTCTTGAATAAAGGGAAGGGCAGGCCCCCTTGAGAAAGAACCCCAGTACACTGCTCCAGATTACACAATCAATCTTTCTTCCAGTCTTCTCCAAAGGTACCTACAGCCATTTCCAAGGTAACTGTGCACTGGGGAAAAAAGAGATAATTGGACCTTTTGGGGACTACTAGACACTGGCTCTGAACTGACACTAATTTTAGGAAACCTAAAACATCACTGTGGTCTACCCAGAGTAAGGGGCTTATAGAAATCAGGTGATCAATGGAATTTTGTTTAGGTCCATCTCACAGTGGGCTCAGTGAGTCCCCCAAACCATTCTGTGGTTGTTTCCCTAGTCTTGGAATGCATAATTGGATTAGACATACTTAGCAGCTGGCAGAATCCCCACATTCCTTCCCTGACCTATGAAGTGAGGGCTATCATAGTAGGAAAGGCCAAGTAAATGCCACTAGAACTACCTCTACCTAGAAAGATCATGAAATGAAAGCAGAACTGTATTTCTGGAAGGATTTCAGAGATTGGTGCCACCATAAAGGACTTGAAGGATGCAGGGGTGGGGATTCCCACTACATTTCCAGTCAACTCCCCTATTTGGTCTGTGCAGAAGACAGATGGATCTTGGAGAATGACAGTAAACTTAAACAGGTGGTGACTCCAACTGAAGCTCTTCTGTACCAGAGGTGGTTCCCTTGCTTGAGCAAATTAACATAGTCCCTGGAATCTAGTATGTAGCTATTGATCTAGCAACTGCTTTTTTATTCATACCTGTCAATAAGGCCCACCAGAAGCAGTTTGGTTTCAGTTGGCAAGGTCAGCAATAAGATTTCACTATCTTAAGACATGGATATATCAACTCTCTAGCCCTATGTCATAATTTAGTTCACAGATATCCCTTCCATAGGATATCACAGTGACTCATTACATTAATGACGTTATGCTGATTGGATCTAGTGAGCAAGAAGTAGCAAGTACTCTAGACTTAAGACCTTTGTGTGTCAGAGTGGAAATAAAGGCAACAAAAATTCAGGGGACTTCTATAGCAGTTAAAATTCTAAAAATCCAGCGGCATGGAGTGTATTGAGATATTTTTTCTAAGCTGAAGGATAAGTTGTTGTATCTGGCCCCTCCTCCAACTAAAAAAGAGGTACAGCATCTGGTTGGGCCTCTTTGAATTTTGGAGGCAATATATTCCTGATTTGGGTGCATTAACCTGGCCTATTTATCAAGTGACCCAAAAAGCTGTTAGTTTTATGTGGGGTCTAGAATAAGAAAAGACCCTAAAAGGTCCAGGCTGCTAGGCAAGCTGTTCTGCAACAAGACCCATATGATCCAGCAAATCCAATGATGTTTGAAGCATTAGTGACAGATGGGGATGCTGTTTGGAGAATTTGACAGGCTCCTATAAGGGAATCACAGTTCAGGTTCTTAGAATTTTGTAACAAAGCCCTTCCATCCTTTGTGAGAAACAGCTCTTGACCTGCTACTGAGCTTTAATAGAAACTGAATGCTTAACATGGGCCACCAAGTTACCATAAAAATTGAATTGCCCATCATGAACTGACTCACCAAGCTATAAAATTGGGTGTGTAGAGCAACACTTCATCATCACATGGAAGTGGTACATAGATGCTCAGGCCTAAGAAAGACCTGAAGGCACAAGTAAGTTACACGAAGTAGCCCAAATGCCTATGGTTCCCATTCCTGCTGTACTGTCTTCACTCTCCTAGCTTGCACCCATGGCCTCAGGGCAAGTTCTCTAAGTTCACCTGACAGAGGAAGAGAATACCAGGGCTGGATTTACAAATGATTTTACACAATATGAAGGCACCACTCAAACATGGGCACTCCAGCCCATTTCTAAGACATCCTTGAAGAACAGTGGTGAAGAGAAATCCCCTCGGTGGGCGGAACTTTGAGTTCTGGTTGTGCACTTGGCTTGGAAGGAGCAATGTAAAGATGTGCAATTATATACTGATTCAGAGGTTATGGCCAATAGTTTGGATAGGTGATCAGAGACTTTTAAAGGAACATGGTTTGAAAACTGACAAGGCAATTTGAGGAAAAGGTATGTGTATAGACCTCTTTGGGCAAAAATACACATTTGCGTCCCATGTGAATGCTCACCAAAAGGTGATCTCAGCAGAGGAAGATTTTAATATAGTATTCCTCATTTATCCATGTTTTCACCTCTTGTAGTTTTAGTTACCTGTGGTCAACTGTGGTCTGAAAATACTAAATGGAAAATTATAGAAGTCAAGAATTCTTAAGTTTTAAATTGTGTGCCTTTCTGAGTAGCATGATGCAATCTCACATTGTCCCATTTAATCCCACCCAGGACATGAATCATCCCTTTGTTCAATGGTTCCACACTGCATACACTACCTGACCATCAATCTAAACTTAGTAGCTGTCTCAGTCATCAGAACTGTGGCGATAAGCCTGTGCTCATGAAATTCAGTGGTCTAAGCATGTTCCCCATGCTATCTTGAAGCAGGTATCTTATAGAGTGGTGGAATGGCCTTTTGAAGATGGCCTCAGTGATAGTGCCAGCTAGTTGGAAGTATTTTGCAGGAGTTGGGCAAGCTTCTTCAGAAGGCTGTGTATGCTTTGAATCAGTGTCCAATATATGGTGCTGTTTCTCTCACAGCCAGAATTCATGGGTTCAGGAATCAAGGGGTAGAAATAGGTGTGAAAACACTATTACCTCTAGTGACTCACTAACAACCTTTTTGCTTTCTATTTCTGTGACCTTATGCCCTGCTAGCCTAGAAGTCTTAGTTCCAAAAGTAAGAATGCTTTCACTAGAAAATATAATGATTTTATTGGAATGGAAAGGTGCTGCCTGGCCACTTTGGACTCTTGCCTTTTAACAAATAGGAAAAGAAGGGAGTTACTGTGGTGGCTGGGATGAGTAACCCTGACTCCTAAGAGGAAATTGAACTACTACCCTACAATGGAGAAAAGAAAGAGTATGTCTGGAAATAGGAGATTCCTTAGGTTGTCTCTCAGTATCAATAAGCCCTGTGATTAAGGTCACTGGAAAATTACAACAACCCAGCTCAGGCAGGACTACAAATGTCCAAGACTATTTAAGAATGAAGATTTGGGTCACCTCACCAGGTAAAGAACCATGATCAGCTGAAGTGTTTGCTGAAGGCAAAGGGAATACCGAATAAGTAGTAGAAGAAGGTAATTATAAATACCAGCTATGACCATTTGATATGACCAATGACTTTTTCTTCCTTATTTTGTTATTTTTGTATAAAAATCTTTGTTTTGCTCACTCTCTTATTCTCTTGTCATGTCATATAACATGCATGTCATACTATTTAAGCATTGTTAATTTTATATCATAGTATTTAAATTATGGGATATTGAAGCAGAGCAAACAAAAAAAAAAACTCGCAAGGGCTTTAATTCCTCTCCTGGAAAAGTGGTTAGTATGTTTTTGGTTGTATGCAGGAAAATTATTATGTTAGTGGAATTATAACTTTGTTATGGTCTTTATTTAGAGATTAATTATAGTTTAAGATGTGTGTGGATGTCAAGGGATGGACTTGCGATGGTTAAGTTTATCTGTCAGCTTGACTGGGCAACAGGTTGCCAAGCTATTTGGTTAAAAATTATGAGGCATCTGTGAGAGTATTTCTGGAGGAGATTAATATTTAAATCAATAGACTGAGTAAAGGAGATTGCTCTCCTCAATGTGGATGGCACTCATCCCTTTCCTTGAAGGCCTAAATAGAATAAAAGAGCTGAGTAAGGAAGAACTCACTCTCTGCCTGATTTTCCTTGAGCTGGGACATTGCCTTTCTCATGCCTTTTGACCTGAACTCCTATAGAACTTAGATCATTGGCTTTCCTGCTTCTTAGGCCTTCCTACTTAGACTGGAACTCTGAGAATATCAACTCTCCTGGTTCTCCATCTTGCCTACTGCAGATCTTGGAACTTCTCAGTCTCCATAGTTGCATGAATCAACTCCTTATAATAAATTATTGTAATAAGCATATGTGTAATAAATATACTTAATAAAAATATAGAACTCGCTTATTGGTTGTTTCTCTAGAGAACCCTAATACACATTTAACGTAATTTAATATAATTGTATATAAGCTGCATGTTAGTTGTAACATCTAATTAAACAGATACTAATTTGATTTTTTAAGTTAAAATTTTGGGGGAAGGCAAAAGTACTTAGCAGTTAAAGTGGTCCTGCACATCTTCCCAACAACTCTGCTCTTAAAAAATTTATTTAAAGGAAGGCAGTCAGAATTAACCTCCATGATTTTCTTTTCAGCAAGCTGGTTTATTAATGTTCTTGTGTCTTTATCACTTATATATAGGGTCTGGAATATTAGGTATAAATGGGCCATAGTCCTAGAATTTTTAATAATTTAAAATATATTTTTATTGGTATCTTATCTGGAATTTTTTTAACATGAAAAAGCTAATAGATCTTTGATAGAAAATATCTTTCTAAATGACATATTTGTGTAGTTGCTGTTACATTAAGTGAAAAATTAGTTTTTATAATGATAGACATATGACCTTTTAAACCTTTGATCATTTAAATAAAGAAGAAGTTCCAGTCAAGATGGTAGAGTAGGTAAATGCTGTGCTTGCCTCCTCCCATAACCATATTACAACTAAATTATAGAATCAACCTGGAGAATCACCTGAAGACTGGTGGAACAAACTCCTATAACTAAAGATATAAAGAAGAGGGCACATTGAGAGTGGTAGGAGAGGTGGAGATGCAAAACAAGCCTGCACCTGTAGGTGGCAGCTAAACATCAAGAGGAATATCTCAACTGTGGAGGTCTCCTTCGAGGAGTGAGGCTCCCATCCTCACACCAGGCTCCCAGAGTTTCAGTGCCAGGAAGAGGAGTAACCACAATATCTGGCTGGGAAAATTAGCAGGAATTTCAACCATCCAAGTGAGATAGAGGGTTGCTGAAAATCCAGACACTCTCTTAAAGGGCCTGCATAGACGCACTCACTGGCAGGTATTCACCCTGAGCTCTGGTGGAGGGACAGTGACCTGAGAGATGCCAGAGATGTATAGACAAAGACTGAGTTGTATGACTCTAGGGAAGGGCTGGAGGGACAGTCGATATTATCCTTCTGTTAAGCTCTCCTCCTGTGAAGCCTACAGGCAGGCACTATATTTTCTGTGTTGAGCCCACCCCCGACATGGTGAGAAGTAAATATGCATTGGCCTGGTGAACTCCACTAGCTCCACCCTGATGATTATCTGGGATCCTGCCCAACCCATTCATGCACTGCCAGAGGCAACAAGCCCTGACCCAAGCAGCTGTTTTTCCTGGACAAACCTCAGAGGCCTATGTGGGTGAAGACTGCCCTCAGTATAATCTGAGACTTTTGCAAGTGGCCTAAGCTCAGTACTGGTGCCACACCTGAATCTGCATTAACCTGGGCAACACCATTAGCCCCACTGTAGTGATTCCCTGGGACCCTGCCTCACCAATCCGAATACTGCCTGAAGTTCTTTCAGTGGCTCAGCCTTACAGTCAGCCGGCAGGTGGCATCAGACTTGGGTACTCTAAGCACTTTGATGAGCTGCCCCAGGCCTGGTACTGGTGGCAGCTAGCTTTGATTCACAGTGTAGCCTCGACCACATGCCTCCAAGTCTAGCACAGGCTGAGACTAATTGTGGGCCATGTTATAGTTCCTATCAGGTAGCCCCAGGCCAGTCACAGGCAGCTGCTGACCTTGGCCTGCAAGGAGCACCTCCTAAAGGGCCTCAGAGCCAATACACAAAGAAACCAACTTTAGGCTGCAACAGAGCACTACCTGATTAGCCCCACAAGCGGCATATCCACAGGCTGGTCTCAATAGTCGCACAAGCCCATTTTAGGGTGAATCTCACTCCATGGGGTCAGCCCCTATACAGCAACTCATATACTGTGGGTGTGATCAATCCTCACAGCCAGTGGCCTGAGAGTCAATTCCATGCACTGATGTGCCAACAACAATCAAGACAGGAGGGCACACATAACCCGTACAAGGGACATTCTTGAATCACCCAGGGCCACAGGGAGACTTCACCATTGGGTCGCACAGGACATATATTATATAAGGCTATCTGGCTAACACTGGGAGAAGTAGCTGATCTACCTAATATGTAGAAATAAACTCAGAGTGTCAGCCAAAATGAAGAAACAAATAAACATGTCCCAAGTGAAAAAAACAGGTGAAAATTCTAGAAAAACGAACTAAATGAAATGGAGGCAAGCAACCTACCAGGTACAGAGTTCAAAACACTGGTTATAAGGATGCTCCATGAACTTAAGGGAAGGATAGATGATCTCAGTGAGAACTTTAACAGAGAGATAGTAACCATAAAAAAGGACAAAGAAACCATAAAAAAGAATCAGTCAGAAATGAAGACTATAATAACTGAAATGAAGAATACACTAGAAGAAGTCAACAATAGATGAGATGAAGCAGAGAATCAAATCAGCGATTTGCAAGACAAGGTAGCAGAGAACACTCAATGGGAATAGCAATAAATAAATAAAATAAAATAAAATAATAAAATAAAATAAAATAAAATAAAATAAAATAAAATAAAATAAAATAAAATATAAAATAAAATAAAATAAAATAAAATAAAATAAAATAAAATAATGAGGATAGTTTTAGGGACCTCAGGGGCAACATCAAGCATAACTTTCACATAATAGGGATATCAGAATGAAAAGAGGGAGAACAAGGGATTGAGAACTTGTTTGAAGAAATAATGACTGAAAACTTTCCTAAACTGGTAAAGAAAATATACAAGTCCAGGAAATACAAAGAGTCCCAAACTAGATGAATCTGAAACAAGACACATCATAATTAAAATGCCAAGGGTAAAAAACAAAAAGAGAATCCTAAAGGCAGCAAGAGAAAGGCATCTCGTTACATACAAGGGAGCTCCAAAAAAACTATAAATTGATTTCTCAACAGAAACTTTGCAGGCCAGAGAGATTGGCACAAAATATTTAAATTGATAAAAAGCAAAGACCTACAACCAAGACTACTCTATCTAGCCTAGGAAATGTTAGAGGGACTTCTTTAAGAAGAAGGCAGGAGGAGAACATAAATATGAATAATAAAATGGCAATAACTATGTACCTATCAATCACTTTATATATAAATGAATTAAATGTTCTAATCAAAAGACATTGATAGATGAATGAATAAGACAAGATCCAAATATATACTGTCTATAAGAGCCCTACTTCAGATTGAAAGACACACATGGACTGAAAATAAAGAGATGAAAAAAGATATTTCATACAAATGGAAATGAATAAAAAGCTGGGCTAGCAATACTTATATCATAAAAAATGCACTTTAAAACAAAGGCTGTAGTAAGAGACAAAGAAGGACATTACATAACAATAAAGGGATCAATCTAACAAGAGGATACAACCCTAGTAAACATTTATGTACCCAACATAGGAGCACATAAGTATAGAAAGCAAATATTCACTAGTATAAAGGAAAAAAATTGACAGTAATACATAGTCGAGGATTTTAACACCCCATTGACATCAAGGAACAGATCTTTCAAACAGAAAATCAACAAGGAGACTACAGCCTTAAATGACATACTAGATCAGACAGATTTAATTAATTTTTTAGAGCATTTCACCCCAAAGCAGCAGAATATACATTCTTCCCAAGTACACATAGAACATTTCCCAGGACAGATGACACGTTAGACCACAAAACAAGTCTCAGTAAATTTAAGATTGAAATTATATCAAGTATCTTCTCTGGCTATGATGGCATGAAACTAGAAATCAATTAGAAAAACAAAATAAAAAACACACGAACACATGGAGGCTAAATAAACAATAAATGGGTTAACAGTGAGGTCTAGGAAGAAGTCAAAGTACATTAAGACAAATGAAAATAAACCAAAAATGTATGGGACACAGCAAAAGCGGTCCTGAGAGGGAAATTCATAGCAATATTGCCGTACTTCAAAAATCAACAACAAAAATCTCGAATAAACAATCTAAACTTACACTTAAAGGAACTAGAAAAAAACAAAACAAAACAGAAAATGAAGCCCAAAGTGAGAAGGAAATAAAGATTAGAGTGGAAATAAATGAAACAGAGTCTAGAAAACAAACAAATAAAAGGTCAATGAAACCAAGAGCTGGGTCTTTGAAAAGATAAAAAAAAAAAAAAAGTAAACCTTTGACAAGACTCATCAAGAAAAAAGAGTGGACCCAAATAAATATAGTAAGGAATGAAAGGGGAGAAGTGACAACTGACACCAGAGAAATACAAAGGATTATAAGAAAATACTAAAGCAATTATATGCCAACAAATTGGACTGTCTGGAAGATATGGATATATTTCTACAAATATGCAATTTCCCAAGACTGAGTAAAGAAGAAATAGAAAATCTGAACTTACCGATTACTACTAACCAAATCAAATCAATAGTCAAAAAATTCCCCACAAACAAATGTCCTGGACTGGATGGCTTTATAGGTGAATTTTCTCAAACATTCAAGGAATTAACACCTATCCTTCTCAAACTATTCCAAAAAAATTAAAAGTGGGGAAAAATCTCTGAAGATCACTTTACAAGGCCAGCATTACCCTGATTCCAAAATCAGACAAAGACATTAAAAGAAAAAATTATAGGCCTATATCCCTGATGAACATAGATACAAAAATCTTCAACAAAATATTAGGAAACTTAATTCAGCAATACATTAAAAAGGTCATACACTATGATCCAGCTGGATTTATTTCTGGGAATGCCAGGTTGTTTCAATATCTACAAATCAATTAATGTGATACATCATATTAACAAATTGAAAGATCATCATATTGATAAATGCAGAAAATGCATTTGACAAAATCCAGCATCCATTTGTAATAAAAACTCTCGGCAAAGTGGGAGGGAACATACCTCAACATAATAAACTTCATAGATGATAAACCTACAGCTAACATCATGCTCAATGAGGAAAAACTAAAAGTGTTCTGAAGATCGGGAACAAGACAAGGATGTCTACTTTCAGCACTTTTATTCAACATGTTATTATAAGTCCTGGCCAAAACAATCAGGTCAGAGAAAGAAATAAAATTCATCCAAATAGGAAAGGAAGAAGTAAAACTGTCATTATTTGAAGATGACATGATACTATATAGAGAACCCTAAAGATTCCACCAAAAAACTATTAGAATTGATAAGTGAATTCAGTAAAGTAGCAGGATGTAAAATTAATATTTAGAAATCAGTTGCATTTTTATACACCAATAATGAAGTATCAGAAAAATAAATTAAGAAAACAATTCCATTTACAACTGCATCAAAACAAACAAACAAAAACCCAAACAAACCTCAGAATAAATTTAACCAAGGAGGAAAAAGACCTGTACTTGAAAAATTATAAGACACTGAAGAGAGAAACTGAAGAAAATACAAAGAAACAGAAGCTTATCCTGTGCTCATGGAGAAGAAGAATTAACATCATTAAAATGTCCATACTACCCAAAGCAATGTATAAAAACAGACACATAGATCAATGGAACAGAATAGAGAGCCCAGAAACAACCCCATACCTATATAATAATTTTCTATGACAAAAGAGGCAAGAATATACAATGGAGTAAATACAGTCTCTTCAACAAATGGTGTTAGGAAAACTGAATATACATGCAAAAAAATGAATCTGGAACATTATTTTATACCATCTACAAAAATAAACTCAAAATGAATTAAAGTCTTAAATGTAAGCCCCGAAACCATAAAACTCCTCGAAGAAAACAAAGGCAGCAAATTCTATTAAATTGCTCTTAGTAATATTTTTTTCTGATATTTCTCCTCAGGCAAGGGAAATATAGAAAAAAATAAACAAATGAGACTACAGCAAACTAAAAAGTTTTTGCACAGCAAAGAAAACCATCAACAAAATGAAGACAACCTACTTAATGGGACAAGATATTTGCCAGTGATATATCAGATAAGGGGTTAATAGATCAACATCTATAAAGAATTCAAACAACTCAACACTGAAAAAATAAACAAATGATACAATTGAAAAATGAGCAGAAGACCTGAATAGGTATTTCTCCAAAGAGAACATATAGATAGCTAATAGACATAAAAAACAGGCTCAACTTCACTAATTATCAGAGAAATGCAAATTAAAACCATAATGAGATATTACCTCACACCTGTCAGACTGGCTATCATCAATAAATAAAAAAATGAGTGGTGGTGAGGATGTGGAGTAAAGGGAACCCTTGTGCTCTGTTGATGGCACAGCAAATTGTTAAAGCCACTATGAGAACAGTTTGGAGGTCTTAAAAAAATGAAAACTAGAACCACCTTATGATCCAGCAATTTCATTTCTGGGTATTTATCTGAAGGAAACCAAAATGTTATTTGAAAAAAAAAAATGCATCCTTATGTTGACTGTATTATTTACAATAGCTGAGATATGGAAGCAATAAAAGTGTCCATCAACAGATGATTGGATAAAGGTGTTGTACATATATACAATGGAATATCACTCAACCATAAAATGAATGAAATCTAACAATCTTCAGTAACATGGATGGACATACAGGATATTGTGTTGAGTGGAATAAGTCAAAGACAAATACCATATAATCTCATGATCTCACTTATATGTGGAATCTGAAGAACAAAATAAATGAACAAATAAAACAGACTCATAGATTTAGCGAGTAGGCTGATGATTGCCAGATAAAAGGGGAGTTGGAGGGTTGAGTGAAAAAGGTGAAGGGATTAAGAAGTACAAATTGGTATTTACGAAATTGTCACAGGGATGTGAAGTCCAGCATACAGAATATAGTCAATAATATGGTAATAACTGTGTATAGTGCCAGGTAGGTACTGCACTAATTGGGAGAATACTTCATAAATTATATAAATGTTTAACTACTGTACTGTATATCTGAAACTAATATAAAATCATATTGAATGTCAACTATAATTGAAAAATTAAAATTAAAATGGAATTCTCTACTTAAAAAACAAAAAATTAGAGATAGATATAATCAAATTTGATCCAATGATAAAATTGATATTTTTTCTTTACTTAAAAAATATTCTGGTATATCTTTGGTTCTATGAGGTGAGAGGAAGACCTTCCAGAGAATTAATGCAAAGTAAATCATTCATACCTAGATAATTAGACAACTCAACACAAGAAACTCAATGTGAGAGTATTTTTCTGTTTCATGAATTATATGCTTTCAAAAAATAGAAATAAAATTCTTCCAAGATTTATAGCTACTATTAGCTACTGAGTGCCAAACCCTTTGCTGCTAAATGCTTCATGTACATGATAAAGTTTCTCTTTATAAAAACTGTGGAAGGTAGATATCATCCCCATTTTATAGGTAAAGAAAATAAACTTCAGATAAATTAATAAACTTGCTCAAGATCATTCTGACGAAAATCAAAGTAACCAGTGACTGAGGTGTAAACTTAGACGTATGTGACACAAGACCCTTGGTTTTTGCCATCTAACTTTAGCGATTTTCTCCAAACATTAAAGGGCAAACGAATCATCAATTAACTTCAAACACTGCTCAGTCTCTCTCCCTGGACTCATTTTTCTTTTGTTTTTACTACAATAGCATCTGCAATAATTTAAAAATCTCTTTCTCTATTAAAAGACATAGCCAAAGATTATAAAATGTGCCTTGTTTACATGTATATTATATGAGAGACAGAGAAAGAAGTCTCTAATACAATCAGTCAATGACAGTACTGCAAATTAAATTTTTAAAATTTCTGCTCTTATAAAATGCAGAATTGATGCATTTTTTTTATGTGGTCATTTTTCATATTTGAATCCAAGATAAGTGATATAGTGAGATGATATAATTTTCTTTCATTGTTCCCAGTCTTTAAGAATTATAGCATAGCTTTGAAAATCAGTTATTTTATAGTGACTCACTAAAATAATCATGAACTCTATTCCATTTCTTTTTGTAATAGTACTCATGTTCTTGAACCTCTTTTAAGAGCATCATATAAAAAGTTAATGAAGCTAATATTAACAAGCATATAAATTATATAATAATCCTAAATAATTTATATAAACTAATATGTTCATGGTCATTTTTAATGATTATATCAATAAAGTTTGCAAAAAATTGGAATTCCAAAAAATAAAACCTTCCCCTACATTTCACAAATGAAAAATCAAGGCACAGGAAGGTGAGAAAAGTATTGCCCCCGTCTCCAATATGTAAGAACCATTATTTGTCCAAGAAAATGATGGGTTATTTCTCCCCTAATGGTCAATTTCACTGAAAGTTTGTCCCTTCAGTTATCTGTGATCCTTAAAAAGGCCTGGCTTCTAGGAGGTAGTGGTTTGCTCAATCATGCCTGAAGCTATTTTTCAGGTTAAGTATCAAAAAAACTTAGAACAGCCCTGCTGAGTGCATCATTATCTGCCATGGTAGAGTGAGAACCACAATTGTGCAACTCAGAGATGCAGGGTCTTGACCTTTGCAATAACTATATTGGCATCTCAGTTATTACTAAAAAAGTCACCAGAGTCATAACCTTGACCAATGGTAATTTTTTCTGGATGAAAGAAAGCTTCTAACAGATTTCTGGGGCTGGTTAAAACACAGGTTACATATAGCCTTATTTATATATTCTATATTGTGGAATATATCCTTTTTAAATTTATTCCTTTTTTCTGTTTATCCAATTATGACACCAGATTGGATGCATTACTAGATATTTACTGGAGTACAAATGCAGAATATGAATCTGATAAGAAAAATATAGATTTTAATTAAATGGGCAGAGTGAAGCATTTTCAATGGTTAACAATAGAAAGGCTAAGATTCTTTACTTGGCTCTTCTCAGTGAATTTATTTCTTCCTACTGTGAAATTTAATTTAGAATGTAAAGAAATTTTATTGCCAGAAAATTTTACAGAAATTACTTACAAAATACCTTTCTTAATTTCAATATGCACATTTCCATGTATCACAAAATTTAAAAAGTGAGGGGAAATACAGTGAACACTATAAGTATAAGCATACAGATATCTCTTTTTATTTGGGGGAAAAGGCAAAAATTGGGTCAATATGAGTCATCCAAAAGACCACTAAACTCATTTATTAATGCAGTTGGATAAAATTTAGTTGTATGATTATTAAGTGAAAGTATTTATGCCATACCCTTCAATTCATATTACCAGAACTTTTCTTAAATTTCTTGAAATGTCTTTAAAATAAAAATTGGTTTTACATGAGAATGGTGTGCATGTGTGTGCATGTGTGCACGCGCGCGCGCACACACGCGCACGCACACACACACACACACACACACACAACCAAGGTAACCTTGGTTCCTAGAGCAAAACAAAATCTTAATGTTCTATCTAAGAAAAGTTAAATCTTAAAGACCGAAAAAGTTGGATGTAAAAACTAGCAGATATCACAAGACAGAAGAAAATGAAACTGCTGTGTTAGTGTAGAAACTTCTTAATGTTCCCTGCAGATATCGAGCCTAGAGCGGGCAGGACAATCTGACCATTGGCAACCAGAAACACTTTTTCCCTCCAAGTTTCCAAAAATAAAGAGTTTAATCTATAACCCAAATTCTGAAGTGTTTACTGGGAAGACCAGATATAATTAATGCATATGATAGAATGATTTAAAGTTTACAAACTAATTAAATCACCTGTCATTGTCACCTATAATTTCTCAGCAGGTTACATATTTACCAAAGAAAAGCCATATTTATCACCTGTTCCTTTGAAGGCACACTCATCATTTAAGTCTTACTTCCTGCCATTTCTTTCAATTCCACCCTAACTGAACCACTGCTATTTAATACCTCTGTGCCTTTACCCATAAAGTTGTCTTTCACTGTGAGCCATTTTCCATTTGACAAACTTCTACTCATACTTCAAAACCTTATTCAAATACCTTGGAAGCTCTTTTTAACTCCCCACTCCCTGAATTTTTCCACGGCATTTTTGTACATATATTTTCCATATTATTTAGCAAACTATCTGGTAATTATTTGGTTAATATTCTACATTCTATGTTATAGGCTTCACAAGGACAGAGTGATTCACAGTCATGTATGCATATCTAATGCACATGTGAATATAAAAGGGGGGGTTCTATGGAAAGTAACTTCAGAGGGTGATCTGATCATAAACTCTTAACTGGGAAGGTCATGTTGGGTAGTCACACCCCTGTAACTTCTTTAGTGAAAGATTTTAAGCCAGCTCTGTTCATTGTTTTTGTGCATCTAGGTTAACTTAACACATCTTTGAAATGCCTAAATACCCCATAAAGTGGGTATTAACTCTCAAGTGAGCACATAGTCTTCTTAACTACCCTGTAATACAATCTATGCCTTGCTTTCTTCAATATTCCTTATGCCTCCTCCTTAATTTCAAATGCATAAAAAAAGCTGCAAAACTGTTATTCTTCAGAGCTTTTGAGATCTGCTCAAAAGCATATGTTGTCAGTTTGGCTCAAATAAAGTTTCATAAAAATTCTCTACAGGTTTCTATGTTTCTTACAGTGACACCTATTATAAGGCTTGGCACATAGAAGAATCAAGATTATTTTCTTAAATAAAAAATATTCTTTGTTAATTTTTTTCATAATGTAATTAATATAATCATTAATCAACAATATAAAATTAAAGTTCATATCAGAAGTATATGATCTTGAGTCCAAACCAGTCATATTCAAATAAATATTTGGTTCAGTATCCTAACGTAGAAAATTGCCACAGCTATTCAACATGGATAAGGAAGTTCTTTTTAGTTGATTAGAGAAAGGTGAACTTACCTCTGTCATGAGATTAGTTGGAATTGAGAAACAGAACAAGCTTTCATTCACTAATATTTCTGAAATTATGGGCTTGGCCCTCATTTTAGAATTCTTAGAAATGTTCTCTTTACTAACTATACTCTTGCCTTTCAGTGGTTGTCAACTGGAGACAGAATTGACAACCACAGGATGGGTTTTTGCAAATGTGGTACAGGAACTTTAGTTGTCACAAGATTGAAGGAAGCTAGTAGACTTTAGCAGCCAGGAGCCAGGGATGTTTAGTGTCCTGCAATGCTTGGGAAAACCCACATAAAATAAATGTCCATATAAAACCATTATTCTTCATTATGTAATACTTCAAGTGACCCAAGAGTCATTTTGTATTGTTTTGTAATATTAACTTCTGTAGGCTTGATTACACCAAGAAATACTTCCAAATCTCCTGTTAGTTTATTCATATAATGGTGTTTCATTGTCAAGAATAATCATTAGCTAGAATTATTAGCGAAGTAGTATTCTCACTGGAAAATTGTAAGGAAAAAAAGATACACTTTAGCACATTTCCAGGTTACCATGAGCTCAAGAAGAATCTCACAGATGGGTTACTACCAGAAAGTACCTTTGTTGCCTAACTTTCTACTTTTCTTGTGTACTTCACAACAATTGCTTTCTTTAAAACTGATTTGGGTCCACTTCCTTCCCCTGTGACAATTAAAGCGATATACTATACATTGTGAATGTATATGGCTAACGATAAGGTGGTTCTAGAAATCTCTAATAAGTTTGTTAGGTAGTTAGATAGCCATAAGTGATGGAAGCAAAGGCTCGGCTTAGTAACTGTAGAAATGACACTGATAGCCCAACCCAAGAGGCTGCCCCTTGGACCTCCCAGAGGAAAACTAATTTTTCAACTAACAATACCTCTACTTCCTGGAGTACAAGGATATAAAAGACCATAGCATAGCAACCAGTTTAGGCCAGCAACAAATGCTTGTGCAGTAAGGAGTACTCTGACCTTCTTTTCACCCAGCTCATTATACCATCATTACAATGCCATGCGTATACCTGGAAGTTTAAAAATCTAATTATAACAGACTGAATTCTGGGAAGAAACATGCACAGTTAACAATAGGTTATATAACAGCCAACTGTCAATCAAAATGACCTCACACATCCATCAGCTATCACTACTCTTGTAACTACCCATCACGGCCCGAATATAAGACAGATCTCCCCACCTCTACAAGGCTATCGCCCTCTCTGGTATAGCCTATTTCTCTATTGAAACATATTTCAATAAATCTTATCTTTCCTCATCTTCACTGATCTGTAATTCTTTAGTACATCGATGGAAAGGACCGAAGCCCCCAGTGCCACTGGGGCAACAAAGGAATTAGATCATCCACAACAGTGAGAAGTTCACCCTCTAAGAGTGAAAGCAGTCAAACCAACACATGAAATCAAATATGAGTAGTGTTTAAAGTATTTTAAATAGACAAAAAAAAAAATCTAGTCATGGGTTTTAGTGTTGATGGATCTGGATGTGAATCCTAGCTACAAGCTGTGTGGCATTGGGTTAGTTATTTAACCTTTTGACTTCACTTTTCTCTAAAAATCTCACGGGAATTTTTTGTTTAGAATTAAACAATGTATTTCATGTATATAATAGAGGGTCTGGATTATGAAACAAACTGTAAATAAGATGATTAATGTCAAAGAAAGCAAACACCTTATCAATAATATTTATATATCTAAAGAAAGACTAAGCCAATGAAATGGAGTAAAGTGTATTTCATTTTATTAGTGAATGGCTAACCTTAACCTAAGGAAAGAATTCTCTGACCCTTCTGTCCTGAGGATTTTGGTTTGATTGGCAGAAATACATCAAAGTATTTATGATTCCATCTGATAAGTTAAGAACACTGGCCCTTTAGCCCACCAACAATTCCATTTATCTTGTTCCCTGTTCATTAAGTAAACTTCTACTTTGCCTTTCATTTTGGTTTTCATAACTGGAGTGGGTTTGTTGACCAGATATAAAAATTGTGGTTCAGTTGGCAGTCTTAATTCTAATTATGGATTAACAACTTTCTATCTGGCTTATATGGAGTTTATATGGAGTTGCTATTGAAAATCTATTCAAGTAGATTTCAATTTGATCAATCCCAGATGCATTGGCAAAAACTGAATTTCTGAAATTGCAAAGTTAAGGGTGAGACTCTTAATTAGCTATTTGTCCAGATCTCACCTCGAGAAGCTCCAACTGATTGATGAGCAAGTCCTACTCAGAAATTGCTCTCATATTCTATAACTGAAACAACAAACAGTAAATTTGGGAAAAAATCCCGAACTCAATATCTATAATAGATTCTTTAAGCTCATTGCCCCAATGTAATATTTAAGGGAATCTAAATTCAAAGTCCTAGGGAGTTAAAGAAGCAAAACTGGTAAGTCAATTGTAGATTCTAACGACTGGTAAAGGAAGAGCCAATCAAACACTTTAGATGGAGAAAGGACAAGTGCTATTTTGGGATATTTTGCACAGATATTTCACAGTTGAAGTTGATAATCCCTTTTGTATGGAAGTCTAGTAAAATGACATCTCTTCAGCTACAAGTAGCAGAGGATCAGAGCAGTATAGTAAATTGGAAAGAGCAGGTAAATGAGCAAAAAGTCTTAAATGGATTAATAGAGAGATAAAATAGTGAATCAAATTGCTTAACATTTTCAATGTGGATTGAGTAATGACTAGGAAGAAAGAAGTTTTCCTTTTAGTTTTATCTATGAAAGGTAAAATAAATATCAAGGCAAAAGAGATATTTAGCATAAAACAAATACATATAAAGAGAAGGATTGGTGATGAAATAAAGCTTTAGAGTCAACACCAAGTAAATATTTCTAATTACAGAAATGATTAGATTACTCAAATTACTTATAAAAAGGCAATAAACAATTCAACTCAGAGTCCCAAGAGATATTTCAATCCAAACAAACACTCAGTGAAATAAAAGGTAATTCTTAAAGCTTTTGGATCACATTAGTTTTGATAATTTTCATTATGACTTCTTATTGTAGCATATGCTTAACTTAGGATAAACTATTTGTGCAGAAATGTCTTAAATTAACAAGGTTATTAATAGACATATGGGATGTATAAACAGATGAGTAAGTAGGCAGACAAACAAATGAATGGAGACAGGTATATGGATGGATAGATAGATAAAAAGATAAAATTAGTTTGCAATCCTCTGAAAATTTATCTTTAAAGTCCTGTAATAATTGTATAAAGGGTGTTAAGTTATAGAAATATCTGTTGTTTCCTTTGAGCTTGGGTGTGAATGATATATATTATTTTGAATGAGAGAAATACATTTTTTTTTTCAGAACTTCCCAGATGTAAGCTTATTTTGCCTGGTATAGTGTTTCTCAAACTTGGCTATAAACCCTGGAATGCTTGTTAAAGGTACAAATTCTTGGGATCAATACAACTCCACTGTAACAGAATCTTCCAGAGGAGGAGTCTGAGAATAGGATGTTTTAATAAGTACTATTGAGATTCTTATGGCTCCAGGATTTAGTGTAATGACATTCATAATTTCAGGAATAAGAATTTCAATATGTAAACTTTTTCGAAGAGTCAATTTCAGCTTTGGAAAAATTAGGATAATAGTTGTAGATTTTATCTGCTGGGTATAGATTCAGATCAGTTCCCCAAGAATGTATTAAAGCCTATAGACGTTATGTTTAAACCTCTGCTAAGTGCTTGAGGATGGGGGTGGGATAAGGAGAGGTAGTAATATCAAACAACAACAAAAGACTCCTGATTCCTAATAGTTTAATAGTCTGGTTTGTCAAAGATGAATGACAAAGACAAATCAAACTTATGCAAGACAGTAGATAATCAAGTATTTATTGACTGAGGGAGTACAATAAGAATGTAAAAAAGAATATCAGTGTGTGCTTGAGTTGAATCAAAGTTAAAACACTGTTGGACTCCTGCAACTACTTTACTCCAGTATGGTGGATATTTTGCAATTAAGACTTTTGAAAAGTGAGATTTCAATACTCAGGTATTCAGCCCTTTGTAAGACATTAACACAATGAAGAATAGATGCAAGAATGAATATGGGAAGCTGTCAGGCCACAGAGGAGATCATCTAAGCAGAATGGCATAGCACCTTCTCTTCTTTATCCTTCATTGTAACGTAACAATGTTTTCCGAACCAGGATTATTAGGCAATAGAAAGAAGTGCTCTGCTCTTACCTGTTTTCAAGAGTAGGGGATAGGAGAAACCCCCAATGGTTACTAGAGGATATTGGGGGTGGTTGGGGAAGAAGGTGAGAGTTGAGAGAAATAGAGGATGCAGTGATAACCATAGAGAGTTTTTTAAACACTAGATACAGTGCAAACTATGAGGTGCTATGGATTTATTTGCATAGTCTGGGTACTATAGCAATTCTCTAATGCTGCAGAGTATAAAGTAGCCTACAAAATAACATGTTTATATAGAATTTTTTAAGAACATCAAATTGCTTTTTCAAGATCACATTATCATTTTTTAAAATATGAATTTTGATTTATAGTTAGTCAGAATTTGGTATCTGTACTTTTAATTCAGTTCTGAAATGTGCTTCTGACCTACTGTGAATGCTTAAAAAACAATTGCTTCATATTTCGGCAAACCATGTGTTAATTTCCTTTCTTGCTCTTTTCTCACAAATTCACCCCCTCCTCACTGGATGTGAAATTTGAATAAAGGATCTTGAAGTTCCTAGTCTTATGCATTCTTTAAACATTTTTTAAACAATTTGAAATTAAAAAGTCCTCACTCTCCCCACCCCCCATCCTGCACCCCACCCCCTCATTTTGCACAAATAGCATCTGCAAATGTGGCAAAAAATGACTTTATTCTCTTCCAGGCTCAATACCAAGATTCCTTAATCAGAATTCTTTCTAATAAGGCTCTTTCTCTCTCCCAAACTGCAAACTATCTGGGCCTGAGGACTTTTAACTGATTTGTTCTGTGCTGAGGTTAGCTCTAATCTCAATGTCTTTGTCGAGCAAACAGATGGGAAGGGACAAAGTCATATGGCACTGTCAAAAATAATTTAATAATGTTTCACTTTTTATTTTTAAATAGAATCTTGAGAGAAAGTTTTGTTCCCACTCAACCCCCTGAATGGCACCAATCACAACAGGAGCACATAGCTCTCATCGGTTATAAGTAGCCAGCTACATGATGATCAGCTCGCTTCAGATATAATTGCCCATAGGTCAAGAGTGAATGGCCTGTCTTAAATGCCTAGATAGTCAGTAGCGTTTTCCATTTTGGGGCTCCTTTCCTCAACAATCCCTACCTTCAGGATGTGTCAGAATTGAGAAGGAGATGAGCCAACAACAATTCCTACATAATTATTCTACCTACTATCCGCTGTGATCACGTTTTCTGAAATATATGCATACTGCTCACTATATGCCGTGATATGCTAGACACTCTTCTAAGCATGTTAACAATATTAACTAATCAGTTCATCCTAATAACCTTACAAGGTAATACAATGATTTCTCCAATTTACAGAGGAAACTGAGGTACGAAGAGGTTAAATGATTTATCCAAGGTCACACAACTAGTAAGAATTTCAGAAAAGAGAAATTAGGTCTTACTCACAAAATTACAGAAATATTTGATTTTCAGAAAAGCCACAAGTAAAATCAAATTTATATTCCTGGGGATTCTTTGTTTTCTATTCCTATATTTTATTCAGGCATAGAATGTCAGGTTAGGGATCAACACAAAAAAGACTCTAGGCATCAAGAAAGCAGTAAAATTAATAAGAAAGTAGGGGATGAAATTCTGAAAAAAGTTCACTGATAATATCCTTTATGGTGAGGCTGTAGGAGCCAGGAGGATCAGACTAATCTCTAGAAAATTCTCGCTAAAAATGTTTTTTCCTTCAATATGGATAAAATTGCAACTCTACTAAAGCAACAAGAGCTCCTTGAATTTATCCTGCTTCTCACCTTTTGTCAGGTTAAAGATAAGAGATATTCTCTATAAAAGACTTGATGGAAAAGAGAAAGGTAAACATTAAAAGTGAAAATTAGTGTTAGAAATAAAAACTACAGATAAAAATATAATAAAATAAATAACCACTAGCTAGCCTAATCTAGCAAATATAGGGAAAGTAGTTTGAAAAAGGGGAATGAATTGCAGCTACAGAGGAAATTAAATGTTTGGAAACCTAGATAAAATGATTGATTTACTAGGAAAACAAACTACCAAAATTTACCTAAGAAGTGATAAAAATCCCAAACATTCTTAAATAATCACATAATTCCTATGATATTTAAGGTATTTCAGAATACAAAATAAAGGAAGATTCATAATTATTTTATAAAGGCAGTGTAACACTTATACCAATCTTGAGAAAGCAAACATACCCAAATGAGAGAAGTATATATGTTGATTGCACTACAATTAATGAAAAAAACTCAAATTCAGGAATATATTGTGAAAATAATTCATTATGGCCAAGTTTAGCTTATTTTTAAATAGCAAAGATATTGCAGTATTAGGATATCAATAACTGTAACCATCAAAATAGATTAATGGAGAAAGACCATATAATCCCTTAAATAGATCCTTAAGAGGCATTTGATAAAACCCAACATTTTCTCCTAATAAAAATCTTTAATAAGTGAGGATTATGTAATACTTTCTTAACTGAATATTAATTTATCTTTATGCATGCACACATACACTTATATACACACTAAATATACATGTAAAATACAAAGGTCAATATGATGCTGAGGATTAATGATGATATTCTAAAAGCATTACAAATAAAGTCAAGATCAACTTAAGAATATCTTTTATAACCAGTGCTATTTAATATTATGGATTTGCTAACAAATATAGACAATAGTATTATGACTATTTAAATAAATGCTATAATCATTTTGAAGTCAATATAACTAGAAAACCCAAAACAATGAAATAAATTTAAATTTAATAGAACTTTAAAAAAAATTTTTTTTAGTCTAGTGACTAATAAAATTTAATTTAAAAAATCCTACTTATCATGACAATAAACCATAAAAAAATTATTGAGAATGAACTTAAAAACTATATAAGTTGTAGAAACTATAAACTAATGAAGACTTAGGCATTTTTTGTTATTTTTGAATTTTTATGAGTTTATTTGAGCCAAACTAGACATTCTTGAGCCAGATGATTCAAAGTTGTAAAAATATTAATCTATATTAATCTAGAAATGAAATCTACTCTTATAAAAATATCAACAATATTATTTTAGAATTGATTTAGAAGAATATACAATATTGCAGATAAATCTTTAATGTAATGAAGCCTTACTAAGTCCACCAAATATAAGACATATATTGATTTCAATATAACTAGAAACCAAAGGACTAATAACCATAATATATAAAATGCCTAAATATCAATGAAGAAAAGACAATGCTCAAAATTATTAATAAAGTTACAGAAATTTAATCAGAGAGCTAACTGTTCATTTATCACAGAAGCAAAAGGTCTGTGTCATATGATAAGACATTTATTGTTTCTGAGAGTTTAAATTAGCACAATGTCTTAAAGGGCAATCTGACAATGTCTAGTAAAATAAGAAATATTAATAATTTTGACCTAGAAATTTTACTTAGTGAACATTTGTATAAGTACAGAAAGACATGTATATTGAGACTTGTGACTTACTTTTTTATTCCTCTAGGTGTTAGGCATTAAAAACAGCCCATATGCCCATTAGTGAGGGTTGCACATACACATTATGGTATATCTTAATATGGAGATAGGTCTTTACATGTGGAAATGGTAATAATTCTAATTAGGTAGACCTTGTCGAGATTATTGATTGACATACCTGTAGTGGGCTACTATAGTACAGAGTTATTTTATATACTGAGAAGGAAAAAAAAGAACATGGTTAAGGAATTTTCGTTATCTGGCATTTACTGGTGTTCAATTAACGTTTGCAAGTTGAATGAACAAATGTATTGATATAAACCGAAAGTAAACTGTAAAATAATATAAGATGTAAAATCATCTATCTATAAAAAGTATCTCTCTTTAAAAGTGGTCCAGTCGTTTTTAATTCACAAAATATTTTTATTTTCTAATTAATCAATTTCTATAATTTTCACATTTTTAATAAACATGCAATTGCTTGTGTTTAAAAGATTGAAATATGAAGAGAACACTCCATAGCGGAGCTATGCTATTTGTCACCTAAAGTTAAATTTGTTGTGATTAAATTAATAATTAGGCAGTGGGATACTGTAGTATAGGCAGAGTGATTTTATATCCTGAGAAGAAAAAGAGCATGGTTAAAGAATTTTCATTAAAGAAAGTAAATGATTGTGACAAGACTTACTTCAACTTCATGAATTGAGATTTACTAAGAATTTTCATGTACACATTTATTTAATTTTTATATTATTTGCATCTCAAAGATGGAAAGAGTAATGTTTAGGAAGAATAAAAGCCCCACAGTAAGTAATGGACAATCAAGACTTGAACTCGCTTTAATTACTCCATTCTTTTGCTAATGCCATGACAAGCATCACTATTTAGCAGGTGCCTCTAGTTGAGGAGTTAGTATCTCTTTGCAGGGTGGAGAATGAGGAAAGGTAGGCGGGGTTTGGATATGGAAATACAAATTTCCATCTAAAACATAATTGTATAGTCTGTTCTTCATTTGTTTACTTTAATTATTTTTTCACCAGTAAAGAATAATTGAAACTTTGGGTGAAACTACTAAGGCAGTGTTTTTCAACTCAAAATAAAGCGCACTCCATTTCCTGTGGGGCCAAATTTCAATTTGTAAAGGTTGTAACTCAAAGATAAACATATGCTGATCCAAATATAAAAAATTCCAGGAATAAATATAGTATTTCCATTTCTGTATTTGGTCTGGTTGGACACATGCCTGTGAGTGGGTTTTTATTTATAAAGACAAAGGACAGATTGTATATTATTTTCTTGTTACAGGGAAAATGAAGCTTATTCACAGAGTATTATATTTCTGGGCATCAAAATTACTTTCTACCTGTATTAAATCCCTGCATTTCCATAATGAAAGAAAACCTTTGTTCTAATGAATGATACTGTGCAATTTGTAATCAAAGGTTATGAATTTCCACTCTGCAGCATTTTCTTTTCAAACACCTCCGGACTTTCAATATGTGTTCCAACTACATTTATAGAGATAACAATCTCATCATAATATTAGAAGGATTATAATGAAGAACACAATGTCAGGTTTGAATGAAAGATAGTTTTTCTCTAAAAAAGAAAATTAAAAAAACATTGAACTTGCTTCATTTACTTTTAGAAGTTTTAGAAATAATTTGCTTTATTTTTCAATCACTGAATCCTTAGCTGTTAGAAGGCAGAAATAAAAAATATTGGTATTTTGCAACTACTATGGGATTTTAATTCTCCCCTGTGAACTCCAGTCAGAAATTATCATTATGGTTACTTTATTTATTGGTAGTTTATTTGTAGACAATTTTTCTGGGAGCATTATGATTCATTAAAGAAAAGAAAAATATGTAAGCAATCAACACATAATGGTTTCCAGCTTTGGGTAAACAAGTTTATCTTGACAGTATCAATTTACTATAAGAATCAATTTTTCTATGCTTAGATTTCCAGCAAATTCAACAACCTGGAACACAGCTAGGAATCCAGAAGTAACGAAAAACCGTCTCTGAGGAGCCACATGAAAGGATCAGTCATGAAAAGTTATGCATATGAGAAAGAGGATCCCATGTATTCTCACTTAAGCTCTCTTAGTTTCCTCTTTGTGCACAATCATAGCAAGTCATACTCCCTTATGTCTACTCATACTTCCCTCAGTCTCTACACAATAGCTGGACTAGTCTTTTTAAAACACAAAATTGATTATGCTTCTCCCTGCCTGAAACTTTTACACATAGAATATGCCTAATATATGTTCATTGGAGTAAAATTTTTTTTTTTTGTAAAATATGCTCCATTGAAATGGCAGACTATGTATTAAATTACATGCCACTGTATTAGGATATCTCTGGGGATGATGAAGTGCGGTCCTGGGCGTAGAAAGAGGGGATTGCCCTTCTAACTGCTATTTCTACATAGAGCTCCCCTGCATGGGTGTAAGGCAGTTTCCAAGTATAAGTTTCACAGAAGAATCGAACTGTGTAGTTACAATACAGTTAAGGAACCATCCTTCATAAAGCATGCACTGAGGAGGAATTGGCTAATTACACTTTTCGCCTCCGTTGTGAAGATTTTTAAAGGACTAGCTTGAGAAACATGCCTTTATTTAGATCATTCCTTTAATTCCAAAGTAGATCTATATAATAGAATGATTTACCAATAAAAAGATCAAAGAGAAAAATAAGTGTAGAATAAAACAAAGCTAAAAGGAAGTTGCCCACAGACAAGCGCACGAGAACAGACGAATAATTGCTAATTTCTCAATCTATCATTTTCATGCTTGATTTGAGGGGATAACAAACTGTTTATACATGTATAAAAATGGTGATTGCAAATATTTTCTTATTTCGTTACCTGGATTGTGAACTGGCACATAATAAAACATATTTTAATTGTATTTTATGAATTATTTAATTCTCACAATATTTTCCCACAGGTATTATAAATACTTCAGATAAATCCACAAAGAATTAAAATGCTGAAATTGTTATGGCATATTTTAAAGTAAAAATTTTCTTAAATAAAATAAATTATTTGTTTCAAACAAGTTTTAATGGGCATATGTGAAGATTTTCCTTTTTCTTAGATGATTTATGAGCTATTTTTCTAAAGTTAAATTTTGTTGATTTTCATACCTGATTAGAAAAAAAGATTAGTTTAAAAATACAAATAAAATTTTAAATTTTATAATCTTCTGGGATTATTTGGAAGTCTGATCAACAAAAAATTAAATGGCAGGTTTCTTGCTTTACCTGATTGCTTAGCTAAAAAAAGACAATGGCAGTTGTTTTAAATAAGCTTCAGGTAACTAAGAACATTTGCTATAATTACATACAGCTTCTTTGCCCTCTTATAAGGTTACCTATTACCCATAGCTGTGGGCTAACTGAGATTTCTTTTAATTATAAGAAAGTGACAGAAGTCTGTTTAACGAAGATAACTGACTGGGAGCTCCTAACCCAGACTCATTGCCATGAGATCCTAGTTCCTATGACTGCTGACATATGATTGTCCAGCTGCAAGTGAACACAGTTTCCTAGGAATGCGCTGCTTTATAAAAGTGAAACTATAGCAATTGTGAATTTAGTGACTACAGAACATGAAGGTTAACAGAATGTTCTAAGAGGCAGGGGAGGTCTGCTGAACCGAATGTGTCAGTATGACTTGTACTCATGAAGACTGTTGAACTCTAATAGAAACAACGTCTATCTGGTATGGTATGTTGAGAGGGCTCTGACTTACAGTGATTTTCTATGAGGGATTCCACTCATTCAAGGGGCCCTCAGACCTATCTTATTAAAACAAAAGGAAGGAGAAAAACTGAAAAAATTTCTGTCTGCTGAATTATTTATCACCTCACCTATTTCCAGAAGTAGGGACAAAATTTCATCCTAACTATCTACTACCTTTCTGTTCCTTTATATCAGGCTCCAAATCAGCTTGCATGTTCAGATTGCCCCGTAAAAGACAAAAGTCAGAATCTCTGTTCCATTCTTACTCTCTTCTACTTTTGCACTTAATCTCTGTGCTTTGATACTCTGCAAGTGTGCATTGTTCATTCATTCTTCTATAGACATTTATTTATTCACTGACTAATGATAGCATCTAAAGAGGGGTAAGTTTTTCCATTTTGTTCATTATTCTATCTTCAGTGCATGGAACAGTGCCAGGCAATATCAAACAGCAGTTATTGGTTGAATGGAAAAATTAGTGTCAGACACTATACTGATTGCTGGCTTTCAGCTCCCTATACCTATTTATTAGCCATTCTGGTTTCACTATTCTCTTGATTCCTTTTCTAGCATTTAGGATATCCATGTCCCTGAACAGTGTTTGGTGTTACTCGATTTTCCAATTTTGAGCTCTCCAGTGGTTTCAGGTGGAGACTTTCCAAATCAACTCTGGGCCCCACACATTGAATCAATACAAAGTTCCAGCCAAAGAGTGAAGGACACAGAGGGCAAGATTCAGATGATAAATACATAATACCCTTACACAGTGAAATAACTTCTAATAAGCTTTTAATTCTATAAATATAAAAGACATTTAGATGTATGATGCTAGTATAATAAAGAAAAATGGTTGGCAATGAATATTAATATTGTTATCCAGTTATTTTGTCAATTAAAGTATGAAAGAAATAAGTATATGTTTTTTTTTCATTCAAAATGAGTTAAGGTATATATTTTAAACTCAAATTCATTAAAAATTATTTAGTACCAGTACAGACCAAGATAGTATTAGCCTCATTTTGTTGATGAAAAAAAGACAGAAATCAAATGATCCTCCTAAAGCTAGAAAGGAAATCAATTATAATTTCCCATTTCTATTTGCATTGCAAATTGAGTTAGGATTCATGTATAATAGGAAATAGCCAGCATAGAGTATAACTTACATGATTCAGTAGAATAATTCAGACATCAACGATTTCATTTTAGGCAGAGTCTATGAAAATATTACCAAATGATACTTTAGAACTTTTCATCACCAGCTATTTTCACTATTTCATTCCATCACTGTAAAAACTCACTCAATATTCTAATTTAATAATACTAATACACAATTTCCATTTTATCACTGGCCAAGAAGAAGTATTAACAATTTTCCCAATGTATCATTAAAAGTATTCCATAAAATGTTTCACTAAATATGTTAGACAGGATCGACAATGTCTCTCAAAAATTAGAAATAGAACTGCCATATGATCCAACAATCACACTTCTGGATAAATATCTAAATAAAATGCAATCAGTATCTCAAAGAGATATCTGCATTTTAATGTTCATTGTAGCATTATTTACTACAGCTAAAATATCAATGGATCAATGGATAAATGGATAAAGTGTGGTTTATATAAACATAGGAGAATATTGCTCAGCCATAAAAGGAAATCTTGCCATAGATGATCCTGGAGGTCATTATGCTAAATGACATAAACCAGACACAGAACAGAAAGACAAATATTGTATGATCTTTTATATGTGGAATCTAAAAAAGTCAAACTCATAAAAGCAGAGTAGATGGTCACTGAGAGGGTCAGGGAAGTGGGGATGTTGATCAAAGACTACGAAGATTCAGTTATGTGGGATAAGTTCTGGAGACCTAATGTTCATCACAGTGACTGTATTATGTACTTGAAATTGGCTGTGTTCTCCCCTCACCTTATGTAACTGTTTACTATGTGAGGTGATGGATATGTTAATTAGCTTTTAATTGTGGTAATCATTTCACAATTTACATCAAAACATCACCTTATATACCTTAAATACATATAATTTTTATTTTTCAAGTATACCTCAATAAAACTGGAAAAAATATGTTCAAACAATATCCCCAATATAGTAATGGTTCTATTGTGAGAGAAAAGGAAGGCGTGAGTGGTCTGCTGTGAATTCGAAATTTCATTCAAGTTTTATCTTATATCCTAAATTTCAAAAAGATTTTGAATCAAATTCCATAACATAATCTGTTTTGCCTACAGTCTTTTGATTAAAAATGACAGAAACCAATATCAAACTAATTTAGGTGGAAAGGGAATCTTTACACAATTTTAACAAGAGCAAGAATGACTAGGGGCCATTTCTATCAGGTCCCTAAATAACAGTAAGTCTGTCCCTTCTCTTCTCTTGCTATCTAGCCCCCCACACCTCATCTCATTTATTTACTATGGATTAAAATTTGTGTTTCAGGAACATATTTTACATTTTTTTCTGTATTCTTTCTAACCCCTTTTGTACCACTTTCTATTCTGGAGATGGCTTGATGGTGGCAGTCTTGGTGGGGTTCTAGGTAGAGTCCCAGTATGTGGTTGTAGAAGCCTTTGCTTGCATGGGGCTTAACTTACATACAATTGGTTCTGTGGGTTAGCACAACAACAATATGGTATACTATAGTGAAGACCGGCATGGAGATATGGGAGACTGCCTTTTTGAATGCACTGTTAAACTCTGGTGAGAATAAAGTGAGGGAAATTGCTTATGGGAAGCCAAGCACTGAAATACTCTAATGGGTTGAAATGTTTAGATTTTATCCTTTTGGCAACAGTGATGAATTAGAAATTTTAAAGCTAACGGTTATGTTCATATTTGTGTTTTAGAAAATAACTCTAGTAGGAATGTGAAAGGTTAATCACAGGAGCAAGAAACCAGAAGCCAAAAAACCATTTAGGTCTATTATAATTATTCCAGGCAAAAAAATTAGTTTGAGAGACATTGAAAAGGAGACATCAATAGAATCTGGAGATAGAATATTTCTCCTCTGCCAACAATTTCGGCTTTTAAACTTGAGTATGACTCGCACAGGGTTCTTGGACAAGCTTTGCTTGGACTCACTTGAGCGCTTTGATGCAGTGAAGCACCAACCTCATTTAATTCCCAGGCTGGGCCCTTCTTCCTCCCAGTTAATCTTTAAGACAGAAAATTAGATATGTAGGTCTCTTAATTTTTAATTGTTAGTGTTTCTAATTTTGACACAGACACTGTAAGGGCAAACCCAGATTTCTAAAATAAAGACAAATGCAGAGTTATAAAATTTATTTCTCTAAAAAAACAATGTTTTTTTTTTATGGTTTATTGTACATTTGTTCAAATCACAAGTGGATCAGTAGTATTTAATTGGTGTCTTTCATGCTAAACTTTTGTTAATGGTATGGTGTAATTTGTTACTTTGCTGCACTTCTCTGCAGAGACTGACATCCTGGGAACATCCAGAGACCAAAGAATGGGGTTAAGGAGTCTGACCATGGAGGGAGGTGGGGTACAAAAAGGATTTGGGATAATTCATCACTCTCCTTCCACTCTTCCCTTCTAGGTTTTACACAAAAGATGCCTAGTTTTCTCTGTTCGAACCATATGGTAGGTTTGTTGAAAAGTTCACAATCTCGAATTCATTATTACCATGCCATTCTCTATTCATTTTTAGTTTTAAAGGAAGGAAAACTAAGTGCAAGAAAATGAACTCAAATAAAAAATCATTGAGCCTGCAAAGCTTATGGTTTTGCCTGTAATCCTTTTCATCCTTTTTCTTATTCCGTTTGAACTGGCTTTTTTCCTTCTAGAGAAGCTGAGGCTTCCTTTTAATGGTTTTAGTTTATTTTTCTCTCTCAATTAACCAAATCTTACTCTACTGAAAGAATTTTATACTTAATGATTAGAATATTGATCACTAAATTTGCCAGCTCTGAAAACATAACCTATTTTATGTATGAACATGTATATTTTGCTTCAAACTCCTAGCACAATGTGAACACAAAGAGATCATCTAAAAAATATCAAAACCAATTCAACAAAACTGTTACTTAGCCAAACACAAAATCACCAAATACATCAATAACATACCTAGTACTTCATAGATATCATTTATATCTGGTTATGACTCATAACATCATTACCTTTCAAAAGATACAATTGTCACACATGCATGCATGCATTTATTTATTCAACAAATGTCTGCCAATAACCAACTACAGACAAAACACTATGCTAGGTGCAGGGCATACAAAGATGGAAAGATACAGGCTTTGTCTACAAGGAGCTTCAAATCAAGAAGAGGCAAAATATGTACTTACAAATCCATAGTGGAGCTAAAGAACTTGTTTTCTGGAGACAAACTGCTTGTGTCAAGCTCTCGGCGCTGCTGCTTACTAGCTCTCTACACCTCAGTTTCCTCAGTGGAGGAAGGAGTATTTATAAGCTTTCCCATCCCAGGTGAATGTTAATATTAAATGTGATAAGGTGCACATGTGCTCAATGCAGTAACTGTCCCATAGTAATTAAGAAGTATGAGTACTGTAAAAAGCTACTACTTTATGATACTAAAACATTCTCATAGGCACTCATGAAGGTTCGGAAGCCATAGGACATTTCAATAAAATGGTTTAGAGGACAGATGACCCTTTTTCTGTTCGGTGATAGAAAGATGCTCAGAGAGACTTTAAGGCATTTATGACAGACACAATAAAGGAAGAATATGATTATAATTTATTGAGATGGGCATGGGCAAGAAAGGGAGCATTTAAATTAAATGTAGAAAAATATATATTTTTTTAAATTAGGAGAATGGAAGAAATGCCACTTTCTAGAACTGTAAAATTTGACACAGCACAAATATGTAATGGAGTTTTCTCTAATCAATAGTATTATCAATAATATTTTTTTCTCTTAAATTTTAAAGTTGGGTCCTGTATCTTGCAGAAAAAAACTGGCTCTTGGATTCTGTCAAGTCCTGTCTAAATTAAGAATAACTGCTATTTCTTCCATTACCAACACTTTGTGCTTGTTTAATTATACATCAGGAGTGACTCTTTAGTACAGGGTCCGTACTAAATGCCACAGATAGTGAGTGAGCACTCTCATCTCTGTCCAGCCAGAATTCAACTTCTTCCAATTCTTTATGATTCTGGAAATTGTTCAGAATGAAGCATCCTAGTTGTCTTTTTTTAGACAACTAGGTAGAATCTCAACTTACGTGTACAAGGTTTATGATTTAAGAAGGGACTCAAGAGACTATATATATAGATTCCTGGAGCTTTTTTCCCAATGTACCTCCTTCTTTTCCAAATCTTTGTGATGCAAATTCCAAAGACCTCAGCTTCCACAACCGCCGATCCCCATCTACTAAACTTTTTATGACCTTAAGACCCCCATGTTCTCTAAGGGAGACAGTCATTCTCTGACTGCTCATTTTTGAAAACAGTTATTTTGTTTCATATATTTGTCCAGTTTTCTAGTTGGTTTTAGTGAGAGAATAAGTGTGGTTCTAGGTTATTCCATTATGGCTGAAGCAGAAGTTGCTCAAATGGGCAGCCTATGCATTTAAATCATCCTCAGTGATTCTAATAGAAAGCCAAGTTTGAAAACAATTAGATCAGGCATATTTGTCATCTCCTTCCCTATACTTCATAGGAATGGCAAGGTGGTTTTGCCAACCAGCATCCCTTCAGCACTTTTTTTGGTAACTATTACTTATTTTCCGCTAGAGAGTTATGCTTACCCCACATTGGCCCCAGAGCATAGCATCTCTTTGGCTACAATGACTTAATTCTGTCGGACTTATGCTTGAACTTTTAGAGAAGAGCTTTCCTTCTTGCTTTCTGGAGAGGACTCTGGTGTGCTGTAGGTCCGAGAAGAGTGTCTTGATGACATCATTTGTACACCAACTCAAACTGAACTTAAAGCTAGATATGCTTCTGGAAATTTAACATCCATTAGCCAATGAATTTTCTTCTACTTAATAGTTTAGATTTTATTTTGCTTATAAAACTGGAGTAGGAAATATGACCTCAAGAATCATGAAGTCTTGATATTTATAGTATAACTGAAAACTCCTATGCACATCTGAGGTAGTAGAAAATAGCAATTAGGAGACATTTTTAGAAAAATAACCTAGAAACTATAAAAAATGTTTCTTTTGCTCTCCAACCTCTAGAATCAAGTATCTAAACTTAAGAGTACCCACTGACAGTGTACATGGGTTCCTTTTTCTCCACATCCTCCCGAGCACTTGCCATTTCTTGTCCTTTTGAGAATAACTATTCTAACAGGTGTAGGGTGTTAGCTCATTGTGATTTACATTTCCTTGATGACTAGTGATGTTGAGCACCTGTTCATGTACCTGTTGACGACTTGTATGTCTTCGGAAAAAAATGGCTTTCAGGCCCTTTGCCAATATTTAAATTGGGTTATTTGTGGGTTATTTATTTTTGGTATTGAGTTGTATTAGTTACTTATATATTTTAGCTATTACTTCATATTCTATATATAGTTTGCAAATATGTTCTCTCATTCTATAGGTTGCTTTTCTATTTTTGTCTAATGTTCCCTTTGCTGTATAAATAGAAGCTATTTATTTATTTATTTTTATTTATTTTTAATTTTTTAGGTGACACAACCCTTGGTTGACCTCACAGATTGCAAGGACCTTGTCAGTTTACAATCCCTTATTTTTATTTTTATTTTTTATGCCTACAGCACCTGGTTTTCCTAAGTGGTCTCCCAACCAAGTAATAACCAGGCCTGACCTGGCTTAGCTTCTGAGATCAGACGGGATCAGGCTTATTCAGGGTAGCATGGCCATAGACAGATTTTTAATTTGATGTAATCCTGGTTGTTCATTTTTGCTTTTGTTGCTTGCGCTTTTGGGGTCATATTAAAAAAAATCATTGCCTAGACCAATGTCAAAAATTTTTCCCTATGTTTTCTTGTAGGAGTTTTATGATTTTAGGTCTTACATTTAAGTCTTTACTTTATTTCAAGTTAATTTTTGTGAGTGGTCTAAAATAGAGGTCCGGTTTCATTCTTTTGTTTGTGAATATAGTTTGAAATAAGGAAATGTGATGCCTCCAATTGATATAGATTATATTGATTATGGAAAAGAGTATAGAGTTTCCTCAAAAAATTAAAAATAGAACTACTCTCATTTCTGGATATATATCTAAAGGAATTGAATCTGGATATATATCTAAAGGAGTTGAATCAGGATCTCATATCTGCATCCCCATGTTCATTGCAGCATTATTTATAAAAGACATGGAAAGAACCTAAGTGTCCATGAAAGGATGAATGGATAAAGAATGGAGTGTAGATATTATAGATGTTATTCAGCATTAACAAGGAATGAAATCTTGTTATTTGAAACATGGGTGAATCTGGAGGACATTATGCTAAGTAAAATAAATCAGGCAGAAAGACAAATACCGTTATCTCACTTAGATGTGAATCTAAGAAAGCCAGACTCACAGTAGCTGAAAGCATATTGGTGGTTACCAAGGACTGGAGGTTGGGATAATTGGGAAATTTTGGTCAAAGTGTACAAACTTCCAATTATAAAACGAATAAGCTCCTAAGTTATATCTCAGGATCTAATACATGACCCAGTGACTATAGTTAACAAGATTGTATTGTGTACTTGAAAACTGAGAGAGTAGATCTTAAGAATCTTATCCCACCACACAAAAAGTAATTGTGTGAGTGAGGCAATGGATGTTTTGCCCATCTCTTTGTGGTAATCATTTCACAATATATACGTATAATAAATCATCATGTTGTACACGTTAAACTTACACAATGTTATATGTCATTTATATTTCAAAAAAGCTAGAAAAAAATTTTAAATTAAAAAATTAAAAAAAGAGTATGTGCTTCATGTATTAAGTAGCTCAACTAGCTTATAATTGGTACCTCTGTTCTTTCCTTTATTCTTAATTTTCATTGCTAATAGCCTGCTTTTCAAAGGCAGTTACTTGATTCTCAATGGCTATAAATTAGTCTCCAATATGGCCAATTCGCACACCTGCAGATCTATGTATATGGAATACACATATAACTCATAATACTCTGTGAGTGTGTATAAGTGATACATGAATGGTTGGGGCCAAGTCCTACAGATTTGTGGGACCTAAACTGCACGAAAATAAAGCAATCAGAACACACATATATTACACTTGAGACTATACTATACACTTGGGATTACACTATAAATAATCAATAAACAAAGTTCTCATCTCCATCTCCACAGTGGAAGGTGACCTCACAAAACTATGCATGGTTTTACCACCCAGAATTCCTTCAAACGTATTTCAGACATACTTATCCATTTACAGATAAACCTATATCTGCATCCATGAATTCAATTCTTTTAGGCATTTAATAGGCAACAAAATGAAACAAAACACCCTCAAAAAACTTATCTGACTGATACCTGCACTAAACATTTAAAAATAATTTTTAAAAGGTATAAAATCTGTATTAATTTCTTTATTTTTTAAGTTGTATTTATTGACAATTCAGCTCACTCTCCCATATAGTTGAGGTTGCAGCACACAAAAAGAACACCTGATTGAACTCAAGCCATCATCAACACACAAGTCTTTTGGTAACATCAAAATATTCTTTAGAATAAATAGAGTTGGTAAGAGATGTTAAGGGGCAACTTTGTGTGTGTGTGTGTGTGTGTGTGTGTGTGTGTGTGTGTGTGTAGAAAAGATTTATTTTTGTCGTAGTTTAAATATAGTAGTGAAGAGCCAATATGAGCCTTCTGGAAATTATGAAATTCATGGAAGCAAAACCCGAAGAAAATATATTTAATAACATGCCAATAAGTATAGGAATTCTAACTCATTTATTCTTTTAAAACATATTTACTAATTTACCCATTAAAAAATCTTTATCAAGTGCCTATTATATATCCAGGCACTATTCTAGGTTCTGGTGGCATAGCAGTAAATAAAATGGACAAAATCCCTGTCTTTGTGGAGCTTGCAATTTATGAGGGAGACAGACAAGAGGAAATAAATAAACATATATCATAGTCAAGAACGTAAACTATATACTGAATGGCAGAATTGAAAAATGAAATGATAGCTAGAAGGGAGACACAAGACTTGATACAGAGTACAAAGGAAAGTCACTGAAGAGTTTTACACAAGGAGTCACAAGATCCTATCTGTGGCATTGGAGAGAATGATTGGAATGTGGATGCTGACAATAGGTACCTTGGCATTAGGCGATGGTAGATTACATCTACAGAATTGCATTAAGGATGGAAAGAATGAGACAGGTTTGGAAAATCTGGTGAGAGTCGTACTTGGCCTTTCTCAAGATAAAGCAAAATTCTGTAGTTTAGGAAAAAAGGAAAAAAAAGAATCCTTTAATGCCTTCCAGTAGTCAAGCATGTTATTTGCAAAGTTAAGATTAACTCCTAGGAAAAATCCATAGCTTAATCTTTTCATTGGTTCTCTTTAAAGTACCCACAGATCTGCATCGTTCCTCAAATTATCACTGTTCATATATGGGGCTTCAAGTCTAAACAGCAGAATTGAGGAGGACCCCTGGTTCTGTTGCAGTAACTATTTGTAGCATCAGAAAGTAGAAGCGGCTTTTTCAGGAGCCAGCTAAAATATCAGGTGTTAGTCTAAGAAGAAAATTGTCTGGAAAAGCAGAGGCATCTTTATGGTCCTTTCTACTTAGTATCTTCTGTAAATCCCTTGTTCTCATCTTTTCACTGGCTTCATCCCAGAGCATTGTATATTTCCCTAAGACTGAAGTAAACAGAGTTGTATTCAGTTCAATCTGTAATGCTAATTCTGCTACTCTCATCACCTTTCTCTCTTTTCTTCATGTCTTGCTCACACATCTCACACACACATAAATGCATGGACACATACATAAGCATATGCACACAAACACACAGACACCCTACATTTTATGCTGGAAGCTCCACCATAATACCTGTGGTCTGTCCTTCCTGATTTTGCAACTTCATCATGCAATACAGGTTCTACTCTCAAAAAATGTTGGTCAAATAAATGCATGTATGTTAGACATGAAATGAAGGATTTTGTTTTATATTTATAGGAACATACATTGAAATACCTAGATTTGAAAAAAAAAAAAAACACAAGAATAACTATATCAAGAGGAAAAGAGGAGACATCACTATTGTATAGTGTCTTAGTCTGCCTGGGCTGCCATAACAAAACACAAAGAGATTGGAAGACTTAAACAACAGAAATTTATTTTCTCACAGTTCTGGAGGCTGGAAAGTCCAAGATCGAGGTACAGGCTGATTTAGTTTTTGATGAGAGCCCTTTTCCTGACTTGCGGTCTTCTGCTTTCTCCATGTTAAAGTGTTTCCCAGCTTTTGCATGTCCATTACCACCTTTTTAAATATCATGCATTAGAAATGGGATCAGTGCTCAAGAGACTAGTGGTTTGTTGCACTGAGAGTCTTCGCAATGACTCAGAAAGAAGCTTACTGTTAAAGCCAAATGACCTACATTTCAATTCTAGGTTTGACACTCTCGCTTTTGGGTAAGTTATTTATATGCCCTGAGATTCAGTTTTCTCCCCATAAGATGAAGATAATACCATTTTGTTATGAAACCTAAATGAGTGACATATAGAAAAATACTTATGCCATGGACATGTGCAACAAATATACAGCCTTTAGACTTCATTCAGTCTAGTCACTTGTCTCAGTGACAACCATCAGGATTTTATATCGTATAAGTAGGGTTCATAATAATTGGCATTTACTCTTGGCCAGACATTGTTTTAAGTAACATCACATACATGTATTATCTAAACTAATTTTCACAAAACTTCCAATGAAGAGTTATTACCCTCAGGGAACAAAGATAGCTTCTACTGATACTTAAGAGGAACCTAGTGGCTATTCATTCAACCTACTTAGAGGCAGAAAATAGCTAGAAAAGGTAAGGCAAGAGATCCTTAAATTTGAGAAGCTGCCTTTTTATTTCTCTGTGGTCTTAATATTACAGAGATGGTCAGCAGTGACCTCCTCTAGCGATTGCCCCTACTTATGAAAGGGGTGATATATTAGTTTCCTATGGTTGCTGTAACAAATTACCACAAATTTAGTGGTTTAAAACAACACAAATTTATTCTCTTACAGTTTTGGAGATCAAAACTCTAAAATGGGTCTCAGAGCTGCATTCCTTCTGGAGACTTTAGGGAAAAATCTGTTTCCTTGACTTTTCCAGCTTTAAGAGGCTTCCTGCATTCCTTGGCTCATGGCCCTGCATCACTCCAAACTCTGCTTTCATCATCACATCTCCTTCAGTGACCCTTATTCTCTTGCCTCCCTCTTTCCCTTATAAGCACTCTTGTGATTATATTGATCCAACTTGGAAAATCCAGGGTAATCTTTATATCTCAAGATCCTTATTTTAATGAAATCTGCAAAGTCCCTTTTGCTATATGAAGTAACATTTAGAAAGTCTAGAGATTAGGACATGGGATTCTTTGCGGAGGCGGTGGGGTGGGGAGTGCATTATTCTGCATATGACAATAAAAACAGCATCGACTATCACTGCAGCAGAAGTTGCTGCCATATCTGACATAATCGAGGATTCACCAGGTACTATAGTATGTACTTTTATGCATTGTCTCATAAAAGCATCATTACCTTCATTTTAAACATTTCAATACTGGGGTAATCTTAATCTACATATTAGATATTTCTGCCTTCAATTCACTATCTTATGGCATAATTTTCTACAAAAAAGTTTTTTTTTCCTGAAGCTCTTTCTTCTAGCTCTAGTTTCTCTCTCTCTCTCTCTCTCTCTCTCTCTCTCTCTCTCTCTCTCTCTCTTCTTGCCTTTGACAGAACTCTATTGCTTTGTCATCTTCTGCAAATGAATGTCAAGGAAAAGAACACTGGTTGAAATATTGTCTTTTGCCTATGGCCTAACTACTATGCATGCATAACTCTTCCCTCTCTAGCATTCATGGACTAGAGTAATGGGGGATGCCAACCTCCTGGAGTCCAGGATATGTAATTACAAACTTGTCAAAACTATTCTTTTTGACTATGTCTATTAGATTTAGCCCCTGGGTGCTCAACTGTTTTAAAATTATGTAGTCCAAAGGCTTCATTTTAGCAGAGGCAGTTTCTCCCTCAAAATACTTTCTTTGACTGTAGTTTTAAAGACAGCTCAAAGATTTCAAGTCTCTCTCTCTACACACACACACACACACACACACACACACACACACACATACACATATGTATGTATATATACATATATACGAATGTTTATATATACACATATACATATCTCTCTGTGTATGTATATATAATATATGTATATATAAATGAGATACTTTAGTATTGTTTGAGCTTATCCGTGAATTAAGTAGACAACTACAATTAAGCATCTAATAATGCTCTGCCTAAATCTCTGCTTCATTTTCCCCATGTTCTTTACCTTCAGTTCCAAAAAGATCTGACAGAACACTCTCTTTAAGGTGCATTTATATATGCCATTTTTTCTCTCTTATACTGCAGGACTTGATACTGTGAGGCAGATAGCTGAATTCTAGGAGAGTGGAAAATTGGAAATTGAGATATAAAAGTAGAAAAAAAATCAAAGAAAAAACTCTTCTTTATTGAGGCTTAAAAAAAAACTCTTCTTTATTGAGCATCTTTTCTAGTTATAAGTGGAAACTAGGAGATGATAAGATAAGCAACTCTTTACTACCAGGTAAAGAGAAGGTGTATTTCTAAGGGGGAAGCTATCATAATGGGGAAGGATACCATCTATTTGAATTTTTGGTGAGTATTCTCCATAGAGAAATCATGAACTGTCAGTACCCATCTAGAAATGCCATACAAGTGTTCTTCCACACGGGTCTGTGAACCACAGAATGATTATCAGAATGTTTCCATTTTACTCTGTGTATAGTAAGAAAATGTTTTTCATTAATTTATTTAATATAGTATGTACATATTAAGAGTCTGATATATACTGTACCTGATACATTTTATCTTGTTTAGCCAATGGTAATTTCCTGTATCTTTTGGGGCCATAAATTGTTCATTTAAAGTTCATTTAATTTCCCTATCTACCTACTTTTTCAAGGGCTAAAATATGGACACAGTATTAGAAGTGGCTGGTTACTGCAAACTCTGCCTAAAGATTTTATTAATTCCTCATAGTCTACCAAGCTAAGCGGAATCATATCTGAAATGAAGAAATCTATACTGTAATGGTCTTTTTGCTTAAAATAAAAGACAATAAAATAAATACTTGCTCAGGAATCAATGTGGATGTGGTAAGCAAGGGCTTACCCAGGCTGGCTTTTTGCTGGGGAACAGAACAATGAAAAAATGCACATACCATGTTTCTGTTAAACTTATTCCAAAGGCTGCTTGCTTGGTAGAGGATTTGGCTTAGTGAAGGTGACAGCTGCTTGGTGTGAGCTGCGACATTTCTAAAATGAGAACCCACTTAGTATTATAAGCCTTCATTCCTGCATTAATTGCACACATGCAGTGAGGAATGTTCTTTTCTTGAAGATGGAGAAGCAAACTATGAAATCAACACATAATGGATCAGAACAGCTCTATGCGAAATCACTTGCTTTTAGTTTACAATAGCATGACACTCATGAGATATGCTATTCTTTCTTCTTCCCAAACCTTCCTCTCTTTCTCTTTCTGTTATACACACACGCACGCACATTCCACATAAGCATATGCACTTCTAACTAGTTAATTGCTCAACTTTCATATTTTGGTTTAGATGTAACCTCACACAGGGAGAAGATTAGGATTCAAATCTGTTATTACAAACATCTCTTAGCTTCTATCACCGCATCTCTCACTCCCATCACAGCACACATTACACTGTGTGCTACTCTCCTGAACACTTGTTTGTATCTCCCAGGAGACGATGAACTCTGTGACAATAGGAACCAGGTCTGTTACACACCTTGTCCAGTCTCTGCTCTGTGAAAAGTACCAGATAAATGTTTATAAAATTAATTCTTCAATGAAAGAATTTTAAATAATGACTTTTAGTCTATAATGAAGCTTATTGAATTAGTGACAAAGTATGCCAGTCAGGGTTGGTGAGAGGAGGATAGATTAGCCAGTGATAGAAGAAGAAAAATAACCATCATAGAGGCAAAGGGTAGTAGTGTTTTTCCAAACTGCCTCTAGGAGAAGAGGCGCCCTCACCAAGGCTTTAGTCCTGTTGGTTCTGCCACTAGATGCACGCTCGTCATTGAAATGAATGTGTCAGGTTACTTAAGCATGATGTCATTGGACATTTGAATCACGAACTCTTTCGGATCTGGTTCCAGGTGCTTTAAAGCAAACTTCTGATTACAAATCAACTACAGGGCATTATGACGAGAGACTATTCAGAGAGAGAGAGAGAGAGAAAGAGAGAGAGTGAACCTCATTCCTACTCTCTATGCACATATGAATCAGATTTCTGAGTCTGCGAAATGGAGGGCAAGACCCTCAACTAAGGTGAATTCATGGAAGTCATACCTATAATAGTCTGTCTATCTGTGTGGCCACTTGGGAATTCTGACAAAGCAATCCTCTGTCTTGTCATGTCATTCTAACATCTATATTAACAGTTAAACAAAGCAGAGCCTCTCCAAATAGTAGCCTTTAAAATGGAAAACCAAACTGAAATCTATGAATTTGCTATTTGTCCTATTTTCCTGCTATTGTTAGCAATCTTAAAAGTTTATTGAGCATAGAGTATGCCTAGTTCTTAATTATGCCACATTAGGCATATATTTGATGTCTTAATATTATTTTCCAAATTTGAGATCTTTTTAAGAAAAAAATATTATGCAATCTGAGCTAACTAAAATTATGTCAATTTATACTATTTCTTAGCCAGATGTAAATTACTAATGGTTAAAGTCCTAGTACCGCTATAAAAGAAAAAAATAAATTTAAAAATTAAATACAAATAAGACTGAAAATCCAATAAAATTAAAATTAACAAAATGAACTATAATTAATGATATTGTTTTTTTCTGAAAGCAAAACCACCATTTGCAACTAAAATATGGAAGTCATTGCTAGGGAAGTTTCTTTTTCTTTTTGATATGAATATACTCATGTCTTATGTAATGTAAGCTGGATGGGAAAGAGAGAGAGAGGAGATGTAAGGGGCTTATACATGATAAGTTGTTGATAAAAAAATTGTACAATTAATAAAGAAATAAATTTCTGACTGTTTTTCTCTGTTTTAGTTTCTTTGCAGCCATTGTTAAGGCAGTGACATCATTTGGCATTTACTTAGTGATAATGCTTCATTTTCCTATTCATTTACTTCCACTCTTTTACTCATTAGTTTGGGGCAATAAAATTAGTATTGTCATTATTGTAAATTCAAGCGTAGTAATCAAAATCAGGCACCAAGACTTAGTTATAATATGGTCATCAATATGATCCAAGATATATTTTTATATTCTTATTATCAAACTATAAAAAAAAAGACTAAAATATAATTCTGGATTTGATCTTGGAAGAAAAAAAGGACATTAATGAAAAATCTGGTGGAAAACAGATGGAAGTATTGTTAATAGTAATGAACCATGTCGGTTCTTAGGTTTGGCAGATGTGCCATGGTAACATAAAATGATAACATTAGGTACTGAGATTGCTTGAGGAGCATAAGGAAAATCTCTGTACTATTTTTGCAACTTTTTGATAAATCTAAAGGTATCCCAATATTTTAAAAATTACTTTTTAAAAATTAAAAACAACAATTAAGAAAAATATTTTCTTAGGTATTCCCTAATGTTCCCAGCATCTTGTGTCAATTCTGGAAACACTATATAAATCATGGTTTTTCCATAGAGGGATCTATAATCCAGTCAAGGAGACAAAGCAGACTAAACAATCCGAAAAAAACAGAGTGATGTTCAGTGTAAGTGCAGTAAGATACCAGAGAAAACGGAACCTGAGTATACACTGTGGTTTTCAGATAAGCCATTCTGAATCTCCAAGGCATGAACTAATTTTGTCCATAAACACACATACTTCAGAGAAGTAAGAGGGCAGAGATGAAATTCCAGGTAGGGAAACAGGATGAGGGAGAGTATGGAAGCAGAGATGAAGACATGAGGGCAGTGAATGAAACGACTGGAATTGGGCAGAGAGGGAGGGCTGGGAAAGAGTGAGACGTCAGCTTAGATAGGGTAGTTTGAGGTATGATAGTGGTGGGCTCAGAAATTAAGCATGGTTGATTAGCCATAAACAGGAGTAAATTACATCTGACTGGTCTTTGAGATACATGAAGGCAGCAAATGAGTCTTATTCATCTCTGTCCCCAGAAGCTAGTGTAGCACTGGACACAAAGACAGTGTTTATAATGTGGGGCAAATAACTTCTCACATACATCATTACACATATTTTTTATTGTACCTTTGAGACAAATTCCTAGAAGTAAGATTTCTTGGTCAGAGGAGATAGATATAGATATAGGTATAAACATACATATCACTGATACATATTAGCAGGTTGCTTTCCACCAGCCAAGTGTTATGTGAGGGTGACTATCTGGCCGTGTCAGTCAGCATTTATTGAGAAGAATTCAATCTACTCTATGCATTCCATGTATAGCACTTTCTAACATAGAGAAGTGGAGGCATATATAACCATTGGAAGGGCCGGGAAAGCAAAGTTGAGGAAAACTGTCACCTATAATCTGTAGCAACAAAGCCTGTGGCTGTCAGTAAGTCACCCAGAAGCTTCTGTGAACATCAAGAACCTCTGGAGGCACCCCCAACTATCTCAGTTTGAAGCTTAATGCAGATGGTCTTCAAGATACTCACCTGGAGCCACTTCAAAGTCTATGTCTGCCCATGTGTATAATGTGTCTAACTGCAACTGCCTCCAGAGAAGACTGGCCCCTTTTTTCTTTCTTCCAAAGCTCTCACAAGTTCCTCTCATTGGCAAACATTGACATGCAATCACAGGAGAGGGCGGTTCTTAGAAATGTAGTTTTAACTGTTCTGTGATTCAACAATCAAATACTTCTTCAATAAAACATTGGTAACCTAATTAATGGGATCTTATTATTGCAGGAAATTTGTTATTATTCATGTAATATAAATGACAACCAAATAACTCTGTTCTAGAATGCATGACTATGAAACATGATCGCTGTTCGGGAACAGTCTTGGTGGGACCCCAGGAATGTACTCCTGGACCACATATGGTAAGCCATTAGGGAAAACACTGAGTTAGTTATACCTGGTCTACAAGAGAAGGAAGATTCTAGGTCTAGTTTACTCTTATTAAGATTTTTCTAGAACCTCTCCAGTATCCTTAGGTATTTGGTCTAATGATGACGTGTGCTAGTTCCAATTACTTTAGGCTATACTGGATGAAGTTCCTGCTCTGGTCTCAGCCTAGGTTCTAGTCCCGATGCTGAAGATAGTTAAGGAGCCAATATACCTGTGCTATACCTGTGTCCATATTGATATGACCTCCTCAGTTCAAGGATAAACATCTTAAGGGCAAGGATGACATCACCTTCACTCTTAACCCTCTTCAAAAAAGAAAAAGATACGTGTCTCTCCCCTGCTGAAAATATTACATGGCATCTCATAGTATTCAAGACAAAACTCCATCTCTTAAGTATTGCATTTAAGTCTTCACACACAACCCTCAAACCTATCTTTTAAACTCAACTTCTACTAGTTCTTCATATGCTTCTGACAGTCCAGTCTCATTACTTTGTTATGCTTTTGGATTGATGCTCACACAGTCCTTCCATCTAAGCTATTCTCACCTAGAATATTTTCTTCTTGAAAAACTCCTATCATAGCTTTCAGAAAAAGTGCAATATAACACTCTCACCTGAAACTTCTCTAACAAATGGCTTCTCTGCCCTGAATTAATTGTGACTCTTATTTCTACGGCACCATAGTACTTTCTCTATATATCTATAATAGCAGTTTTCAGACTGAATTTTAATTGTTTAGATAAGATACATATCTTCTCTATTACACAGTTATATCCTTGAGGGTAAAATAACCTACCTTTTAGTCTTTAGATTCCTATTACCAAGTAGATTATGCCCAATAAATGTTTTAATTGTCTAAATTTAATAAATATGTGACATTTGTATATTGGTCACATGTTTGTCACATATAATGTTTTAGAGCTTACAAAATGCTTTCACATACATTATTTCACTTAATCCTATATCAACCCAATGAGGCAGATATTTTTATTTTTGCTATACTGTAGATGAGGAAATTAAAACTCAAGAATATTTAGTATCTGCTCAGCATACCAAAGACTCACCATAAATACTTCTTGATTGATGACTTGATGTAGCCAATTGCTCACAGCTCTCTGTGCTTTTACAGAGAACAAAAACACATACAGTTTCATTCCTGAACTTGGTGTCAGCAGTCTGTGCTTCATATATGCTATTCAATCACTTAAAATTCAGGAATCACATTTACAATCTTTTCTTACAATTCCCTACACAAATATGAATTAAGATATGGTTCTGAACTCATCTTGGTTACCTTTCCTATAAGATTAGCACCATAATACTGACCTACTTGTCAAGCCTCCTGAAATCTGATTTGATTGAGATAGCATTTACCAACTCCTAAGCATCCCTTAAAATTTAGGGGCTGTATAAATGCAAATGTTATTATAAAAGTAGGGAATGCAGCTATAGAATGTACATGTCTTATTTCAACATGAAGGATTCCCTCCGTTATCTCTTGATAAGATTTTCCTACTATGTCATATATTTAGATAACATTGTAGACAATCTTTATAAAGTATGGGGTCTTTGAGTATACATATGAATAGAAATAGACCAGAAACTTTGAATATTAACTACATCCTTGAAATGGGGCTTACTAAAAGGTTCTGAATTGGAATTGGCCAAAGTTTTAAATGATTTTTCACTCTACAGCCCAGCTACTCCCAGGACTCATAGAGGAATCAGAATTTACATCATCTAGTTTCCCAAAGTCAGATGCTACAGAGTTAAAAGCTATATGTTTAAATCTCCAACCCATTACTAATTTTTTGTGCAATTCTCTGAGCCTCAGCATCGTCCTCTGTTAAGTGGAAATAAAAGAAATATCTACCTCATAGGGTTGTTTGTGGATTACATATAATGATGAATATAAAGCTTGGCCTAGTGCCTGAAACATATTGTGTCCAATAAATATTATGATTTACTCTGTTGGAAATCAAAGAATAGAAGCAATAAAAATAGAATGGATTCAGAACGCCAAAAGACCAGGTGCCCTGCTGAGCATTTCATCTCCTTCTTACAAAAATTCTATGAAGAAAATAAATTTCAATAACATTCCCACATTATCGACAAGGACACTCCAGCCCAAAGAGTGGGTGATTTGGAGGTCTTACTCATGCCCTATTATCTGTCATAGGTGACACTGCCAATAATTGATTATTCCATAGCCAACCACTTACTCTTTGCTTTTTCTTTCGTCTTTAAAAAAGGCATTGCCTGTTTTAGACCTCCCAGTCTCTACTAAGTGTTTTGAAGTTATACAAGAAACTATGCAAATGGAGATGTTTCTTCCTTTTACTGCCCTCTGGACAGATCCTGAAGTCCTGAGCTATGAAGCCCACCTGTAAGTCATCGCCATCTATCAGCCTTCCATCAGTTTATCTCTGCCTTGCTTCCTGAACATTAACAGTCTGAAACTGATTGGCACAGCATTGTCTATCTGCCTGACATGACAGGGCATAAAACGTGGGGTGAAATCAAGCTGCAGACACTAGCAGTTCCCGCAGTGTTGTGATAAAACTTAAATCACAACTCAGAGAAGACAGTGTATACATTATATCAAAATGCCTGGGCTCTTATAATGAGAGAAAACTTGAAAACACAGCTTACAGTCTCACTAAACGTGGAGGATAAAATGTTTTATATGAATGAAATATGCATTCAAAATATATAACAAAATGGCAATAGATGCTTCTGCAAAAACTTGCTAAATATTAAATATGGATAAAGCATCTCGTTAATTTAAACACCAGAACTGTTTAAGTTTTAAAGTGCTGCAAGCATTAATATTCATTACAGAAATAAGATTTGATAACCACAGAAGAAACAAGCACAAAGCTTTGGTGATAACAGGAAATTATCTTCTCAGTGCTCAGAACATTTTGCTCTCCATCTTTGCAAGTTAAACTTGACACTGAAAGTTATGTTCTCTTTAGACTGTGGATTTTCTTCTATAAATGTGCTCTTTTCATAGCTGAATTCTCACATTTTTATTCTAGTGACTAGAATATAATTGATTCTAGTTAAATGCATATTATAGACATTATTATTGATAGCCAGAGGGTTTCTAATCCAAGAAACTTTCCAGTGGGAAAGAGGAGTCAAGTGAATAGTGTAGCCAAGTAACTTCTATTAGCTTCTTTCTAAGTTGGAAATGATACATACTCCATTTTCAATTTTTCTAAACCCATGCTCCATTGAGCTATATCAGTTTTCACCTTTAACATCAGCCAAATAGATTTGAAAGGAGATAAATTGAGATTCAAAGGATAATGTAGTTTTCAAAGCTATAATAAAGCCCACTAAAATGAACTGAGTAGCAGCTTGGAGCAAGTGTTAATTTTTTTTTTTTTAACACACAGAATTGGTTTCTACTAGAACCACTTATTTAAAGATTCTCCCATATTTTATTGAAAACTGATATTTAAAGAGATTTTATAGCATGGCCAATAGAATCTCTTAGAGCTGTAGCACTATGTGTGTGGAAGCATTAAATTTTAGCTCATTTCTTTTATATCATAAAATGGATATGTAGTATATTCCCTTAAATAATCACTTACAGAAACACACAGAATCCTAAGTTTACAATGTCTTACTCATTTTCTTTTCTCTTTCTTACTTTTTTCCTTACTATTAAAAATGTGATTTCTTAGAGTGCTGGTTACAGGCATTTATGACTAGAACTCTTTGGTACATTAAATTAGAAAAAAAAGAATCAGAATCAAAGAACTCCTAAAACAAATCTTTGAAGTGAATTAGTTATTTTTTCCTTGAATGTATTATTATAAGCATAACTTAGGTAATGACAGCCTTAAAAGTCTATAACAACATTTGCCCTCATATCTGTGCTTTCTGTCCCTATGATTGATCTGCCACTCACTATATGACCTTGGGCAACAAGCAATCTTCTGGTGCTTTGGTGTGGATTAGAGAAGTAAAAACGGATAACTCTTCTATAAACCATAGACAACACTTCAAGGTAATAAAGCCACTGGGTAAATAAGGCAGAATCTGTTTTACCAGATTCTGGGCTGCTTCCATCAGTTGTGCTGACTACCCCAGCGAACTTTCTTTTGGTGACTATGTGGCCAGGTGTATCTTCAGAGATAAGGATAATCCCTAGTGAATTCAGTAGCACTTTACTGGAGCATCTATCATATTAATTAGTGTGAAATTTTCTATTTTGTGGATTTGAAAAGAAATTTCCAAGTATCTGTTATGTATGTGTGTATAAAGTTACATGTGTGTGAAAAACATTTACAAATTCTACCTTCTGTTTAGCATTAGCATACTTACACTAGGGTTATTCATAGGCAAAAGGCAGAAACAGGTCAGTTCCTTGGCTTACTCTCTCTATTCTGTTCTCTCCATCTCCCTCCATTCTCCATCCTTGTGTTTCCTGTGCCATTTCATCCTTATCCTTGGTCATATGTAAGTGACTACTAACAGCTTAAAAGTCAGCTTTTCTTAATAAAACAATATGGTTCAAAAAATCAAATTCAGACAATTGCATTATGTGATGAGAGTTAGATAATGTGATTAGAGAAAATTGTTGCAAGGACACTTATTCAATAAATATTATTTTTTCTTTCCTCTCTCAAGAAAGAGAACTCAGGAATGCCACATATATCACACAGACATACAAACACACACACCCATACAAACACACATACAGATGTGCACTATTTGCATAATAAAGGGATACATAATACATTGTTCATTAGTCTATTTAATGTTGTCAGTCAAATTTATAGCTATATACCAATGTAGTCTCCTGCGTACTTCCATGGAAACAAAATCACAGGAGATTGCAGTCATATTAATATGTGAAGAAATCTACTTTTTGATTTTTTTTATTAGATTTAGGTAGAGACTCATTCTCCTAAACATCTGCTCTAGAAACTACGGTAAGTTGTTACCACTGGCCAACAGAGATAGGTGGACCTGGAGGAATACAGCAAGCATAGGAAGCCTGCAGGTATGGAGCTCCTTTGAGCTGAAACTCTTACCAGCAAACAGTAAATTCATTGATTTCATATTATACTTTATGGGTTACCTGCAATAGGCACCTAAATGGCTAATAGAAGATATGGATCGATCATGTAGAAATGTTGTATGAGACGTTTTCTATAAGCAGGGTTTGGAGAATTAACAACTCCATTGTCGCTTTAATAATGTTGTCTCATTACTAAGCATCTTAGATTTTCTAGGCAAAAGAGATGACTTAGGACACTGGCTCTCAAAATGTGATCTCCAAACTAGCAGAACCTGTATCCTCTGGAAAGTTGTTAGAAATGTAAATTCTCAGGCCCTATCTCAGACCTACTGAATTAGAAATGCTGATGGTAGGGCCAGCAATCGGCATATTAATAAGCCCTCTAGAGAATTCTGATGTAAATTAAGTTTGAGAACCAATGATATAAGCAATTTTATGAAGCCCGGGTAAAAGTTCTAAAACTGATAGCAAGGACCAATCCATGCTTACAGTTTATTGAAAGTCATAAAACACAAAGCCTGTTCAGATTTTTCTGAGAGCATCAGCAGCAGAACCAGTTCTTGTGTCCCAGTATCCAGAATCACTGGTGGGTTGGGGTACATAGAAACATAGCTTTTATGCATGGGTCAGCAATTATGATGTGTGGGTGAGATCATGCATGTTTTTGTAAATAAAGTTTTATCGGAACACGGCCATACTCATTCATCTACTTAGTGTCTACGATGGCTTTTGTGCAGCAATGGCAGTGTTGAGAAGTAGCAGCAGAGACCTTATAGCAGGTGATGAGAGTTAGATAATGTGATTAGAGAAAACTGTTGCAAAGGCATTGCATAAAATCTCACTATTAGATTTAGATGTAGCCTGTAAATATGTAAATGTCCCTGCAAAGAATTAATCAGGGTACCATTAGTTAAAACTAGTATCTTTTTGGGAATGAGCTAACATAAAAATATGCTATTTTGGAAGGTCACAGCAAGAGTCAGAGATGATGGGGTCAGCACAGTAAAATTTGGTTGAGAAAGAAAATAGAAGAAACAGGTTTAGAGTAGACTTAGCATATTCATATGTTGTGACTTCCTTCTCATGCAAAATAATGGACATTACCAACCAATGATGATATTCCTATTTTTGGAGCCCAAACTGGGCCTCACAATCCTTCTTAACACAGCTCTCTAGGCAGTCATTTCTAATCTTTTGGTGTTGATGCTTTAGAGAAAACTTATTAGCCATCCTGTACCCAGATTAAAAAATAAGACTACCATCAAGTGGCTCTCTAGGACTTCTGTGGGAAAGTTCTGGGGTACCAGAGGAAAACTCAAGGAAAAGATATTTCCTATAGAGAATATCAATGAGAAAAGAGAAGGTAGGAGGAAGAGAAAAGATAATTCCAGGTACTGTTACATATGCTGTTTGAATAATCCTCTCTATACTCTCATCAATTGGATATCATCATCTTCTATGGCACCCATAGGTCTTAAGTAACTTTTTGGAGGTAACACAGACAACAAGTGATAATGATGAAGCATATCTGGTCTGATACTAAAGCTCACATTTTTCTGCTACCACGTCTACCACTACACTGTTTTGCCCAAGGCTACACTATTCCCAAATTTTACTTTTGAAATTGAACTTGACAGTATCGTTTGTCTAAATGTAGGTGGGGGAGAGAAAGGGAAGGGGAGGGAGGTAAGACCAACTAACTGTAAGAGGGAGACATACAGACAGAGAAAGGCCAAGAGAGACAAGCTGGGGACATAATTTAGGAAGTATATGAAAATATCTTATAAAAGGAGAAAGTAACAGAAAACTTAACATCAAACTTTTAGGAAGAAAGCAAAATGAAAAAGGCTTAAAATAACTGTACCCCTACACATAGCACAAGAAAACATCTGCTGCTTTGTCTGACCCAGGAGGCAAATATTTATTTATTCTCTGGAGAGCATACTAATGATGTGGTGGCTGATGAAAGTTTGATGAATTTTAAAAAAAATAAGCTCTTTTCAAAACTTTGGAGAGACAGGTCAAGACTAGATTTATGAGTAGGTGAAGTAGGTGATTGGTTTGAGAACAACCAGGAAGGCCCAGTTATTCTGAACAATCACCCCTTCTTAGGTCTTGGTTTATCCAAAAAAAGCATGTTTTGAATATCTTTCTTTTGATCTAAGCTTTGCCCTTTTCTGAATCTCCTTTTAAAGGTAAATGAATTTGGTAGTGATAACACAGTCAATCAGAATTTACCGATGTGCAAAAAACAAAGGGTGAGCAATAATGTCTTGCCACATAAATTTAATATTTTCAATATTATGTACCCATATGTTTGAATCATCTTTACATGTCTTTACAATTGTAATAAATCCTGTCTTGTAAATGCCACAACACTATGCCACTGTTAATCAAATCTCTTTCCTAGAATACTTGTTCTGCATAATTCTCTTTGATTAAGAGGGATAATGGTAAAAAATAAAATAAAATAAGTGTGAAAAATGTGGCCTATTTTTTCTCTTTATGGTATGTCATAATCAGCAAAAGTCATAAATGGCTCGGAGAAGCCCTAAAGTAATGGTATTTAACCAATTTTTGCCCAAATATATTTGTCCAAGAGAGTGTTTACCCCCCACTCCTCACAATTATCATTCATTAAAAAGTTGGAATACAGTTTTGGAAATTAGACTGTCATAATATAAGCATGTTTTTCCACTCATAGATTTTTTTTTTTCTTAGTTTCATCTGAAGCTTTAGTAGATAAAGACACCTCTATGACTTTATAGTTTGCAACAATGATCTGGGAGACTTTTAAAAAGCAGTTTTTAGATCTTGTTTTGAATGAGTTATTCTAAGGAGTGGTCAGGAATCTGCACTTCTACATTCTGACAAATAACTTACATAAGAGTCATTTCTAAGACTATATTCTGAAACATTAAGGGGATAAAAGGCTATCTGCTTTAGGAAGTCCATGTTTTGCTCACTAAATGATCTTACCTAGGTAATTTCATAAAATTAGAGAACAAAGACTTATCACAAATGTTAGATTGTTTGGGATTTTTCCTTACCCCCCTGTCTTCTTCTATTTTCCACTTGTTTGGACAAAACCTCTTTTCACCCCCTGATTTTTGGTCTCATCGTACTATTCTGGATCCAGTTTCATGTCCTTGCCTTCTTGAGTTTATTGTATAATTTGACTTTTGACAGATGCACATCTGATACCCATTCATCTTCCTGAGGTTTGCAAATGCATCTTTTTCCTTCCAGGAAGTCTCTCGGTACCATATCCTGTTCTCTGGGACTCATACAAACATAAGCAGGCTGAGGATTCTTTTGTGCTTCTTCTAGAAGGAAAAAGGGGATAAAAATAACTTTACCGTATCTGAGATGCTGGATCAGAAAGGGACTGCCAGGGGAGAGTCTGAAATTCCTCACCTAGTCATTTACGTCCCTCCTGATCTCTGTGCTTGCCTTGACCTCATCTAATAGAGGGATGGGGGATATCCGAAAAGAGAGAGATTCCTAAGTAAACTGATATTTCTTTAAATGAAAAGAGGCTCCTATGATACTTAAGTCAAGTCCCACAGAGGCTCTTATCTTACTCCATGGTACTATGAGGTACGACAAGTAGAGCTAATTGTTCCAGGGTTTGTTTAGGTTAGTATAATCAAAAACGAGAGAAGTACTTCATTCAGCAAATACTTTTAAAGGCCTTTTCTATGTCCTGAGGATTCAGCAGTAAACAAAAGAGAGAGAGAGAGAGAAAAAATAATCTCTGTTCCCATGAAGCTTATGTTCTAGATGGATGATACAGACGATGAACAAAATAAGTAAAAACAATATGTAATAGGTTATATACAGATAGGTTCTATGGAGAAAACCAAAGAATAGAAAGAGTAGGGAGTGTTGGGCATGGCTGGAAAGTATGGAATTATTATTTTATACAGGGTGGTCCAGAAAAATTTAAATGAGTAAAGAATTGGAAAAGGTCAGAAAAAGAGCCATACAAATATCTGCAGAGACAAGTTCCAGGTAGAGGAAACACATCTGCAAAGGCCCTGAGGTGAGAGCAGCCCTATCATGTGTACCAAACAGCAAAGGGGCCAAGGTGCTGGAGAGAACTAGCAGGGAGATGTGTAGTAGCAGATGAGGTCAGAGAAATGACTGGAATAAAATCCTCAGGACTTTATAAGCTATTGGAATTTTCTTTTATTTTTTCTTTCTTCTTTCTTTCTTTTTGCTTTTTACTTAGACTGAGATATGAAGTTACTAGAGGTTTGGAGCAGAGGAAGGACATGTTCTCACATATGTTTAACAGGATTCCTCTTGGTGCTTGGTTGAGAACAGACTGAAGGAATCAATGGTAAACACTGCTGGGGGAGGTCATCAAGAAGGTGTGACTGACCATTTGACACACAGAGCTGGACCTTGGCAGTTGGAGGCTCCCCATTCCCTCCTCTGTGCTTCAGGATCTATGATCTGCTTGCCCTTCCTACTCCCAGAAACTGCTCCAAGGATACAGCCTTGAGATAAAAATGTGGTGTTGAGACTATTTGCACTGGGAAGGCAAATGCTCCCAGCTGGAGCCCCTCTATAAACTTTCAACATTTTGGTGAGTGGGTGTGGAGATCTAGCCTTATAAATTAGTTCCCTGGCATATTAAACCAGCCACCTACCAATCTGGAGTGGTTTGCCTTTTCTCTCGTCTCCCCATGCACTTCCCTCACTCACTTCAGTATAGGGACTAGTTTTAGATTATATGTGGGAAGCTCCTGAAGTGCTTACAACTCAACACACAGGAAGACCAGTTAGGAGATTACAGCAATTTTCCAGGAAATAGATAATGGTGGCTAGATCAGGATAGACAAGGAGAGGCAGATGTGGGTATATTTTAAAGATAGAGACATCAAAATTTCCTGATGGATAGAAGATAAAGAGAGGATTCAGAAGTGACTCCAAAGTTTTGGGCTTGTACTACTAGATGAAGAGAATTGCCATTAATCAAGAAGGGAAAGACGGCAGGAGGAACAAATCTGCAGTTGAAGATCAGATCGATTTCTGACATTTTAAGTTTCCAATGCTTACTTCAAGTTTAGAGTTCATCATAAAGATCTGGGGTGGGCACACAAGCTTTAAAATTAAAGAGGGAAGACAGAAGTTATATATCTCTTGTGTTAGGCAACACGTGCGTACTTTCTAATGTAGACAATGGTGTTTAAGAGATTACTTCTCAACAAATGATAGTATGATCTCTAAGGCTTTTCTGTAATCTAAACCTCAGATTTAATTTTATGCTAAAACTAGAAAACAATTTTGAAACACCAAAACCCCTAAGTACTAGGCAATTGCCTTATAATTCCATACCATGATTTGTTTCATCTTTCTCTCTTGTACTAGTTACTGAGACACTTTCATAGCTTCTGGTCTCAGCTATCAAAGCTTATAATTAGCTATGCTTTAGAACAGGTTCATTAATCCTTTAAAATGTTTCTCTGCTATTTGCTTTGAACTCTAAATGTTTCTACTTGTCCTTCGTCAGGCCAAATCATTTCTTCTGCTGTCCACATCTCAAAACCGTTGTGTGGAAGGGTTTGGCTGAAGGGTTTTTCAAATGAGCTGCCCCTAGGCTAACTCATAGTTAATTTTTACGTAGTTAATTTTATCCACTCAGAGCTTCTCCTTCTGTGTGAGTGAACTTTACATTTGACTACCTGTTTCATTAATAGTTCAGATAATTTCTTCTGATAACAAATAAAATACAGCACATTTATTAAAAAAGCTAATTTGTTTCCTTCTCTCAGGTGTGGCATATCCTGACTTGTCAACATCCAATTATAAACTGTTCCCATTAATTAATGGCCAGGCTCTCTTACCACTGCTTCCTAATGCATAGGTAGGGGTGATGGGGCCAGAGGAATAGACTGAGACCACTACCTTTCCTATAATTTTGCCTGGGTAAAGCTCTGCTTCAGGAAAGAAAAATTTACTATTATTTCTCCTCTATAACTAAAAATTGGGATGAGTGAGCTTTTTCCTACCACTTTTGGATATAAGAGGCTGGCAGAAAGATGCCAACAATTATCTTAACATTCTGATGGTTTCTAAGGACAACATTTGAATATGGAGATAAGCCAAAAAAAAATGCAGAAATGGTTATCAAATCTATATAACACATGGTTCCCTTTTTCCAGAATCAAGAAATAATGTTATTTCCACTGTGATGGGTTAAAGAGGCTCTTTAGGCTGGAATGGCACTACCATCATTTATGTATGATTATCTTGATACAATGTGCTCCAAGTTTCAAACTGATTTTTGGAACATAATCCATCTTTAATTGCTTATAAGGAAAAACCATATCTTAAGTAGCTGCTTAGACTGAGAAGGGGGGATAGGAAAAGAAAAAAAGATGGGTCTAAAAATTCGTATCAATTAATAAGAGAATTCTGAACTTTCTAGCTTTGTGCTAGAAAGTTCACATTCCAAGGCCAATTTTTGTTTTAGTTACAGGCTGGTCTACAGGTTCAGAACAAAGTTCCTGAGGTTACTCTTATATATCTTTCCAAGCCAGTCAGAAGTGAAAGATAGTCAAAATTGTGATCATTTTTTTAATGTTAATAAGGAGGAAAAGAAGCAAGATTTAAAATATGATTAAACTTTCAGTGCTTCAATCGGTGCTTGATATTCCACGGAAAACAGAAAGCTTGAAGCTGCTGTGTTCAAGGCATCCACTCTCTCTTCTCTCTCTCTCTCTCTCTCTCTCTCTTTCTTTGTATGTATGTAAGGGGTTGGGAGTAGTGATGGAAGAAGAGAGTAAAGAGGTGAGGAAAAAGCATTAAGTAAAACAGTACTTTTTATTGTGTAAGAATAGGACTACTTAGAGAAGGTACAGTTAACTAAAACCTTTTAATCTAGGGTCCATGAACCCCTAGGCAGGATTACTTAGATTGTATTATTACAGGGTTTCCAACACTTTAATAAATGTAGAAATTCTGATTCAGTATGGTCAAGAAAGCCATGATTTCAATAATCTCCTCAAGTCCACAGTGATTCTGATGCCAGGTTGTCTTGCCCACAACATCAGAATTTTTGAGTTGATTTGTCTATAAATGGGGTTGATAAACTCCTTCAAATTGTAAAATGTGGGATATATTTGCCTTTTTCTAGGGAAGAAACTCATAGGTTATGCAGACTCTTACAGGGTTCCATAACCTTTCCAATATGCTTCAAAATAACAAAAAAGACTGCATCAAAGGAAATCACCTTTGCCAGTATTGAAATTGTTCTATTTATTCTACCTGAAGATACAAAGTAGGCTATTTATCAAGAGGAGGTAGGGCACAGCATATAACAACTAGGCCAAGTTAACTGATAACCTATACTTGTGCTAAAGAAACATCTAAATAAAAATAGAATGATATTTCACTTAGCATAAAACCCTCTAGGTCCATCCATGTTGTCACAAATGGTAAGATTTCATTCTGTTTTAAGTTAGACAGAGAAAGACAGATACCATATGATTTCACTTATATGTAGAATCTAAAAAAACAAAATAAATGAACAAACAGAAACAAACTCAGATACTGAGAACAAACTGAAGGTTACCATATGGGAGTGGGTGTTGAGGGGATGTAAACTAGTCACGAGAATGTAGAGTACAGCATAGGGAATATAGTCAACACTATTGTAATAACTATGTATGGTGCCAGGTGAGGACTAGGCTCATTGGAGAGACCACTTCGTAAATTATATAAATGCCTAACAACTATGCTGTACACCTGAAACTAATATATTATTGAATGTCAACTGTAATTGACAAATTAAAAAATGAATGATATTAAAATATTATGAGAAATTAATAACTAATGTAGCAAACAGACGTCTGCTCTCTCACTATTCTGCACTGCAATGACCAAATAATCTGCAATCGTGTAAGTGGAAAAACTGAATTATCTTGTTCTTTGCCAGCCAGGTGCCAATTAGCATTTTAAAGGCAGCTTGTTGTAAGAATAAAAACAGCTGCTCGGTCTTTGTTTATTTCTTAGTATCTTTAACATAACGGCCAATCCCAAATCATAGCCCCCTGAACAGAGTTTAAGAGAAAGTGGGAGAAAGGTCCACGGCTAAATTCGCTCTGGGCATGCAAGGCTGAGCTTCCTGCCAAGGAGACATCTCTGTGAAAAGAGAGAAATGAATAAAATAATTCCCTGTTACAGTAGTGAAGGAAGGAAGTATTCTACAACCAAGTTTGCAGACTTCCACTTTTTTCTGAACATTGAGTATTTATAGGGGATCTGTATAAAACTACATCATTATATAGTTCGTAAAGGTAAAGTATTGATCCACTGGTAAACTGGGATCCCTTTAATCTGTTGCTAAGAGCCTAGATCCTATGTCGGCGGTCTGTGATTTCATTCTCTAACCAACATCTCTCAAAATCAAATATCAGTTTTTGCCTATGCCAGATTATAATTTAGCATTACCAGTTTATTTATCTAGCCATCTCTTTGCCTCCTTTCTCTCTTTCTCCCTCCTCCTCTTCCTTCTCAACCTCCATCCCTCTCTTCTTTTCTTTTTCCCCTTCTATCCTGCAAATATTTAATGAGCATATACATATATGAGAAACACTAATATTTTAGTGTTTTCTATTTCTTTCTAGTGTGTAAAATAGGAACCCAGCAAATGTACTCTGAAATAATTACTTAACTAATAAACAAGTCTTTAATATACCTTCCCCAGAATAAATTCCAAATCACTGGTGCCTTATCTGCCTAGATATTTGACTACATGATCCCTGACTTATTACTGGATCATAGTTCCTGTTTATTTTTTTTGTGGCCTCCTGGTCTTTTCTGTCTTTTGTTTTCTTCTTCTATTTCTGTTTATGGTGTGCCATAATCTCCTAGCCTGGCTCTAGTGGAACACGTCTCTGCTTAGTATAGATAACTTAATCCAAAGTCGACTGCTTCTATGTGCTTTAGATGTTATCATTGCAAGAGTCTATGTCTATGGGTCATAGTTTTTTAAAGCACTAAATGTTTATGCATACTACTTGTTTTATTTCTGATTAATCGGTTTATCAAAGTGGGTTGGGGTTCTCTTTGGACACAGTGTATACACAAATGTATAATATTTGATATATACTTTAGGCTATATATTTTTAAACAGTTTTATCTGTTTAAATTTTGTTTTTGAAGCTGCTGCTTCCTTCCCAGGGGGCACAAGAAAAAACAATTCCAATGGCATCCATTGAGTCACATGTTAAAGACATTAAGGGCAAGAGATAACTGGGGAGGCACAGAAAAATCTCACCAGTATGTCATAATATATACTGCTGAATGGTTCACATTTGATGGTTACTGACAGTACAAATTTAATTTATTCCTAGAGGAATCAAGATGTAAAGATAGATTATTCTGATGCTTTCGAAATTAATAATGAGAGTTTAAAAGGTTTGTGATTCTTTTTTCATGCTTCGAGTAATGATGTTATAAATATAGAGGTCCCATTCATTCTTGGTTATAGGAGCTAGATTTACATTTACCAAGGCCGCCTTTTATTTGCAATGTTATTTTAATGGAAAATGTGATTAATTAGTACTTTCTGGTTCAAACTCACACATGTTGCTCTTCAATTTTCTTAACTAAGTTATTTGATATGTACGAAAATGAAATAAGTTTCCTATGATTTCTTAAATATTAAACTATATAGAGATAAAAGATAAGATTACTTGAATGATGGATACTCAAAATGCATTTTAGATGGGTACTGCTATGTCATTAATGTTGACTGCTGTCAGCAGAAATGTTCTTTTGAAAACCACTTAAGAGATCTCTACTTTTCAACTATTTTCAGCAGTGAGGTATTATATTAATAAGACATATACACAGTGAGGCAAAGAGATGGCTATTAAAAGAACCACGATTTAGTAAGAAAAGGCAGTTTCACACCCTTGTAAGTGGTATAATTAAGGTTAAAATATATTTAAGAAAATATCGAATAAGAAAAATTTAAGGAGCTTGGAAGGTATAAAAGTAAGCACTAAATAAAAATATATTATACACTATTATTGGGCAGTAAAGTAAAGGAGAAAATGAAAATATATTAATTATATCAAGACTCATAAAGAGCCAATAGATACTTTCTCAGGAAATAGAAAATTTATTGATATAAATGTAAACACTAGAATCAAAATGCAAATCATTTGTTCTGGTTAGCTATTTTTGCATAGCAGATCATCTCAAAACTTATTGACTTAAAACATCAACAATCATTTTATTATCTCTCAACTGTTTTGTGGGTGAGGTATTTGGAAATGACTTTCAGCAGTTCTGGTTCAAGTCACTTATGTTATTCCAGTCATGTGGTGGCTGGAGCTGGAATGACCAAGGACTAGAACAACTAGGATCTGCCCAGGCATCTGGTTCTCTCTATGTGGTGTCTGTAAGCTTGTTTGGTCTTCATTACAGCATGATAGTCTCAGTACAATCACACTGCTTCTATGATAGTTGCCTTTTTCCAGAATGAACAGCCCAAGAACTAAAGTGGAAGTGCATGGAATTTTTATGACTTTGCTTTGAAAACCATAGCATCTCTTCTACCTTAATTATTGGTCAAGGTAGTCAAAGGCCAGTCCATGTTCAAAGGGAAGAGATATAGACCTTATCTTTCCAAAAAGAGATTGGTAAAGTCAAATAAAAAGAAGACATGGAATGGGACATAGTCTTGTAGCCATTTTTGGAAAATAACATCTGCTAAGCCTTCCATATTATCAGAAGAAATATATAACAAAAAAACTGAATATAGACTATGAATTATAGCATAAAATACAATAATAGTAGCAAATACTATATGCCTAGGACTTTTTAAAATCCTTTCTAAATATTAACCTAATTAATCCTCACAATAATTCTGAGAAAGATTCCCATTTTATAGTTGAAAAATTGAGGTGAGAGGTAAAATAAATTACTGAAGGCTTCACAGCTAATTGATTGTTAAGCTGAAGTTTAAAGAGTCTGACTCCAGAGTACATTTTCTCAATCCCTTCATCAAATATCTCTCATAAGAACAGAATGAAGACCTAATCTAGGTGTCCTAACAAAAAAGTGTCTAAATTCACTAGTTAGGAGAAACTTTCAAATTCAATAAAAGGGAAAACTCCAATTAAATGAGAAATGTATGTTAAACAAAGTAACACAAAAGTTATGAAAAGAAGGTGAAACATATCTGCCAATGCAAACAACCACATTTCTAAATAAGATTTAATTCAAAGCAAAGAACATCCCACAAGGAAAATTCCCTATCATAATAAGGGTATCGAGGTCTAAGAATTACTCATATCTATGCATCGAATAATATAGCATCGATGTTCATAAGGCAAAACTAAATATATATATTCATATACATATATATATATGTATGTATATGGGATAATAAGCTGAAACACTTTAAAAGTAGAATATTTAATTTACCTCCTTAACAGAGTAGGTGAACCAAAACAAACAAAGTAGAGATTATTAATAAAATCAGGGAAAAGTAAACAATAAAAAAAAATATTTACTTTGAGAAAATAAGGAAGAAAAACATGTTCTTAAATAACTTTTGGTAAAGATGCAAATCATAGTGAGAATGACAGATATTTAGAAAATAATAGTAAAAACACTACAACAAATATATGGGAGCCAGCTAAAAGATGCAGATAATACATACAATTTCAAAATTACCCACTAGATCTACCCAAATAATCATGTTAATTAGGTCCTTTCTATACTTGTTAATTTCATCCATCTTATTATGAAACTAGTAAACAAATTTTAAAAAAATAGGCCTTTGGTTAACAATATTTTCAACAACAAAATAGGTAAACTATTAACTAATCTAGTACATAGAAAATATAATTATATAAAAGATAAAAAAGGTAATAAAAATAACTAGAAAAATATTTTAAAAACACTGAAGAAATTGCTTGTCTTAATTCTACTCAAATAAATTTGAGAGCCTGAATAAAATAAATCATTTTCTAAGAAAATATATTGCCAAAGTATAGGAATTATTGTAGACAGAAATGATCTCATAAAAGTTTCACTAACATCTCTTCCCTCCAAAAAATTAATGAATACTTTATTTAGTCATAAATTAATAAATGGTTTATAGTAAAGATAATTTTGTAAGAGAAATTCTACCATTTTATGAAACAGAAAGGTCCAGTTCTGCTTAAATTACTGCACAGAAAAGAAAGATTCCACATCTCTCTCTGCTTCAGAACAGGAAAAGGGATAATTTTAAGGCAAAAAAATGTGCATATACAAAAAATACACACTATGTTCACATATGTATCAATGCTAAACTTTCAAATTATAGCAAACTGAATCCAACAGTACAATAAAGTTATAATAATCCATAGAGAAATATGGCTTATTCCAGTAATACAAAACTGCTTTAACATAAACATATTTACACAATTGATAATATTAATAAATCCACATAAAACTCATTTAATTATTTCCATTGGTACAGATAGGTATGCAATAAATATGTAAATATGTCAACATCTTTTAAAACAATTTCTTAATGAAATGGAAATATATGGATACTTCCTCAATATAGTAAAATGCACACGAAGATACACTTAGAACATTATACTACAAAATAAAACATTCACATTAAGAATAAGGCAAAGTCATCCTTTGTCATCACAAATATTAAACATTTCTCCAATGCTATTAGTTTAAGCAATTAGACAAGAAAAAAATTAAAAGTTGTAAAAGTTTGAAACAAATGGTATAATTATCAGGATTTCTAAACCTATATTTATATACTGGAAGAACCCAGAGAATCACTTAAAACTATAAAAATAGATAAGAGAATTGTGTAGGGTAGTTGCTCAAAATTAACACACTGGAATAAATTGACTTTATATATACAAACAATAGCCTTTTACAAAGAAAAGCAGAGGAAAAAATTCCATTTACAATGAAAACCAAAAGTTATATCTAGGAACAAATTTGACTAAAATATGAAGCATTTAAATGGTTTAAATTCTTTATTTTGACTAAAACCGAAAAGATATAAACAAATGCAGAATTACCACATTTTCTTAGATAGGAAGTGTAAGCATTTTAAGGATATCAATTCTCTTAAGTTAACTTAAAAGATTGATAAAATCTTAATAAAAATACTCATATATTTTTAAATCTAGACAAGTTAAGTCTAAAATTTAGAAGGAAAAATATAAGCAAGGATTTCTGGGGAAATTCTGAAGAAAAAGCCAGAATAATTAAGGGAATCTAGTTCACATAATATTAAAAAATGTTATAAAGCTAAAATAACTAAAACAGTATAGTATTGGTTATTAGAATAGACAAGACCAGAAATGAAATTTAGTATGTAACAAAGATGACATTTCAAACCTGTAGGAATAGCAAATACTGTTTGATAAAATGCTATTAGTTGGTAGTAATCTGGAAAAATAATAAAGTTGAATTTCTACCTCATACTTTTTATCAATATAAATTCCAGATGGATCAAAATTTTTAACATGAATAAACGCAAAAAAAAAAAAAAAACTGGAAGAAAACTTAGGTGAATATTCTATAAGAATCTCTGAGGTGTAAAGGTTTTTCTACGTATTACACTACACTTTGAAACTATTAAAAGGAAAGAATGTATAAATTTGATGTTTAAACACTCAGAGGAATTTGCATGGCATAAAAATGATCAAGTCAAAAGATAAATGGCAAACCATAAAGTGGTAATTCATACCATGAAGGGCTAATTACCTTAAAGAGCTCTCCCAAATCAAAAAGAAATAGACAATTTGCATTTTAAAAAACCCCACAAAAGACTATTGATCATCTTCACTCATTATAAGAGAAATGCAAAGTAAAACTACAGTGAAATATTTTTGCCTTTTTCATCACAAATGAGAAAGTGTGCTGCCTAATATATTAGGGACAATGAGAAAAGTTTAAAAATACACTATGCTGATAAAAGTGTTGGTAAAGAGATTGTGTAAATGGGAGGGAAATTGGTTAAAACTTTGGAATGGTAATTTGGCATATCTATCAAAATTACATGCACATATCCTTTGACTCAAGCATTTTACTTGTAATGAATTCATCCCACTGATATATATTTGAGGAATAACAGAAAATATTGGAAAAAATCTAAATATCTACCAGTAGGGATCTCTCAAAACAGAATGTTTTGTTAAAAATAGTACGTGAATTCTTTATGTACGAATATGAAAATATCTCTGAAGCATTATTGTATTATGTGTAAATGTGCATGTATCTACCTAGACCACCTGCTTGGATATGCATAAATTATCTTTGGATGAATATGCAAGAAACTGGTAAATGAAGTTGCTCCTCGGGAACAGTGGTAATGGAGAAAGAAGTGAATTTACTTTCACCAATCACACACTTACTTTGCAAAGTTTTTCTATGTACATGAATACTTATGAAAAAAATAGAGAAAATATTTCCATTTTCAGCTAATTTTGCCATTTCTTCTTTTTCTTTTTTAATATGCAAATGTGTTTTTAAAATAGAAAGGTCTTGAGGAACTACCTCCTGGTAAGAGGTCTCAAGCACCACTAAAAATAATAATTTTTTTTCCATAACACTCTTTGGTTCCTTGTGCGTTTGTTTGTTTGTTTGTTTGTAACTGTCAAGGAGACACCTTATACTATGAAGACAGTAGCTAAGACAAAATGACCCTATTATTTGGTGTGTTTCCAATATCTAGCTCAGTAAAATTTAGGACAAGTTTGTCATCATGTCCATATATAATCTCCTGGATTCATAGAATCTGAGTCAAAATGAACCTTAAATGTTCTACTTCTGTCCCTTCAGTGATATCCTAACAAATGTTCTGGCTCGGCTTCTGTTGAAAGATGTGAAAGTTTGGCAATTCTCTTTGTTATAATTAAAGTTAAAATATTTACTGAAAGATTTGCTCAGAATATTATGAAGATTTCCTAGATTATTTCTTTTCCATGTACATTTTGAAAAAGATCATGATATACAATCTTATTTCTCTGCAAAGTCCATTTTTGTTAGAACACTATGCCTGTGCATACACATCATAGCTCTTATTATACAACATTACAACCTACTTATTTATCTGACTTCTCTCTAGATTGTTGCTTACCTTAATTCTCACTGCCTACTTAGCACATTGCCTGGTACATAACAGGTAATTAATAAATGCTTTGTGATAAAGGCATGCATTTCATAAAATTCAAGGGTTATTTTTTCTAATATGCTCAGAAGTTTAGAAGATTTTGGGCTACTTCCTTCATGTTGTGGTAATTCAACTTGATTTTCATATTTAAACTGAATGTCTTTCTCTCAGTCAATATCTGCTTCTGCTAACCTGAATTAATAAATGCCTAATAAATTTCCTATTTTTACCTGACATTAAAGCAATAATAAAGAGGATTATGATATATCATCCTAGTGCATCCAATACTAGAATAATACATGAAAATATCAGTTCCCCAAATAAGTACCATAGAATGATGATGATGATGAATATGATAAAATAATAATAATAATAATAATAATAATAATAATAATAATAATAATGATGTAGTTGTGACTTCCAACTACAGGTCATAAAGATATCCAAATGAATACCCTCATAGTTGCTTTGTAGGAGCTGAAATTGAATTTTAAATACCAGTTAAACTTCATTTAGGAAAAAAGGAGAGACTTCTTATACAAAATAAAATCTAATTAGAAAACAAACAAGTCAACAACATTCTCTCCACAACAGGGAATTTTTTAAAGAAGAAGGGAGTTCTACATTCTCAAGTAACACAGAGCTATTAAGGGGTATGTGATACAATAAGTATTTAAGCTAATTCTGCTAGGAAGGATTCTAAACTGCAAAATAGTGACTAGGATAGGTAAGTTTCCCTCAACTTATATTAAGCAAAAAGATAGTGCTGGTGTATAGGTTTGAATTGGACTTACTGACTTCTCAAACTTCCAGTTTTGTCATTTTATTCCTTTTAAAAAGAAAACAATAAAATACCTCTAAATTTAGGAGAAGAAATAGGTTTCATGTTTCTAAGATGAATCATACAGTCTTTATCAGGGGTAGCATCCTCATTGCATAAATGAGAACTAGGTCATAGAGGTTAAAGCAATGATTTTCCCAAGTTGAGTCAGTTTTCTTAAGGAAAGATCAAACATTTACATCTTGTTTTAAAGATACAATTATTTTTTAAAAGTCAGTATTTAGTCAGAATGTACTTTCTGCAAAGGTATGACTCAATGTGCAAGATGTTCTCGATAAAAATCTGCATGTAAGTTTAGTTGTTCGGTGAAGTTGAACGTTTTAATTGCAACAGGTCTATTCAATATAGAAGTAAGTGATAAATAAATAATTAAGTATTCCCCAAAATCTATCTTTTGCTATAAATTTCTACATGCAGGATAATGTCAGCATTTTAAAATTCCCATGATAAAATGTTAGAAAATAAAGTGAAAGTTATTCAAAGTGACTTTGGTTAAAGAAAATGGATCAATTTCTATGTATTTAAATATTAAGGTGATTTTTACAGAGAAATGAGTGTTTTTTTTCAAATTAAATAAATAAATTACTGTGCAAGACCCTGCACTAGTTGCCAGCTTTAACTACTAGGCCAGAAGATTCAGCGTTTTGTTTTGTTTTCCTATTGACTCCTTATTTCAAAATCATAGTGCTGTTTTTGGGATTCTAATATCTCTGTCCTCATTTTTCCTCTTCAAAGGAGGAAAGTTTGTTACTTGAGCCAGGTTGCCTTTTGCTGTTGAGCTCCTCCTCCCCTAACAAATTTGTCTTCTCCCTCCCGCCCCCGCCCCGCCCCTTATCCTCCTGTTCCTCTTCCTCTTTCAATTTCTCCTCTTTTTAAAATTCACCTACTACCTGAGGGGAAGGTCTTTAAATAAATGTGCCTGCGCTCTGGCAGTTAGTGAGCTGCCCTCTCTATCTCATGAGTTGACTCTAGTTCATTGGTTCTCAGACTTTATTGTATATTAGAATCACATGGGACACTTGCTTTAAAATGCAGGTTCCCCTATATATAGGTTTGCTAGGGCTACTATAACAAAGTACCAAAAAGTGAATAGCTTGAAACACAGAAATTTGCCTTACAATTTTGGCACCTGGAAGTCCAAAATCAAGATGTTGGCAGTGCTGGTTTCTTCTGAGGGCTGTGAGAGAGAACCTTTTCCATGCCTCCCGTCTAGCTTCTGCTGCTTTGGGACAATCTTTGGTGTTCCTTGGCTTGTAGATATCTGCTTTCATTTTCACATGACATTCTTGCTGTGTGTGTATCTATGTCCAAATTTTTTATATGGACAATACTCATAGTGGATTAGAGGCCTACCCTATGCCAGTATGACTTCATTCTAGCTTGACTAATTACAATTGCAATGAACTTATTTCTAAATAAGATCACATTTTGAAGTAGTGTGGGCCAGGACTTCAACATAAGAATTCTGGGGGACACAATTTAATTCATAACACCCTTCTTGAAAGTTTGACTCAGTACGTCTGAAATGGTGATCAGAAAACTGTGCTTTTACCAAATAACCTGGATATTTTGATGCGAGAAGTTCTCAGCTAACCACTCTTTAGAAACCACTGAAAAGACTTGGAAGCAAAAGCTCATTTATGAGTTTTTAGAGTGGAGATTTCTCCTGGACATTATTGCAATGTTTCTTCCAGCTTTTTCCATCAGAAAGGCTTTACACTAACATTTCCTTTAGAGTCATATATATTTTTTAGAAAAAAAAACAAAACAATCAATTTATGAAGAAAACCTGGGCCCAAATCCTGCTCCTGTGACTTCACCATTCATTAGTGTATCATCTTACAGAAATAACCTAACTTTTGTGAGCCTCTGTTTTTACAAATGTAAAATAGGGATAATCTGAGTTGGGAGAAACAGGGAGAAAATGCCTGGCACAAAATAAATGCTCAATAATTACTAGCTATCATTCTCTACTTCAAGCTTGGGTCATGGCACAATATAATATTATTGGAATGTCTGTAGTAGTAGACACTCTTCAGACAAATATTCTCTATCTAAACATCCAGTAAACAGAGGGTGGAAAAAATTATTAAAAGTAATTCTTAGTTATTTTTTATTGCACAAAATAGTGCATGTTTATTGTGTGCCAGAATGTAAACTCAGTAAGGTAGAGGCTTTGTTTCATTCATTGCTATAACCTTTGTACATATTACAGTACTTAGGATCTTATAGGTGCTCAATAAATAATTGAAAATTAAATAAATTTACAGATAAGTAGAGAAAAAAGTGGGAAATAGTTCCATTATTCAAATACAACAAAATGTATAATCTTTCACTTATAATAATTGAGACTGTATATTACAAAATAATAAGCAGTGAAAAAATTATGTGACATTAAATATGCTTATAAAAGATGATTTTAACTGACAGCATAGTATTTCAATGTGTTCACGTACTATAATTCATTTAACCATTGTGGGAGGACTTTTTTATTTCTAATGTTTACCCTTCTAAGCAATCTTTTGATATTGTTCGTATCATTTTCTTCTAACAAGCTCTCTGGAGAAAATTTGCTGAGTCAAGGAAGGAAGTACCCTATGTGGTTTGGGCAGTATAAGGATTATTTCCAACCACTGAAGTATGAGAATAATAATAGTGCCTCCCCTTACCAGTTTTTACGAAGAGGGGTGTCCTTTCTGGCTTAGGCTCTGAGGAAGGGAAACTGGAGTGGTAGATAGTGAGATAGGCAAAGAATGAGGAGGCTAGAATGATATATGGAAGGACTTGGAAAACCAAAGAATCATGGTGAATTGTGATAAACATCACTATTTTAATAAATATCTCAGTAAAGTTTTCCATAAAGAATGTGAATGAGCTTACAGAAAAGATATATACTATAAAATAAGACAATAATAAAATGATCAATAAACAGATCGAGAAAAATGCCATATCACACAAAATATTAGCACCAATGGAAGAAATAAAATAAATATCTATATCAAAAGAATGTTATGATTAGAATACAGCACTTTTTATGAACTTCCTGAAGCTCTTAGCACTAAGCCTCCGGATCCCAGGATGTTCAGTGAAACACAATTTCATGGAGTGTAAAAAGGAGGAAATGCATAAAATGGAAAAATGTTTGGAAAATAATGAACCAAAAAACAAACACACTTTTCTCCTTGTTGTTTATCAGAGCCTTTAGTATTCTGGTGTGCACTCTGAGTCTCCTTAAAGGATCCTAGAGTGTATATAGCCTTTTCAAAACTTATTTGACACCAAACACTTCTATTCACTGAATGTCACAAGGGGATAGGGCTCCATGAAATACCCTTTGATATTGTCTTCCAAGATATTCAAAGCCAGGTTACACTATCACTGTAGCATATATTTTTTACTTAGTTGTATTTTTCCTAGACCTCATACATATCTATATCTATATCTATCTATATCATCTATTTCTATATCTATATCTATCTATATATCTATATCTATATCATCTATATCTATATTTATATCTATCATCTATATATCTATATTTAATGTCTACATATTTATCTATATTGACTTCTCTTGATGCATATATACATACTCCTTTCTCTTTTTCTCTTTCTCTCTCTCTCTCTCCGTCTCTCACTCACTCTCTCTCTCTCTCATACATACACATACACACACCATCTTATTTTATTACATGTATTCCTTGCGAGTTATTTTGAATTTTTTATGAAATTCTTTACAGGAAGGATTAATTATGAGTTATCTAAATAAGTAATGCTTGTCATTTTTACATCTATGCTGTAACAAAAGGATCTACCCAAAGAAATTGTGAAATAGAGATGTTCTTTCTTCAATTGTATTAGTATAATTTTCCTTTGTTTTTGTGTTACCCTTTCATTATAGTTCCATGGTTACTTGCTCTGGTCATGCTCTTGTCAATTGTTAGTTTTATTGCTCCTTACACAGTCATGTGTCAAAGCTGCCTCCTGGGCACATATGTTGTATGTGACCTGTATATGGGAGTAACATTGAATGATCATCCCCCAGTTCTAGAATCTGGATTAAGGTTTTTCTCATCAAAGTATTATTTAGATTATATACTGACTTAAAATATAACTCTTTCTGGGGGAATTTGTGTATTTAATGTTAACTCTTTTTTTTTCTTTTTTTTAAATATATGGTCTTAACTGGCACCTCTGTAAATTATACCATAGAACTGTCTGTTTCATCTGAAAACAGGGAAGAGACCATTGAAATTGGCAAGAGGTAGGTCTTTGGAAATTTTTAAGAGCTGTTTCAGGGGAAAGGTGAGCCCTCACCTCCTTGAACAGACTTTCTCTTTCCACTAGTTATCTGATTGAATGAGGTTCATTTTAATAAAAGAAACTTTGTTTTGCCTGAGTTTTTAGGACTCGTCAATGTCAAAACCAGATACAAGTCACACATAGAATGGGCCCTCTCTGTACAATTTTGTGAAAGTATATTGCTGTTAAATTACAGGAAATAATCTTGATATGTGACTGTTCCTATCAATTCAACAATCTGTATTGATTTCCAAATCCCAAATGTACACCAGACTCCATTCTATGAACTGGGGAATACAGAAATGACTCAGATCCTAAGTTCTGGGGTTTATACCACATTTAGACAATTTAACTTACTAATAGGCATTCAGATATATTTGTGTTCCAATAGCTTGTTGAAATAATTTGATGATCACATTTGAATAGTCAGGAATAAATATATTTTTCGCCTGAACGTTTCTTTTTCTGACATGTATCTGTGGTTTGCCGATCTTTTTACCTGGAATTTCTGTCACCAGATATTCACATCTGGATCCTCTTGTCCTCCAGATCTTAGTTCAAATATCACATCTGCAGAAATGCCTGACTTGACCTATCCCAACCTGTTACTCTTGGTCCTATCATCATCATATTTATTTCTTCATAACACTCATCACCACCTGATAGTAACCCATTTAACCTGTCACTTCTTTGGCTTCCTATGATTTCTAACTTGTATGTTAACTATTTGAAGACAGCTGCTTTGTCTACCTTGGTCATCACATTTTAAGCACTCAATAACTAGTTATTGAATGAACATTGTTTCACTAAAAGGGAGATGAAGAGAGAAAATGGCAGTACTTATCCAATACAGACGAGGTAGGGAGTCATTTATTTTGATGGCAAGAATAATCTAGTTACTAGAGAGTTGTTCTCTATGATGAAGCATAGATGGCTCATTCGTCTTCACCATTGACCAGGTAAAATAAATCTCCCTTTGTTTCTAGTTTGGGCTCAGCAAACAAGTACAGTTTAATGTATTAACTTCCCAGGCACCTTGATTTTCAACAAGCTCTAGAAAACAGATATATGGTTTAGATCACCAGAAAGACTTTATAAATAAATACACTGGAATTTGGCTTATTTATCCATGTCTTATGAATTTAGAATATCTAGTCGGATTTCTTGCACTGAATAACTTCTGGCTTTAATTGTAATCAATTGTTTGTTCCATAAAGCTAAGGCTTATATGCTGAGGTGTGATGACCACCCCAAAAGAAGTTACCTTGGATGGTTTGTTTTCCTGGTGTTAAATTGAAAAGAAATTTTTCTATATAGCCAACAGACATATGAAAAGATGCTCAACATAACTAATCATTAGGGAAATGCAAATTAAAACCACAATGAGATATACCTCATACCTGTTAGAATAACTATTATCAGTAAATGGACAAATAACAAGTGCTGGCAAGGATGTACAAAAAAGGAGACCCTTTACACTATTGGTGAGATTATAAATATGTGCAGCCACTATGGAAACAGTATGAATGTTACTCAAAAAATTGAAAATAGAGCCACTGTATAATCTAATAATTCCACTTCTGGGTATTTATCCAAAGAAAACTAAAACATTCATTCAAAATAATTTATTGGGGTGGTTATTTTATAGGTTATATAAATGTCTAATCACTATATTGTACACCTAAAACTAATATAATATTGTGTGTCAACTGTAACTGAAAAAATTTAAAAAATATTTAAAAATTTTTTTAAAGTTAAAAAAAAGATATGCACCCCTAAGTTCATTGTAGTATTACTGGTAATAGTCAAGATATGGAAGCAACCTAGATGTTTATCAATACATGAATGAATAAAAGAATGAGGTGTGTGTATATATATATATATATATATACATATATATATGTATATATATATGTATATATATATATATCTCCACATATATACACAATGGAATATTATTCAGCAATAAAAATGAATGAAATTATACCATTTGTGACAACATGAATGGACCCTGAGAGTATTATTGTTATACAGAGAAAGACAAATACCGTAGGCTTTCACTTATATGTGGAATCTAAAAAAGCAAAACAAATGAATAAATAAAACAAAATAAAAGCAGACCCATAGATATAGAGAACTAGCTGACGGTTCCAAAGGGAAGAGTAGGGATGAGGAGATGGGCGTACAAAATAAAGTTACCTTGGAAAGCCTTCTCTGAGTTTACAGCAAATTTATCAGAAGCCACCTTGAAAAGAAGTATGAGTTCTATAATTTAAATAATGTTTAAATCAAACACAAAAATATGAAAATATTTTCATACTAAATATAACACCTTTAAACAGTACTATTTGTTTGAATTAAATGTCAATCATTTTGAGAAATATCTCAGATATTTCTGTTGAAGTTTTCTGCTCTCCAAGTTTTCAAAATAAATCATGGGGAAACTAAAGGCTATCTATCTGAAGATAAAAACCAACACCTTATATTAATCTATTTAGTTTTTTACCTCTGATTTTCTGTAATAACTAAGTAGAATGTCTGTGGAATACAACATTGACTTGTGTGCTTAACTAATAGATGTATTTTCATAAGTAAGTAAAATATTATCTCTTCAAAATGAATAAATCATAAAAACTTTATATTTTGAGAAACTTACGAATGATACCAGTGTTTGAGACGTTAAGATCAGAAGGATGTAATACAATGTCTTAAAACTTTATTGCAAGGAATTTTCTACTTACTAGTTTACTAGTTTAAAAAATTATTGAAATACCTTATAAATTATTACTGGCTGATTCAATGGCTTAATTACTCATTTCTGCCAACATACTAAGATCATGTAAGATCAACTATGATTCCATTTTAGCCCATAGGTAATTAACTTCAGATATATTATATGCATTGTTTGTGGTACAGATAAAAAATATTTCTCCAATTTCCCTACTTTCACTGGTAGAGATATGAAACAGTATTAAAAGTTACAGCATAGAAAATTAAACATTTAATCAGAGAGTCTGATTTAAGTCCCATGCATTATGTATTTGCTATTAATGATGACACTTCAATGATAATTTTTACTCTACCTAAATACAGTTTTTAAAAATATGATCACCTATAAATAAATGCTATTCAAAAAAGATACTTTCAGATTAGTACTGAAATTCACATGAAATACAATTTCCAATTTCCTACTGTAAACATAGTCAACTGGAGTAATCACAGCCTGTTAAGAAGATTAACATTATTTAATATCATTTAAGATTCTTAAAATGCCAGTCTCATAACTTTTAGTTACTTCACATAAATTGTAAAATTTATAAGGATTTTAGATAAGCTAATTAATGCTTTTAAAAATCTTTCCTTAAATTTTAGTCTTTTTATAAGGATCTACTTTATTTCTTATGATGAATAGGGATTTGCCATGAAAATAAAATATATAACTGACCAATAAATTTCTCATTAAGAGAAAAAACTCTCCAATATCTAACAACAACAAAAAAAAGGTCTCTTTAATTCTAAATCACCTTTCTCTTTCTCAATGCCCATCCTGATCCATTAACAGCTAAAAGAGATTCCTGTATTTGACATTTATGTATGTATCTCGGCTGTGGTGTATGAACTATAGGGTCCCAAGAGAAAAGTCCAGAAACCAGTTTTAGGAACTGCTGAATCTGAAGATATCAGTTTTTGGTGCCATGCTTAAAAATAATTAGCTATATTTAATTCCAAATATAGACTTTCAGTGCCTGCTAATATTTTAAGAACTGAAAGAGAAACTTGAAGATTTTTCTTTCCATTTTTTTAAACGAAACTTGGCTGTTCCTTATGCCCTCATGGGGCCCAGATATTTCCATGCATGTATGAATAAGTAGATTGGATATTTAAAGTCTGTTTTTTGGATTAAGTGAATGGTACCAATTGGACCTAGTTTCAAAGAACATCTCAGAATATAGCTTCTTTTATACCAATGTTAGACCAGTGTCCATTACTTTGTGGCTGGTTTACTTTCTGTTAAAACTGATATAAGAATGCTTGCAATTGTTTCTAAGAATTTTTAGAGTTTATAAATATACAATTGCCAATTTATATTTCAAATTCAATTAAGAGACATTTATGTTTAGAATTTTCAGTTTGAATTTAAAAATTATCATAAGCTTTAAGGACAAAATTAATAGTTCTTTACTCCTGCTGCACCCTAGGGAAATTCATATGCAACTCTTAATATTCTGATAAAAATAATAATGTTTTGTTAAACCCATTTAAAGTATTTTATCATGATACATCTTGTGGTGGATTTTTTTTTTTTTAATTCATCGTGCCTATTTCTCCAGAGAAAAAAGGAAGATAAGAGGAAACTGAAATTACAAGCCTTATTATGAAGTTCTGGTGGGGACTGGCCAGGGGAAAAGATTTGTGTGTGGGGTAGGGGAAGAGTCACAGTTCATTCTCATTTCCTGTGTTCAAGATGGCCCCTCCCTTCTACTTTATTCTATCTGGTTTCTTGGAGTACAGAGCCTTCTTAATTTAATTTCTATAGAGAATAAAGCTCTTGTCTATTTTGGTTAGATGATAAGATCTGGATTTCTAACTGCTTTTTATACAGACTTTCAAACGATACCCCAGTTTTCAGTCTCATCATTAACCTGCATATTTATAAGCACATGGCGTCTATAATTTCCAAGCATTTGGGGTATCTAGAACTTTAATCAGCTTGTTTTACACTTGTTTTGCCCTCTGCAAGTATTTAGGCTTCCTAATTCTCTCTGCTCTAAGTCCTTAGCACTTGGCTATCTACTTTCCATTTCTCATCATTTTATTACTTCTGTGCTGTCATGTCCTCTTTCCTTCTCTTTGTTCTTTCTGAATTTTTTCCTTTATAGACAAATAAATAGTTTCAGGAGGAAGTAGAGATAAATGTGTGTGTTCTGTATGCCATATTTCTTTCTAATCCATTTATCACACAGGACAAAAATCTCTGTAATAAACTTATGCAATCTTGAAAGCAGTTATAAAAGTATACTGCCAATTCCATGCTTTATCCTAATTTTTTTAAAGCATTATCTCATGGATCTTATTTATCTACCTTCTAAAATTTTTATGATGTTTGCTTTAGTTTAATACAGTAGATATTTTCATACGTCAAACTTATATTGAACACCTGATATATGTGATACCTGGATTAGACACTGGAAGCATAATGTTGAACTTACTGTATGTATCATTCTTTCTGTCTCACTCTGCTGGTTGGATTTATCTGTCCAGAGCAAATAAATCTTAAGAACTCTTTCCAGTAGTTCCTAGCTTTAGTTTACTCTGGGAATTTTTGTTCATATTAAAGTTGGTATGAATACTCTATTGCTACTCTCTGTTTATAGTGGCCATGTTTTCTGAAATAAAAATCAAGATTTATTGTCCAATGGTCTTAAAAGTAATTTTTGTTTCCTGACTTGTGGATTTATTTCAATGAAAGTATAAAAATCAAATCACCTTGAATAATACTTCAATTTAATAAAATCATTTTAAACTTGGTCAACATTAAGTCTGTATGAAAGGATAAAGATACTTCTGACTTTGAGGAATTTAAAGTATAAGTATATAGTTAATAATTTTCTCATTTTGCAAGAGTACATTTATAGAAAAACAGAACTGTTCTAGAGAATCTCAGGAGTATGTTAGAATGAATTAATTTTATGGCGTAGTTAACCAGTTACTAGAAATATTTCAGTAAATTAATACTTTTCTTGGTGCACTTTATATTTTATTTCAACAGATAAGAAAACAGATTCCCCCTCCCAGGCTTATAATTATGGGAAGACAAGCTGTGAAAATACTCACACAAAAATAAAAAAATTCCACCAACTTATATTCTTAGCTTTAGGGCTACGAGCATAAATAATTCAAAATAACTTCTAGTTAGCTTAGACTAAAGCCATTTTAATGCAAACAAAAAGAAATGCTGAATGAATTTTCTTTACTCTTTAAAGACAAAAACAATTCACATTCTTTACACCATGAGTAAATCACATTGACATGATTTTATTAAAATCAAGGCCCAGTTAATTCCATGTTTCTCCTATTTCTAATAGCTTTGGGTTCTTGGTGGTGGCTCCAGGTCTAATTGTGTTTCTCAATGACTTAAGACATTGAATCAGTAGATTTTAAATAAATAAATAAAACTCAAGACAAAAATTTGAACAATTTCTCTGTATTTTAGTAGTCCTTGAGTCACAGATTTGTAATTTAGAGCCTAATAGAGTAATTGGGTATTATATTATTTTCTATCTTTGAACTCTATCAGTTTAAGGTGATAATGCTAATGCATGGAAGCTTTAGCTTTAAGAATAAAAACAAAATAATTGGTTTTCTTTATAATAGATGCTATTTATATGAGTTAATGAGCTGGGAGAGAGATGTCAGTAAATAATATTTTTGTGATATTACAATTAATAGAAAATTTCATAATTCTATTAGTAAAAGAACCATATTACTTCATGTGTGTGTTTAATGTGACTAAATTACAAGTTTCCATACCTATGTAAAAATTGTGTAGAGAATCATTAGCTATAAAATTGGTTGAATTCTTGTAAATGTTGTACTTACATCTACATTCCGGTTAATGATTATTTCTGTGAATACTCTGTGGTATTTGGAGAAATATTGTGGCTTTTAAATTAATTTCTTCATGACACTCTTATTCAGTTAGACAGGAAATCCAAATGTAAGCATAAAGATCAAATAACCGAGAAAGGAGTGTCATCCCCCAAAAAGCCTATTAGGAAGGCCATAATGGAGTCAAGAACTGAGCTCCAGGCTAGAAGTCTACTATTCATATCAAACTCAATGATAAGGATTCCTTCATAATGCCATTGCTCATATTTCTCATATGTTGATTGAGAAAATGCATAATTTCATAAGCCCTCTGAATTCCCTGTTTTAAGGCAATATCCATCTTCTTAATCAAACCACATCTGTATGCTTTTAAAAAATTGCAACAAATATGAGCAGGATACATAATATTTATTTATTCAGTCTATCAATTATAGACTACACAAATCTAGATTACTCAAGCTCTTCCAATTAATTACTATAGCCCTTCGGGGTGAGTTTCTTACCAGTTAGGAAATGACCCAGATTACTTGAATTTACTAAGAAAGAGGTCATCTCTGTTTTTTTTGAATTTGAAGGCAAATTTATTTCCTGCCATTGAGTTATAACATAAATCACTTTTCTCTCTAGAGAGCACCTATCAAAGGGTTTACCACTCATGTAGCAGAATACATACAAAATTTTTGAAGGTGGATTTCTAAGATCTTTCTTGCATTGTCAGATGTAGGAGAGACTTGTTGGTCACCTTCATGGCCAGGCTTTTGTCTCCCTATCTTTTCTCCAAGGAAGGAGTTGCTGATTTGATTAGCATGAGTCTGATATATAATGGTGGCAATGCACAGATGTGGACAGAGTTATGTTTTGTAAAAGGTAGGAACGCACATTCTGTAAATTTTTTTCCCCCCTGAATTTCCTGCTTGAAAGAAGTAAGCACAGCCAAATAGAGCTTGAACTTTCAGGACGAGTCATTCCTATTCACATGATTCATATTTTTCTTTTCTCTCACCCACCCCATTTTCCTTCTCTCAGAAATAAGCGGATATTTGTTCCTCAAATACAGATTCAGGGACAATTACTCTTTTCTTGTTTGCTTTGTTCTTTCTTTCTTTCTTTCTTTCTTTCTTTCTTTCTTTCTTTCTTTCTTTCTTGCTTGCTTGCTTGCTTGCTTGCTTTCTTTCTTTCTTTCTTGCTTTCTTTCTTTCCTTTCTTGCTTTCTTTCTTCCCCTATTTTAATGATCCAGCTTAGGATCCTACTTAGTATTTTCAGGCTTAAATATGACTTAAATGTCACCTTCAGTGTGACATACCTGTAGTGGAGAATAAATAGTTTAGACTTTTTACTGGAGGTCTAATTGGTTACTACCAAAAGAGGCAATGTGGCAGTTTGCAAAGAACAGGTCTTTAAAATTAGATTTATAATTCAAACTTTGGATTAGCTAAGTGACCTTGAAAATAATAATATGAGCTTTCATTTTCCCACCTGGGAAATGTAGAAGCATTTTTTTAATAGAAGTAATATGGAGGTTAAATAGAGACCGAATGTATGAAGATAACACCATCACGGACAAGATTATCATCACCATCATTATTTCTCTGTGTTGAATAAAATCATTACAGACACAGTTTTATTATTAGCCCCAATTATAACTTAGAAAATAGAGACTCATGAAAATTTAAATATTTTCTCTAAGATAACATGGCAAATGAAAGTCAGAGACAGAACTTGAACTAAAGTCTCTTCAAACGCCTATACTCTGAACTATCTAGTTTGACTTCTTACATATTCTTTTTATTGATATAACAGGTTTCTCTCATTCTGTTCATGTACCATATATATGTAAAGTGGATTTAGAGTAACGATTGTGCGTCCTCCTTTAGCTTTGGGTTTCTGAATATACTTGGCTACATTTATACACTGAACAAAATGTTCATTTTAATCATGTCGAGTTGCCTGATCTGTATTGTCCAATATAGTAGCCACCATTATAAGTAGCTATATAAATTTAACTTAAATTTAAATAAAATTAAACAAAATTTAAAAATTCAGATCTTCAGTCATACTAGCCACTTTTCAAGTATACAAAAGCTACATTGAGCTGACTAGTGGTACTGTATTGAATAGCACATATATAGAATATCTCTATTATTGCAGAAATTTCTATTGGACAGCACTAAACTAAATGAATTTTGACAAGAATGTGAAGAACTGTTTTTATCAAGGGATTTGTCTAAAACAAATACTTTGTCACAGAAGGGAAAGCACTTAATTAGAAAATTCTTGTATTAGATCCTAACACACACACGTATACATATACTCACAATTATAGAAACCAAATATACAGAGACTTAAAATTCACTCTGTAATATTTTTCCATCATGATCAGCCTGAATCTAATGCTGTATACAAAGCTTAGTCCTATGCAACAGCATTCTTAAAGAAAGTATAGCAGATACATTCATTCCTATATTATTACCTACCCACTTCAACAGAGTCTTATCTTGGACATTCCAAAATACATGAAGGTTTGTGAAACTGCATAAATATTACTCATAGTCATTATTTGAACATTCCTAGAGTGTTCAATTCATCAGAGAAACCTCAAAAAGGAGGAAGGGAGTATGGCTATTTAAGAACCCTTGTGTTTTTCTAGAGGAAATTTAACAAGGCAAGAGAGAGGGCATTCTGAGATATCAAGCAAATCTTCAAAAATAGTCTGTACAGCCATAAAGATATGGAAAGCAAAAAGCCAGATGATCAAACAATTGCAAGAAAGTAAACAGATAAGCAGAAAAACTGAAATGAATCAGCATGTCTTTCTTCTGCCTGGTTCCCTGAGGCTGTATGTAGAAACTAGCGATAGAATAGTGACTTATTAAGAAACATATATTCTTTATTCCTGGGTCCTGTATTTTTTAATTTTTAAAAGAAGCAGAGGCTATTTGTGTAACAGATGTTTATTTTCTTCTTTTCTGTTTATCAATAAATATAACATCATTACCCTAGTTTATAAGTAGCTACTATCAAATACTTAATAAAAACAAATGTTTCTAAGAATAACCAAACATTAATATCTTCTAGAGCCATAGATTTATTTTAAACATAATATGTTTTTATTTATTATCCATGCATTATTGGATTCATTTACCTCTGGAAAATAGCTTTTAAAATCTTACTATCAACATAGTAGGGTGAATTTGTTTAATGGAAAACAACAGCTACCCTCTAGCTTGCATTTTGCAATTATCAGTTACATTCTAAATATTCAATATTTCTTAGTTCAACCTTCAACACATATATTTAAAGAGTGGACATAGATTTACTGTTAGATATACATTTAAAATGTGTTTATGAGTGATAGATTATGTTTGACATTTATACTCTGAAGATATAAGGAAATGGAACAAAAAAATATTTTTCTTAACTTCAACAAAACTTCGAGATAGTAGATAGAAAGATAGAATTTTAATATTAGGTTAGAGCGAACAAGAGCTAAATACATAAGATTTTAAGAAGTATGTTGTCATCTTTAGGAATAAATAGAATAAACTGTCAATTAAGGATTCCTTTGTGTATGCATGCATGAAAACAACAAGACAAAACTTGCTGATGGACAGTAGCATTCCATTTGTTTGGATATCTACTCTCCTGACCTGATAGTTGTTGAAGTCTTGCAGATATTCAAGTCATTTCCAGTCATTTATAAACAATTTTACCCAAGAACATTGTGTCAGTCTATAGAAAGTCCTGTCTACACTTGAAAATACACTAAAAGGTTCTACCTTCCTCTCAAAACTTGTTTCATCCCAGATATTGAATTTTACTTTCTCCAAAGAAAATGTTAGTGTGTGTTTCAAAAATGTCCCTCTGGGGACCTTTCCAATTCTGTCTGAATGACAATATGAAGGTAGTACTATTGGTCTATCTGACCCATTTCTTCATTTTCTTTCCCATCAGCCTGTACTGGGAGCTCTAGAATAGGACCTTTGGGGAACACTAAGAATATGATAGAAGGTACTAAAACAGCTATTGAATATGTAAAATAATCAGGAAATCTGTAGGTCATAATTGCCTACACATAAGGGAAAATTCATTATTTGAGAGTAGGGTCAATGGTGTGCATATATTCCATGCTGTTTTGGCAATCTGGTGCTGTACTAGAAAAGATACTAACCTCAAAATGGAGACAAATTAACTTATTTTCCTTGTCTGTAAAATGTAACTTAATTATAACTATACAGTAAGTGTACATTCTAAGAGTCTAAAAACCAGGCTTTAAATGTGAGCACAAGAGTGATCGAAAGGCATGTTCTGTACATTCCTACTGTGCATTTAATAATATGGGGAATTTTAAAGTAAAAGATTCTCTTGGCTGCAAGTAAGGCAGGAATATCTTAAGTGTGGCTGCTTTGCTGCTCCTCTACTACCAGGGCCAGAATGCTAGCTGAAGAAAGTACTTCCAAAAGCCAGAAGACAATTTCAGAGGTAGGTTGTCTGGCTCTGGTATCCAGTACTAAGATTATTTTTTAGAATTAATACACATATTTTATATAGAAAAAAAAGACACAGAGAGGTCATCACTCTACATCTGTGAGACTTCAAATTTGTGCCATAGGGGTGGCAGAAGGACAAAGAGTCAGAAAAGCTCACCTAATGAATTACTGTAGAAAAATATGAGCAATCAATGATGACCATGAAGATTTCTAAAGTCTAAGATAATTAGGAGTCAAGAGGGAGCACATTATACAAGTGATAGTCATATGCTCAATTGCACATGTGAATTAGAACCATGAAAATTTAAGCAAAAACTTTCATTGTAATGCTTGAATCATGTCTTTGACCTGAAAGAACAAGTGCATCTCTTCCTTTTATGTATTGAATGATTCAGTCTAATCAAACAACTGGCATGTTAGTCAAGTGTCGTGCATGTGTGTATGTAAACTAAATTGAAGGAAATATCTAATCCATTACATCGGCATGGTTATGGCGGCATATAAAGTACACAGGACCAGAACTCATCATAAAAACACTCTTCAAAGTTGCAGTATTGATTTCAATTATGATATCTTTCTTTCTAATGCATTCTATGAACCTGTCAGTAGGGAGAGAAAGTAGGATTAAATCAAACCAAAAGCCATACCTATAGCAAAAGAGGCTTCGTGTAGCCCAAAGAAATAGAAAAGAAGCAAACACTGTGAGTATGAGAGCCATTCAGAGAAATGTGCTCAATTGCATGGATTTTAAACCACCCATAAAAATGAATACATTATTCATCTTTTTCTCTCTTGGCACTTCTGCAGTTGACATTACCCCTGTCTGCTATGTTATGATTTGGAGAACTAACCTGGAAAATGTGATAGCAAATCCTTAACTCAAGCAGCAGTATACAGAGTAGGCTGTTAAACTGCCACATTAACAGAATGCATAAATGTCAACATTATTTTAGAATGATTTATAACATCCATAACAGTCAAAATAAATAAATGTGGCTCCATAGGCCACAACCCATGGATGGCTTTTTAAATTTAGGATTCTGCAGATGACATTTTCTATCAGGATGACATTTTGGACCTTTAAAAACAAAATTTGGAAATATATTTCAATTAGGAAGGCGAGATGGTTAGTAGAAAGTGCTATTAAGTAGCTAAATGAAGAAAAGGAAGAAAAAAGAATATATGACATAATTCACTGTGAATTGTCAGCATTATAAAATGTCTTTCTTCAATTTGATTGCTGTGTCAACATAAACATCCCTACAGATGAACCTCTACTGACCAGACATTGTAGAGGAAGGACAACTATGTGGGTTCAGAATGCAAAACAAAAAATTGTACCTAAATACATACTGAAATATTTTTTAACATTTATGAAATACAGCATATTATCTACTTAATTTTTTTTTATTAAAGGACAGTAAAGGCTTCTATTGATAGCAATATTTTTTAGAATTTGAATGGCTCATTTATGATCATTATGGAAATCATTGCATTTCATAGTTTGCCACCTTTAAAATAACATACCATTCATTTTAATAAATGGATCAATAAATGAGAAATTTCTCATAATATGAAAAAAAGATATTTGAAGATATTCAGATGATATTTTAAACTTTATTCTCTTATGCATGTAAGAATTTCAATTTTTATGCCAATATTCTTTGCATTTCATAAACAGAAAATGGTATTTAAAAACTGCGATGCACTTGTTTTAGATCAATAATAAGGGCCAAATAAGTAGACATTTATTAATATAATTACACAAATAATTGATGCTGATGTTGTTAACTAAAATTATATATATATATATACAGTATATATGATACATATATATTGTGTGTATATGTGTTTGTATGTACATTTATATAAAATATGTCTACATAATACATATAAGAGCATTGGGTGTTATATTGTTTTTATATAATTTTTTAAAACCACAATACCCTATTTATGGTAAAATTCTGAAATAAGAAATCCCAGTAAAATCGATTAGGTAATTTAGTCTTTAAGTTAAAAACACTAAACATAAATGAAATATTTCACATGCTTCTCTGGAGTAATATAGTATTAAATAATTTTAAACAGAGTTTTCAAGTTGAGAAAAGAAAGACAAATGAAATCAAAGGTGAAAAAACAATTTGTTTATGTTTTCCAAACTTAGCAGTTTGGCTCATACCCTTTTGCACAAAATACTTTTCACATTTTTCCTCTGTATGAGGAAACACTACCATAGAAAAGTCATTATTTTAAAACAAAGTCTTTGTCACCCTGAACAAACCTGATCTCACCTGATCTAGGAAGCTAAGCGGGTACTAACCAGGCATGGTTAGTACTTGGATGGGAGACAACCTAGGAAGACCAGGTGCTGTAGGCATAGCAATAAAAAATAAGGGATTGTAAGATGACAAGGTCCTTGCAATCTGTGAGGTCAACCAAGGATTGCCTCGCAAAAATAGTAAGTAAATAAATAAATAAAACAAAGCCTTGGAAACAATTTTTCTTGAAATAATTCCTATATATATTTCTTCTTCTAATGTCCTTATTTTCCCCAATGGTAGTTTATATTATCTCCCTTAATGCCCCAATGTCCAAAATAGCTTTCACATTTTGAGTCTTATAAAGCTATTTGGTGATTTATAATGGATCTTGGTCCAAAGATCCTCCTCTAACATTATGGCTTTTAGATATTGAGAAAATTTATGACTATATGAAATGGAAACTGCTTTTAATATTTAAAATTAACAATAAGGAAAAAAATATATGTCCACAAAAGATAGGATATATAATTTTGTGATGCTCTTTATGTTACTAAAATTAAGGTACTTGGGTGAAAAAAGAAAAGATAATTACCTATTATGAGAATTAAGGTGATAAGTAAATAGCACAGTCTAATGAAATAACTTTGAAAAAGGTGATATATTCTTAAAATAGTCCAAAATACAGATTAAACATAAAAAGTAATTTGGAAAGGGATAGGGGTGAGGGTAGAGGTACAGATATGCAGATCTAGATCTAGAGTCTGGATTCTGGCTCCAATATGTGATCTCTAACCTTATATGAAATTAAAAATTTAATATTGAATCTCTAATTTAGTTTTTTTTTCAGTTGTATAAATGTAGGTAGAGTCTATTCAAAGAAAAACAAAGTCTCTAAGCTAATAAAGTATATATTTAGAAAGAGGTCCACATCTTCCAGTGACTCAATCTAACGATCAGGACAAGTCTCCTCCCCAGCTTGAAAATCAACTCCCCCTAGGTCGCCAAAACTAATTACTTTCTGAGGTGGAAGAGTCACATGTTCTCTGTCGTGAAGAACAAAAATGAATAAGCTTGGCCTCTCGAATTGTGTGTCATTTCATAGCCCAATATACCTTGCAACAATCCCGCCTCCTAAAGCTAGAATTTCTGCCCTGAACATTGGGTGAGGAACATGAAATCCTGACATGCTAATGTTTCAGCTTTCTGAAAGCTGAAGTCTTTCTTTGAGCCTTCCTCCACCATAGGTAGGCCATTTGTCATTACAGATAAAAGGATAAGGCTTCCACTTCTCACTGTTACTTATTTCAAATTTCCTTTGACCAGACTGCACATTAGCTTGGATGACCTGAAAATTTTTCCCTGGTGACCATTTGCCAGAAGTTCTAATCACTTGCTCCTTTGGATATCATCTCAGTTAGGCAGACACTCAGGTTTCTCAGGTAGCATCTACAGTTGAATTGACTTTTGCAAAGTCTAGATGGGTCCTGGTGCCTTAGTGGTCCCATCTTATTAACTATCCCCTGATAATTCTCCAAATTCCATTGAAGTAGTCAAGAAATACTTATGAATGCATTTATGCACCAGAGGCCCTTGTAGGCCCTAGTCATATAGAAGGGAACTGGAAATAAATATATGGTGACAGAAGGAGTCTAGACTTTGGGTAGTGAGAATGCAATGCAATATACAGATGATGTGTTATAAAATTGTACACCTGAAACTTATATGTTATTAACCAATGTTACCCCAATAAATTTAACTAAAAAAGAGAAATAATTTCTGCTTTCAAGAAGCTTAACACTCAGAAGTATCAGCTGCTTCTCCGTACTTGCTCTTTCTTCAGTCTGTATGAAGAATGGATATTTACCTTGGGGCTTCTTGTTTAGTTATACTCTATATTTCAAAATGATAGATATGCTTGCCTTATTCCTTATTTTAGAGGTTCTTTTTTAAGGTCTCATAAATAGGAAAAGTAATGCCAAGTAAAATTTCATATTATTGCTGTCAAATTGCCAATATATTTATTTCTCTTGCTGGAGTCAATGTAAATACATATTCCTTAAGTTATAATTTTCCTACAGAATGCCTGCCACATAGATCTATTAAGATAATATTAAGATTCTGTTTTGACAAATCAGTTTAACTTCATTCAGAAAGTTATCATGAAACATAGTTCAGATAGGTGGCTTGTCTTGTGAATTTTTACATTTATGTCCTTCAAAGTTACTTATACAGCTTGTAGACAAATGTTTTACAAAGTATGTTCTATAAAACACTGGAGCTGCTACATAGTGTGTGCAAAGAAGGTTTTATAGATTGACAAAATTGTAAAATGCTACATACTATATTTCCCTCTTAGATATTAACAATGAAGATTAAAATATTAAAAATTCTAAATAGTTATGTAGGAAAAAAATTGGTCTAACTTTTTATAACTTGACATTTTCCAAACTTATTTATTTATGGCATCCTTATTTTAAAAGATGTGTACTGCTTTTCAGAACATGGTAACCACTTAACATCATCTTGTTTTTTATGTTTGTCTCCTATCATGCAAAAGAAAATTCCATGAGAAAGAGAACTCTTGGGCATCAGTAGCACATAATAGACACTTATCTAAAAAGGTCTAAATGAGTGAATAAAATATTGCTATGAATTTTTGTTAAAGTAATGTTATTTGGAGGTATATTCTGAAATATTTTTGACTAAAGTCTCTGCATATGACTTAAAAAGAATTAAATTTTTTAAACTTTTCAGATCAGCTAGGGAAATGATCCCTTTATTATCAACTCACCCATTTGGTTTGTTCATTCTAAGTTCAGTTCCCATGTGGGTTAGTTTAAATCGTTCTATTCTACAAAGTACCTAAATCCCAGAGTTCTGACCTATTAAATTGCCATCAGATACTTCATAAATGCCTACAATTGATCTCTGGGGAAATGGAGGGAAAGATGTCACTGATTCTATGATAAATCTGTACTTATGTTGCAAAACAAGCAAGCAAAACAAACAAGAACATTTTTATCCCAAAGGAAAAAGACCAACCAACCAACACACAAACAAAAATTCTGCATCAAAACACATTTGCTACTCCTGATTGTGGGTGGGTAGAGGTGTAGGGGTCAGAACCATCCTCCACAAAGACAGCACATTATTCTGTATTTCATCATCATGTAAGAAATAATCAGGCAATTTTAAATATTACTGGTAATAAATGGGTTTATTAAACTTATCAATTATTAGTTAGAAATAAAAATACATCCCACTTTGGAAAAAGCTCTCAACACATTCATCAGAAAAATGTATGTATATTCCCTTTTGTAAAATGTGCTTTGGGTTTAGTTTTGAGATATGTTGTGAATCTCATTTCAAAAGGGAAAATCCAGGGGCATGAATATATTCATTTAAAAAATGAAAATGAAATTCACAGAACAAAGACAAAAATATATACCCGAATATGTTTCTTGTTTGATTAATTATTCCACAGTAACATTTGCGTGGCAGAAATGTTTCCCATTCAGTAATTTTAATTCAATTCTACTGATAAAAAATGTGGCCAATGTAAAGAAGCACAGAATATTACTTTTTTAAATATTGCTGTAACTTGGTATAAGTGTAATTTAAATAGTGCATGAAAATAAATGTCATTTTCAGGTATTACATTACATTGTTCCTATAAAATTCTGGTATAAGTCATAAATCACAGCTTTTGAATCAAATACCTAGGTGCAATGATGCATTTCTAACAAATAACTCATTTTAACTATAAAAAAACCCCATCGACATGCAGGATTTTGTAATCAAAGTTTCTCAGCCGCTTTCCTTAAATTGAAACCTGACTTAGGTAAGGGCAAAATTAAAAAAAATTAGCATTACCTCAAGTTTTTTTTTTTTAACCAAGTCCCTTCTGAACCCAATCAAAATTAGGCATTTGTTTTTTAGTCTGAACCACTAGCAATTTCTGAAACAATTGGGCCTATTTAATTTGGTTTAATAAATATTTAGAAGACTCTACATGTGCACGAAACACTGGATAGTAAGAGAGATTAGTAAGATCAATCTCTGCAGTTAAGGAGATAAAGAAAATCTAAAAATGGAGAACAATTAAATATATAAAGAGCATTAATTCAAGTCATACCATGATAAGTTTCTAAAATTAAGATATGAGGAGAAGGACATAACATACAGTTTAAAGAAGGTAGGATTCATTAGGGAGAGGTGAGCAAGAAGGTGCAGCTAGAATATGACTAAGTTGGGGAGAGGAACAAAATTATTCCTAGCAAATAGAAGAGTCCAATTGCAGGATAGTGTAATGGCTTGAAGAGGAAACTCACTTGAAAAGAATAAAAAGAAAATTGAATTACAAAGGTCTTGACTTCTAAATTGAGAAACTTGTACTGAGGCAAGCAGCCATTGCAGACCATCGAAGGGTCCTGAATAGAGGAGACGCTGAAACAATGTTGTGTCATAGAAAAAAAATAATAAAATGGTTAACAGACTGGTTGAGATAGAAAGAAAGGAGATGCAAGACTGATTTAAAGGTCAATGAAATAATCCAGATAAGAGTTGAACAGAATACACACTGTGTTAGTGGAATGGAAATGGAGATGAAGGTATAGATAGTAGAAACTTTATAGAACTTAAAGCTTAAAGACTTGTCTATAGATTGGAGGGAGGGGAAAAGGGAGAGAGAGTGAGGGAGAGGGAGAGAGAGCGCACAGCTAGCTCTAATATTTTAAATTTGGATGGATTTGTAATACCATTAACTAAAATATGCAAGTTCAAATGTAGAATTTATCCTCAGAAGTAACATAGTGAGTTTGATCTGGATATTTTGAGTTCAGAATGCTAATGATATCTGGTAGAGAAGGCCATAGGTAATTAGATAAATGTGGGGTACCAACACACAAGTAATAGTTGAAATCACTTGAGTAGATGAGACAACATAACCAGACAGAGTAGGATGAAAGTCTTTGAATGTCCATATTTGACAGGGCAAGGAGAGGAGAGGGAAAGGTGGCCAGTAAATGAGAAGGAGAATAGCAAGAAAAAAATATCTATAAATTAATTTAACAAGAAATATGTTAGATCTAAAATGTTATTACCGAAGGATATAAAATATTATTAAGAAATACTTAAGAAACATAATGATGGAAATATGTCATGTTCCTGGGTGTTAAGACTGAATATTTAACAAGTATATACAGATGTTAAATTTCTTCAAATTATTATATATGTTAAATGCAATGATGATCAAAATACCAACAGAACCTTCCTAGCAATTTGATAAAATGTTATAAAGTCTGTGAGATCAGCTAAACTGTTCCTTTAAAAACATAACACCAAGACAACCTAAAGAAAAATATTGGCAATTTTAAATGTAAAGACAGTGTAAATAAAAACAAAACAAAACAAAACAGAACAAAACAGTCGGCCACAGAAAGAAGAATGATGGAGATTAGAACAAAGGCTCTTCTAGGGGTGAAAGATGCCAGATCACCCAGAACAGCGTGGTTAGCTCATCAGTTCATCAGAAACAGGTAATTTAAAGTACAGTCCACATCAGTAAATACCAATCCAGTTTCTCATAAAATGTTAGAACTAGATAGGCTTTTTAAGATTTATATTATTTTCAGGTGTATAGGTTTGATCTTAGGCAGTCTGAAGTTCTAATAGTAGTATCGGTTGGGGAAAATCTCTAGCCCATTGAGTTTTTGTAAAGATTAAATAAAATAATGTTTGTAAAGTGCTTAGCACAGTGCTTGGCACAGATTAAGCACTCAATATATCAATAGTTATTATTATTAAATGGCATATCACCTCTATTTTTTAGATGAGGAACTTGAAGCTCTGATAATGTACACAAACACAATAGGAGTTGGCAGAATAAGAACTAAAATCTAGAAATCGTCTGATGTCACCAAGCTATTTTTCAATACTAATAAGCTTTGGTCCTCCTTTATTATGCCCTCACTACTGTGTAGGGTAGATTCAGCAGGGGCACAAGTAAAGGAAGAAATAAAATTTCAACATTTCTTTGCTATTTTCCTCTGGATTCTTTTATGCTATCTGGTTCAGTTATAATTTATGACCTACTTAAGAGTGAAAATGGTGCATTGTACATTTACACTTCTCTAAAATGGAAATGCAGAACCTATATTCTTACTTCATTCTTCCCTCCTATGTAGTAGGCATGCAGTCTTTAACAATAAAAGCACTATTCTATTTTTTTTATGTTAATTGTGAAATATTTAGACAACATACCCAAGTAAAATTTGGAACTCAGCAATTAAAAAAAAAAAAAGGATAAAATAGCTCCTGAAAGAATTGTTTAGAATCCCTCTAGTTAAAAGTCACACAGTATGTAATGGAGTTACAAACAGATCTTCCACCAGAGGGTTTTTGCTTTGGTTATAATCCTTTTGGGGATTCCAATGTGAGCAAATGTGCTTAGCTTACCATCCATCTGGCATTCAAAGGAGAGCTTGGAAAAGATGGCAGCTAAGGAGCCACGACATCTACAGAATATCTGAAATGCAATCTTTCTCCTTTCTCCATGTAACAAAAGCCTGTGACACTCTGATGGACAACAGGCTATTTCTTAATTACCCAAAGTAACTAGGGCTTTATTATTTCTCAAAATTAAGTAAATAAATAAATGCTTAATTTAGGTAAAGTCTCATCTTAATTATTCTAACTACAATTTATTAAGCAACATATGAGCCTTGATAAAGGGATGAATCCTTTATTTTTAGATTCAGGTTCCTACCTAAAATAAAATTCCCAACTCTTTAAATAATCTAGCATAAGCTCCCAACGTCTTGAGAGGTAGACAGAAAATCACTGCAGGAATACTTGTACTAAATTTTAAGACTTTGTAAAGCAGTTCTGCCTTTATCTTTAGAATGCTCAGTGTTAAAGAGAGCGTTTTATTCAGCCAACTTTCTATAGTGCTTCAACCCTTTGATCTTAGTTTTGCCCTGTGGAATTACACAAACTAACTCTGATCCCTTTTGCACACAACAATATCATGACTTTACCCCATACATACTTTCCTTATTTTGCTTTAAATATCCCTACTCCCTCAGGGGAAAACGCTGGGATTTAAAACTTTGTACCTAGAAAGTCATTGTTTGTATTAACAAGCAACATAGCGATATTCACAGATAAAATGAAAGTTCAGGAAATATTACACCTCTGTGCCATTTTGTAAAGTACTACCTGAATATATAGACAAGTAGCTTGAGAATTTAATCTCAATTAAAAAGTGGGGAGATATGTTATAAACTGATTTGTGATAAATATTTGAACGTAGCTATAAAATTTAAAAATAGCTAAAGATGTATTTATAGAACTAAATATATGTCAAAATTATTCTTAATATAAAATAAGATTTTAAAACAATAATTTAAAAAGATTTTGAAGTTCTAAACATACATATTTACAAAGAAAAGGAGAGGGAAAGTAAATGTATGCAAAATTCTCCCTCTCACATGTAGCACAAGTTAAAAGATACCATTTTGTCTTTATTTCATTGAAAAGGTGATTTTTAAAAGACAAAGTTAGGGAGAGAAGGCCAAAATATTGAAAATAAAACAAATAATCTTGAGTTATAACAATAATATGTGTTAAATTTTCCAACAAAAGTCTCTGATCCCTTAGAAGAAAAAAGAAAGAAAATCCTAATATGTATGATTTACAAGAAAATTGCTTAAAATAAATATAGAAACAAATATCAGAGAAGCAAAGAAGAAGAACAAAAGATCAGGAGTAGTAGTAAAAATTTAGTTAGAAAAATAAGGCAAACAATAAACACATAAGAGAAAGTATATATGAATACAATAAAAAGACCCATTGACATAACAGTCACAAAACTTGTGTACCACCAAAGTGTATACAACAAAACTGTCAAAATACAATGATGATCAAACATATGCACGTTATTAGTAAGAACATTAAACATATTCTCTCTTAGTTTTCTTATATGCTAAATAAAATATGAAAAATGAGATCACAGTAATTTTAACAAGACTAATAAAAGAAACATTGGACTATGCACCATCTTAATAGATAATTCACCTTCTCATGCATTGTAGACAATTAATAAAAGTTGATAATAGAGTTTACTGCAAAATATAAAATAATTTTATTTACTTCCAGGAAAGGGCATCTTGTACAAACCAGTCATCTGATCCAAAGGCAATAAAAAAAAATGCTTATATATAAACAGAAACCAATTAAAATGTGAAAAAAAGTGAAATTAATAAATAAATTCAAGAACTGGTTCTTCGGGGTGGGGGAAAACAGGTAAACTCTACTAGGAATGCTACTTGAAATTAAAAGTATGGACAGATTTCTAAAACTAGAATGGAAATGAGAATATCTATCATCTTCGTCATACAGGAAATTATTCTATCAGGTCTGTTTCTGAGGCCTAATATCTTTTTTAGCCCAATAACTTATGTTTCAATTACTGAAACTTTATAATGTGTTTTGATATTTGTTAGGACAAATCCTTGACTTACAAATTGAAAATATATCGAATATAACCACCCAGTATTTATTATCAATAAATTTTAATTTTACATTGTTGAAAACCAAAATATTTATTGAAAATTAATTTGAACGCAATAAATCTACAAATTAATTTGGGAAGAATTTACATTTGTAAAATTGTATCTCTCCATGCGGAAAATGTCTCTGCACAGCCATTTAATCTTCTTGTATGCCTATCAATAATGCTTTGCTTTTTCTTCACAACATTCACATATTTCTTACTACAGCTAACCTTAAGTGTGTTTTATACATTTTGACATCAAAATTTTTCCCATCATATTTTCTCGCTTGTTTTGAATGGTTCTTAGGTTTAGACTAATGAACAAAAAGATAACAAAGCAACTTAACTATTGAAACAAATCACATTTTTCTAACAAATAATTGGAATTTTAACTATGGCCACTATTCTGCACATTTCTCGAATTCCTATCATAAAAAGCAGGGAAAACACATAACATGGAGATCTCAATGTGTTGTTGGAAAAACAAATCAGTGTTGAAGAGTGGAAAGTTTGAGAATAAAGGACAACTAGATTGACAGGTTATCCTTGAAGAAAAGGAAGGATACCCCTTCTACGACCAAAGAAAAAAGGTAAAGATGTGCTGGGATATCAGTGAATCCGAGAGTGAAGTGGGCTTGAAAGTTGGTAGAGTTCAGAATATGTACTTAAAACAGTACATATAGGAGAAAGGATTATTCCCTGTACAGAAGTCAGTAACTGATAAGCCATTTCCAAGTAAATCTGATGTTTTAAGAAGAGTAATCTGGGAAAATCAGTTTTCTATTGGAATTTAAAAATTATAAATATTAAAAGATTCTGAAATATGAAAGAAATTTTAGAAATTTTTATTAAAAAGAAGTGAGTATTCTAAAATTTAGTTATTATCCTAACCTCTAAAATTAAAAAGAAAACAAGTTTGGTATCTCCAGCAATCTCATACATTTGGAAATCAACATTAGATATTACATAGAGTTCTAAGAACTCTAACACTCTCGTCCTTAATGACTTTCAAAGGACATATTCCCACATATAGTGAAACTCTATATTTATGTAATGGTTTTTGAGAGGTTCCTTGAAACATCCTATTATCCCTCACCATATCCCTGTAAGATAAATAAGAAAAAGGGGCCATTATCTCCATTTTGCAGATGAGACCATCAAGATACTCAGTTACAAAGATTAGAAGGAGACACTAAGCATATTTATAGTGAAAAGACCAAAAATATTCTGATTGCTAGGCATCTTACCAAGAGGATACTTCTCCTGCTGTACTTATATGTCTAGCCTTACCCTTTATACTTACTGTTTCTCTATAATTTTCAATGTTAATATTTAATGTTTATATTTAAAGAAAAGTAAAAAATAAATTTAATACACACATCCTTACATTTTCAAATCTAAGCCCCATGCTAATAGATGATGCTATAAAATAATTTTTCTTCTATATGGCATCTTTTCCATGGAAAAAAACTGAAAGGTAACATTAATTGGAGAGAAGACTGAGTCAATTCCATTGCTGTGAAGATTAATAACTAATCACCTATTTCAATGGGAAATACTCTAAGGTCATCCAAACCTAGAATGATCTCTTTATTCTTTTATGATTCTATAATCAAGATAATAAATTAAGGGCCTATATTTCTCATAAGAGAGGCAGTACAGTATTTAAAATATATGTGTCATATCTCCATTGATGTAAACAACATATATATTATCCTAATATCTTTGTCCTCTGCCCCAAATCTTATAAAAATGATACATGACCTAATTAATTGAACAACTTGAGCTTAGATGAGTTTGGGCAGCTAAACTTGTCACGCCCTTCCTACTATAAAATGTTTTGAGGTTACCAAGGCCATTACAGTCTTACATCAAATTATTGAAAGCTAAAGTCTATCTGGCATGGTGGCATTGCCATCAGGGAGCTATTTGGGAGCAGAGGAAGGGCACTCCCAAACCTCACACAAAATCCTACAGGCATTCATGGGACCTACACACATATAAAAACCTGACTTGATTAAGAAGGAAAAATAAAATGGTATTTATCATTATAGGACAAGAGAGTGGCTGTGAGTTTAATCTGCAGGGTCACTTCCATTTAGTGCTTATTAAAAGTTCCTCTGTGCATTCAACACTAGCATTTAACCATGCTAGTTTTGAGAAATAGCAATTTTTATAAACAAACGAGAATTAGAGATCAGGCTTCAATCAACTTTTGGAATTTCAATCTGAAAGATAGTTATTATTAATTTAAGTCATCTATGAGAAGAATAGCCAAACAGTAAGCTTTCTAGAGTTACTACAGACTAAGCTGTTTCTTAGAACACCTCCTATGCCTAGGCACATACATCCACAAATGTGCATAGTCATAAATTTACTTACATGATTTGTGGGAAAATGTCATTTAGGAAAAATAAGAATCAGAGTATATTTTACTTTGAGAAATGCTTTTTCTACATTATATATATTCTTAAATTCACTTTGGTTCATGTGGCTATTTTAGTTATAGGAAAATTTAAAGTTTTACCCAAAATGCTCTCGAGTAATTAAACCTAGAAATGTACAATTCTTCTGGTGAAAACATATTTTTATGTTACAGGAAAGTTTAATATATTTGATATGCTCAGGTCAGTATTTGAGCTTGGATAAGAATATTAATCTTTATTACTCATGTTTTTAGGATAATCGTGACTAGGAATGTGCTTAATGAACTTATGGCAACTGAATTGCATTAAGAATTATTTAAAAGAAAAATAAAAGTAGAAGGAAAGAAAGCAATAAAGACAGTATTTAATTTTTTCTTTTTCTTTCTTTTTTTTAAATTTTACAATTATGTGCTACAAAGAAGGTTCCTTAAATTAATAGGCCATAAGAGATTTTTCCGAATTGAAGTAAGTTGATGAATAATCAAATTCCACAGCCTAATGGAAATAACATACCCCCCAAAATCCAACCTCGTGAAAAAAAATCCACTTGAGTTTTCAGTGGAGAGAATTTTATATCAGTGCTAAATGAGATGGCAAGCATGCATGAGTAATAATTTTTACTTACTGTTCTCATTAAAGAAAAAAAAGAGTTATTATTCTTTTAGTCAGAAGTAAAAATTCTTCTACCATTACCATTAACTTGACTTATATTTAAAAAAAGAAATCCTTTTAAATTCTTTCTTAAAGTAACAGAACTACGAAATTGTAATCAAACAAAAGGGACGACTTTTTCTTTGCTTGAATAACTATCTTAAGTTTTCAACAAAAGTGCTACAGATATTCTGATGCGAGGAGCAACATTCAGTTGCCATGACTATTATCCTTCACTTCAACATTCTTTCTCAGATATGAAAAACCTGACTACAAAGACAAGAAAATGTTTTGTTTTCTCATCTACACCAAAGGGCTGAAAGTTGCCTAAGAGCGAGTAAAACTCACCAGCCCCATTTTCATGGACCTTACAATTTAGTAGTTAGGAAAGAAAGTAAAGGGGTTTTTGGGTGTTAGTAATATCCTTTTGAGTTCTAATTACACAAATGACCTCCATGCCATTTTTCAAAATATGAAAAGATTTCTGCTTCAGGAAAGATGAAGTAAATGTACTTTTCCCTACTTCTCCTACTAAATACAACTAAAAACTTGCAAAACAAACATAAGACTGAAAGTCGAAGGGCAAGCTGCCCGATTGCGGAATTTAATCCATAGCATGTTCCCTGGGGTTTCTGGGGTTTCTCTTTACCTCGTATAACCCAGACTTGGAGCTGAAAAACCCAGCAACACAGGAACACCAACAGGTGCAGAAAAAAACAAAAAACAAAAAACAAACTCACCCCATACTACACACACACACACACACACACACACACACACACACACACACACACACACACACACCGTCTGCTCTCTAGTGAAAAAATAACTTCAGCTACTCATTTGAACATCACAGAAAAATCTGCAGTCCCACCTGCCTGTCGCCCACCAGAGGCTAGTGGGGCGGGGAGGCTTATATTCTTGAGAGGCTGCACAAGGCACCCCAACGCCTTCACCATAGTGCCAGAGAAGGTCAAGCAGGGAGCTGAGATTTTCATCCCTGCCAGTCAGTTATGACGTGCTAGTGGAGGCCACACTAGGGAGTCTGTACTTCCACTTCCACCGGAAGTAATGGGGTCCTCTCTTGCTGCCCTTTGAGAGGTTGTCTGAGGGGACTAGTGGAGAGTTGGAACTTTCTCCATCACCCAGTGTTGATGTGGCCACTCTCACCATTGTGTCAGTGGAGACCAAATGGGGAGCAAGAACTCCCACTCCATTTAACGGTAATGAGAAACTCTCCCTCTCAGATGTCAACAGAGGCCAAGTAGGGAATCTGAATTTCACCTCTACTTGGCGGTAATGAGGTGCCCTCTCCCTTTCTGTAAGGGTAAATACAAATTTAAAAAGAAAAATTATTAACTTTTCCCTGGTACACAAAGGGAAAGAAACTTTTCCTTCCTCCTCCCTTTTCTTAGAGCATTTACTGTAAAAACTTGTAATTGGGATTTCTTTCTCTGCCCCTTCAAGATATATGCAAATTTTTCTAAAGCCAAATAAGCCTGTTGCCAGTTTTAAAATCCAGAAATCTTTTTTCACTAGACCTGGGAGCTATTCCTTTGAATGTAATCATAAAAGAAGATAGAATTTCTATTTCCTAGTCTGCCTGGAAGGGTAGGAGCCTAAATTTCTCAGGGCAATGGCAAAACGACCTCTTGTCCTAAAGATATGAATTTAACCTTCGTTTGGACAAGGGCAATTAGTAAATACAGTCACCATAGTTACCAGGTAAATTAAGGATGAGCTATGTGTGAGAAATGTTAAATACTCTCACTTGAGGATCAGTTACCAAACTTACCCTGAAAATGTGTATGTGATGGATTGTCTCTGCCTGGTTATATGAAAGGGTAAGGTTTCTTTCTGGTTTTTTTTGTTTGTTTGTTTGTTTTTTGCCATCTCTTTAGTGGACTGCTTGTGATATGTATCACATTCTTCTTTGATGCTAATTCAGTGATAAAATTATTTCCTTTCTCTTCTACCTTTGTAGAGAATTTTTCTGGGTTGGCAGGAGATTTTATTTTGAATTATATTTCTCCAAAAGTTAGAACGAAAGCAAAATGGTGATATTAGTATACTATATGTTTGTATATATGTATAATATAACACATATATCTTAATAACAAGTAGAGTTACGATTTTTTTAAATCAGAGAGAGGGACATTATATAATAATAAAAAAAAGAGTCAGTCCTTCAAGAAAATATAGCAATCCTAAATGTGTGTATACCAAACAACGGAATTACAAAATATGCATAGAGATTATGGGCAAGATTATATATCTGAAATAGTTTTCATTGGGGAAGTAGAAGGAAGGAACATTGGAGAAAGAGTTAGATCTTGATTCTTATACAAATTCTGTCACTAAATAGCTATGCGACTTTGGACAATTTGCTTAATCTTTTTGAGCTTCAGTTTCTCTTTTTTCTATAAAATGTGGAGTTAGATGATCCACAAGTTTCCTTCCAGACTAGAATTCTAGATGTCCCTGAGATAATGAATTTTGTTTGTTCTGGAAATAGATAATTTCCAGAACAAGCACATTTATAATGATAATTTCAAAAATAGATTTTATTGTTTCTAAAGAACATCTGAAATAGTTTGTACAGAGATTATTATATAGATAGAATGGAGGTTAAGAAGCCATAGTCAAAAAATTAAAACAAACTATATTATAAACGTCTTACTCTGAAGATTGCAAACTACTTTAAAATGTTTTTAGAACATGCTAAATTGTACCCCTAAGCCTAATGCTCAAATTCACAAATAAATATGTAAATTATTTAAAAATAGGAACCACGGTTGAGAGAATTCAGCAGACCATATTTTCACCCTAAGCTAACATTACTCTGACTTTGAATCATGAGTTATATTTTAAGGCAAAATTCAGTCAAATCAGAGAAATTGGTGAAAATATATATTTACTACATATGTAATAAATATAGTACATATATTATACAATAGAATAGTATCAGAAAATTACTCCGTGGAAACCTTAGAAATGATCTCTTTCAACTCCTATTTTATACCAGTGAGAAAATTAATAACAGGGAGTTTGAGTTATCCAGTGAGTAGTAATAGCTCAAGACGAGTGATTCCTGGTATTTAATTATGCCTATATGGAGGCCATCATGAATACAGCCAAATCAAAATTTAGACTGGGTATTAATTTACAGAGTAACTTTAATAGACAGCCTCAATTCTCTCATAATCAAAATAAATAAACAAAATAAGCTAACATTTAAAGAGTAAAATTTTTATAAGCTACCCGTTGAAATGAAAGGTAAGCAACAAGTATGAATTTTTAAAGCAATTATCAAACCGCAGTTCCTCATGTTTCAACTTGCTAAAAAATACATGGTTGTTATTTTCCTCAATAAACAGGTGAGAAAAATAAGGCAGAGAAAAATTAATGGATGTTTTCAAGTTATTATAGTGCATATATTGATTTTCATGGGGTATTAGAACAGATGCAAATTTCTTTTTATGAAAGTATGAGTTTGTTAAATCTTAAAAGTAAACTGTAGGATATTGACAGGTGCCCAATGAGAAAGTCTGTCAACAAGCAGTTTTTGACCATTTAACTCTGCAGGGCACTATACTAAACACAATGAGATCTCACAAAAAAGATGAAAGGAGTGCCCTGTGACCTTGTGGAAATTAAAAAGAAAGACTAGTGCATACCAATTATTTTAAAATTTATAATAATCTGTCATAGTAAGTGAGCAAGGAAATATTTTTATTTCTTTCACTAATCAAGAGGTAAATGTATTCCTAGGTATTTTCAGCAGTAAGCAAAATGATTCCTCTTGCTTGCATTATGCTTTTGAAACCATGTTTTAGCAGTTCCTCCTGGAAATTAAGTGAACGTTAAATGGAATCATTTCTCAGATTCAAATGACAAAATTGATTAAGATGGTAGGAGTTAAAATCCCAGGGTTTGGAAGCTGTCCCAAGGTTTGAGGCCAGATGGCCTGAGGGATCTCACTTCCTCTCCTGGTCTCAGGTCTCGATTTCCTCATTTGTGAAACAGTAATTATAAAAGACTAATCTCGGAGAATAACTGTGTAAATTAAACTATAATATATACAAGTGCTTGGCATACTTCCTAGCATATCATAATTGCTTAGTATAGTTTAGCTATTATTAACATTCATATTAGTAATACTATTATTGTTTCTAAAATTTGTCAGGACATACGAAGGAACATTTGTATTTTGGTGCTGTTTCTACTGTATTATTGAAATATGGCAATGAAATGACATTTAAAAATAACTGAAATGTGTATAAACTACTAACTATTCTCTCTCAACTATTTCTTAATATACTATATCTAGTTTTTCAGAATAAAGAGACTACTTTAGTGCACTTGATTTATTTTCTGCCTAGATGAAAAAAAGACACATATGTATTTATTTCACATCCAGTGCAACGAATTTATCATCATGACACTAAATGGAAAAAAAAAAAAAAAACCCTTATAGTTCATAGAAATTGATAGCTTTTAGATGTACTTTAAATCCCATGAGAGGGCTCACTTCCATCATATCCATCTTTTAACTTATTTATAAAGGTGCCAGGAAATCTGTCTTTTTACTGAAAGACAATTTTACTTTTGGCTACAAGATAAAGTACCCTGTAGGCTGTCACTCAAACAACCATTTTGCAAGCAATCAATAGGACTACTAAATCTAATATATAAATTCATGTAAAACCTAAATGTACTAGCTCTTCATTTACTAGAGTCCCTCTATTACTTATCTTAAAAAATGATACCTCTTCCTCTCCATTTTGTCAAAATTGTGATAAAAATAGATTTATATACAGCCCAAGGGAATTAATTTTGGGGGGGTTGTTCTTAGCACTCAAAATCACATAGCTATTTCTAGACTTACAGTAACATCTGCACAGGTGTTACAATATCCCCTCACTGGAATTTCCTTCCCAGTCTTCTCCAGTGATTCAGTCTTACCCTTCTGGAGAGCAATACTCTACAATGGCAAAGATGAGCCAGACTTCCTAGGGTTGAAACTCTGCTCTACTACTTATTAGCTGAATATCTTGAGGCAAGTTACTAAATCATTTTAATTTCCAGTTGCTTTTCCTACAAATAAGAATTATTTGATAATATTAAGATATGATGTATGTTAAGCACTTAGTAGAGTGTCTAGGACTTGGAATACACTTGATAAACACTAGCTATTTTTTTATTATTATGACTATTCTTTAAGGTATAGCTAGCTCAAACACCATCTCTCCTGTGAAACTTTTGTAGACCTGCTGAATGCAGTAGGACAAATATTCATCTTTGACTTAGCTTCACATGAAATTCTATGCTGGTACTCCAATTTGACAAGTTCCTTAACTTTGCATTTCCATTTACTAGTTTGTAGACAATAACTAAATATGATAATATATGCAATCTGCTCTCTCTACAAGAGATGAAAGTGGGCCTTTTGCTCTTTTCTTAGACATAATGTCAAATTCTTGAGAAAAGTTTTAAATTCAATGGATCCCAAATTTTATAACTTATCATGTTTGCCAGATAGGACAGAGTAGCAGCTTTTACTGTGTACTCTATGCACCCTTCAAGTGGTCTGTAAATCTACAGCAATTGTGAGCAAAATTTCATGTGCGCGACCAGTATTTTTCTGAGGGAATGTTTCAGATCTTTTATTCGATCTTCTAAGGTGTCTACATCCCAATACAAAAAGGTATGAACCACTGATTTAGAAAGAAATTTTTGACCCACCTCCAGCATTTGAATAGACTTCTTGGTATTCATTTTATGTTATCCTTACCTCTCGCTTATTTTTCTATTTTTGGTTTCTTATTCTTCTTCAAAAGCAAAATACATTTCATCCTACCAATTGCCCAAACATAGTAGGTTCATGTTAGTTTCTTTCTTCTCAATATGCCTGAAGTTATGATTTAATTTTTAAAGAGCACTTCTCTTTATATAACAAATATGAATCTGGTGCTTCCTTTACGCCAGACAAGGTTCTAAGACCTGGGGACCTAAAATTAGACAAGGCAGGCAAGTTTTCTGTTGCTCTCATAGATGCGTTTATTAATGTAATAGACAGAAACTAAACAAATAATTAGATTAAATAATAGATTAATAATATAATTTCAGATAGTGCCATGAAGAAAATGAAACAAGAAAATGGGATAAGAATGATAGAGGCATGGTACATTGTATAGAGTATTTTTGGAAAGTTTCACTGAGAAAGTGATGTTTAAGCATAAAAGGATAAAGACATAAAAGGATATAAGGTAGCCAGCCATGAGAATTGGAAAAGAACATTCTAGACAGAAGAAATAGCCAGCACCAAAGAACAACCTTGACATGTTTGAGAAACTGAAACGATTCATTAAAATTATAACAACAAAGTAAAAATCGTAATTATTTTAGGCTGAAAGACAATATTTTATTCTTATTGTAGAAAATTTGGTACATTTGGAAAAATATAAAAATAAAATAAACACTTCACATAAAGCCCTAAAAGTTTTAGTGTTTTGGTGTATTTCCTCCTAAAATTTTTAGGTATATATGTAGAAAATGGAAAAGTATAAAATATCCTGCTGTATATAATTTTTGTTCTTTTTTATTTTTACTTAATGTATCACAAGAAGCATCTTCCTGGGTCATTAAAATTATTCATAAATATAATTGCTAATGGCTACATATTTCCATCATATGAAAGTATTATCTTCTATGTAATCTATTCCCAAGATGGAGTTTTAGGTTGTTTTTATTTATTTATTTTGCTCTGAAATAAATTTTGCAATCAACATTTTTATGGAAATATCTTTGTCAATATCTTTGTATAGTTTTTTGGATTGGAAGTCTGGGAGTAGAATTTATTCTGATATTAAATGTCAAAATAGATCCTGTCTTATACTCACTACACATTTAATATTAAAAAAAAATCTTTAAAGAGCCTTTTTTTAATCTAACATTTTGTCTGTATCAGTCACATGTTTATACATCTATATGTCCACTAGTCTTTTAGAATAATTCAAGACAGAAGACCATTCTAGTCGGCCCGAGAGTGGTCATTAAAAGAGAAAGAACCCTTTGTGGTTTAAAAGATGTCATTAGTGAAAATGGCCTCCTAGAAACTCACTGTAATTATGACTACCAGAAGTCTCTAATTCAGAGTTTAGAAGAAACAATCTTGGTTTCTTTACAATTTAGTAACAAAATAATTCCAAATATAACATAACATTTTGGCAATGTTGGATTGATTTATATTTGTACTTACAGCTTTACTTTGAGCTACCTTGATTTCCACATGTGTTTCAGCAACCCTCTCTGATCCACATGCTTTTTTTTTTTTTTGTCTTTCTATCTTATCCTAGAGCCATTTCTGCCCAGTGGTGGAGCGACATCAATAAACTACAAGATTTTATTAGGTTTACCCAAAAAATGCTGATCTTTACCGTTAGATTTAATTTGTTGGTCTGTTATCATGGTTGTTCTAATATATTATTTAGTGACCTTTCCTTCTCTATATTGTAAAGCCCATGTAACATTAATCCTTTTATATACTTACATTGAAGAATAAGCATTTCTGATAATTATGGCATCGATTAATTCATAAAAAGCAGACATAAAGCTAAACAACCAAAACAATACATTAGAAGCTACAGAATAACAAGTTTTATTCCTTTGACTTGGTAGACCAACTTTAACAGGTAACATAACCTCTTTCCTAATAAATACACTCTCATGATGATGCATCTATGTTATCTGTAAAGTGATAATGACGCCCCATATTAATTCTTTTCTTAGATGATGGAGTGTGTATCTAATCAAGCTTATTTTAAAGCACTTTAGGAATATAAAGGCTATAAAAATATTAAATAAGGTTGATATGTTCACTGTAGTAAAAATACTTCTTGAAAAATATATTTCTAACTAAGGGTTATAAAAAAAGGAGAAAAATATCTCACTTCCATCTAAGAAGAGGAACCAGTCTTATGACTTTTATTTTTTCTAAGGATGAGGACAGAGGATCAAATTTAAAGCTACAGAAATAAATACAAGATACCTAAAATTTAATAGACATCTTATTGTTGGTAGGGAGTGGATTTTGGCATACCAATTTTTTTTTTTTGAGATATTGATTATTTTAAGCTGTTTATTTTTAAGAAATAAAAGACTCAGGAGAAACCTTGATCTTCCCCCAAGAATTTAGATAAGAGGACCTGCTCTAGGAAGGGAGCTAGTATCATAGATAATTACAGTTTAATATGAACTAAATCTGATAGGGAGAAACCTGGCAAAGCCTGTTTGATCAAAGTATTTTCTGTATTCCATTGTTAAAGATGGTCCAGCAAACATTTATTTACCAAACATTTGCTTTTCTATCTCCATATGAATTAATTTCCTCCCCTTTGAAGTCCCAAACCACAATTCCCCTTTCTCCTTAGCTAAAGGTGGCATACAAGCCTTAATTGCCAGATCTGTCCTTGGTTCCATATTCTTATGTAACTTCTCTATGTACATGTATGTAATACTTTTGGTTATTTTATCCTGCTAATTTGTTTCGTGTCAATTTGATTGTTAGACCAACCAGTAGAACTTAGGATAGTAGAAGGAAAATTATTTTCCTCTCCTACATTTTCATACAAATCATTAAAAGACCATGATAGAAAACTGTGCATAAAAATTTTTGAAAATGCACACACATATATCCACCCACCTGATACCTTTAGAAATGTGCAGCTCTTCTTTTAATATTCTGTTCAACTTAGGCTTATGTATGCTTCATTAAAAATATCTTCTAAGAATTTTTTTGTCTGTTGAGATTAACAGATATATCACCAGAAAGCTTTCTCAGAGAGGTTTAGAAATATATCTGAATTCCACAGCCCAATAAAAGCTGTGAACTACAACATGGAACAACTTTGACAGTCATTGAGGTATTATTTTTCCCCTTCTCATCTGTATGTTCACTGACTTGCCAACCATACCGAAGCTTATACAGTGTGTATAAATCATATCCAAGAGGAATTGCTTTTTCTTCTGAAGCCTGGAAACCTAGGCATGCATGGTTTTGACTTTTCAAACACTGCAGTGAATATTTTATAAGTTAAGAAATGTAAGTCTGAAAGCAAGAAAATCATAGGATTGATCCCATATCGCCTTTATTTGTCTTTGATGTAGATGTGTATGGGTTTTGTTTTTATTTTATTATTTAAACATTTTATCATTGCCAGAATTAGTCTCTATGCATGTGCAATGCATAGCACACACTGATGAAAATGGCTTTATTCAGGTGCTCAGCTGATCTTCCTAGACTTTGTACCAGAATCCTGACTGAATCTGCCAGTTAGAATGTACACGATTTCTCTTTTATACTACTCACAAAGTTTCTAAATTTTGGACTTAACTCAGGATAAAGTAAAAATCAGTCGAGATTAATTTAAACCAAAATATATGATTGTGGTAAGATATATACACACATATACACATTCAAGCTCTTTTAATTGAAAGTCTAATTATTTTATTTTTCTTCTTTTTTCTATGTGGTATTGGAAGAAGAAGAACATGGAAATAGTTTTATTAATTTCCAGGAAAGGTTTGGAGATTAATTTCTCCCAGCCTTAAATGAAACAATGATAAATTTCTTTTTTAGAATCTAGATTTGTGAGCCATATAAAGCCTACTGGGGAAACAGAAGAAGGTTTTGAAAGAGAAGGAAAGGATAGAGGGAGGGAGAATGAAAGACATAGGAAAGAGAGAAGGCAGAAGAGAGAGAGAGACTGATGCATTGAAGGAAATGAAAGAAAAAGGGTTTAAAAGACCACTAGAGGTAGATGGGGTGGGAGAGGTTATAAATTGGTCCTTGAACAAGGGGAATTGTTTAAGGAAAAGACTAGTTAGTAAAACTAAACAAACAAACAAATGAAAAAACAAAAAACAAAAACAAAACAACTGAAAGACATGTTACCTAAAGAGATAGAAGCCAAATAGTAGCTGGTTTCAAGTTTTATAAACCAACTAGATATTCAGAAGTATAACTTCCATGTTGAATTCTGTCAGAACAGAATTGAGTAACATACCTTTTGGCACCATCAGAAACCTTATCACCAATAAAAATCCTAGGTCTGATTGCTTAAGAATTTAATGTACCAATATGAGCAGCATACAGATAAATATATAATGAGATACCTTAGACTTGACTGCTTTATCACTGGCACTCTTTAATGATCAATTATGTATACCTCTAGAATTATACAAGATTATTCTGTAAAAAAAAAGCTACAATTTCAGGTAATTTGATCCCTATATAATATAGTAATTTATAAAATGGGAATTATACTTGTTCACAATGGCAAGCCTAATAAGGGGAGTCCTCTCTGTTACATAAAAATGAAGACTAACAGAATTAAAAACTATTTGAATTGGAAGGGATTTTAAAATCTTTCAGGCAAAGATAAATTCTGTTTTACTTTTTTTTCCTAGCTGTGCTTAATTCTCACCAGTAATAATGACATCACAAATTACTAAGAAAACTCATAGCATTTCCATCATATTTACAATATTTGATTTGTTACTTCTATTCTTGTATTTGAATCCATTAGGACTTTCCTCAGCTACATGAGAGATGTATATCCACAAAATGTCACTATAGTCAAATCTGAAAAAAAAAACAAAAAACTGAACACATAGTCCTTTCCATGTTCCTAATAATACTCCTTTAGGTTTCAAAATTTTTAATCAGACTAACGAGTTGCCTTTTATTCCTGAGCAGGTGAAAAACACTGACAGAGAAAACAGTACCCTGCCCTAAAGTTAGATGACAACATGTTACTGAATCAAAGAACCATGCAATTGCCTGGTGATGGTAATTACAGACTGTAATATAGAAAATTAATATTTGCTAAGCTATGAAAAATTTCATTTGTTAAGCTGTCATAACTATGTGTTTTATTATTAGAAGATATAGTTTAATGTGCACACTTTGGACTGGGTATTAAAAGGTCATAAATTAATTTTCTAATTTGGCAACCATCTTGCTAGTGATTATGAACAAGGCATTTAATTACTTTGCTCTATCACTGTTTAAATACGAATACTCAGATTTCACAATTTAAATTATATGTAAAGTAAATCTATTTATGTTAAGATACCACGCAAAAATTAGAAAACAAAATATCCTCCTGTACATCATCTGGGTAAGATCTTACTTTTAGGATTATTTAATCTTCTTGTGCGTGGTTTTTCTTTTCTTTTCTTTTTTCTTAAAATGGAAGCAACAGCAGCACTTACCTGTTTGAGTTACTGTGGAGAATAAGATAATGGTTATAAATCATTTGGCAAAGTGCTTGACAATAACATTTAGTGAGTATCACTTCTACAATTATTATTATTATTATTATTATTTATTACTTAAAATGCTCTGCAAAGTATAAAACTCTTACGATGTTGAGGATAATTATCAAGATAAACCATGGGCTCTGATTATTGTTCTATTGTCTATAAAATAAAAAAAGAAAAAAGATATTGAGCCATGAAATTATCATGAGAATACAAATGGTTCATTTGGATATATAAAGTTTATGTTTACATAAAAGTCATTTACAATTGATTTTGAACAGCACAGCTTTTCTATAAAGTCTCATATTTTTCTCCATGAACTTTTAACAGATCTGACAAATAATAGCACTAGTTTGAAATGCTGCTTTGAAAACTTTAAATAACGTAGGCTCTAAGAAAAAAAGCGGGGCGGGGGCAGAGCTACAATTTACCTGTCTATTTTGATTAGATGTATTAATTTAATGCAAAGGTATCTGCACATAAACATGTTATATTCCAATAAGAGAAAACCCAAAACAAACAAACAAAACCCACTATAGATTCATAAAGGCAAAAGAAAATTTAAAAACCATGCAGCTCAAGCTTTTATTTAAGGCTTGAATAATTTCTGGAACATTCTTGCTAGCTAGTCATTCAATCTTTGTCTGCAACCATCAGCGACTGGAAACTGACCACTTCCTAAATCACACCATGCTGAAGTTGAGCAATAGGGATGCCATGGAAGAAGCACAGGTTTTTGGAGTGAGACACACTGGGTATTCTCAGCCATGCATAGCGAATGTCCTTAGTAAAAACAGCAGTGCTAAGTCTTGAACATTTCATGTAGGAAATATAGGTAATGATGTTTAACTCTGATAGTTTTCCGAGTTCACTAGGACAGTTATTTAATTCAACTTGGATCTAGGTATTGCCGTGAAGTTATTCTGTAGATGAGCTAACATCTACTGTCAGTTGACATTAAGTAGATTACCCTCAACAGTGTGGGTGGGTCTCCTCCAAGCAGGAGGGAGGCCTTAAGAGCCAAAACTAAGGTTTTCTAGAGAAGAAGAATTTGTGCCTCAAGACTGCAGTGTCAACTCCTGCTGAGTTTCCAGCCTGCTGGCCTGCCCTAGGATTTTAACGTGTGCCTAGTATATATTGATATAGATATAGACATACGCATAGATGTGAATTAGAAGGGTTATAAAATCTTCTAGGTAAAGATAAATTCCATTTTATTATTTTTATCAAATATGCTCCAATCCTACTTGTAATAGAGACATTACAAATTTCTAAGAAAGCTCATGACATTTGCATTGTGCTCATGACAATATTTGAATCATTATCATCATTACCATGTATTATATATTAATATATTTTGCACACACACACACATACACACACACACACCCTGTTGGCCTTATTTTTCTGGAGAACCCTGACTAATAGACTACTTCATGGGATACCTCTTCTGAGGATAAAAAGGCACTCAAATTTGACTCTCTTACAGACTTTTTTCAAATATTGAATATTGTCTCCCCGTAGCTGCTCTTGTTAACTTTCTAATGGAATAAATGAAATGACTGGATCCTACACTTTGACATTTATCCACATAAATAATACGATTGGGATAATCAACAAATTCAATGTGGACTATAGAATAATATATCACCCTTAATAAATTTATATAAGAGAATATTCTTGCTTTTGAGAAATATACACTGAAGCAGCAAAAGGGTAAAGGGGCATGAATTATGCAACCTACTCTCAAATTGTTCCAGAAAAATATGTAATAAACAGAGAATTATAAAGCAAAAGTAGCAAAATGTTAACAATAGTTGATTCTGGGTAAGACAATTTGGGAACTTTTTATACAATTTTTTAAAAGCTTTTTGTATGTTTCAGATTATTTCAAAATAAAATTTTTAAAAAGGCAAAAGAAAAAATTGAGTGAAATGGCATAAATAGACAAACCGAAGCCTTCGTCTTATTAGCACCTATGTCAGAGCTCCTGAAGTAACTTGTACCTGACAATACCTTTTGGTGAGGCTTAACGGCTTTAGCTTGTCAGCTCACCGACAATCCTGTTCCTTACAAAGTCACATTGAAAGTGGAAAGGGGCAGCGGGGCAGGGGGGGTGGTCAGCATAGGAGATGATCATAATGGAGTTTGAAGATGAGAAGCATGCAGTCATTCTCCATCACTAGCTTATATTCTCATATTTGAATGATTTAATACTAGTTTTAAAATGATACAGTTTAATAACACATAAACTCAGTCTGTTTTTTCTTTACTATATTCACCATTTATGTATAATTTCAGGATGCTTTCTAAATTCTAGCTTGTTAAAGCTTCCTCTTGAGTGAAATTAGGCACCAAGATCACCCAAAAGGCCTCATTTGATAGAATACTCCCAGAGGGACATTTACTTTGGGGCTTTGTAAGGAGGTTGTCATTTAATGCAGCACATTGATAGAACATTAAAATGTTACACAAAGAATAAACTTCACTCAGACTACTACAAAAAGGTTACAACTTCCAGAACAGCTTTTCTGCCATTTTCTCTGATGCAACTAATTGTGACCCACCTAATGGAAAGAAAAAGCCACACAGATCCTGCAATTACAGAGCTAATCTGGAATCTCCTAGATGTCTCTCAAAATTCAACTTCCTAGAAACCATACATTTGGTTAGATGCCTTATAATTTCAAGTCCAGTGAACATAAAGCTGACGTAGAATTCTCTTCATTGAAGTTCTCTCAAGAGGTATATCTCATGGGTTCTCTCTCATCTTCTCTTGATATCTACCTCCATGCCTGTGGCCCATGATGCATAGGCAGTACAACCAGAAAGCTGAAATCCAAATTAGGTTCAGATTCTTGCTGTGTGCCTCTTCAGAAACGATAGGGACTTAGGGAAGAACGTCTAGTTCTGCCTGAGAATCTTCTCCTGGCTCAGTCATTCCTGTCCTCTTGTGCCCTGAGTAAGTTATGACTGTTATGAATGTTCACCCCAGAGTAGTACGTACATCATAACTCCAGACCACAAGACAGCCACAGATATCTAAAAATAATGTACTAGCCATGTGTCTCTGTACATCTATCTTGGGCAAGTCTGTCACCAAAGTAAAAGGAAAAGTTAAAGAACTGTGTTATTCATGGATTCTGAGTGCAGAGAGAAAATGAAGAATGGATTCTTCTAGATTTTCAGATGGTACAAAAGTCCTATTTGTGTATCGTGGACAATACATTATCTCACAACTGAGCTTCATCTGCTATAGCAAAGTTACGGATCATCTCAGTTTTTAGTGCAGAGTTAAGATACTTCATAAGACTCTCTCTCTCTTTTTTTAAAATTTTGTTCGTGTTGTTCTTGTGGCAGTGTTTAAATTCATTTGAATACCAACCTTTTTCTCTTTTCAAATCTTTCCCATTCTCCATCTAATCAATCCTACACATACTGCCTAATCCATCTTCCCTCATTTAACTCCTTTGCATAAACAAACAAATAAAATAAATAAAACTTCTAATCACAAACCTTCATGTCCAGAATGAATTTAAAGCTCTTTTATCTGGGCTTGTAGTTTTTCTAGAATTTTCTACAACTTCCCTTCTAATAACTTTCCTCCTGTCTTTTAACAAAGACTTTCCACTAAACTCCTGACAAAATGCTTCATGCATTGTCCTCCAAATCTGTGCTCTTTCACCTTGGTGCTGTTGCTGATAGCAATTCCTATCTGCAGTGTCATCTTAACCTCCACCTGACAAAATTCCAATTCTTTAGGCCAGTTACAATGTATCGTCTTTTATGAACCCTTCATGATCACCCCAGACAGGAACTCTCTCTTCCTACTCTGAATTCCTGAAGTAGTTCTTCATGACCTGTCCTCTTGATGTGGGTTCCAGGGGGTCCTGGTTTCCTTCCAGGACAGGAGTCTGGCATAATGTCTAAGAGCACAGACTCTAGACCCAGAGAACACAAGTTAAACTCTTAGGTCTTCCATCTTCTGGCTCTGCCTCATCATCTGAGCAAGTTACTTATCAATCTCTCTGAGCTTCAGTTTTCTCATTGATAAAACGAAGATTTAAAAAGGTATCTACTTAATAAACAAGGATGAAATATGTTAATGTTATAAAAACCACTCAGACTAATGCTTTGCAAGACAGTATCCATGATGAGTACTTGCCAATATTAGTGTTATTTATGTATATCACCCCTTCCATACAAACACATAGTGCTTCGCATATATGGCATTCTAAAAATATAGGTTATGCAAATATTAAACAAATCCAGGCAGCTTGAAGAGGTGCTCTTGAGTTTTTACAGTACTTCCTCTAGTGCAACAGTCCCCAATCTTTTTGGCATCAGGGACTGGTGCTCCTATGAGAATCTCATGCCTGATGATCTGAGGTAGAGCTGAGGTGGTGATGCTAGCGCTGGGGAGCGGCTGCAAATACAGATGAAGTTTCACTCTCTCACTCTGCTCACCTCCTGCTGTGCAGCCCAGTTTCTAACAGGCCACAGGCCGGTACCAGTCCACATCCCAGGGGTTGGGGACTCCTGCTCTAGTGTACCAACAAACTTGGGTAAACTGATTTTTAAAAGGATGATATCTGATCAATCATTTATTTGACTAAAGAGGAATAAAATTTTAAACTAAATTACATATGGATTAATCTGTGAAGTTATCTGAGGTAAGAAATGGAAAATTTTATAAGACAGATACTTAAAGTCATGCAGGAGAACTTGGTGATATATAGCCTTAGAAAAGCATTTTCATGACATAGCTAAGAAGATGAAACACTACCTTCCAGGTCTGCAGGCTATTTCATTTACTGAGCTGGATGGTCTTATATGAAAGTCAATGTACAGGAAACCAAGGGCCTTAGAGTTTATTCCTAACCTTATCAATGAGTCCATTTTGAGAATAACAAGATTATTCATGTTGCCTAAAATAAAACCATGGTGACTTTATTTTCTCCTCAGGACTTTTCCTGATTTGCAAAATGACAGATCAAATTGACACAAAGGTATAAAGTGAAATCACATTATTATGTTTTAAATCAATTGTCTTTACCAAAATGATCAAAAGTATATAAGGTCAAGACTACATAAACAATGAACACATTTTCCCAACTGTCAAAGTAGAACTACAATATATTTTTTAGGCATTACATCTCAATATTTAGACAAGCAATTAGCACTGGTTACTATATTTATTCTATATAGAGGGATAAATTTTAAATCTATAGTTTGGTGTACAAGTCCCAAGTGATTTTCTCTACTCGTCTTTCTGATCTCAATTCCTCACTTCTCTCATCCATGGCCCAATGTAACGATTACACGTAAGTGCTTGCACTTCCCCGAATGCTCCTTGCTCTTCCCAGCCCTACTATCTCTGTACAAGTAAAACTTCTTTTTCTCTCTTGTTATGGTGAAGTCCTATATATCCTTCAAGTTCCAGTTCAGATGTCATTTTTTCTTTCTTTCTAGATTTTTCTGAGCAGGTTAAACAAGACTACCTCCTCCTTTTTTTTTCTTCATAGTGTCATGACAATACCTCTATTTTTCTACTACTACAATTACTTATTTTCATGTCTATTTCTTGATTTAACTGTGAAGACCCAGAGCACTAAGATGTAGATCAAGTCATCTCTTAGTCTATTGTATCCAGTAAAAAGGAGACCTTTAATAAACACTATTTCAATGAGTCCATGGATGAACTTCTATCACTTTTTCTCAATGGAACATTAAACTATCAGCCCGTGTAAATATCCTGCAGATTCAATATGCCTTACCTTTAAATAAACAGAATGTTTTAATTATAATTTAAAATTAAATTTAAAATTAAATTTAATTTTAATTTAAGACATTCCATTATACTTTTAAGAACACTCTCTTTATTCTAAATTCTCTTTCAATTTACTTGAGGGGTTTATGGACAAAATAGATACTCAAGCTTAATCTTATGATCTTGAGTTTGACAGCAAAGTTTTCTGAACTTCGGAATTCTCTTTTTAATAATTCCTCCCACCAAATGTCTGTTTGATAATTAAAGAATATTTCCATATGCACCACAATCCACTGCACTATAGTATTTTCTTTTCCCTAATTTTATCAGTCTAACCATTCATCTATTTATCACCCATTCATAAATCCATCCATTCATGTAGCCAGCAATTGCTATTTAAACACTTATTGTCTACCAGGCACAGAGCTCAGAGCTGGAGATCCAATGGTTAAAAAGGCAAAAGACTTCCCCTCAACCCAGCACACAGTCTGCAGATGACAGGCAGGCCAATAACAATCACAACAAAAGATAACACAATGAGTTAAGTGCTGCTAGAAAAATGTGCCTAGTGGAAGAAATGTAGAAAAGCAGGAACTCTGAGAGTTTGTAAAGAAAGATTCAAAAGTACTTCAAATGCCATACCTCTAAGGATCTGAAGATCCCAGATCATCTTTTCCACTGACTCCAGCAAAGAAAACAGGAACAACGTCCTAATCGCTCCAGGTACCTCTCAGTTGTTCTCAATTACCGTCAGAAAGCACTTTATTTGAAAACTAAAGAGCCCTTTCCCCTTTCATCACCAGCCTGTGAGGTGATGAAAACATGGGAGCTGAGCCTATCAGTGCTTGTATTAAGCAGCTGAAAAAGTTGTAGCCCATGAATCATGGTTCTTTTCATGTGTTTCCAAATCTGTGGGAGGAGAGGCCTTTGGCTGGAAGCACTGACAATCTAGCACCTATGATGATCACTTGGAGAAAGAAAGATGCTTGAGACACTAGGAGAGATACACAATCCTCCCACCTCCTTAAAGTGTGCATATCCCCAGTGATACCACCAGGCCATGCCTCAAAATAGTGTGAGAGCCAAAACCCACATTTTCAAAAAAAGGGACAAATAAATTAAGCTTCTGCCACCCACCAACCTTATGTGCAGCTAAGAAAAATCAAATGAAATAAACAAGTAAATTAGCAGCTGGTAAGCGAGCTTCAGTCACGAATGTTTTGAAGGTTCTGCTAACCAGTTCCTGAATTGGATTTGTTCTTGTGGGAAAATAATTAGCAATCATACTACTAATATTAATTCCTAATATCTATTGAAAGCTTACTGTGTACCAGACACCATGCTTACAATGTACACGCATATCCTAAATAAACTCGAGGTACTGCTATAATCTGGATGAGGAGTTTGAAGTTAAGGAGGGCCTGATTTGCCAATATTCACACGTGTAGTAGGTAGCTGAGCAGATATTATGCCCCTTAATGTCTTGAACCTATTGCTCTTTAACAATATATTTTCCTAAAAATTATTGAATTATTGAAAATATTAAGGTAGGGGCATTAGAAGCATAATTATTGTTCCTTATCACCAGTGATTAAGCAATCTATAAATTCATGTGATGGTCTTACAATTCAACAACAGTAGTTACAATAGTTTTCTTGACCTGGAGTCATTTTCCCTTGCTCTGTATTTGTAGGAAATAGTAAAAAAAAAATGTATATATATATGTATACGTATATATATATGTATACGTATATATACGTATATATACATGTATATGTATATACGTATATATATACACATATATTTTATATATATATATATAAATAAAATTTAGATAGAATTTTCCATATTTATAGTGGGAGAGATAGTTTCAGTATCTGTGATCTGCAACTTAAAGAGTTCCCAATGAAGAAAACCAGCTCTTTAAATGAGCAAATGAAAAACTGGGCATTTTTCATTCACAATTATTATTCATCCTCAGAGACAGCATAGAATTTGCAAATAGCATACAATAGAATAATCTCAAAATATTGAATTAGAGATATCTAGAGAGAAGGTGATTTAAATACCTCTATCATTTTAAAATATGCATTGCAAATCTACCAAGAACCAATCCTATAAGGAGCTCTTAGTAGTTTCAGGTGGGCTAATAAATAGCTTCTCCTAGTTCCGTGAATGGTGCAGAAGAAATAAAGTAAAACCTGGCTGCACTAATTCTGATGCCTTAAATATTTGGGAGAATTGGAAATGAGACAGAAGCCTCCAAAGAAGCCCCTGAAGCCCTCCTTCCTACTCGCGATAGCTCTTCCGCTGGCATCATCAGCATGACTTGAGTTCATTAGAAAGTAGAGTAGCAGGCCCTGTCTCAGGCCTCTGAATTAGAATCTGCATTTTAACATAATGGCTAAATGACTTCTAAGCACAATGACATTTGGGAACCACCACTTCAAAACAACCATCAGAATCTGTTCTGAACACCTGCCAAGTGCGGCAAGGGCTGATGCCTGCTCAGAGCAATTGTAATCAAGTGTGAACTTTCTTGCATCTTTACTTCATCTTCTCTTCTCATGTCACCAAATATTAAAGCACAGCCTACAAACTCTCCAACTGTAACTTTTCTTTACACATCTCCCTTGTTCTTTCTTCTCTGTGAACATGCCTAGCTTATTCCTGCTTCAGAGCATTTGTAGTTGCTAAACCTCCTGTATCTTCATTTGGCTTTATCTTTCTCAAGAGTCAGGTTTCAACTTGAATGTCTTCTCCTTAGTGATGCCTCCCTAATAACTTTCTTCCATATTTACCTGGATTCACTTTCTTCATTCAATTTACAAACCCTGAAAATATTTTATTTATTTGTATATTTTTTGCAAAAGAACAAAAACAGCCTTCAAATGTGGCCTTTCTTCCTTTTTGATTCCTCTTCCTCTTTCTTTCCTACTTTCCCTGCCCCTGAACCTTGACTAACCAACAAACTCCACGGTTTATAAAAACGGTTTTCAAAAGTAATGTTCTGATAGGTTTTTTGCATGGCTTTACAATAACCCTGAGCAAAAGGCGCAACAATAAAAACAACCTTCAACCATACCAACTGCAAGAGGTACAGTAGCTGAAGTTGAAAGCTGTCCCTGAGCCAGACCATAGGACAGGCACCCCTTCCTCTTTTCACCTTGTAAAATTCCAACACTGCTTTGATTTGGAGAGTTACCTTGTTTTCAGGTGCTTCTGGTGTACAAGCTGAATAAAACCTTTAACTTCTCTTTTTGAGTCAGTTAAATTTTTTTTTTACATCATTTATTATATGCCTCCCTTCATTAAACATAAGCCTCTTGTAATCCTCATCATTAGGATCAATATTTCTGGTTCCCCGCCATCACCAGAACTTAGGATAATGTCTCTCACATGATAGGGGCTCAATAAATAGTTGTGAGCCGACTTTTATTTTAAAAGGGAAAACGGCTTGTTCGTAAGACCCAATATAATTGGTTTTTGTCTATCATGTGAACTGCCCACATGTCTCCATGCTCCTAGACCTTGGTCCTTGAAAAAAACCATTTATTTCATACCCACTAGTCACCTTACTCTTGAATGCAGCCTCAATAAATGAGGCTCTTTATTATCCCATTTGCACTGGCTTTATGGCCTTAGTTATCACCTAAGCCAGTGGGGGGAAAAACACATAGTGGTCCTTTTGTATAGAAAAATAGATAAGGGCTAAAACTTTCTGCACTTGAAAAAAGAAGCCATAAAAACTTTCTGGAAGCTTTTCTTCAAGGAAATCGTCACTTAATATTTTGGTAACCAAGCCTCTGTTAGATCCACGGAGGAATGGAAATACAAACATAAACATAAACACTGGGACTTAATCCCTTAGCAATACTTGCACCTAATGAGTAGTTCCTGGCATCCCTATTTAGAGAGCAATCCTAAAAGAAGCCCTGTGGTCTTCTGACATGATAGTATTTAGACTCACAAGCCAGACATCATGGCTAGAAGTAATTTCCTTAGCAAATGCACCAGACATGCTGTAATTACCCTACCTAGATAACAATAGACAAAAAAGAAACTCCACTTTTCTCCAGATCCAAAGCCCTATCTGATAGCAAACAAATTAAGCAGGAGCCCAACTTCAGCTATGGAGAAAAGTTAAGAGGTCATTAACAGATAAAATGATTCTCTATATAGAAAATCCTAAAGATGCCACCAAAAAAACTATTAAAAACAACAAATAAATACAGTCAAGCTGCAGGATACAAAATCAATGAACAAAAATCCATTGCGTTCTTATACAATAACAATGAAATCTCAGAAAAAGGAATAATTTAAAAAAAAACATTATTTTTTGTAATTACAACAAAAAGAATTAAATATCTAGGAATAAACTTAATGAAGCATATGAAGGACCTATACATTGAAAACTGCAAGACATTATTAAAAGAAATTGAAGAAGATGCAAAGAAATGGAGAGAGATTTTGTGTTCGTAGACTGGAAGAATCAACATAGTTAAAATGGCCATATTACCCAAAGATTACAGATTTAATGGAATCCCCATCAAAACCCCAATGACATTTTTAAGAGATAAAACAAAAAATAATCATATTTGTGTGGAATCACAAAGACTCCAAATAGCCAAAGCGACTGTGAGAACAAAGAACAAGGCCAGAGGTATGCCTGCCTGCCTTCAAATCATACTACAAAGTGACAATAATCAAAACAGTATGGTAATGGCAGAAAAACAGATACATAGACCAATGGAACAGAATGGAGAGCCCAGAAATCAATTCACATATATGTGGGCAGACAATTTTCAACAAAAGAACCAAAACTATACAATGTAGAAAAGAAAGTCTCTTTAATAAATGGTGCTGGGAAAAAAGGAAAACCATATGCAAAAGAATGAAACTTCACTGTTATCTGTCACCATTTACCAAAATTAACTCAAAATGGATCAAAGATCGATATATAAGACCTGAAACAATAAAGTACATATAAGAAAATATAGGTACTGAACTCATAGAACTTGGATTTAGAAAGAATTTTATGAATTTGACCTCGAAGGCAGGAAAAGTAAAAGCAAAAATAAATGAATGGGACTATATCAAACGAAAAAACTTCTACACAGCAAAAGAAACCATCGACCAAAGAGGCAAACAACTGAATGGGAAAAGATATTTGCAAAAAAATGCCTCCAATAAGGGGCTAATATCCAAAATATAAAAAACTCATACAACTCAACAACAACAAAAACATCCATTAAAAAATGAGCAGAGGACCTAAATAGACACTTCTCCCAAGGAGACATACAGATGGCTAAAAGACATATAAAAAGATGCTATGAAGGAAATGAAAATCAAAACCACAATGGGATACCACCTCATACCTGTTAGAATGGCTATCATCTACAAGACAAGTAATAAATACCAAGTGTTGAAGAGATTATGGGGAAAAAGGAACCCTCATACACTGTTGGTGGAAATGTAAATTGGTACAGCCACTATGGAAAATAGTATGGAGGTTCCTCGAAAAATTTAGAATTATTATATGACCCACCAGTTCCTCTTCTGGTATCTACCCCCCAAATTTGAAAACATTTATATATAAATATCTATGCACTCTGATGTTCATTGCAGTATTATGCATGATGGTTAAGCCATGGAAGCAACAGAAGAGTCCTTCAATAAATGATTGGATAAAGAAGATGTGGTACATATATACAATGGAATATTACTCAGCCATAAGAAGAGATAAAAAAAATTGCTATTTGTGACAACATTGATGGATCTTGAGATTATCCGGCTAAGTAAAATAATTAAGACAGAAAAAGTTGAGAAGCATATGATAACACTCATATGTGGGTTATAAAACTGAAAGCAGCAAACAAACAAGACAAACAAAAACTCTTAGACACAGACAACAGTCTATCCATTACCAGAGAGAAAGGAGGGGAATTAGATAAGAGTAAAGGGGGTCAAATAAGTGGTGATGGAAGGAAATTTAACTTGGGGTGGTAAACACACAATGCAATATACATTAGATGTATTATTGAATTGTACACTTGAAGCCTGCATAATTTTATTAACCAATGTCACCACCAATAAATTTAATTAAAAAATAAAAATAATATAAAAGAAGAAAAAAAAAGAGGCTATTACATTAATCCAAGAGCAGAGAAGATGGAGAGAATTGGGTATATTTGACAGCTAAAATGGAGTTTCAATTAATATTTACTGAACAAGATGGTATGTATGAATATATTTTAGAGTGCATGTTACCATATGACCTCAGTAACCAAAGCATACAAAATTAGTTCCAACTGTAAGTATCAAAATAATGTTTCCAAGAGACTAATTTATTTTCAACTATTCTCTCCTCTGTTCCGCCACTGTACCTTATATAAAACTTTATTGTAATATTCCACAGCCCATTTCTAAGAGTACATTTGAAAGATATAACTAAAGTCCATTTATGAAGATATTTTTTTCTACTGGAAATTTGAAAATGCATAACTAATGTTTGGGTAAAACCGACATCAAGATATATTTGATAGCACAATCTAATTTTTTCACCGAGCTCATAAATAACTTGGAAAAGTACCGCCCCCCTCCATTTTAAATTAGAAGAAAACAGCATCATACATAACGTTATCTGAATTGTGTAAATTGAAGATTTTCTTTCATTTACCTCTTAAAATTGGATTTATCTACCAGTTATTTCTACCCTCCGAGACAAATTTGCACACATTTTTATTAGAATGCAATTTTTTTTGTAGGCTATTCTTACTAAGTCAAACTGATTCAGTAAGATAAAGTATGGTTAAATAAGTTACATCGAGCTGTCAGAAGTGGCAGCACAGCAGCTTGCTGCCTCACGGGTGCCCACCCTCCCACCTCCACCCTCCCCCGCCCTCCGGGGAGCAACACCCAACATAAACATCGTAAGGTGCTTATTTCTTCCAACCAACTTCAGGAACAATATTTCCCAGTTACTACTGATCTCTTTCCTCAGGATAGCTCATCACAACAGCAGCTTATGCCCTTGATGATTCTCAGGTGTATTCAGAGTGACTTTAGCATGGTCCCTGAAGCTAATAAAGTTAAGTCCTCAACAAGTATTTAGAGTAGGTAGAAATTTCTCCTTATTTGGCAGTAGAGAAAGCCTTCATGGATTTCCTGTCTGTGTGGGCCTCATCCCTAGGCCCCAAGTCAGGTCTGTTTCCAGTCCGGAATGCTAGACTTTTCTACTCTGAAGTTCGTTTAATAAGTTTGCCAAGTTATGCCTAAATGCTCCTCCATCATGGTGGCCTTCTTTAACTTCAGTTTCATCTGTCTTCAACACTTCTTTTGCCTGATTCATCCTCCTTTAGGAAACCTAGTTCCTTTCTCCATTCTTATCCTTTAACTCAAACTCTGCCTCTAGGTCACTGAGAACACAAGACTGTGTCTTTTGTTAAAGCATCAGGCACTTAACCTCCTATAACATTAACATACCAAAGGGAGCCACTCGAGTATAGGTGATATTGGGAGATTCATGGCAAGGCACTGAAATAGGAAGACTGAAAATTCAAGGCCAATGTCTTAAAAACACATCAGGTAAAATGACTATCATTAAAAAATAAATAAGTAAACTGATTTCAAGAAGTGAGAGATCCACCATTAATATTTTTTCTATTTTTATGTAAATGTGGTATTACCACTATTTTATACAAGGAAACAGGACATTGGGGAAAATTCAAGGCCAACCTGACCTCACTGAGAGATCAAGGAGTTGAACAGAGCAAAGTAGAAAAAGGCACAACATGTTTTAGTGCTGTGTAAAACCACACAAATCTGGTCTTGAATCTTTACTATGGCTCAAACTTTACTGTGTCATGTTGGGCAAGGTACTTAAACTCCCTGAGCCTCAGTTTTGATTTATAGAAGATAAACATAGTAATAATTTATAAAGTTTTCAAACATTAAAGATAAAATATGTAAAGTGTTCACTGCATGGCTATGGCTCCAGGGAATTTTACTATTTGAGAAATTCTGTAATCTTCATATCAAGAGCCTGCTTGCTGTTTTTGGATTTTTGAGGCAACTTTAGTTTTGGCCCTGATATTCACTTATAATCCAGTTGCTACCAATCTCTCTTAATGCTCACAGAGCTACAGTCAGTCATAGTGCTGAACACAGAGACTGTGTTCATGGGCTCCCATACAGACTACAAAAACTTCTTTGTCTTTTCTCATTTTAATTTTTCAGTACTCTCTCTCCCCACTACCTTCATCTCTCCTTATTGATCTAGATTCAGTTCTTCCTGCTTCATGAAGCTTTCCCAGATTGTTCCATGGCTCAGTTATCTCACTTTATTTTAAATATTTACTATGGATGTCACCTGTACTCACTGATACATTTGGTTGAGTCCTGTTCCAGGTATTTTCGGTATCATCAAAAAGAGTCAACATGGACTCAAAAACATGTCTAGCCACTACCATACACTTCTGATTCTTCTTCTTTCTTTATCAATAACACCGATACTTCAGTTAGGAACTGCAACCTTCACTGAGGATTCATGCTTCTGCATCACACCAGTGGTACCTGCAGACACTACTTGTCGGGTATCATATTATTTAGGGAATAATTGCTCCCTCCAGTTCCTCAAAACTGAACAGTATTCCTGAGGCAAAGCCTCAATTAAAGGACACAAACTTTGTGCCTAATATCTTATAATAGTAATGTCTCATGAATATTAATATCTTATACAGTAATTCCAATTCTATGTCACAGTTCTTTCTTTCTCTCTAAAATTCTCATATGAGTCAGTGGTAAAAGACGATGTTAGGAACAACTTCCTAAATTAGGGACAAATTCAAGAAGCTCATCACATCACTCCTCCCTCTGATGACTAAGACTTAGTTATCAGGTCAGGTTTGTCTACTGATTCTCTTTGTTTAGATGGTATTCTCCCAGGAAGCCCCTCAGTCCTTCAAACACACAAACTCTGGCAGCTGTCCCCAAAGAACCTCAGGCATTCCCAGATATGATTCTCCTGAATGGACCTAGTTTAGGCATAATCTTAGAACACATCATATTCATATTATTTATGGTGTTCATTTTACTCTTAATCATTTATTCTTTCATTTTGTAATTTATTGTTTTATGTAGTTTGTCTTGTCTCTGCATCTAGACTCTAAGTTCCTTCAAGACAATTAAGGGAATACAACAGGCCCTGAGAAGCAAAGCACTATGTATGACATGGCAGATCTTAATAAATATTTTTCTGAGTGATTTTTTTGAGGAAAATGTTAAATAGAGTGATAAAAAGAATTTCAAAGTTATTTGAAAAAGTAGATGAAAGTCAAAGAATGGGCTTTTACATCTGAAAGTGATGTGAAAATAGTGTGCAGAAAGCTCTCCTTCATTAATTCAGCAAATATTTATTGGGGAGCTACTAAATGTTTAACCCTTCATTAGGCACTATATTACAATGTAAATAAGTTATACCAGTGCCACAAGGAGCTCTTGGTCTAATGGAGTTAAATATGTTAAAAAATACAATCTGTTGTCTTAATGACTATAGTAAATATAAACTTAAGGTAACGAGAACATAAACATGCAAAGAAACCAAAGAATATTAGAAGGTTGTGAAATTAAGTTCTTACAAATAAATCCTTGGAACCACTGATGAAATTATAAAATCACTGGAAGATCTTTCTGTGGTTTCCTTTGTATATAGCTACTTCTAAGTTTAGTTCCAATTAAGACAACATCCCTTTGCTCTTCCTCATTGTGGAGGTGGAGAGTGGAAGTAAAACAGCAGGAGGTTGTTTAAAAGTTAAGGCGACCTGAATAGTTGGTAATGTGTCAGGGCATGTTCTTATGTATCCAGTAGTAAATATACATGGTACTGTTGTCTGGTCACAAAGAATGAAAGAATGGGTTGTCCTGCCTGCACAAGGCAAATGATGGTAAGTGGGTAAATGCAGTGTTCCAGGCCAGCGCCCAGCATTCTGTAGTGACTTTTCTATCAGACAACTGCAAAATGTGTTTCTCTAGAAGCCAGTGCCTGGTTCTTTTCTGAGGCAGTCAGACCTTGAAACAACCATAATGTAACAACCATAGCATTTTTCTACCCTGTTGATAACAGTAACAGAAACAATATAATATTTATTATAATTGTTTGCAATAGTCCTTTTTAAGCATTTCATTCAATAAAAATATCTGATCTGACCTGCAAACCGAAGAGTAGCTGCTTTAATTTCTTTTCACATATGGGAGAGTTACTGAAAAAGAGGACAAGGTGAATGTGGATGCATGGGTAGAACAGGGTGAAATTTACAAACAACTAAAGCACACTAGAAATGTCACTCTTTGTCAGTAGGAAGATGATTTTATTTTAAAGAATTATTAGAGTGTGTAATTGGGAAATACTGGCAAGAAATTTTGCTTCAAATGTTTTAAATGCAATATTCAAATTTGAATCTTCAGTTTAACTGATTTCTAAAGTGAATAATAGAGTGCATATTCTTTTCTTTTAAGCGTTAAAAGCCTCAGTTTATTGTTAAAACATTTCTGCTGAAAGAAAATGTTATGTACGTATTCGTTCTTTCATCAATTCATTAATTCCCTTATTCATAAATACATATCAAAGGACTATTACATACCAGGCAGTTTAAAAAAATCAATTTGATTATCAGCATCTCCCATTTGCCAGGTACTGTTTTAGGAGTGAAGATTGCTACAATAGGAAGGAACCAGTGCCTGCCCTCTAGATGTTTATAGTCTGGTATGGAAGGGAAACGAAGATGTGAACAGAAGCTAATACAGGGGGAAGTGACCTCATAAATAAATATACTCCGTTACTAATTAAATCATACTGTGGCAGAACTGGCAGATATTTACATTCACTTCTATACATCTGGCATTACTTGATTCTGATTTGTGACAGACTTGTTTCTAGACGAACTGTAAATGCCTTCCTGGTATATTCAAACCACAGTTACTGAGCTTCCGTATGTAGAAAATGCTTGCTTTAAATCTGAAACTATTTCCAAACAAGAAACAAAATGCCTGTGGAGAAGGCAAGATGAATTTGTTATTGATCTTTATAATCTAAACATTTTGGGGAACTTCAATGTCCAATAACAGAATTTTATTTAAATCATGCCCTTCATTAAATCTCACAAAACATTCCAGATACAGAGGCCAGCCACTGACTGAACTGGATAGAATATGATTAGACTTGGCAACTAGGAAGACATTTAATAAAACTACCTTCTGAGTAGTTAGAAATCACAGTTTGAAACAGTCAAATTATTTCCAAGATATGAGTCTTTCCGTAGTAAATGTATCATGTTGACTAGAATGAATTATAGGACATATCTCACAAGGATGAGACAACTATAACTCAGGGGTGAATGATGTACAGAATTTAGAACAAATGAGATCAAACTGTAATTTACCATCCCTTGCAGGACAATTTTTTTTTTTGAAGGTCTCCAATTCATGTATTTCAGAAGGTTCTGGCTTGATTAAAAATTCTATTTTATGAAAGATCAGATGGAGAAAACACTACCCTAGCTACTGGGGATCATGTTTTCATTGTGCTGCAAACTCATGCCAGGAAACAAACATTATTTTAAATAAAAAAAATTATAAGTTAGCTTAGATGCTGTGTTATAATAACTGTACTTCCTCATCTTAGATTAGATCAGATTTGATAATCAAATTTGCATTAATTATGTCCAGGAGATGTTCAGAAATAGGGTAGGAGACTTTTTATTAGGTATAAGTTTGAGAATTATTAGAAGTCGAGATTTTGAGCTAGGAAAGTCTTAGATGCCTTTTCCAATGCTTCAGATTTTCTAGCAGCCAGCTATAAAAATGCACGTATAATGCATTTACTTTTAGTTATTGTATACCATAACAATATATATCATTTTACATATTTACTATTTAATTCTTGGTAACTAAAATAATGTACTCATTCACACTTCAATTATTACATATAGACTGTTTTTTTTTAATACTTGTAATTCTATTTATTATACTTTCTTACTTGCATTGCAGGAGTAAAAAAAATTATGTGGCAAGAAAGAAGAAAGTTGACATCTAAGACTTTAGATATACTTTACTAAGTCATGGAATGATGAGAACAAATTTGGTCATAGGTATATCAAATATTGTGAGGGGTTAGTCTTCAATTTTAAGACTTTTTAGATTAGAGGTCTAGACAGAGATGGCATATTTGTGATGTTGATTATGGTTTAATCTAAGTAGGATATACTGAAGGAAATTTACTGAGATTTAGAGCCTAGCTAAATTTTAGTAATGTAGAATCATGAAAAGGTATTTAAACCTTTAAAACTTTTTCTAACAGAAGTAGAATTGCTATCATTTTTATAAATCACATTTCTGAGTTGCATTTCAATACCATCTGCAATGTTTCCAGTGCTGGAGATAGAATTTTGTTTTCAATCCTGATAATTTACATCATATTTTCCAGCCCACGACATTTTTTTACTAGATATTCTAGAACTCGCTGTTCTTTTCAACCATCCCATAATGGCATTTCAGCAAAGTAAAGGCAAAGAGGAGAATAGGGTTTGATTTCCAGTCATCAAACTTGACAAAGAATTATGTGGCTTAGTCTTGATATAATCGAGAACAAAAGGCATATGCTCATTTATACATGCCAGCTCTGCGAGAGACAAAGATGAATAAGAACTGGTCCCTTTCTTAGAGGACTCACATTCTAGGGAAAGCAGCAGATGTAGTAGAAGTATGTTCAAGGGTTCAAGAAGGACAAATAAGATTTAACCAGCTGTACATGACATGAGATAACAAATATTGTGCAGTAGTAATGAGACCAAATAAGGTGCGTGCACAAAAGATGTGAATTTCGAGAAATAAGAAGCGGATTTATTATGGAGAGCTTCCTGTGATACATTAGCTTTAATTGTTTTATCCTCAAGGTCTGGGAATGACATGTTGAGTTTGCTTTTAGCTATAGGCTTGAATGGATTGAAGACAAAACTGAAGACAGAAAGACATTAAAACACTACTCTAGCAAAGCATTTTTAGAAAGAAAGAATTCTTACTCTTTCTTTGATCTCAGCTCTGGATCCACCTTCTTCATGAAGCTCTCCTGAGGCCTCTAGCTCACCATCACTTTTTCTTCCTCTGAACCTCTACAGTTCTTGTCATCTGCCTAAGCTCCTGCCTGACACTTATGGTAACCACCTTTTTTCTTTTTTGATAATGTTCTATATCTGTTCTGCTTGTCATTGGCATCATAAACTCCTTGAAGTTAAAGTTAAGATTTAAGGTTGGAGATAGTCTTCAATCTATGTGGAAGCGAAAGAAGACAGAAATTTAGACTGTTTCATGTGGCCCAGTGCCCTTGCCCAAAAGACCCTCAGCAAAAATATCCAAGTGATGGTGCTAATGGTGTAGCCTAACACTAATTGGATTTGTCTTAATAATTAGCCCACATTTTGAATGTGTGAAATGTAGCCTGTGTATAGAATTCTACTGCCAAGAGTGTGAAAATAAGGTTACCTTCTGAAAAGCAATTCCCCAGTAAAAGAACCCTAATTGTCTTAAAATTGTGACATCTCTCTGGTCAAAAGCAGGGAGAGGGAGAGGAGTGTTTAGAGTTTGCTTGAATGTATGAAAAAAAAAATTATAACCTCACTTATGGTGGCAATACATTTAGAGAATATATGTTACTGAAAGTAATGACCCGTTTTGACTGAAACACAAGGAAACCCAAAGAAATAAATGTTCACATGTTTTTAGGATGATGAAGAGAGAGAGAAGAGGGGAATGTATATGTGTGTATAGAAGGGAGAGGTAGAAGAAGAAGAGTAGAAGAAGAAGGAGAGGAACAGGGAGAAGAAAGGAGAAAAGTGAAGAAAATGAAAATATATCTGGCCAAGGCCTACATTATTAACACCAGAGCTATAGTCTATAGGAAAAGATGGCTCAAACCATTTGCTTTCCTCCAATTACCAACAATCTTCTAATTGTTATGGGAAGAAATGGCTCATGTGGCAGGCAAACCTAAATTCTTTTTGAGTCAGTCTTTATAAATTAACATGCCAGTAAATGTATTTGGCTATAAAACCCTTTGTACATAAACACATGCCCCCAGACCAGTGTACCATAGAATACATGTTTGAAAACAATATGTTACATTACTCTGGTGCTCTCTGTTAGGGAAAAGAAAATCCTATGTAGATGAAAAACAACAAAGTTTATTCAAATAATTTTTAATTTTCCATTTATTAATTTATATAACTAACAAACTATTGTTATGTAAATTTATATATACTACTTATGCTAAGAATTATATATGAAATTTGTATGTAAGTTTTCTTCTCTTTTTTGAAAAGAAGAAATCAGTTATTGACATATCAATAACAGCAAACATTTGTTCAGAATCAGAATCTAATGTAACACTAGCAGGCATGGGTCCTACATAAAAGGAAACACCATGGGTTCTACACTTGAGCTACTTTCAAATTCATGGAAAAGCAAAATATACACACATGCCACAAGAAGGAAATTACACGATATTATAAAAATTTATCCAAAACAGAAAAAAATTTACACATATTAATAATAGCATAGGGATTGGGTTGTCAGTTTTAAAAACTGAAAAACAGAATAATAGAAAAACTCACAGATTTTATAAAGAGGGGATCTTGGGAGAGAAACTCACCCTGACACATATTAGCTAGGTAAGCCTGGAAAAATTACTAACCTTTCTAAGTCTCAGTTTCTTTATCTCAAATATATGTATATGCATTTTATATCAGAGTTACTGATACAAAAGACCTGTGTTAATCCTGATATTCAATTTAGGATGGTTACCATTATTATTTTATTGCTGTTGTGGTGTATTCAGTAGAAAGATATATGATGCAATCAGGTATTGGTTATCCTTCTTTTCACATTTCTGCAGTAGAGACTTTGTAAAGATTGTTTGTCTCCAGTAGAATCTTAATATCATACTAAATCTTATCCTCACAATGAATAAATCCCTTCTAATGAAATATTCCCTTTGCTCCCTCAGGATTTCCCACCACTCAGTCCAACATCGCTGACACACACTTGATCAAACAGCCCCAGCATGGCTCTGCTTGACTTTTCATTTAAATCCACAGTCCATCACTTCGAGGCTACTTTCCTAACCACAGTTCATCTCTGAATTCCTTTTCTTTCCTCCATTGGTTTTCTGAGGTCAACAATGAGCTGCTGAGGGATGAGCAGCTTTTCGGTCCCGGCTCGTTGCAGAACCCCACAGTCCAATCCCAGACGGCCCTTCACCAAAGCCTGGAATCTTTTTATTTACCTCTGGTTGATTCATTTTCCACCATTCACTGCAGTTTGCTAGTCTATATTGCCTCCCCCCAGATGTCATCTGAAAATTTAGATTCTGCCTTTTTCTGAGAAGACTTGAGCCATCTAAAACCAACAGTTTACAAAGCATTGGCCAGAAATTCATGGTCTTTGATATAGCCCCATTCTTCTCCTAGCATGGTTTTAGATGACATGTTGTGAGATTAATTATGACCATTAATTTTTAAAGTATTATTTTACCATGTTAAAAGTAGTTTTAATTCTAAATTTTCACTTCAAAATTAATAAATCTTTCTTATAAAATACATTTAGTAAAAAAAAAGTTATAATTTTATATACTGCTTGGTTAATGTCATGGACTTCTAAAGACGATCTGTATGAATATACACTAAAGTAGTATTTTCACATTAGAAAATTATGTCAGCCAATCAGGATGATTTGTTTGCTACCATAGATATATGTTAATGTTTCATATATGTATGCAATATTAAGCATATAATGTTTTCAATTCAATTAGAATCAATGCGTTTCATTGATTCTAAAGACTATAATTTGGTATGAAAAACCACTCTGGTGATCTTCAGTTATAAAGAAAATGTTATTTACCTCAATACCAAGACAGCCAGCTATATGATTATAATATGAACAATAACCAACTGTTGAACAGGGTATTATCTCAAAATCACACTAACTATAACTCAGACCTGTCATCATCCTAGGGAGAAAGTTATTGATATAAATAGATTAGACCATGACCCCCTCAAAAAGCTTGTAGAAGAGAAATGCTTATATAAGGAAATGATGATGATGATGATGATGATAATAATAATAACTACCATCACAACTAACACTGAGTGCTTTTGAGGTATCAGGTATTTTAGTAAGCACTTGACCTCTCATTTACTTCCGAGGACTAAGGGTGAAATATTCTGACATTTGGCTGAAACTGATGAACTTCGAGGTAGAACTGCTACATATATAGACTATAAATAATAATTATAATTAATAATAATAATAATAAATAGAGCAACAACTTATTTATAATGTGTCTGATATTCTGCTGAGTGTTGTATATATGATTTCACTTAATCCTAACAATTGCTCCATGGGACCATTGCTAATATCTTCATGTTACTGATTGGAATCAAAGCTCTGAGATGATAAATAACTTGTCCAAGATCACATACTTTGTAATTGTCAGAGCTGGGATTCAATTCAAGCCTACTTAAAGCCAATGTCTATATAGGTGATGGTATATTTTCACCCACAATTTGCTATAGCTTGGCCCTTCAAAATAGAATAGGGTAGCTTGTTGAGATGGCAGCATCCCAGTGACCTCTATCCAGAAAAGTTCACACACAACAGCATGGAAAGAGTGAGGACTTTACTTCTTTCTTCCAAGCATTTGAGATCTATAGAAAGATAAATTCAAAATTTGTGGCAGTGTATGAAAGAGAACCATACTTTATTTATAAAAGCAATGAGACATTTAATTAATGTTATTTTTTCTTTTTCTTGTTCCTTTATTTTAGATGAAATCCTCTTTACTCCTAATAAATACTTGGGTACTATTAAATGTCACATAGTGATTTTAAAATATTTGTTATTAAATCATGGCAGTGAACTTTGAGAAGATAAGCTACCTTTGATCTGACAATGGACAAGATGAACCAAATACCAATTGGCCCCCTAACAAGAAAGAGAGAGATATTTCCTACTGTTAAAAATACAGAAGTTATGGTTTTGATCTGAAGCACAAGTTTTGATTTTCGTCATTCATCACTCATCAGATATGTTTATTGAATAAGTAAGCCACTCTGTAATTAAGGTCTTAGAGAAGAAAAATAAAGACTCTGGTCTTAAAAATATTACATTTTAGTGAGTCATGTCTACATTTCTGTAAGTATGCATATTTAGAAAGAAATTCTTGGATTTTTTCCAGACCATAAGAGAACTTCTGGGAAAATGGATGATTCAATCATACAAAATGTACTGAATCTGGCATTCTCCTGGGGAGCCTTATGACAATGGTAATTTTCAATAAAATAATTGGATTGAAAGTGATGCTGTGAGTTAGGAGTTTCCTCTAGTAGAGGTATTAATGCACTCTGGCTCATTAGAGGACTGTGTCAAAAAAGGTTGGGCTGAAGTTCACTTATATTCATTTTCTGTCTTTTTCAGGCTCCCTTCCCCAGTTATTTTCCATGCTTTAAAGTGTTCCCTATGATTTTGAGCAAATGTGCATTGTGATAGAAACGTGATACTTTCAGCAGAATTACTTAATTAGGTTTAAGTAAGCAGTATGTACCAACATAGGGTATATTTGCCATACAAATGTGCTTGCAACGTATGCTGCATTTCAGAGGAATGAAACACAGTAATTGATGTGATGATAAAACAATGAAGGGAAGGATAAAGCCTGAGAGATAAAAGTCTCGAAAAGGAAATAAAGTAGGATAGCAGCTGTCTCCATCTTAATTGAAGCATAAATTTCAGAAATAAGATCTGAGGTTTAATTTCAAGCACATACTGGGAGAGAGTTTAGTGTATGTTTGTGTATGTGTATATACCCATGCGTGTGATGAAAAACAGGTAAGTTAAATTATTTTCATCCTATGTATAAAGAGTTTTCAAACTATTTTAAAAAAAAGGAAAAAAGTTGCAAACGTAGAACTTCATTGATTATCCTTGAGAAACATTCATTTAGTCAGCACTTAACAGAGACTAACAGAATCAATGATGGGCAAGAACTGTTCTAGATACCAGTGACAGAGTAGATCAGAATCTGTACCACATTTCTACACTCACAGGACTGAATACTCTTAGTTTATCTTTACTCCCTGTAAGTACCTTCCTTGTCCACATCCCACCCTCTCCCAGAATCATTTTCTTAAAGTATAGATTAGATTACTTCGCTTTTATATTTATAACCACCATAGTGCTCTAGTCCAGCCCCAACCTATATACTCAATCTCTTCTTGCATTCCTCCCTACACTCTGGTGTCAAGCTTTCTATTCTCTAAACATAATATTTATTTTTATCTCTTGCTGACTTTTACAGACTATTCCCTGAGCCTAGAATGCTTTCACATCTATTTACCATCAATTAAAATTCTCCCCACTTTTTAGCGGTGCAGCTGAAATGCCCTTTAAGTCTCAAAGACTTTCTAATACTCTTACCAACTTTAATAGTTCTTCAGCTTAAATTTTGAAGAATTTTGCTTGAAAGATATCATTAAAGTTTTCAGTTCATTTTGCCTGGAGAAAGCTCTTTACATGTCTGTTTTCCTTTGTGAGTGTGAACTACTTGAAGGCAGGACAGGAATGATTGCTAATTTGTTTCTGGCCACATGCTGCTTTACATGTGGTTGACATTCAAAAAAATGATTGGATTGCAAATAAATATGCAGCCAAAAAGTATTTAAGATTCATATGAGACTTGTCATGATGGAATCGGCTACTTCACTAAGTTCTCAAGATTTTATTTTCAGAGGACCTCAGAATAAGCATAATTGCACAGATAGACTGCCCACTACTCTCTGTAGAGTTAGTGACACATTGCATACACAGGTGCTACTTAAATGTGCTTTATGAACAACCTTGGAGGCTACATATCCCATTACATAGGGCATGTTATTATCAGAAGTGCTTTGAAAAATCTCAACTTTTATATCCTGTCTAGCTTAATATTCCTTTTATGTACAAGCATACAGTAATGTAATCCTAAGCAAGACAAACCTTTGCTTTAAAAATGCTTTAAGAAAGAAAAATTACTTTTAAGCTAAGGAACAGTACAAATGTTTATGCGTTTGTTATAAACTTCTAAGAAACAGAATTGGGAAGTCTTAACACTCTTTCAACTTTATGGAGAAGCTAACTTGCATAATCATAAAAATTCACTTGCCAGTCTAACAACAAAGGACAAAAGTGAATTTAAAACTAATATAAACTATGAAATTGTAATATATAAATTTTGTGTTCATTTTTCAGAGAGTTAACTCTCAACTGGGAAAATACATGACTACATTTTAACATATTTTATGTCCAGAGGGCCCTTCTGAATCATGATTTCATACAGAACAATGTAATATGCTATCTTTGTACTCCTAATCAATAAGATTCACTTCAAAAGACTGTATGAAGAAAAGAGAAGTTATGATTCTTAATACTTTGGTCAAAAGTACTTGTATGCTTTTTTTATAATTGTTTGTGAGATACTAATGCTATGAAGCATGGAACTGGGTTGAACTTCATTCCACAAATGCATTCTACATTTTGATGTCCCTTTCATTTACAGGCTGGCAAGACTCTTCTAAATGTTGGTAACTTATCTTGCTACTTAACAGGGCAAACAGATATCTATTCAGTTCATCAAATAAGAATTTCTGCTATGAGTATGGTGATCTATACTATTTTCAAAAATTTCAAAATTGTGACTATTTGAGTTTTGTACTCTTATGATAAGTAAATCATATAGACAAGTAAGATAGGGGGTTGGGAAGTGACATTAATTAAAACTTAGAGAATCAATTATTTTCAAGCTCTTTAGAAGTTCTCATCTACATCCAAATAATGATCTTACCTTATGTTATTGACTGAATTCCATTTACTTTACTTTCAGAAAGTAAGAATACTATATTCGTACAAAACTTGGAGTTCAAGTGAACTGGAATAATCTTTCCCTATTGTTTTCTAAATTAATAAACTTTACCTATGTTTTTCCTTCTACAATTGATCTTAAAAGAAAATCTGGCTTTGGAATGCATAAAATTCAAAGAAGCTGTATAAGCTCTGATGATCTTAAAGTCAGAGAACAAGATTAACTTACGGTTTCTGCAGGTAAGTGTTGATAAATTTAAATTATGCTATAGAGGAGGAAGAGAGTTAAACAGAGATAAGAAAATCTGACCAAACTATGGGTAGTAGTTGAGAAGAGTTTCCAGAATGCAATAGACAAAGTAGAAAAAACGAGTACTGGAATAAGAGTATACTATTTTAAATGCTAGAAGCCACAATAATAATAGAGTATGTCAGTGCATCACCATTTTAAATAATACTTAGATGAACAATTTAGAATGATAAATACTTTCAAAGAAATAAAAGGCAGAATAATAGTATAATTTTCTAAATTGGAGTGATATTTATAAGATCACATGCTGTGAACTGATACATTTTTATAATATAAATACTTAATGGCAACACTTTCCCTACTGCACCTTCAAAAGTATAATTGTTTATTCCATTGTGGTTCAGAGTAGTTACTTAAAGAGGAAATCTCTATACCTTGCAATTTTTGGCTATTGCATTAAACTAGCATCCATAGTGTTTCTATGTTTGCTTTACATGTATCTTAAAATAACTTCTGTCTTCTCTTGAGAAAGAGGGACCAAATTATTACTGTATACATGCTCTTGAATTCAGGGCACAACCATTCTATAAAAATCTGTTTAGTGAACTTAGAAAACAAATAGAAAAACTATGCATTATTCCGTACTTCACACTAAAACCTTTAGAACAAGTGATAAAAATCAGATGTCTCACTCAAATCTTACCTGGTTTACTCTTCTTAAAAATCCAACCTTTGCTGTCTACCATGAAAATCTCTTGGCCACTGGGTGAAATCCAAACTGGGTAGTTGATCATGATAATTCCAACATGTCATGGGCAGCAGCCTCTCTCAGACTCCCATGAGCCAACTGCTTGAAATGAACCTGCAAAAAACAAGGTATTTCTTCATTTTAATTGAAAATAGTGAACCATGTCCTAGGTCCAGGAGACATCACTACTTAATCAATAAAAGAATAATAAAGGAGTGTGTGAGGGGCTGTAAAAGCCTCTCAAGATGCTGATAAACATGAAAGCCAGAAGACAAGTTTACGGGCTATTGAGGTGTTTTTTTGAAGGGTTCATTCTCCTTTCCCTGTGATTTTTTTGATCTACTTAAGCTGTCAGTATACATAAATATTATTGATATGAAAACACATATTTTATAGTGTGTACCCCTTCTCCTTCACATAGACGATCACTTGGAGTACTCAGAGGGCTTTCTGACTCTACTCATAATAATTTCAGCGTAACTGGACAACGAAGTTCAACAGGGCAAAACCCATCAGCAGCTCGAGGAAAATCCATATGAAGGTCTAGATCAAAGTCAGTTTCCTTTGAAAGTTCTAGCTGTTCAGTCGATGTCAATATTACTAGTCTAAAAATTGCATCACCTCTGTAGGATAGTTTGTGGGAAACACTTTTGAGGAGAATAGATGAGGTGCTGAAAATTCAGCAGCCACCATTATTCATATCAAGATACAAACTATAAGACAATAATAGATATGAACATGTTGTAATCAGAAAGAAATGACCAGAGCCCGAGAAAGTAACTAGGTAATTAATTTTGGAACAATCTACCACATATATAATGGTTCAATTATTTATGTTTGGATAAGTAAATATGGTATTTAAACTTCATAAGCCTGTTTAACTTCCATTCAAGGAGAAAAACCCCATGCACAATCAACAACTCTTAATGGCACTGATACCTGCCACATGAATAACTCTGTTCAATAGAAATTTAGAAAGACGCTAATGAACAGATGTGTTCCTTGGTCTTCCCAGGATAGCCTTTAATACCTATTAGATTCTTTTAGCTACAACAACCATATTTAGTTATGAATATACCAAAATAAATTTATTGTTATTATTTTCTAAGTAGTGAAAAACAAATGACAGAAGTTATTCTAAGCCTGTAGGGGGACATATGTGAGTGATTATGTGCTGCAGATTCATGGACACAGGTGCAAAACTGATTTTAACAGACACAAAATGATATATCCACATGCAGATGTGATTACAGATTCAAGTATTCCCAGAAGTTAATGTGGAGACTTTGTAAAAGGACACAGTAGTGAGATATCCTATTGTCCCATTTCAGCAAAAATGTTAAAATGGCAAGGATTGAAGTCAAGCACATACTTTAGACTAAAATGCAACACTACAAAATAAATCTTTAAAGAAACACGTGTATACTTGGACACAAAATGACCATTCTGTAATTCCAAACAGGAATGTCATTTTGGTGCCATTGCTGATACACATAAATACACACACACTTACCCATAAACATAAACAGCTAAAATTTTCTAATGTATTGATCCAAGCTCTGGTAATCATTAAACTAAATCTTAGTCAATTTCAGAATGCAAAATGTTTCTATTCATGCCCAAAATTATTTTACTTCTTTTCTTCTTTGAGGATACTCTGAAAATTATCAAATCAATTCCCTTATAAGATGAATCCGTTTTTATGAGTGGTAATCCTTTCTGGTCTCTTGGCAGTTATGCAGGATATTTAAAAAAGTCATACACTAGTGGACAAAATGACAGAGAAGTGTTTATAAACATAATTGCTAAGCTCCCAAATTTGCAATAAAGTGAGGAATTTTTGAAAGCTATTTGCTTTGGAAGCTCCCATTTGTGCCCTAGTGTGACTTTTCATACTTTACTTCTGCCACTTACTGTAAAAGAATGAAAACAAGTAAATCAGCATAACTATCTGCTTTCTAAAATGGCTTTTTTTTTCCCATTATACAGAAACAATGCTATTGACACCTTCTTGTAGGGGTGCATTTTCTATAAATATATATTTTAGTAATGATAATTTTCCACTGACCATTGATCTCTTATTCATTAACCAACTTATTCATCCCACAAATTTTAATTGAGCACTTCATTTGTGCCAGTTATGAGACTAGGTACTCAGATACAAAATGAAAATACACATATTGTCCCCATAAAGATTACTGTCTATTTTATTGTTATTCTTTGATGTATATTTGTAATTAAGAAAGGTAGCAACATTAGACCAAATTAAAATAATTGGCCTTATTTTATATCCTATCCACTATGTGACTGAATCATGGGATTTTATGAAGTTTGTCAGTGAATAAAACACTATAGGCTAAGGGCAAAGCTACAATGTAAAATGACCTATTCATACGGTTGACTCATGTGAAGTTCTTCCTGGATGTGATGGCTTTGTATCACTCTGAAGTTTTTCATAAACCCTTTAACAGACTGAGTCAAAATGGCTCAGAAAATCTGACCAGTTATTACATAACATTCTGGCATCCAACATGGAATCAGTGCCTCCCAAATATCTGTGTGGCCCCGTGTGGTCTATAACACAAGTTAACAGATATTTTTGGGCGGGGTTTACTATTGTCTTATATAATAAATTGGTTCATATGTTTTTGCATTATCATTCCATATATTTTCTCAAAGAGGTTATATAAAATTAAGTGTATATATCCTTCTCAAAGAGAAGTTCATGAGGTGTTCATTAGATGTATTGGTTTAAAACTTTATTCTAACAACAATTTTCATAATAAAAATAACTGCTTAAAATAAAATAAAATTTTCAGTTTTTTTCTGTTCAAATATGCTACTAAATATGAACATGAAAACAAAAGGTACAGATATTACTTTTTAAAAATACTCTTAGAAATGGAGTGATTTTTACTGAAATCAATATGGTTACCAAGGATTTAATTTTCTTCTATTCTCTCATATTTTCTGACTTTCTGCTTATTAGTGGGATGACTAATCTAAAAACAAGCCTTAAAAAAATAAATGCTATTTTTATTTTTTAAAAACTTGATTCTTTCAAAAATAAATTTTTAATGAATGCATTTTATTGTATATAAATTTTACTTCAATAGTGTTCATTTAAAATGATTTAATGAAAATTTGACAATACAAAGAGGTTCTAGATGTGGGTGTAGTATACAGAACCTATTGATAAAATACTGTTATATATGAATTTAAAACATCACAAGACCAAAATAAAAATTGAAAAAAGTAGAAGAAATTCAAACATTCACAAACTCTGTTTTCTTATTTCTTGGTCTCAAGTACTCTGTAATTGAATTTTGACCTTCTTTGCCTTTCTTTATGCACACTGCTACTACCCTTTTAGTTTATTTTACTGCTTTGAAGAAAGCTTTCCAAAGGATCCTCTCAGCACTTAGACATTCATTTTATAGGCTATTGATCTGTACTTGTTGATATATTGCTCTCTAAACTTTATCTCAGGGATGTGCTTTATCTTCCCCATGGGGGCATGTTGCAAAGCCCTCTGGATATCTGACACAATTAGATGAGTGCTCAGCATTCTGTGAGCTCAGTGCATTTGTTAAATGACTGCATGGTACATTTTGAAAACTTTGTATATAAGTCACTCATTTTCCTGTACAAACATCAAAAATATAAACATCAGGAATATAGGAATAGGTAGGTTATAAATGATCTATGTTATGAGGTTTTCTGCCTTAGAAATTTCACATCTGTCTCATTTTATCAGTGATATTGGGAAATGAAAGGAGCCACCATTTTTTAGTCAGAAACTTATTGCTTCTAATTTTTTTTTCTATATTTAGTCAGATGCAAAAATCAGAGATTAATTCCCAGCAGCCTGGGATCATCAATAAAAATCGATGTTACTCTGATGTTCCAGTTGCTGTTTTATATGTGTTTCTTATTGAAATTTTTCAAATACCATGTGAAGTATGTATCATAATAATGCCTACTTTATGGTGATTAAATTAAGAATCAGAAATTTTAGCTTACTTGACCAAAGGCAGAGGGCCTTTGAAAAATGGAGCTGAGATATGCAGTTAATTACTAGTGCTGTACCGTCAATTAATTCTGAGTTCTTCTAAACTGAGTTTGAGTGATTTGATCAATTTACAGATGAAAATCTGAGTCTCAAGGATTAAGTGACATATCAGAGGTCATTAAGATCATAGTAGTGTCTGGATTAGTACCTTAACCCATGATGCTCCTTCCTTTCTTAGACACCATTCTCTTCCCCAGCTCACTTGGTATAAATGTTATAGATTTCTAATTCACTTGATTTTAAAGACCATGTTTAGGGTAAGTTTTATTTTAGAAAGAAGGTATCCAAGCCAACAAACAAATAACAGGATTTCTAAGTACTCAATTTTAAATGAGCTTAATTTTCTGAAAGCAACAGATGACATCTTTCTCTCTCTCTTCTTCAAGCCATTTCTTTTTTATAATGAAAAAAGCATAGACACAAATGAAGACTGTGTGAATAGACTGTGACAAAACCTGTGATTAGATTTAAATATAAATAGCACATTGGTGTTTTGCTGCTGCCCATTTGGTATGTTTAGCTATGATATTAGTAATTACAAAATTGAAATCTCCCAAGATATTAATTTATTATTTTCACTTCAGAAACTCAGCAGGAGTCCCTTAAATAACATAAAACAAAATCTTGGGCAATTCTATCAATATTTGAAAATCTAGTGCCCAATACTCAAACATAAACAATTCTCTATGTTTTCATCTTTGCTCAAAGATGCCTAATTCTGAATTTGATTATTACCTAGAAACTGTGCCAATTAAAATAGGCTATATTTCTGTTTGCATTTTCTTAAAATGAAGAATACAATTAGTCATGTTCCCAGATTTTTTACAAATGAAACTTGTCTCCATCTTTTTTTCTTTCTTGCCTGCTTTCTCCTTTCTCCCTTCCCTTTCTTCTTTCCTTCATTCCATCCTTCTTCTATTATCTTCTCCTCCTTCTTTATTTTCATCTTTCCTTCCATTCTCCCTTATTTTCCTTTCTTTTTGCCTTTTTATTTCAACAAACATTTAAATATCTATTAAGTTCCATATGATGTGCTAGGCTCTGAGGACAAGGCAAGAACAAAGACAGTCTTGTGCAGGCACTGTTCATAGTCTAATAGGGTGAAGAGAGAAGTAAACCATATATTATGGAGGAGGGTTAGGGATTCAACCAGCCTTGACTCTTTCAGAATTTGTCAGCCTTAAGTAGTAAAATAAGTCATAATTCAACTCTAGCTTGGTTTGGCCTGGTCAAGTGAGAACTTAAAATAAAATTTAACCATCACCAGAAAACTCCTATGCCTTAGTGATGGATCTCGTAAGTTTTTCAGAGCTGACAAACAAATGTCTCAGTGTGAGCTGTGTCACTTAAATATGAATACAATATGGTTGACTACAACCAGGAATCAAAAGCCAACAATGAACTGAAGAAAGCAGGTTTAGCCTAAGGGCTTTACAAACATTTTAAACACAAGTTTTGCTAGACAGAACACATCTGTAAACTAGTTTTGGTCTTCAATCACTAGTCCGAGATATTGCTTTACAAGTGTTGAGTAGTCAGCAACCACTGTTTAGAGGTTGGTGCCTCTAATTTTCATAAAATCCATGGTGGGTAAAACTTTTCTTCAAGAAATCCTTCTGGTGGGGGAAAAAAAAAAGTCCTCTAGACTAGATTATCAAAATCAAGAAATAATGTGTTTAATAATGTGGGTTCTTGGGCCCCATACCAGTATTAACAAATCTTCATCTTTGGAGTGATATTGAGAATTCTGTAGGTGACAATACACTAGCTTAAACTTGGACACTCTAAAGTTTAAGAACCACTCTTGTAGAACAAAGCCTATTTTTAACATTTCTCAATACCTTCCCACAACTTTTAATTTATACCATTTATTTTTCTTTTAATTTCAAATAAATTTGTCTATTTTAGAAAAATGATTTTTCTGTGAATTGAATAAATTCAGAAATCCTCTTTAATGATCAATGCTTCAATGCTTTTCCTTCAAATATTTAAATACTTATTTTAATTTGCCGTATGTACATGATCTTAATATCTCTTTTTATTTAACACAGGATTAATTTTTTGAGCACTAAAGAGACTCCATAAGGTTAGAGAGAAACAAAGTGGACAGCTTTAAACATTGCAAATAGTACAGATTAGTCATAGTTAAAAAGAAGGAATCAAGTTCCCTTTAGTGTAAGGGAGCTGGAATGGGAAACAAAAAGTGAAGGGAATCAGGCAGTATGATACTTCCGACTTTTTTTTTTTTCCAGGATTGCTTTGACTATTCAGGGTCTTCTGATGGATTTTGAGGTTATTATGCTAAGCAAAATAAGTTAGACAGAAAAAGTTGATAACCATACGATTTCACTCTTATGCAGGATATAAAACTGAAAGCAACAAATGAACACGACAAACAGACATGGATGTGGACAATGTTTAGTGGTTACCAGGGGAAGAGAGGAGAGGGGGGATGTAGATAAGGGTAAAGGGGGTCAAATATATGGTTATCGATAGAAATTTAACTTTGTGTGGTTACCGCACAATGCAATATACAGATGATGTATTATTGAATTGTACACCTATTAAATCAAGTTCCCTTTGGTGTAAGGGAGCAAGAATGGGAAACAAGTGTCACTTGTTAACCAGTGTCACTTCAATAAATTTAATAAATTTATTTGGCAAGTGACCACTGTGAATTAGTGGGCCATGCTGGATGTTTTACATACATGTTCTCGTTTAATCTTCACACCAAACTTGGGAGATGATTGTTATTATTCCCAGTTGGTGACTGAGAAGACTTAAGCTCAGAGAAGATAAGTAGCTTGCCTTAGGTCAAAATCTAAAAGGGAGAAGTAAGATTTAAACCTTTAATGTCATGATTGCATAGACCATGATTTTTCTGACAATAAATGTGCTATATTTATTTATCCTATCAATTTACTTTTTCCAGTTCAAGAAATAACCCGGTTCAACTGTTTTTCTCTTCTATTTCTAATGTGTCCTCTCCTCTAACCACTATATTCCACTTCATCCCAATATCAGATACATAAAGATAAAATATAAGCAAGATAATGTAATATTTTTTTTGACTATCCAGAAACCAATACACCCCTTTTTCTATTAGCTCTTTGATTTTTATTAGAACAGGATGGAATTTGCATTATTATTGCATGTTACATTATTAACATAAGGATAACCTTGAAGGGAAGGGAAGGCTTTCTTTCGACTGCAGCTTGGGAATGAAGGTTTTTTTTTTCTTTTTTCGAACCTACTCTCCCAAGCTTCCTTGTTCTTGACCACATGCCTATTTTGTGTCCTGAATCTCCTTCTGCTAAATTATTTTTCTGCTTAAGAGAGCAAGAGTGCAAGAGTTATTTTTCAATACTTGTAACTAAAAATCTTGACTGATACAGATATTTGCTTTTTAAAAGTCATAGAAAACCTACTAGGATCCAGCTAGGAGACTGACCCAAAGTAACATGGTGTATATCAGAGAACAACAACAACAAAAAGAGGAGCAGGGAACACAAAATTTGATTAAAGAAATTGGCTGAAGTTAAGATGCATCCAGTAAAATTACCAATAAAATGAAAAATAATATTTGTCTAGTCAGTTTCAAAACAGATATTTTAGAAAATGCCTTAATTGTACTACTTATCTATCTTTTTAAGGAGAATGTTGAGAATGACTTCCAGATATGATGAGGTAGTTAGAGCAATTTTACAATTAAGGTATATTAAATTAGAAGTGATTTGCTTCATAAACAGACATAGTTATAAATTATTTAAAATGGAAGCACCCTAATTCATAATATCAGATTTAACTGATATGAATTTGGCTGACATTTTTCCAGTTCTGGAACAAGCAAGTGGTCATTGACAGAAAGTCCAAGACGGCATACAGAGTGGTGTGTAATCATGCATAATCTGATTATTGCTTTCCTAAGTACTACTTTTTCCTGGCTTTTTTGAGAATGAATACTAGAATTTCTTTTTAATATGTTCTTTTATTTTCTACCTTATCCAGGACTTATTCAGAAGACAATTGCTGAAACTTTGAAAAATCTGGGTTTTTAAAAATAAAAATGGAAATAATCATAGTACCAATCACCATTTATTCATTCAAAAATATTTACTGCATTATTACTATATTCCAAGTACTGTGCAAGGTCCTAGGATGAAATGATAAATAAAACACACATTGTCCTAGACCTCACAGAGCTTACATTATCGGTTAAGTTATTCTTATTGGGTTTACATATTTTATACAAATTTGGTTAGTCTTTTTTTAAATTTTAATTTTTCAATTGTAGGCAACATTCAATATTATATTAGTTCCTTATGTACAGCATAGTAGTTAGACATTTATATAACTTACAAAGTGATCACCCTGATAAGTCTTGCACAAATTTGGTTATTCTTAAGAGAATACTTTACTTTTGGGCTTCTTGAAACTAACCGTAATTTAGCATAATATTTTTGAAAAGTAAACTGTCAAACTGTCTCAAGATTGAATAAAATACTTATATTTTTTGACCCACTCATGGAAATTGATAGCTAAGAAGTAATGCAAAATCCAAAAAAAGGCCATTAATTCATTTATTCTCAATCACATTCAACAAATATTCATGAACATTATATGTGCCGAGTCATGTTTCATACAACAAATACCACGATAAACAAGGTTTCAAATTTCTTAGAGTTTAATTTTCAGTGGAAGAAGGCAGATGTTAAAAAGAAAAGAAAGAAAAGAATAAAAGATGATTTCAGAGAGTAATACTTGCTATGGCAAATATAAAATATGGTAACATTAGCAGCACACAGGACTAGGATAGATTGGGCGATGAGGGAAGTCCTGATCGATGAAGTGTTCATGCCTAAGATGTTCACCTAGGTATTATTATGACAAAAAATTAGAAACAGACTAAATGCTCAAATATTAGGTAACTAGAGTTGGTTTTACCTTGCCACCAAAAATAACTATAAGATTGGTAAGTATAAATGAGGCAATGGTTCTCAGGCACTATATGGGCATTACAGAACCATGATATTTGAAAAAAAGAAAATACACTGAAGTGAGCCCCTGATCATCCCACAATTGTATGGCTTTTTGTCTGGGGACATCTTCCTGTCACAAGGAAGGGAGGTAGAGCCCAAAGTGAGTAGTGACACCTTGACATGAAGAGGCAGATATAAGAGCTCCAGGATACTAGTATCTGAAATGTACAGGGCAAGGTACTGAGAAGAGAAAATGAACAGAGGAGGGCCCCTGAAGTCTGAATGGAGATTTGCCATAACTTCTTGTGAGGAAAAAAAAAAATTTTGATTAAATGATAAAGCAAATATGCCACATAAAATGTATAGTATGCACGTTAACCAATGTTCAAAAGTATATCAGTAATTTAAAAAACTTGTATTAGAAAAAAGAAAGGTCTCAAATCAAAAATTTAAGTTTCCATCCTAAAAAATTAGAAAAAAATGAGCAAATTAAGTATGAATAAAAGGAAGGAAATAAACATAAAGGTGAGATTCAGTGAAATAGAAATATATAATGCAGAAAAACAAAGCCAAAAGTTGCTTCTTTGAAAAATAAAATTTATAAATTCATAGTAGAACATATAATAAAAACAGAGAGAAAATGAAAATTATAAATATCTGCAGTAAAAGAACGGATATCACTACGGATCTTACAGACATTAAAATAATAATAAGGGGATATTGTGAACAACTTTATAACAATAATTTGATAATTTAAATTAGACAAATTCTTTATAAAACACATTTTAAAATTTCTTAAAAATACAGCTAATCGAGTTATATCTAATAAAGGAAATGAATTCATAATTATATAGACCTTCCCACAAAGTAAACTTCAGGCTCAGATACTTTTACTAGTGAGCCCTGTCAAACATTTAAGGAAGATAAAATGCCATTCTTTCACAAATTCTTTCAGAAACAAAGAAGAAGAAACACTCTCGATACATTTTAAGAGTTCAAAATATGCCTGCCCTAGTATCAAAATCTAAAAAAAGATACAAGAAAAAAAGTTACAGACTAATATCCCTTATGAATGTAGATGCAGAAATTATTAAAAAATATGAGCAAATCAAATCCGGTCAAATGTAAAAAAGGATACTACTACAGTATGACTAAATGACGATTTATCCCCAGAAAATAACTTTAGTTTAACATTCAAATGTAATTTACCAGGCAGTTATCTCAGTTAATGCAGAAAAAAATCAATTGACAAAATTTAACACCAATTTATAATAAAAATCTCTCAAAAAAGTAGGACTAGAATGGGCCTTCCTCAGTCTTATGGAGAGCATCCACTTAAAGTTAACATACTTAAAGGTAAAATGTTGAACAATCCTCACAAAGATAAGAGCAAGTCAAGTATTTTGCCTCTTCCCAATTCTAATTAAACAAAGTCAAACTCATAGATACAGAGAGCAGATTGGTGGTTACCAGAGGAGAAGGAGGGGGAGAGGAGATGGGTGAAAGGCAAAGGGGATCAATTGTATGGTGATGTATGATAAGCAGATTTTTGGGAGAGATCTCTTTTTTAGTGTATACAGATATTAAATTATAATGTTGTACACCTGAACAAATATACATATATATATACACATATATATTAAGAAGAGACAGTAAAGTACTGAAATAATGATAGACAAACAGATCTACTAAGAAAAGTAGAAAATCTAGAAATGCATCTACACTTAATATCATCAATAATTTCAACTAAGCATATAGAATAAAATATAAAAAATATAGACATTAATTTTTAAATTAAAAATATAAAAATATTCAGAAATATGGAAATATACAGTAAATTTTAGTTACTGGTTACACCAGGGGCAGGAGGCAGTAAGGACTGCAAAGGAAGATTCAGCATATCTACAAAGATTTATTTCTTACATAACAAAAATTAAAACAAAAGAACTGAACTAAGTACAGCGAAATGCCAAAGTTGTTAAAGTGGATAGTGATGGATACATGGAGTATATATTTTACTATAGATTTTTGTGTGTTTGTTTGAAATATTCCCTTCAAAAAATAATCTTCCCTTATGAAAAACCACTTTCACATTTTGAGCGTACACAAAAGACCTACATTATGACTTTTAAAATACTTTCTGTATCTTTCTATTTGATGTTGGTTCCTAAATAAGAAGAGAAATGTGAATTCTATATAACTGATCATCAAAATGAGATATCTTCTATGTGAAATTCTGAGTCTTATCTGCATTTGTCATTCTGTACAAAAGGTCTGTGTCCACGTTATCGATAGCTGAATGTGGCTGCCATAAGCCTTGTTTAGCATCTATCTCACTGGAGAGATTAATCATCACATTTCTGATCTTATCCAAATGGACATGGCACTTCTTTGTTTCCAGTACGAACTTTACTTGGGTGTGCATTCAGATCTCCCGGGCTGTGTGAAGCAGGTATATCTGTGGTTGAATCTGGTGCACTTTAAAACTCTTCAAACTTAGATACAGCAATGTGACTCACAGACCTGTAGCTCCAGACTGTCTAATCCCTTCAGACTTTTTTTTCTCTATCACCTATGCTTTATGTTCCCTTGCTAGCAGGCAGTCACCACAGCCTACTCAGTTAATTCACAATCAAACTAAATAACTCTCTTCATAAAACCTCTCATTATTTTTACTTTCTCTTAGGTCAATGAATGGTGTCACTATCCACACAGATACAGAAACCAACAAAATAGGTAAGAATAAAAATGAAATTAATTACGTGACTTGATGGAAGTTTTAGTTATTGCTATGGTAGTAATCATTTTGCAATATGTTAATATATAAAGTCAACACATTGCACAATTCAACCTTACACATAAGTCAATTATACAATAAAGCTGAAAAAAAATTGGTTTACCTTTTAGAATGCAATCAATGTAACCATATTAACAAACTGAAAAAGAAAAAAACATACGACCATTTCTGTAGACACAGAAAAAGCATTTGATAAAAGCCAACAGCCATACCTGATACGACAAACAAACAAACAAACAAACAAACAAAAAACAACTTCGAGCAAACTGGGAGTATACAATAATTTTATCAATTGATGCAGAACACTACAAAAAACTATAACTAACATTATACTTAATGACGAAAGACTGTTTTCCCCTTAAAATCAGGAAAAAAAACAAGGATGGTAGTTCTTACCACTTCTATTCAACACAGTAGTATAAGTTCTAGCCAATTTAAAAAAGCAAGAAATAAAAACCATCCATATTGAAAAGGAAGAGATAAAATTGGCTTTATTTGCAGAAAAGTATGAGAACTGATTAATGTGTGAATTTAACAAAGTTGCTGAATATAAGAACTACATACAAACTTAATTGTAATTTTATATTCTAGCAACAAAACATTAGGCATTAAAATGTACAAAAAAAAAACGAATACCTTTTACAACAGTATAAAATTACATGAAATATATAGAAATAAATCTTGCACAAAAGACATACAATACCTATAGATTGAAAACTACAAAACATTGTTCAGAGAAATTAAAGATGACCTAAATTAATGCAGAGATATATAGGGAAAACTCATTACTGTTAATATATCAGTTTCCCCCATATTAATCTATACATTTAATACAATCACAACTGCAGCAGAATTTCTTTTCATGGAAATTACAAACTTATTCTAAAATTTATATGATAATGCAAAGAACCTAAAAGAATCCCCCTAAAAAATACTTTAAAAATTAAGAACAAAGTTGGAAAAAGTTACACTTATCAAATTATCAAGAGTGTTTTGGTGTCAAAACCAACAAGTAAATCAATGACAAAAAATAGTGTCTAAAAATAGACCCACATGCAGACGAGTAATTGATTTTCAACAAAAGTACAAAGACAATTCAGTAAAGAAAACATAGTCCTTTTAACAACTCGTTCTGTATACAATTTGACATCTGTATACAAAAAAATTTTTTTTTAAAGGAAAAAAATTTTAATCTCTACCTCACATTGTATAATATAGAAAAATTCATTCAAAGATCATAGAACTAAAACTATAAAGCTTCTTGAAGAAAACATAGGAGAAAACATGTTTTGGGGTTAGGTGAAGGTTTCTTGAATACTATACCAAAAACATGATTCATTAAACAAAAATCGATATATTAGTTTTCATCAAAATTTTAAACTTTTTTTTTTTGCAAACTATGGTATTAAGAAAATGAAAAACCAAGCCACAAACTGAGGAGAATATTTGCAAAGTATATAAGAAACTTGTGTCTAAAATATGTAAAGAATCTCAAAACTCAACCATAAGAAAATGACTCAACTAAAAAAAAGAAATGGGAAAAGATTTTAATTGACACTTGCTAAAGAAGTTATATAGATGGCAAACCAGCTCATGAGACAATGTTCAACACCATCAGTCCTTAGGTAAAGGCAAATAAAACAACCTTAAGATACCAGTATGCACCTATTAGATTAGATAAAATTAAAAGTGTTGGCAAGTGTATGGAGGAACTCAAACTCTTAGGCAATGCTGTTGGAAATGTAAAATAATATAATTATTATTATTATTATTATTTTTTACAACTTTTTGAAGCATAATTGACTAAACTGTAAGATATTTAAAGTGCACAATGTGATGATTTGATAGACATATATATTGTGAAAGGATTTCCCCCATCAAATTAATTAACACTGTCCATCACCTTATATATTTCTTGTGTGTGTGTGTGTGTGAGTGAGAGAGAGAGAGAGAGAATGAGAGAGAGAGAGAGAAGTTTCAAGCTCTACTCTCTTAGTAAATTTCAATTGTGGAATACAGTGTTAATAACTATAGTCACCATGTTATACATTAGATCCTCAGTTCTTATTCATCTTATAACTGAAAATTTGCACCCTTTTATCAACCTCTCCCTATTTCCCCACCCTCCAGCCCCTGGCAATCAGTGGAAAGCAGTTTGAAGTTTTTTTTCTTAAAAACTATTTGATCTACACATTAACTGTCTACACTTTATTCACAAGAAATGAAACATATGTCCATGCAAAGACTTAAACACAACTGCTCAGAGCAGCTTTTTGAATGTTAGCCAACAGCTGGAAACTACTTAAATGTCCATCAGCAATCAGATGAATAAACAGTGTTATGACCGTATAATACAATTCTATTCTGCAATAAAAAAATGACCTACTGTTACACATAATACAATGATGAATCACAAAATAATTATGTTCAATGAAAGAAGCAAGAATCCCCCATCTAAAACAGTACAAACTCTTTAAATTCATTTGTATAAAATTCTAGAAAATAAAAATTCAAACTAATTATAGTTACAGAAAGCAATTTAGTGTTTGTCAAATGATGAGGAGAGGAAGCAAGAGGGAGAAATTAAAAAGACATACAAGAAAACTTTTGAGGGTGATGGATATGTTCATTATCTTGACTGTAGTAAGTTTCATGAGTGTACACACGTGTTGAACCATACCAAAAAAAGTGTGCCTTTTAAATATGTGCAGCTTAATATACGTAAATGATACTTCATTAAAACTAATTTAAAAAATGCATGGGATGTAAATATAAAATTTTATCTGACAATCTCTTTGGAGATAAATCTCCTCTATCTGTAGTAATTGATAAAGAAAAACTATCCCAAATATGGTCAGCGACAGAACTTTCTTGAGCAGAGAAACTCTCATTCTTCTTCTAGGAAGAAATTTATAATCCTGATAACATGCTTAAGCTATTTCTAATACTCTTTAACAATAAGTGTAGTAAAGTCGCTTCTGAAAATAATTAGCCCCTCATTGGCTATTAGTCGGATGACATGTTCTTTAGCTGGATATTCTTTTTTCTTGTATCTAGATAGTGATAATTATCTAATCAATCGTTTTACTTTAAAAGTATCTTCACTGAGAAAGAATATTTTTCAATTGGCCAACTTACTCTCATCCTTGCAGATTTTGAAATAAAACTGACATAGGCTGATAACAAATTAATTAATTTGTTAAATTAATTTTTAAATAGTGAATCATGTAAATAACGATGAGAAAGAGGGAAGGAGGTGAGAGGGAGCGGGAAAGAGAGAGTGGTCCAAAGGAAGTGATTCACAGAAATTGAATGATTAAAATTTTCAGGAGCAAAAAACAAAATTAAATTTAACTTAAAAAAATTAAAGTGAATGATTAGGTACCAAATTTTGAAATTAATGATAAACTTGCAGGGTAGCTGAGTAAGAGGATTACAGTGACAAACTTATTAACATGCATAGAGTACTGTGTAGTAGTATGTTTTATTTTGATTAGGAGACTTTGTAGTATTTACAAAATTATTAGGTTGAGCTCAAATAAGTCCTCCTTTCCACCAAAAATGTGTTTCTGCCTTTACACAAGATGGAGTGCAATTACCAAATTTCTGAGAAAAACTTTAATAGTTTTACTAGCAAGTACTAATGTGAAATAAACTCAAAAGTGGCTTATTACAGTTGCTATTTCCACTTGAAATAACCACTTATATTACTCTCATCCCATAGGAGATTTCACAATGGAAGAAATCATCTTGTGCCTTTACGCTTAATCAGAGATCTGCTGTATCAGGAAGAAAGAAAAATCTGACCTTCTTGCTTTTAATGACCAAAGAAGTTATCTATTACATTAAATGCCATGACAACCCACAAAATATAAAGGATTTAGGGCAGAGACAGTATATCATCCCAGCTTTTCACACAAACTAATTAATAGTCCAGGTACCAAGAAAATACCAACAGAGAGTAATCCTGACACCTGTTCCAAGGACTGATGAAGAAACTATGCTGAGTGAAAGTTTAATAACTAATTTCCTATTGCACAGTCAGTTTCCTAACGAGACCACATAATTACAGGTGAGAAGATTCATATGTTTGGCTAATACATAATTATATCTGGAAGCATAACTACTAAATTAGGAAATTATTTCAAGAAGATGCTCTACACACACAAACTAGGTATATATTTAACAAGGGTGACTCTGGGCTCCTGTTTACACATTTAAAAATCATAGGTACAATTTGAGGAAGATCCAAAAGGCCCAGTAAAAGAGTTTTGGTACTTTGTGGAAGAATAATTCAGTCAATAAGACAATACATGATATTTTGTGAAGGAAGCTTTTACTAAGTTTCAATTTTAAAGCGTTCATTAATTTTTGTGAAGAGTTGAAAATATTAATTTTTTAAAGGATGATTCAAATTCCCGAAGTCACACATGTAAAGATTAGAAGAAATTGAAATCTGTCAAACTTTGCCATCATCGTCTTTAAGGCGTCCCATTTCTAGATTGTCAGGCAGAAAGGCTGTGTGCTCTCAGAAACATTTTCAAACAGTTTCTATCTCAAATTCTATTTTGAGGAAAGTTGCTTCTCAAATTCAAGCTTTTAAATGAACTCAGTGTTAAGTAATAAATGCTTTCCTGAATGTAAAGTGAGAACTAGGAGAATGTGAGGAGTGCCAACGAATATTAACTACAAGTCCTATTCCTATTATCAGTCAGCATGATGGTACTCTGTCTGTGCGTGTGAATGGTTCTTGTTTGAAGAGAGCCTTAAAAAGTGCATAGACAGCCTCAGGTGCTGAACACCTAAGAACTCCAGACTTTGTGACCAGTGAGAACTGACTTTTAATCTTGTTAAATCCTATAATAAGACTGTAGCATAAAATTCCACACTTGAATACAGCTAGTTCCATGGCTATGGTGAGGAAAAGTTGATCTCTAAACCTCCAAATCTTTCAACTTGAAACTCAAAACAAAGTTTTAGAAATCAGAGTGATTAAATGTTAGAACACTAAAGTAACCTAAGCATATATTCTAATTCCTCCCTTCATTTTTCTCCTATTCTTTTTTCAGGAAGTAATTGAGTACTTTCTACATTCAAGGCACTGTTTATTTTACAAATAAAGAAACTACATCTAAAAAGATAAAATGGTTTTCCCAAAGTGATTTATCTGAGTGGGGCTTTTTTTCATCACCATCACAAAATCAAGTTCTGCAGTCCATTGCTCTTTGGCTGTGTCAATGATAAATCACATTAAAAATTAGAATTTATCAACCTCAGTAGAAATCAATGGCAAAGATTTAAATATGAGAAAATATTAGGAGACTAGAATACTTTATGATATTTTAATAATCCCCAAAGAACCAGTGGCACACAATCAGAGATAGATCCATAGAGATATAACCTTGGTCTGATGTAGTGAGGCTTTTCAGAGGACAAAAATTTGTTCCCTGTGCCTCCTATAGTTTTGGAATCTTTCTAGCTGACCAGCTGTTTTTTTTCTGAAGAACTGTAAACTATTTTTCTCATTTGAAAACATTATATTGCTATTGCCTAGGTTTTAATTAAAAGAAGATGAAATGATTAATTTAATTTACTTTAGCAAGTATTGGTTGGATTATTTACTGGTTTAAATCATCTCATCAATATTATATAAGTGGAATGTGTCACTCCCCAGAGTGTACAAGAACACCTTCTCGAGATCAATCAGCAAGAAAATTTCAGAACTTTTGTATTTTTTATTTTATTATTTTCTAATTTCTATTTTATGTATGTTTATTAGAGTAAAAACTATGACTATCAGCTTCCAAGTACACCTTTCTCGTTATAGGGTGTAATAAAGATATATGATTCATAAAGATGCAGAGTAGTTTATGGGTTAAGAGCATATGTTCCAGGGCCAGACTGATTTTAAAATGGCTCTAATACTTTCCACATACCTATGTAATTATTGGCCAAGTTTCTAAATGCCCCCCTCTTTTTTTGTCTAAAATTTCTCATCTATAAATTCAGATGATAATAAATAACAGTATTACTCAATTTATAGGATTGCCATAAAGTTTAAGTGAGCACATATACATGAAGCACTTAGTATAGGACTTGGCATATAATAAATGCTTGTTAAATGTTAGTTATAACAATAATTATTACATGTATATACTTTGAAAATAATATATTTAAAAATTTTTGATAAAGGCACATAAATACACAGGGAGAGGCAGAACAGATAAGGCAATATGTGTTTATATAAAAATTGAACATCTACTCTATGTAAGCTCTATGTTAGAATTTGAGAGAGTTCAATTTAAAAGGACACAAACCCTGTCTTTTGGGGGTTTCAGGTCTCGTAGGAATCAAAAATAGTGTCCTAAGACTTAAGCAAGAATCTTATAAAAATGACTAAAAAAAAGTTTCCACTTTAGTTAAATTTTATTTGTTGAAACTTTTCAGATCATCCTTAGAAAAGAAAATATGTACAATAGCTAAAAGTAGAGCTATTCTTGGTGAAATAAGGTTGAGGTAGGCCATGAGAGTTCTATGAAACATAATTTGAAATTTGAATAGCACGAGGTTGAAATTTTAATGGATCGAATTGCTATTTCATTACTTTGAAAGCCAGAATTTAAAAAAAAAAAAAGATATTTTCAACGGGTACTAATTTTATTTGCCTCTTCCCTCTTCTGCTGTCCTTATTCACATAAAAGTACGTTAATGGTAGAGATGAAATATTGTATTAATTCATACACAGTATAAGAACAGTGAGCTGTGTTAGCAATTACTGACTTTCAAAGGCTCTCAGTCTGCTTATTTAAGTCACATTTTTGTCTGTCACATTGAGTATGGCCCAAATTTTAGAGCCTCAATAAAGCAGTCCAGTCAAATCCAGTTTTTAACTTTGTTGGAACTACGTGTATCAAAACAAGAAGAGATAAAGAGGTGGCTTGAAGGCGATTCTCTCAGACATCTGTGCAATGAGTTACATCAAAAGAACATCAGCAAGTAATACACATGCTGAGGCCATACAAGAAGAACTGAGTTGAAACAGGTACCTGGCTCTTCATCCCACCAGGATTCTCATGCTCTTTCAAGGTCGCTGAGTTAATAACAGGCTGCAACCAGATTAATTTGATTCACAGTTGTGACAACAAAGACCCAAAGTGTTTCTATTCTCACAAACACGTAAGAGATGCAAAGGATAAAATTTTTAAAATTTTTCTGTTTCTCGGGACACCATAAATTGAGTCGAAACTCCGCGTTACAAATTAGCACTTGAAAAGTTAGATGCAGAGCACAAACATCAAATTATACAAATATTTCTATTTACATTATTGATTTATTCGTGAGCAAGTATCATATTGTTTCAATTTCCAAATTTCTTTCTTGGAGGAGAAAATCAGTTTGCGAGGTTTGTACCATGTTCATCTTGGCACAATAACTTTGGGAGTTGGACATTATTTTTACCAATTTCAAAGAGGGTAAATGGCATGCCCAAAGTCATAGAACTTGCAAGCGTAAGCAGTAGAATATGACACTTCTTAGGCTGAAGTGAGAGCTCATGCTCTTCCACATCTACAGTAAAAATCGTCTGTTTAGATAACAAGCCTCAAAGGGCAAAAGATTGACTATTCTATTGACAGGATTCTGCCTGACATTGTCAATCACTTGGTTTTTAATTAGTAGGTGTGTCCTACTAAGGAGATCCCAACTTTTGAAAACACGATTTCATAAAATATTACATTTGGATATGTTCATGTTATTAAAATTGTAATAATAATAAAACCATCATTTCTTTAAGGCTCTCTCTAGGCTAGGCACTGTTCCAAGCAAACACTTAAAAAAACATTATTTCATTTAGTCCTTATAATAACCCTTATTATTTTCTACCTTTTACAAATTAAAAACCGACTAAAGAAGTTCAGCTGCTTGCCATCCTCAGTGAATGGAAGAGGCAGCCTCAGAATTAAGGGCTGAGTTAAAAGCTTGTTTCTTTAATTAATAATTTAAAACACCTTAAAGTGAGTGACAATTTACAGATTGTAGTTATTAGTAATAATCAGAAAGTATTAACTGCCCAACACACAGAGGGAGAAGAACCATATAATCAAGAGTCAAGAAGTATAGATAAATTCAAATTTAATATAACATAATGAACAATGGAAAATTATGGCTTCCATATAGATTTCAAAAGTAATAGGGATGGCCAATCACACTCCTTGACTTGTGCTCCTCTTCTCTTCCATTTTCAAAGCCAGCAATGTGAGTCGAGTCCTTCTCATGCTTCAAATCCCTCCTCCTTCTTTCATCTCATCTCTCTCTTTACTACAGCTGGGAAACAGTCTCCCCTTTTAAGATTTTATGATTAGATTTTACCCACTCAGATCATCCAGGGCACAATCTCTCCATCTTAAGGTTTATAATCTTAGTATTTTCAAAGTTGCTTTGCCATGTAAAGTAAAATATTCATAGGATCCAGGGATTAGTGTGTAGAAGGTGGGAGTGGGGTCATTTTTCTGCCTCCCACAATGCCTATTCATTAATATAAGGAAGTAAATAACTGATAATGTGTAACAAGAATCGATCTCACATTTACTATGCTAAATGCTACATACAGCATGATTTCACTTATATGCTATTTGGAAAAGGCAAAACTATAGAGATAGAAAACAGATCAGTGGTTTCCAGGGACTCAGGGTGAGAGGAAGAGATTGCCTACAAAGGAGTTTGAGGCAACTTCTTAGAGCGATGGAAACATTTTATATTTTTCTTGTGGTAATGGTTATACTACTATATACGTTAGTCAAAATTTATAGAACTAAACTCTAAAAAAATGAATTTTATTGTGGGTAAATTTATTGTATGCACTAAACCTAATACCAAAAATAAAAAATAAAAATAAAAATGAAAAAGTACTAGTGGTTCACTGAGTCGCCTTAAATCTCAAGATGCTAAAATTTTAAAACTAAAGGGCATAGAAGGAGGTCTTCTTAATTTGGTGAGAATTTGGTGTCTCTAATTTTCTGAGATTTTCATGATTTCAAAATTCTCCTGAATGTTTTCTGATTTCAAATAATTTTCCTGATTTCAAGTATTGTTCTTGTGGAACTCCAAATATGTCAATATTTTAGTGGGCAAAAAACTACTTCTTACACCCAAGGAAAATCCTATCACATATCAGTTGTTTTAGTTTTGCATTAGAAACATATTTGCCATCATTCTCACAGGTCATATAGCCTATTCCCATAATTTTAAAGAAGAATAAACCAGAAAGGTAGAGCAATTTGCTGGAGGTCACATATCTCAATAGTGTGAGAATCAGGAGTAGAATTTGGGTCTCCCAGCTCCAGTCCAACACTCCATCAGTGAACTGAAGGATTCCTATGAATCTAAGGGAAACTATCATTGTTTCTATTAATCCCTATACTTAAGCATTAATGAGACACCTGTGCGAACCACATTGAGAATGGCTCTGAAGTTAGCATGCACAAATGGAAACAATTTTAGCATTTCAATCTATTTTTCCAGATGTATATACTGCTTGTGGACCCTGGAAGAATAAAGTTATACAGAATTAGATTTAGAAATTGGTCAATAACCAGATGCCTTTCAATGTTGGCTTTACCAATGTGCTCTAGAAATGGGGAAGGTAACTTTGGCACAGGGCACAGAAATGGAAAAGAAGAGCCAGTAATACATTGCACAGTTTAATGAGCAGAGCCAGATAACTCTCTGTGAATGACAGCTTCATTCCCTTCAAAAGATCTCTTTTCAAAGATGCAATTCAACAGAGGACTCTCAATCCAGACTGAGAATAGGGTTTGTTTACCTGCCAAGTACGTCTCACATCTGTTTCCCTTCTGTTGCTTTCTTGTTGTTAAAAAGCCCTGTTTTCACTATGGCAGGACATTGAAACTCAGGGAGTACTTTCAGCTATCTCCAAGAAACAAACAGATTCCTATAGAACAGAATTATAGTATGATTTGATTGACAGCATCGATTATGGCACGTACTTTGTCTAGCAGCTGCCAGCCAGCAGCATAAAGGACAGCTCACATTTCTCAGGACGAATAAGTTTAGATTGCTTTAATTTTTGTAACTTTAAAACAATTTTAATAATAAGAAATTCATGCATTTGCACCCATTCACACCCTTCTTCCACTAAAACTAAAACACTTTGATTAAAGGAATGCTTAACGAAGAGTTGAACATGAACTGTTCCATGTGTTTTTTTATATCTATCGTGAGAAAATATCCAAACAAATTGTCTACTGAAATTTAAGAATCAAGAAGCCTGAGGTCTGCTTGGGAAGTGAAACTTTGGCAAACATGTTGTCCCAGAAAGCTATAGAGATAATTCAGCCCACAAAGTCTAATTTGTTATATGTAAAGAAAACTAATTGCTGATAGGCCAGCAGAAACTACATGAAAGACTTGCAGAAGCTAGTGTGACGAAGATTGAAAGTTAGGAAACATGAATTCAAGTTCAGTTTTATCATTAATCATAACTATTATCAATGGCTTACTACATGCCGGGGTATTTATTAGTTAAGGCTCTGGTTGCAAGCAACTGAAACTGTCATTGCCTAAAGAGACTGTAATGGAATTGTATTAGATGCTTATCAACTCAATAGGAAGGATGGAGAAGCAGATTTCAAAATAGGTAAAAGCTATGGATAGGGCCAGGAAGTTAAAACTTCAGGAAGTATCCATTCAGTATGAGCAGATACCGATCATTTTCAATTTCATTGTCAATCTGCTTCATATTCAACTTGCAGATCAGATGAATATGCTCGACTTGTCTTAGGACACGTCCTGGGTTGGGGGAAGGTCAGGGACCACCCAAATACTTTCACCGAAGAAGAGAGAATTTCCCCAAAGGAATTCCAGTTGATGTTATGATGAGGAAATAAAAACAAAAACAACTATTTAAGTCCAATGCTTACTCCTTCACACATCCATCAATGAGATTTATTTTGTGATTAAAATTAAATAACATTATTCCAATAGCTTTCCATTTGACTTAGAATAATCCAAATTACTTATTAAGCATCCTCTCTAATTTTATCTTCCAGCATTTCCCTCTTTGCACACTGAACTTGAGACACACTGGGATTTTTGCTCCTCTGTAGAACATATCAGGCTTATCTCAGTCTTGGGCCTCTCTATCATTTCCTAGAATGTTTATTCTCCCTTACTTTTCATGAATTTCCTCTCTATCTGTTCCATTTCCTGGAATGTTTATTCTTCCTTTTCATGGATGAATCTTTCTTATCATTTAGACCTCAACTCAGATGTCCTCTACTCAAAGAGGTCTTCCTTGATCGCCCCACCCAAAATTAACCAGTGCCTTTCTATCATATCATATTATTTTTATTCACTGCTTTAAAAAACACATGCATCATCTATTTCCCCAACTAAATCATATGATTCCATGAGAGTAAGGAAGCTCTTTGAGTACTAGACAGTTTTTAGACATGCCAACACTCAGAACATATTCATTGGATGAACAATTCTCACAATAACCCTATGCAACATGCATTACTATTTCTAGTTTTAGAAGACAGTAGTGAATTTAATAAAAGTTAAGAAATTTACATGTTATGAATTTATGTGTGGCATAATTCAAAGTCAGATCTGTTTATCTGGATCCAAGGCCTGGATCTTTCATGCTAACATATATTCCTTCTCTACCTATGTGACTTGAGATGAGTCACTAGACAGAAAAATAATTTTCTAATTTTCTAGCTGCACAATCTTTTTTCTCTCTAAATAAAATTGTATGTACAATGTCAACAAATTGTTCATTTAATATGTTCAAAGATATACTTTTTATGTATTAAGAAATCAACTAGCGAAAATAATAAGGTTCTGACAAACATGCATTTTAATAACTTATTTTGATTGCATATGCTAAGAAAATTCCCATTTATGCATATACAGTGGCAAATAGTAAGCTTTTTAAAATTGACCTCCTTAAAATCTCAGGATACTAGTCTATCGAAGATATGACAGGAAAAGCTTTACTTCAATTGTACCTTGAGGGGAGTTAACACGGAAGCATATGCTCATGTAGTGTTGATCCTGAATGCATTAAAATCTTATGTATAACACCATCCATAGAGTGAGTTGTTTATTATCACATCTTCTAAAATATAGTTTTTACAAGCTATATATGTAAAGAAAAATTTATGGAATTCCTGAAACATCCTCAAGGAAATTACAATTTAAAATCAGTGGGCCAATTGTTATCCCGGATTACCTAAAATTCTCACACTCTGTAGGTAAATTCCATGTCTTTTGCTATAACTAAATTTACTTTGATAAAAGAACAAAAGAAGCAAGCCCAAAAGACCCAAAGTAATCTTAAAACAAGATGTAAATACTCAAGAGCAGCATCAAAGCAAATATGCTTTCAGAGAACTATGGTAGGGCAGTAACTAGTCTCAATTAATCACCATTATCTGCTTTAAAAAACAGAAAGCTAATAGCACCATTTATCAGAATAAGAGAGTACAAAGGAATAATCAAATGCATGATTTGTAAAGAAGCTGATGGAAATAATCTATTGATAGTAGATTAAAGCATATTGATATATATATATATGTAAAAGCTACCCCTAAAATACTAATAGGTGATGAAAGCAGACAGGTTAATGAAACAAACCAGGAAACAATGATACATTTGCTTGTTAAAATATCTTTCTTTCCTTATGGGTTCTATAAGTCACAAGCATTTATATAATCAAAAGCATTGGTGTAATATACTGGGGAAAATATTTAACTAAAAGCAAAATGTTGGACAAGTGAGTAAAATAAATAGAGTCAGAAAGGGATTAACCATGAAGCTATGAAAATTTAGGATTCAGAGCCCTTGTTGGCCTGGGGCCCAGGCAAGGCCCAATTTCTAGTTTTGTAGTAGCAATTTTTCATTCCTTTTTTTAATAACCACCTCCTCCCATTTTATAAGCTTCAGGGCCCACAAAACCTGAATCTGCCCCTGGTTTCAGTACTAGATTTTCAATAGTGAGAAAAATAGGTATAGTCATTAGTATTAGTGTGACTATGAAGTGGTGAGATGAATTTCATAACTTTCTTTCCCTTTTCTTTTTTAATCTTTCTGGTCTTTCATCTATGTATGTATGTATGTATGTATGTATGTATGTATGTATGTATGTATCTGTCATCTATCTATCTATCTATCTATCTATCTATCTATCTATCTATCATCACTTATTTATATATCATCATCTATCATCTCTTCTCTCAGTACTCTCTCTTACTTTTTCCCTCTCTCCCTCTTCTATGTCAGTCCTCTCTTTATCAATCTGTCTCATTCACACACTCTCTCAGTCTCTCACCTCTTCTGCCTGTTTCTCAATCTTTCTCTTCTCTTTCTGTCTCTCTGTGTCTCTGTTTCTGTTTCTCTCTCTGATGTTCCTCCCTACCTCACTCTCTCTCTTTCTCTCATATTTACACACTTACCATTCACCTCACCTTGACTAAACTTTAGACAGTAAAGTTATGTTTAAGGACCTAAGAGCCATCTCTTTGAAATGTAATCATCAAGAAAGACAGCTCCTATCTCCCAGACCCTGTGGGAGGGCGGGAGTTTAATCAGTACCAATTAGTAGACACAGGTGGCCTAATCACTCTGACCAACCTCCTGCCTATTCCACCAGCTCACCCCCAGGCTTAAAAATTCTCCTACCTTTTGTTTCAATGAATTAAGTTCAGTTTCTCTCCCCCATTGCTATGGTCTGGAATCAATTCATCATTACCAGTTTGGCTCCATCCATGAAATTTTCCTTTGACAACATAAACATACAACCTATTTCTATAATGCCACAGGTAAAGCATTTGGTTCTAGTGTATACCAATGTCTTTCTTTCCTCAGAGCTTCTAACTTTGTTCTTCTATGCTCCTCCGATTCAAGGACTTGGTGTGCTCACATAAATCTTACTTTCTTTGTCATTCCTAACTAAAAAACTTGCACTTCCATATCACTGCACCTTGTTTGTTTCTTATATAGCTTTCACCACAATTAGTAATTACTTTTTTTGTTGTTCATTTGTTTTATTGCCTGGTTCTTTCATTAGACTGTACAGTCTATGAGATCAGAGAGCATATCTGAATTGTTCACTGATTTTTTTATCCTCAGAACATAACACAGTGTGCTAACACATGGTATATACTCATTCAATATTTTAAAAATAAATAATTGAATAAAAGCTATCAACAGTATTTTTTAATAATGAATTATAGCCTCTATGGTCCACAAAAATTAGGAAGGTTCAATATTTCTTGGGGATTAGATTTATCAGAGAATTGGTACAATATGTGACATATATGGTAATTGTGGTGTGCTGATTACATGGTTCAGTCCTGAGGACATAAATGCCATCACTGAGAAAGGCATTCGGGGAAGGTTAAGGACCTCATTTTACTCTTCACCCCCAGTAGTCTGCTGCTTCCTCTCCCACCCACAGCTCAATGAGTATTAAGAAGGCAGGAAGAGAAAAGCATGGGATCTGCAGGCAGTGCAGTTCTGAAGCCAGGCCTGAAGAAGGCACTAACATCAGCAAGAATGTTTTTTTCAAGCTTATTTTGTTAGTTACAGTGAAAAATTTTTGTCTCCTTCCAAGTATAATCCAATTCCATTTCTCCCTCAGGGGAAGGCCCTGAGTATGGAGGACACTTTGCTCCAGAGTTTAATAACTACAGGCCATAATTCCTTTTAAAGTCAAACTGGCAAATTTTCTCCCAGAATTCTATGTTTGTTTTTATTGAAAATGGTAGAAATAGGCACTCATGCTTTTGTCATCCTCAAGGTAAGTCTACACTGATATCAGACAGGTATGAGCTTTGTATTGCAATAAAAAATTGGCTAATTTTAGTTTCATTTGGTAATATGTACTGGCAGCTGTTCTTATAAAACCATGACGAAAATGTATAAGTCACTTATAAATAGAAACGGTTATGTACATCTAAATATCCAATCTCAGCAGCCAGGGTCCCAAATATTTCTTTCAAACTTTTGGACTCTGTAAATATCTAAAAGTTCTTACAAGGAGAACAATGGTAAATGTGAAGCAAGAAGAATCACAATGCAGGAGCTTGAAAAAAGAGGATCCCCATTTAGGGGATCTGGGGGATATCACTGAGAAAAGACTCTATAGTTCATAGGGTGTGTAGTAAAAAACAAAACAATAGTTGTCAGGTAAACATGATAATGAGAGTTTAAAGAAAGCTGTTATTTGCCCTTTGATGGATAGAGAATGGATATTAACAAACAAGTATCAAGAAAGGAAAAGGCTGTACGTGATATTATTTAGACCAATCATTATGAAAAAGTTCAACATGTCCTACTTGATAACTAGTTCAGAGTCAGTTGTAAAGCAAGGGCAAAACTAAATAAATAGCAAAAGAAATAAGTGAGATACTTTCACAACACAAGTCTTCAGAATCCTTATGGAACGCGTGATTCTTATCATTGAGAAGATGATTATTATCTTGAGAACCATGGAAAGCAGGAGACATTTCTAGAGGGATTAGCAAAGGGCAAAAAAGCTATCTTTGGAAAAAAAAAAGAATAGTGACAGTAATAATTTAGAATGCTAACCCTAATTTCAGTCTTGGAAATGGCATGAAAACAAACTATAAGAAACCTTAAGGCACTAAGCACAACATTAGGAAAATCATACTATCCAGATCGCTTAAATTTTCTTCCTTAAAAAAGTAATGTAATGTACACAAAAAACACTGTATGTAATCCATATGAACTCAGATAAGTTATAGGGCTCTGTCAATTAACCATTTTTAGTAAGTTAAGAATATTTCAATATCATACATTGATTAGATGACTAAGTGACAGGGCACTGTCAAAGGTCTGAAAGATTTGTTGTTCAACCACAAAAAATAGTGACAACATCCCACTGGGATTAACACTGGTAACTTTTTAGAAAAATAGAGTATGTGAGAAAGATCTTTCATTTTGTCTACCAAAGTAGCCTGATGTGAATCAGTTAGTGAACACTAATAGAAAGAAATTAATGACCTTGACTCAAACTTCTTGGGCTCTCATTCCCACTGATATGATATTAGGCCTTATTCTTTACAAAATCACTCCCTAAATTTTTATTTGGTGTCTCACTCATGTTTGTGAACATTACTAAGTGAAAGAAGCCAGTCTGAAAGGCTATATACTGTATGATTCCAACTACATGACATTCTGGAAAAGACAAACCTATGGAAACAGTAAAAAGATCAGTGGTTATTAGGGGCTGAGGGAGGAGGAGGAGTGATGAAAAGATGGAACATGAACGATTTTTAGGGCAGTGAAACTACTCTTATGAAACTACTCTTATGGTGGATATATGTCATTATACATTTGTATAATACCAAGAATATCAATATTTGTACAATACCATAGAATGTACAATACCAAGAGTGAATCATAAGGTAACTATGGACTTGGGATGATTATGATATGTTAATGCATATTCATTAATTGTAACAAATGTACCACTCTGGTGGAAATGCTGATGGTGGGAAGGCTCTGTGTGTGGGGGTGAAGGAGGTATATGGGAAATCTCTATGCCATCCCCTCAATTTCACTGTGAACCTTAAACTACTCTAAAAATTAAAGTTTTTAAAAAAATACTAACCAATATACTTGGAAATATTCATAAAATATTACATTTAAAAAAGTAATGAATCAATTAGAACATCGTTGTTTTGTTAATGAAAGAACAGAGATTTAGATTCAAGGACCTGTCCACTGTTATCTGGCCAGTAGGTTGCTACCTGGCCTGGATTATAGTTTCTAGTTTCAGTCACTACACTGAGTTTTCTCTTCTAATGATACCTGGCCCGAGACTCACACCTGCGGTTCCCTGGAGATGAAAAGAACACATATTTCAGTGGTGGAAGTCTCTTACAATGGCACTTCTTAAATCATTCTACTGTGGTACTATTTAAGTTGACTCCATGGAAATGGGATAAAAATTAAGTACTTCAAGAAAAGGGGATGAGAAAAAAGTTTAATAACAGCTAACTTCAATATAGGGATGCGTTCTTGTAAAAATCTGACTGGTTTCCCCCATTCAAAGAGAATAAAACAAAGAAAATGAATGGATTTTGATTAAAGCAAGAGACTTGTTTCCTCATAAGAATTTAGATCATGCCTGGAGAATATTTAAATCCCTAAATAGGTTTCTGAGGGAAACCTGTAAAACTTTGGCCCAGGAAAAGTCCATAGGAGATAAACTGTGAAGGCACGTATTGGCCTGGGGGTGGAAGTTGACTCAAAAGCCTCTTGAATTGTTTTTTAGTTCTGTGATTTGATGATCAAATGTCATTCATCAGAAGGAGAAAATGAGGATGAGGTAGATGTCTGCATCCCTGAAGTTTAAAGCTAGCTGTTTTAACAGGAAAATAAAGATGTTATGATTCAGAGATATTTATGTTCAATTCGCACAGTTATACTGATCAGAATCCAGCTGGTCTCTTCAACAATCAGTGGAAAGTGGAGGCCCATATATAGGAAACATTACAATATGAGCTTTTCATAAGTCATGAGTCACATAAAAATATGAGTGATTGAGTTAGGCAAACATCTTCTCCATGTCTTTGTGTTTTAACAATTGAAGGCAGAAACTTATATTTTGCAACACAGGTGATTAAATAGGAAGAACCCTAATTTGATAGAAAATAACTGCTGTTGCAAAAGCTTCTTTAAGAGAAAGAGATGTTCAGGGTAAGGCTAATCAAGGGCAATCAGCAATTCTACAAGGACATACCAGAGACTTTTAATGGGCAGCTTTGTGTACTGTTAATCTAGGTGGGAGGCTAAGTAATGCTCAAATGTCAAATACTATGACATTTAGGATAGCTGCCTGGCAAAGTCAAGCCACAATAGTAACTTGATGGCACTATTAAGAAAAGATACTCTTTTTCCTTCTAATCCAATGCTAAACCACTCTTAATTTTTTTCAAAGTACATCGAATGAAAAATGTGCATTACTATTCATAAAATTAAACTAAACTGAAAACCAGCCAATTCTCAAGTGTTCATATTAAGGCTGTAATGTACTCTAAGGATATTGTTAATAAACTTTCAAAATATAGTCATGTCAGGGCCTTACATATCCTTTGGTTTTTGCATACATAGTTCTTTAAAACCCACACGAATACTATGTAGGACATTCTAAAAGGGTACTATCCTCACTCCAAATTGTTTAAAAAGTGTACATGAGCAGACATCCTCTCAATGCATTAAACCTAACATTATATCCATTTGAAAAGAGCAAAGGAAATGAAAATATTGCTTACAAAAGATCTTATTATATAATTTTGTCGGCTTGCTATTTCATAAAAGAAAGGAAACCATAATATTGGAGCACAGTAACATTAGCAAAATTATCGAGAATTTATCTAATCCTGATTTATATCTCAGATTTGAAGCTATGATTATAGGCTGCCCTTTGTGTTGCAGGATTTGCTTCTTTGAGAAAGCAGGAGCTGCTTCTGCTCTGAATCCTTGTCTGAAGACAAAGTAGCTGCTCTGGCAGATGGATGTTGTGGATACATATATTTTTTAAGTACTGCAAGAAATTTAATGGAGTAGAAGAAAGAGGATCACATGAAAACTTTCAATCTTTTTAGGAAAACAAGATACATAAGCAAAACAAAAAATGTAGTATGAGTGAATCACCTCTATTTTTACAACCAATATTTTATTTCTTTAGATAGAGAATTAGCAAACTAAACTGACTATAAAGAAAATACTAATGAACCAATTAAAATGTACATTTTTCATTTGAGAAGCAATTAATGAAAGTAATTGGCAAAATATCAATGAGATATAGTTCAATGAAATAGTATAAGTTTATTTATCCAAAATTATATACTTGAAATCTGAGCCTGTTTTCTCATGTAGGAAATGGGATAATAACGGTATCGACTACACAGAGCGTTCATGGAGACAAACGAATTACTAATAAGGTACTTATATACAATGCCTGGTATATAGCACATCTTAAGTAAGTGTTTTCCTGAGGAAATGGGCTTCTGATGGGGTTGAGAGGTACAGTGATTGAATGAGAACTGTCTGTGGAGTCCCATGCCTAGCTTTCTAGAAGCATGAATATTTGGTGAACCTCAAAGGGAATAAATTAATGTGCCAGAAGGAGTTGGGCTTACTCTTCTCATGCCCAATGTAGGTATTGGAGCACTATGACCATGAGCCCGAAAGGATCCTGAGCATTAGGACAGTGTCTAGATAGCTATGAAAGAACCTCTCTTAGGCCTTGGCATGATTTTTATCACTAGAACTCAGGCACAAAGACAAAGCAAGGGCGGTGTGTGCTTGATGGGAGAAGCCTGGGAATAACTGAGCCAGAATTTCCTGTCAAGCTACTGAAATAAAGGCCAAGAGTAGAAGTTATTTTAAAGATAATAAAAAAGGATGATATTTCTTGATTAACCATGTTGGTGGAATGAACTTCATATCCACTATAATCACTATTATTTTTATTATCCCCCCTCTTTCTCTAGTTAGCCACTGACTCTGATCTGCCCTTTCTAGAACCTCTGAGGCAGAGATCTTATGCTGAGGTCTAGGAGGCAGAGTTGGTGTCACGTTTCTAATATAGGTCAAATGACATAGAAAACACAAAAGTCTGGCATTTAAGTCATTGTTAAGTTCCATGATATTTGTTCTAAAGTAGTGCTTTCTGTCCTACATTTATTTTCTGATCAAAGAGAAGAATGAACACAGAGAGGAGTGCACGAAACCCCCAGGGATCTGGGGCGTAGCCCTAAGGTACTTACTTCAAACAAAACATTTCTTTGTAATCATCTATTATGTGTCATATACATGAATTTCACATTGTACTGCACGGAATATTCATGCTTGTTTAATGTGAAAAGAAAGTTCCTCCTTCATGTCTACTGCCCCAAATTTCCAAATAAAACTGGTATTCCAGGAAAATGTGCTTATCCTGTGGATTTTTGTACTGCTTAGCATCTGGCTGTAGGGTTTCCTTAACTGTAGTCTTACTCGGTTTGAGAAGCATGTTCTTTTTTTCCCTTAAATTGTTTCTTTAGATTATAGAAACAATGCATGCTAAAGTTCAACAAGCCGTACCAAATAAAAACAAAATAGAACACTCAAATGAAAAGTCACGGTCAATCCTGAGAAAAGTCCGTGATCTCCATGATCCAAGGAAAAGTCACAGTTGCCATTTTTGTATGAAATTATTTTTTAAATGTCTTTGTATATAATTCTTTGAGATTTTTTTCATATGTACAGATTCCTATAACCACCAATGTGATCAATCCCCAGAGCTGTTCTACTGCCACGAAGAAACTCCTTCATGTTGCCCCTTTGTAAGTCATCTCATCTCCTTTTCCCCATTACTCTGGCATATAATATCTAGCTCTATAATTGTGTCATTTCAAGAATCTCACAATATCCAGCTTTTATGAAATTGGTCTTTTTTCTTTCTTTCTTTTTTTTTTTTTACTCAGCAATATCCATCCAAGTGGTCGCAAGTATTGAAAGTTTGTTCCTTGTTATTGTTGAGTAGTAATGGCATACATGTACAATGGTTTAACTGTTCATCTACTAATAGATATTTGAATTGTTTCTGGGTTTTGACCATTATAAATAAAACTTATATGAACATGTATGTACAGACTTTTGTGTTAACATCGATTTCCTCTCTGTAAGGTAAATTCCCAGGAATACATTACTGTGTGTGCTAATTATATATTTACATTATTTTTAAAGAAACCGACGCACTCATTTCCAGAGGGGCTTAACCATTTTACATATCTGGCATACATAATCTCAATTTATAGGAGATCTATATCTTCACATCCTTGAGAACATTTGCTATTATCTTTTATCTTTTATTTTAGTGTAACAATATCTCATTGTGATTTTAATTTGCATTTTCCTAATGGCTAATAATGTTGAACGTCTTTTCATGCGCTTATATGCCATTTATATATAGTCTTTAGTGAAATAGCTAAGTCTTTCGACTATTATTCTATTAACAGGGCCATTCGCAGAATAAATTTTTTTAATTTTGATGAAATCCAAATTATCTGTTTTTTTACATATTTTTTTTTGTATTTTATTTAAAAAATCTTTACCGAACTCTAGGTAATACACATTTTCTCTACGTTCTTTTCTAAAAGTTTTATAGTTTTACTCTTTACATTTAGATCTATAACCCATTTTGAGCTAACATTTTGCTGTATTAGTTTTATATCAAGTTTAATTTTTTGGGTTACAGGTACCCAATTGTTCCAGCATCATTTGTTAAAAAGACTCTAATTCATTGTACTGTTTTGTATCTTTATCAAAAAATTAAAAGAAAACTATTTATAGTAGATATTTAGAAATATTTATGTGTATCTATTTCTGGGTTCAGAATCATGACTGTTATAAAACTATTTAGTTATTACTAATGTAAGTTGCATCTAGAAAACCACATTTTGTATAGCAATAGATTCAAAATAGTTTGCTTATTACTAGTCTATTTTTTAAATAAGAAAATCGTATACTTAAAAATATCTCAAAGACAATTTTGACCTGACTGTTCAAATCACAGAAGGACTTCTCTCAGTAACACTTTTAAGTAGCTAATTTTGTAACAAAATGTGATCTTATTTATTAAAAATTTCTTTGTGTTTTTCTCTATTTAAAAATATTGTATAAATTTGCAGTTTCATCAGCAGTGTATGAGGGTTCCTTTTTCTCTGCATCCTCTCCAACATTTGTTATTACTTGTCCTGTCGATTATAGCCATTCTAACAGGTGTGAGATGGTATCTCATTGTGGTTTTGATTTGCATTTCTCTAATAGCTAGTGATGTTGAGCATCTTTTCAAATATTGTTGGCCATTTGTATGTCCTCTAGGGAGAAGTGTCTGTTCAGGTCCTCTGCCTATTTTTTGATTGGATCACTTGTTTTTTTGTTGTCATTGAGTCGTATGAGTTCTTTGTATATTTTGGATATTAGGCCCTTATCGGAGGTGTTGCTTGCAAATATATTTTTCCCATTTGGATGGTTGTCTCTTTATCTTGTTGATGATTTCTTTTGCTGAGCAAAAGCTTTTTAGTTTGATGTAGTCCCATTCATTTATTTTAGCTTTTATCTCCCTTACCTTTGAGGTCAAATTCATAAAATCCTCTGTAAGTCCAAGGTCCTTGAGTTTAGTTCCTATGATTTCTTCTATGCATTTTATTGTTTCAGGTCTTATATTCAGGAAAACAGTATGGAGGTTCCTCAAAAAACTAAGAATTGATCTACCATATGATCCAGCAATCCCTCTACTGTGAATTATCCCAAAGACTTGAAAATTCATATTCAAAAAGACATTTGTACCCCGATGTTCATAGCAGCATTATTCACAGTGGGCAGGACATGGAAGCAACCGAAGCGTCCTACAATAGATGATTGGCTAAAGAAGCTGTGATACATGTATACAATGGGATATTACTCAGCCATAAGAAGAGATAAAATATTGCCATTTGCGACAAATGAATGGACCTCGAGATTATCATGCTTAGCCAAATAAGGCAGACAGAAAAAGTTGAAAATCACATGATATCACTTATATGTGGGATATAAACCTAAAAGCAACAAATGAACAGGAGAAAAAAACAGAGGCTCATAGATATGGACTATAGACTAGTAGTTACCAGAAGGTGGGGGGAGAGGAGAGGGAAGAGGTAGACAGGGTAAAATAAGTCAAATATGTAGTGACAGAAAGAAATCTAACTATGGGAGGTAAACACGCAATATAAAGATATATATGCCTTACTATTAAAGTATACAGCTAAAACTTACTGGATTTCGTTAACTAATATCACAAAATAAATAAATAAATAAATGAATGAATAAATAAATAAATAAATAGATAGATAGATAGATAGATAGATAGATAGATAAATAGCTTTAATAATAACAAACATTGTACAATGTTCACATATTACTTTTGCAAATGAGAAGTAATAAATATTTAAAAATAAATGATAGAATTTAGCTGGGAAAATGACCCTCTAAGTTAACACAAATATTAAGGTTAAAAATAAAATATAAATTACTTTGTAATTCTACTAATTTAGTAGAGTCCAGCTTTCATTCTTCATTCATTTCATTTATTTTCTCTGTCTCTCTCTCTCCCTCCCTCCCTCTCCCCTCTTTTCCTCCCCTTCTCTTCCTCTTTCTCTTTCTCTGTGTCTCCATGTCTCTGTCTCTGTCTCTGTCTCTCTCTCTTTCTCTCTCTCTCTCAAGTTGTATTGAACACCAACCATAATCAAAGCATTTTCCTTGTTTCTATAAGACAAAGATGCAAAGGCCTGATAGTTCTGATAAGTTGCAAATTAAATTGTTCCTTTACCCTAAATTCAGAATGTTTTTTTTATTCTTTCAAATCTTTAGTAGATAGAAGACAAGTATTTAAAACTACATTAGAAGGAAAGCATTGAAAGAACAAGTAGACACTACAGTTCTGTATGTAGCTATTAATGGCTGAGCATGGTTATCAAAGGATCATTTTAAAAATATTGAAATACCACATCCATATTACTTTCTGTTCAGCCTCCCTTAATAACTCTTAAATATTTGGATGTCCCTATTAGCTAGTGACTGTAATATCTACCTTCCATGAAGCAGCAAAAATTTGTTAATTGAATTAATATTGACTCATAATAAATTTTAATTGCTGCCTAACCTAATACAAAAACATTTTTCCATGTACTACATTACAATCATATACCAATAACTCCCATGGCTTTAATTTTTACAGTCTTCTCTTCCCCTACATGCATACACAAACAAACAAAACTAAAAAACACTAAAATGATGCCAGACGGTAGTAAACAGGTATCGTCCAAGTCTTGGAGTTATCACCTAAAGCACACTCTATAAGCATGAAACTCCTTTCGAGTCTTTTATTTCTTCCTAAAATTTAATGAGATTCTGTTTACTCTCCAGATGCAACAAGATATCCCTCTATGACCTTTTGCAAACTTTCTTAACTCTTTTTTTGGAATAGACAAGCTATATATTATCAATAAATTTTATAAATAAAATTAATGGATTATGACTTCAATGGAATTAATATTAATAGCAAACTACTACTATTATTATAACTATTACTAATCATAATCAGTTAACATTATTATCTTCATCTGTGCTGTTTTAAATTTATTATCCATTTTAATCTCCACAAAACTATTTATGGTAGGTATTTAGAAATTGGAAATTAAGTCTCAGTTTCTACATCTGACAAATGAGATAACAGCAGAATTTACCACATGGATTGTTATGAGATTAAATGAGATTGTGTATTAAAAGTGCTTATCTGAATGGCAAAATAGTAAGCCCTAAGTAGGTGTTCAGGATTTCACAAGTTCAGTAATGCTATGGCTTTGAATTTTTTTGCACTTGAGAACACATTTTAAAGTCAACACATTTTCTGCATGTAATTTTATTTAAGCCCATTAAATAGTAATTTTAGCATCAATCAGCTGAAAGCAATAAAAAAAATAGCTCTGAATTCAATGATTTTTTAAAATATTTTTTATTTTAATTATTATAATGAAATCTATGTGCATCTTTGTGCATGTGAGTAATATTTATTGTTTATAGGGAATGATTGTAAAAATTGAGAATCTAGTACAAGAACTTCACTTCCCTATTTGTCGGAGGTGGGAAGCTCCATTCACTGCAGTGAAAGGTACTGGGCAATTTCATTGATTGAGGCCACTATACATGTGCTCTCCTCTCTGTGCTTGTAGCCTGTTTATTCACAGGTGACTACAGGCTCTGCTTTGCCTTAAATGGCCTCCCAAACTGGCCTCTTGCCCTTGGTCAGCCTCCTTCCTAGCTGTATTCCACTTCCAAAAAGCTCAGTAAAACAAGAAAATACTATAGACACACTGTTGATTCACCAACAGGAATTCTAGCAAAGAGCACACATTCTTTTATTAGATAGACCTAAAGTTGAATCTGACACTCCGTCTGTGACCACAAGGAAACTATATAATTTATCTCAGTCTCAGTTTCCTTATAGATATAATGTGGATAATTCCTAACTCATAGAGTCGATGTGAAGATTAAATGAGATAAATTATACAAAGCTCTCAAACACAATGTCTGGTATATAATAAGCCCTTGGTAGCTGTTTTTTACTTATTAAAACAGGAAATAGCTCAACAGGGCATACTCTTCATGAAATACACAATATTTGAAAACATATTACACACTCTCTGAATGGAGGATAAAGTATTTATAAATACATGAAAATTGATTTGAAGTCAGAATAGTATTATTCCAACATACATCACACTGAAAGAAATAGAACAATGGTTATATTGGAATTCTATTGAGAGGAAAAAGGAAATCTACAAGTGAAAGATATCTTTTATTGCTGTATTCTTGACAAACTTTCTGACAAGCATCTAGTAAAAGGCTCCCTTTTGGTGGTTTATTTAAACTCAAATAGTGGATGTAACTGAGAAGAGTTTGGCTAATTTCTAAGCAGTTCAAAACAATTCAAGGAAAAAAAGACTCCATGGAATTCTTAATTTGTCTTCAGAGCATAAAGTCACAGGTTTTTGATGCTCATTATAAAAAATATATAAGGTAGTGAAAACATTTCAATAAAAAAATTTGTTTATTAAGTCATTCAGCACAGTAGTAGATGAAGTAATCACAAGGACATTTTAGTAATAGAATCATTTCTTCACATCATTATTTTCTTAGACAATGTAGCAATACGACCCTTTTCTATTCTTTTTTAAAGGGCAAATACAATGCATAGCAATAAAACAACCTAAGGAGTCCCTAAAAAAATACATCATAAATCATAAGACAAAAAACTAAAGGGAGCAAGGACCAATTTCTCATTATATACTGTTATTTAAATTGTATAATAAACAAAGAAAGTTCATATAAGTAGAAAAAGCAAGTTTTCAGCTGAGATAAATCTTTAACCAATGTAATAGTTATGCCTGGCTATTTTAAACTTTATCTCTATCACACACAAAAACTAAAATTTAAAACTTTAGATTTTAAAAATATGCTGACAACAGAGATAACCAGAAAAGGTGTTTTGGCAATCTAATAAAGGACAGGGGATAGAGACTTATTTCTATTTCATATGTTACCCATTATTTCAGTCATATGTTACTACTATTTATGTTACCAATCATTTTAGTTGTATGTTACTGCTATATTTTGCTATTCAGACTCACTTAAATCAACTCCTTATTGTTGTAATAATATTGTTCTGTGAAATACAACCCTGTGACAGTGACTTCTAAAGCACAGTGCAGACAGAACATTAGCCAAGAAAAGACACACTTCATAGTTATGAAGTCTCTATTCTCCATGGAAAGCAGCTAATAAAACAATTGGAGAAAAATACAACAACAAAAAATGTTGATAATAAATATATTCAGAAAAGACTTGACTTGTACAGCATTTGCCATTTTCTGAAGATATTATTCAATATCTAAAAGGATAATTATGAGGTATATAATAATAAATTATTTATACTTTACCAAACCTTTTTCAAAGTTTAACCATATTAATCATTGTGCAAATCACATATTGTATGTTGCTTCCCATAATTCTCACATAATAGACACATATCCGGACTGGTTTCTTAATTACAAATCCTCAACTCTTTCCACCGTACCACAAAGTTCACAGAAATAGGCCAACTTTAGCATCCCATTATTGTAAATGGTAGAACTTGCCTATATACTCACAATGGAATAACATGTTTAATTTTTTGCCAACCTTAGATGCTTTCTATGACTAATCACACATTTACCATCCTCTCTTCTTCCCCACAGGGTAGAGTTAGCGCGAATGCTGAATAAGTTACCAGGAAGGTGCAATTCTTCTCTACAACACGGTTCTAACTATACAAAAAGGAAGAGAAAGTGTTTCTGAAACGAATAGAGAGGAAAAGCTCTGCTTCTTCTAAGATACTGTCTATTAATGCTCTTCTCTTTGAAAAATGATAACTATAGAAATGACCAGTTTCCCATTTCTCGATTTCAAGGAAGTTCAAGGCAAAATTTGCAACAAAACTATGGCTCTCCACATGTCTGTGCTCTCTTGTTTAACCATGTCTTCTTATCCATATCTTTTCTTGGGCTTTACCTTTTAATGTGAATATTCCTAGTGTCAAATAAGTATTTTTACTGTAAGGTGTCTCAAATCTTATATTTGTGTGTAAATCCTACGTATATAGTCCAGTAAACATGAAAACCCTATCCTTATGTGATATTTCCAACCTCCCATGCCCAGCCCAACCAGAGTTGTACAATTCTGGGTTTCAGCAATGCAACAGTGATCCATTTCCAACTGGTGATACTGGAATCTAAAACATGCTGTCAGATCTTCTGTTGGCTGACTTTTAACTTCAGGCATTTGGTGAAATCTTTCCCTCCTTCCTTGCTTGACTTCTCATATAAAATGTTAGAGTGTAAGTCATTGAAATCAAAGAGGTTTTTCCCTAGAAAATAACCTCAAATAAATACTACGTATGATAAGAAAAAAAAACAAAACAAAACACTGTCACTAATTAAAGCATATCTTAGAGGAAGTTGTATGAGTAAAGGACCCACAAATGTTATTTAAATTATTATTATTTTCAAATGGCTCTACATAGTTAAAACATATCCTTTTATTTCTTCCTTAGAAAAAGGGACAACCAGAAGCAAACTCTCAGTAAGTGAGCATTTTCTCCACATTTAAACAAAACAAAACACTCTAAAAATAAATAAATAAAACAGCTAGAACTGGTCTTGCTGCTCCTGTTGATGAAATCCTTCCATTTGTTTCAGGTGAGAGATTTTATCAGAAGACATTTGATGGCAGAAAAAGACTTCTGCTGGGTGGATGTTGATGTCCAAGAACTTGCAAAATGAATTTAAAGATCTGCTCTAATCATAAGACAGAATTTCCATATGGTAATTTTATAAACCAAATGACAATCACTCTCCATCAGTGTTTCTCACAGAGAGCTTAGGAAATAGGAAAGCATAAGGTCAAAGAGACAAATGTTGTCTATTTGGAAATCCAGAATACCTCAGGGTTGTCAAGATGATGGGCCATGTAATGAAGGTTTATAATGAGCCCAATGACAGATTAAACCTACATTTTGCTTACGGTCCAAGGATAAATTGCTAGCAAATTCTATTGTTAGAAAACACACAGACGCAAACACCCAAACAAACAAAAAACACACACATCTCTTCCATTTTTTGGACCACAGAGCTCTGGATCTGTTTACAATATAATGGAAATTGTATAAAAATTAGGGCTGACAAGAAGGTCTGAGGTAAAATTTTGAGGGTTCTGGAAAATTAACAAAGATGAAGAGATATAAATTGTCCTGTATACATAACTATTTAAAAGCATGATGATAAAAGCATCCTAAACTCTGTCCAATTTATCATTACAATGATTCAATCAACATAATAGGAAAAAAATCCATATTCTCTCTGAAAATTAATTAAAGATGTTACTCATTTACCTTAATGCTCGAGGCCTTAGATAAGAAATGGTGCAGGTGAAAAACAAGTAGAGGGATTTGAGCCAATGCTTCCCACTGTTTCTGTAGAACACGCAAGGAGTTTCCACTGACTTCCATTATCTGTGGGATTGGGGAATTGTAGAGATTTCACAGCCTACACTCAGTCTACAGGTTATAAGCGCTGCCAGGAAACATTACAAACAAAATGTCTCCATCAGACATCAAGGAGTAGTAAGCATTCTGGCTTAACTATATTAAGGCGGGCAAAGAAAAATTTCAGCCAAGAATGAAAATTTCAAACTTTAAAAATTCAAAGAGAAATTTTCCCTGGGGAAAAAATGCATTCACTAATGTCTCCCCCTGCCTGTAGCTTCGTTCTCAGCTCTGTAAATTACTGGGCCCCTCTAGGTTGTCAAAGAAAATTTAAAATAAATTTAAACATTTATTATTTACATTTATTTGTAGCAAAAAGATGATAGAAACAATGACCCTACATAATTCTTGAGAGATTCATAGTTAAAAGAACAACTTAGACCTATTTCTGTAAGGATGCATAGACAAGAAAATACTAGAGAAAATAAAAAGTCTTAGCATTTTAAAAGAAGGAGATCATATAAACACTAAGAATAAATATTTCCCAGTGAAATAGAGGAACTGCAAGAAGCATGAGAGAACTTTATAAACAATCTAAATAGTAAACTGAAATAACAATAGAAAAACACAGGGACAGGCTGTGACTAACTAAGAAGAATCTAAAAACAGCTATAGCACTGAAAGTATGTTGCATATATTAACTAAGAAACCACAATAGAGGCAGTTACTGGAAAATCTGAAGTTTCCAAAGTATTAAAATTAATAAAGTAAGATATGAGATCAAGGATCAACAGAAAGAAAAAACTGAAGCTAGACCAAGAGAATTATGAGAAAATACAATAAAAAACATGGAAACTATATCAAAGAACTCCAATATACATGCAACAGGAAATTATACGATGGGAACATTGTCTCTGATTTGGAGAAAGAATTAAAGAGGGGCACAAAGAACTTGGCAGACTCAATGCAAAAGGACCTTTACCTGGATATGGTGAAATTTGAAATTTAAACAGTGTAGAAAAAACACTATGAGGACCTAGAGCAGAAAAAAAAAAAAAAGATAAAAAAAATATATGTAACCTAAAAAGAAAATAGAATTAGATGAAAACCAATCTTCTCAGTTCCTCTGTAGAAAATAATGGAGCAACGTTTGCAAACTTCTGAGATGAAAAGCGGTATGACTCAGGTAATGTACACCCAGTAAAGGTATGATTCATTTTAAAGGGGAAAAGGCATATTCAGATCTGCAGCATTCATTCTATATACTATTCATGTGTCTTGATAAATTTATGAATGAAATCCACTTGGAAAGTTATTCCAACCAATCAGTCAATGAGACCAAAGGCTCAAGAAAGGGAAGATACCATGTAGAATGATGGGAAAACAAATCTATTATAGAGTCTCATATTGTACTCTGATATTAGTTAAATCCTTGATGCCTATATTGTACACTCAATTGCTGATCTGGTGTTTGAGACTAATTTATATACAAAGACATAATTTCTGAGGTAGATGTATGTGTAAAAAAAAGAACAAAACTTTCAAATTATTTCAATAATACATGGGAAATGGGAAGGTATTGACTTCCTAAAATATTATTCTTACTCAAAGAAGACTCTATTGATACATTTTCATTTTTGAAATTGATAAAGGAAGAATACGTGTGTGTGTATGTATGTGTATATATATGTGTGTGTATATATACATATATATGTATATATATGTGTATGTGTGTGTATATATATATGCGTGTGTGTGTGTGTGTGTGTGTGTGTTTTAATGGTAATGGTATTTAGAACAGAATTAGAATGTAAAATCTCCAAGTCATGGGACTGGTAGGAGAGTGGCTGAATGCCACAGAAGACCAAGAACACTTGACTATTATAGAAAAGTTAGTATATTAAAATAAGGAAATCCTAAGAAGTCACAACAATAGATAACATAAAATTAGAAAAGAATAACAAGCTCAAAACATCAATTATCACAATACAGGTGACTAGCTTACAAATAATTTCAGTTTATGATTAAAAGAAAATTTTAGCTCTTTGATATTAATAAGACTTACACCTAAAAGAAAATAATATTTCGTAAAGGATAAAAATATAGATGTGAAAAGTATATATTAGGCAAATGAAAAGTAAAAGTGAGCAATATTAATATCAGAAAATGACTCACAAGTAAGATTTTTATATTCTACTGTTAAAACCTATAAGTCATAATACAGAGGTAAGCTATAAATCTTAATGCACATGGCAGAAACATAAAAAAAAATAAAAGCTATTTAGAAGCTATATGTCTAGAAAAACACAAAAGTTAAAATTCCTTGAGGAATTGTTTAACATACAGTTTTAAGTCAAATAGATCAACTATTGAAAACATAACTAGAGATACAGAGTATCCGATAAGTTTGAATTAGTACTATATATTGAAACTTGGACACTATAAACAATGGTTATACATTTTTTCCATATATAAATAGCGTATTTAGAAAATAATTACATTAAGCCTAAACAATCAGTAATTACTAATAAAATTTAATACTAATACTAATAGTAACAAAAGAATAAGTAATTAGCAATACTTTAAAATTATTACTTAATCCTCATGTGGGTGATAATATCAAAATAAAAATTTAGGACTCTAAAAAATGAACCCTAATGAAAATTGATTTGCCAAAGTGGTACACAAAGGAAAAAAATATAATTTTAAATACATTTATGTTTAAATAAAAAAATTAATACCTCAACAAAGCATTCATTATATTTAAGAATATGATTGCAGCATTATTTGTGGTGGCCAATTCATAAATATAACTGAGGCGTCCTTCAATAGATGATTGGATAAAAAAGATGTGGTCTATAAGAAAAGATAAAATACTGCCATTTGTGACAACATAGATGAATCTTGAGAATATTGTGCTAAGCAAAATAAGTCAGACAGAAAATTTGAGAACCATACAATTTAACTCATGTGGGATATAAAACTGAAAGCAAAAAATGAACAAGACAGACAAACAAACAAACACTAGACACATACAACAGTTCAGTGGTTACCAGAGGGAAAGGGGAATGGGAAGCAGTAGAACAAGGTAAAGGGAGTTAAATATATGGCGATGAAAGGAGATTTGATTTTGGGTAATGAACACACGATGTTATATTTGTCTGATGTATTATAGAATTGTACACATGAAACCTATGTAATTTTATTAAAAAAAAGTCTCCTCAATAAATTTAATTAAAAACACAAAATGACAATGAAATACTTTAAAATATTTTCAAGAAGAAATAAAGATAATAATTATATAAATAGATTAAACATAGATAAAATAGACAAACATAGATATGATAAACTCCAATAAGTGGTTCTTTAAGAGGACAGTAAAATAGACAACATTCATAATACTAATTAAGAAAGAAAATGTTTAAACACAAATCGTTCAAAAGGGAGAAGCAAAATACACTAATTGAAAATTTCAAACTTTGATAGAATACATTCAATATTTGCTAATCGATATAAAAATCTGAAAAATTCTGTTAGCCATGAAAATTTTAAATTATAAAAGTCAGAAAGTTCCAGTTTAAAACACCAATGATACAAATAAACATTATAAAAAATAAAGAAAACTCAAAAACTAAAAGAAAATTAGGTAAAGTCTCATTTAATTTTTTAGATGAGCTTTGTAAAACTACAAGCCTACAGTAATCAAAACGGCATGGTATTGGCATAAAAACAGATACATTGACAAATGAAACAGAATAGAGAGCCCTGAAATAAATCTACACATATGCACCCACTTAATATATGACAAAGGAGGCAAGGATATGCAATGGGATAAAGACAGTCTCTTCAATAAATAGTGCTGAGAAAATTAGACAGATACATGCAAAACAAACAAACAAACAAAAACAAAAAAACTGAACCACCTTCTTACACCGTATACAAGAATAGACTAAAAATGGATTAAAGACTTAAATGTAAGACCTGAAACCATAAAACTTCTAGAAGAAAACATAGGCAGTAAACTCCCTGATGTTGCTAACAGTAATTTCTTTTCAGATATATCTCCTCAGGTAAGGGAAACAAAAGTAAAAATAAACAAATGGGACTACATAAAACTAAAAAGTTTTTGTACGGCAAAGGAAACCATCAACAAAATAAAAAGACAACCGACTAGGAGAAAATATTCGCTTATGATACATCTGATTGGAGGTTAATATCCAAAATATATAAAGAACTCATACAACTCAACAACAAAAAAAAATCTAATTAAAAAATAGGCAGAAGACCTGAACACACATTTCTCTAAAGAGGAAATACAGATGGCCAATAGACATGAAAATATGTTCAAGGTCACTAATCATCAGAGAAACACAAATTAAAACCACAATGCAGTATCATCTCACACATATCAGAATAGCTATCATCAATAAATCAAAGAACAACAAGTATTGCCGAGGATGTGGAGAAAAGGGAATTCTCATACACCATTAATGGGATAGCAAATTGGTACAGCCGCTGTGGAAAACGGTCTGGAGGTTTCTCAAAAACTTGAAAGTAGATATACCTTTTGGCCCAGCAATTGCACTTCTGGTTATTTATCCAAAGAAAACCCAAACGCTAATTAGTAAAGATCTATGCACCCTTATGGTTCATAGCAGCACAATTTACAATAGCCAAGACGTGAAAGCAACCTAAATGCCCATCAACAGATGAATGGATAAAGAAATTATGATTTATATATACAATGGGCTATTACTCAGCCATTAAAAAAATGAAATCTTACCATTTGCAATGACATGGTTGAACCTAGAGATTATTATGCTCAGTGAAATAAGTCAGACAGAGAAAGATAAATACTGTATGATTTTATTTATATGCAGAATCTAAGGAACAAAAAGAACAAACTAATCAAAAACATATAGAGGACAACCTGGTGACAGCCAGAGGGGAGGAGAACTGGGGGACTGGGAGAATGGGGTGAAGGTTTAAAGAAGTGGGGAGCATGGCATAGAGAATGCAGTTAGCACTAATATAATGGCTAGGTGGAGAGCCAGAGGAGAGAAAGAACAATTAGGGGGATTGTTTTAAAAACTATATAAATGTCTAACCAATGGACTGTATACTTGAAACTAATAAAATAAATAAATAAATAAATAAATAAATAAATAAATAAATACATGTAGAAGTTCAAGGCAAATTTAATTATTTTAGAGCAAGGGGAAACAAGGTTTTTTTTGTAATAGGTCAGATAATAAATTTAACAATAGTTAAATTTTTAAACACGTTCATCCATATTAATTATTATTATTAAATAATCTTAAGAAAATATATTTGAAAAATTTTCTTCATAATAAAAGCAAAAAATATAAATACTTTACTAAACTTAAGAAATGTGTAAGATATGTAAATTTTTAAATGTGTAAGGAACTTTAAAAGAAATACATTAACAGACATAACAACTGTTCATGAAAAATCACTCAATTTTGCACAGAGGTCTCTTTCAAAATTAATCCATAAATGTACTATTCAATTGCAGCTAAGATCTTAAAGGCATTTTAATGAAGAGAGGAGGTGCTGAGAAAAGTAACTTTACAGATCAAATACGTAAGAATAAATGAGATTATTCAAGAACAGATTAATAAAATGAGTTGCAGGAGTGGTTGGACCTATGTTATTACATGTTAAAATCAGTTGCAAAAGAAAAATATTAAGTAGTCATAGTATTGAAGTCACTATAGACAGAGATTTGTGGAAAAGAATATAAAATTCAAAGACTTAACCAAATGGACATAAACAATTCTTTATATGGTCAAAGTGACATTCAAAACAAGTGTGGAAAGATTAAATTTTTAGTAAATATTGTTGGGGCCACCTGCTAATATAGTTTATAAAACTTTCTGGGAGAAAATTGGCAATATAAAAAGAGTTTCTAATATGTGTATTCCTTAAAGTAATTTCACTTTAAGGATATCTTCTAGGGAAATAATGAGATAACTGCTTGATTATAGTAACTTTCATTACCTATTGTGTTGCAGCAGAAAAAATTCAAAATACTCTAATGTCCAAAAATTAAAATTAATTAAATAAAATATAATATAACCAAAAAGTAAAATATTATGTAAGAATTAAAGTTTTTAATGAATATATGTGTATATGTACACACACACATATTCAGGTCTGTATAGATCTATGTGTATATATATATGCACATCTACACGTACATGTATTTACACATACATATATCTATGTACATATACATAGAAACATAGCCTATGCATGTGTGTATACACACACACACACATACCTAAGTTCGTAGATATAGTTAGACTTGGATGTATATGTGTATATATGCATTTCTAATATACATATCTATATACATTATACATATACATACATATTTATATATATATACATATAAGTCTATATTTCTGTATGTAGATGAGTGTATTTATATACACACACATACATACATTTGGAAATATATCTGCAATATATGGTTTATGTGATTAAGTGAATAATGCAGACTATAAAATGGTATTAAACCATTTTTGTAGAAACAAATAATGAAACAAATATATTACTCATTGATCTATAATCAGTAAAAAAAGAGTCATAATATATGTACACACATATTGATGTTGTTTATTCCTGAATGGTGAGATTAGAGATTGTTTTTATTTTTTTTGTTTTGAGTGAAATTTGTTCGCATTTTCCTTTATTCTCAGGGAGGAAAAAAAAGGCCATTCAATTTAAAAATATATAAAATGCTTCTCTGCCTTTTGGCTAAGATCGAGTGGAAAAATAAATAAATAAGTGGCACTGATATCTATTTTCCAAAAGAAAGATACTTTAAAAAATACAGATAGTTTCATCCAATAAAGACTCAAGGATTTATCAGTTAAGTTTGCAATCCAAGTTTCCTTATGTCTTCTTGCTCAACATTTGATGTAGGTAACTTCAGAATATAGTATACTTAGTTTAGAAAATATTTTGCCTCCACAATTCCCAAAGTGTGTATTAATTAGTACACATCGACCTGCTGGACCAGAAGGACCTATTCAAGTACAGGGTAACACAGCAGCCTAATATCAAACCATCAGGCTTAGATCTAGTAGTACTACAGTTAAACCTGATCATGATTAATTATAGTCTTCTAAAATTTCATCACAAAATTGGAGCATTTTGAAGGATGACTTTTAAAAGGAAACAATGCTTGAATGAAGCCCTCATTTGCATTGAACTCGCATTTAAGTTTTTTCCAATACTTTTTCACCACAACTAAGCCCTCTTGACTCTCATTGTTATAATAAAAGCACTAATATGACATATACACATGAATTTCCAGACATTATTCATTAAGTATAAAATTTGAATCCTTCTGGGATTCTTAAGAGTTTGCTAATTGTTTAATGGTGACAAAGGGAAAGGATTAGTTAAAATGAATGTTCCCTAAACAAAAATAGCAAAAGACTTCATATAAACAATACTCTATAATACATATATCATGACAAAAATCACAATTAAATATTATAATTTATTTGACAAAGAAAAATATTAATAGAAAACAGCTTCTTTAGACAAAAAAATTGTCATTAAATAACTTCAAAAACTTCTTTCACAGTTGTCTGATTTATCAGAGTAACTTTTGTATATGCAAAATATAAACTTCATTTTTTTTCCAAGGGAAAACCAGATGTTTCATTTTACAACATGTTAACCTATAGTTACATTTAAAAGAATAAAGAATAAAAATCTCCACAAGGGTTTTATACAAGTCATAACTTAGTAATAACTTAGCAAAAATATTAAATATTATAGTTTATTGGGTATAAAAAATTACTAATTGCTACCATTAAGATTCTTTCAATTTAAGAGACAATGACTAGATAGGAGCATTACAATGAGTAGATAGCACATTATTATAGGCTCTCAGATAAGTCATTTGAGTGAAAGACAGAAATATGAATTTCAACCTTCTTAATATACATCCTGAAAACTAAGCTCCATCATCACCTATCCACCCATCCATTTATCTATCCATCCAATATTTACTTAGAGTCTGTTTTGAGCCAGACATTGAGTTATTTACTGAAGACAAGGTCCCTTCTGTCATTGAACTTAGTCAAATTCATGGATTCTTGGTTAGATGTTAAAATAAGCTAGGTTACTAGGTTTTGAAAATCTCAGTCCCCAGATCCCACTCTGCGATAAGAATAAGAATAATAAATAAGAATCTCCTGAGTGCCATCCAGGCATCAATATTGTTTTTTAAAGGTATGCAATAACTCCAATGTTCATCCACCTCTGAGAACCACTAGAGTGAAAAACTAGATACTGACCGAGTAAATGTCCTGACCACCGAGTGTTACTATTGAGAAGTGTGAAGTCCCCTGCCATCTCAAAACTGTTTCTGCTTTATGTCATCCCTCTCTTAAGGTAGCTAAATATTTCCTTTTATGGAAATAATCTATTCAAAGGATATAGAGATAAAATATGACACTGATCCTAAACATAATGTATTATAATATACATATTTTTAAGGCTCTAAATAGATAAATCATAGAATTACAGGTATAGTGAAATAAACTGGGATTGTAATTTGAAAAAGAAATCTTTTCACAAAAAGGCACATATTAATCAGAACAATAAGTTCTGATTAAAATTAAGATACATTAGGTTTTTTCAATTATGTAGGCTTTTTCTTTCAAGAGTGATAGTACATAGTGCTTATCTCATAGATTTAGGAAATACAAGAATGTCCCATGTTGATGTTTATTATTATTATTAATTTTATTTTATTTTATTGTAAATATGTAAATAAGTTTAGCTTATTACTTTAGAAATATAAGGCAAATATTACATGGTTCCATAAACCATGGAACCATAAGGCAAATATTACATGGAACCATAAACCATGGAACCATGTAATTTCACAAATACTACCTAGGATTCTAAAATGCATATGAAAATGATTGTGTATTGGCTTTAGAAGTTCTAAAACTTCAGAAATCTAAATGCAATTTTACTTTAAATTTTTTCAAGTCACAAATACAGAAATCTTCAAACAGTAATATTTACAGTGAAATGTCAAAATTCCTGCTCAAGACAAACAGGAATGAGTTTCTAAACATTTTTAAAGCTTTTTTTGTTACTTTAAATACCCTTGATCCTCAATACAATAAAGTGACACCATAAAAAATTTATCCCCTCGTTTGATCAACTAGCAAACAAGTTTAAGAGTTTCTTACAGCTGTCTTTTGAAAAAATTGCCCTACCATATATCAATTAATATGGAAAACTCTTTTAAAACAAGTCCACATTTATCATCTCCTAGTTCACAATAAACATGATGCATGGTATGTTGTTGTCAGCAGCTAAATGCAGCCAAATAGACTCTAATGAAATCATGTAGAAAATGAAATTTCAACTGAAATTTGAACAGCATCCTATTTTGCATTGTTGTATTTGTACTGCAAACTGAAACCATTTGATATGCAGCAGTTCCTACCACGATTTAACTCACATCATAAGAGAAATGTGCTAACTTATTGATGGTGTCAAAAGACCTACTGGAGAAATGCTGAAGCTACCTCTAATAGAAAGAGAAATTAATTCCAACTTTAGTCCAAAAGACACTGATCTTTTAAACACATCAGTCTAATGGATAGACATTACAATTCTACTTGCCTGTCTTTATATTTCATCTACTTTTTTTTCTCATTGCTCCAGGATTCATTACAAATCTCAAACTCCAAATATATCTCTGTATGTGTATATGTGTGGATATGTGTTTTGGAACAGTTATCTTTTCCAAGAGAACATTTGGCCCCTAAAGTAAACCACTGAATGATTTTGCATTCTCTGCTAAATGTATTAGACTCCAGCTTAAAAAGTTCATCTGTTTCTACTTTTGAGGTAACAGAAATTTTACTGAGAAGAATTAAGTGAAGATGGGTCTGAAAAATTATATGTAGTTCCTTTCTCCCCTTCCCCTCCTCCCTCTAGCAGATGGATGGGGGAAGTCCCTGGAGACTTTTGTGTACTTCTGTGGAGATTGGAAGACTCCAGGAGGGTTCTTAGTGAAGGATGGAAACCCTAGGCTAAGAAAGATTAGGTTTTTGTAGTTTCAGTATGTAATACTTGCACTGCACTCTTGGGAACTGCTGCCTGCACAAAGGCATGTGCATGTGAGCATGAAGAGGAAACATCTATTACTAGAGCTTTAATTTATTGTCACAAGCATGAGTACCATTATGCAACACAAGTGTGCAAGAAAACCTTACTGGTCAAGTGAAATTGGCCCAACAGAGAGTGATAAATATGGACTGAGAGATTATGTGGTAGAAAGCAGATTTGCAGAAAATTACAATGGTGTTTATAGCATAGAGACGTTTAATCATTTCTAGTGTCTGTAAAGAGCTATTGATTTAGTGATAGATTATGGAATTATCTCTAAAAGAAAGCAATCAATTGTAAATCACTCATCCATGCCTTTGTTAAAGTGTCTTAACTATTGTACATCTGTCACAAAGAAATTTATTTCTGGCTAATATAAACTAAATATGTATGCATCAAAGTAGTCCAATGGCACTACAGATTTATAGGTTAAAAAAATTATTAAATATAGTTCCAAACAGGGTTCATTTATCAATCATTTCTCTTTATATCCTTTGAAAGACACAGACTTCCAGATCTTTAGACCCAGACTCAATCACATTATGAACACCTACTACATATAAGATACTTTAATATGTAAGTCCTCAATCTGTACCACTCACTTATTAGATATTGTTCTTCTTTTACAACTATAAAAACTGTGAAAAAGCTGAATAAGAACTTTATGGCTACTCAATTGGTTGGTGGCAGCAAGGACCAAATCTCAGGTCTGTTTTATCATAAAATTGGTGCTTTTAACCACTATACTACACAGTTGTTTTTTCGTGAAAAACAATTTGGGGTCAGACAAGAACTTCCACAATCAAAAGCAAAATCTTAGAGTTTTAGGAAAATTTAGAAATCACTTATCCAATGTCTTAGCATTTGAGTTATCCCTTGTACCACATCTCTAAGTATTACCCAGTCTCTGCCCGAATAATTCCAAAGACAGGTGGTCACTGCTCCACAGTTAGACAGTTTTTTTTTTTTTTATTTGAAGGAAGGACATACCATGTCCATTTATTAGAAGACTCAATATTTCCAGCAACAACAAACAAAGGGAAAAAAAAACAACCCTATGTATTTCTAAATTTTACTACTTCCAAATTTGACCTACAAACTCGTTGCAGTAATAATTACTATGTTGACAGATGCTTAGAATTATCAAACCAATTTTAAAAATACAAAACAAAATGAAACAAAACAAGAATAGCTAAGGACAATGGTAGATTAAATCAAAAATAGCTGGAGCATTTTTCTGACCAGATTTTAAACTATAACATTTTGGGCCATGTGAACACACACACACACACACACACACACACGCACACAAAACAAAACAAAACAAAAACTCTGATCATAACAAATGTGAGAATGGACTCAGAAATAGCTTTACTCATCAGAAAGCTCATCTTTCTATTGAGCTAAAATCATTTTATCAGTAACTCTCACTATTGAATCCCATTTCTAACCTCTAGAGAAATACTGGCTAAGTTTACTTCCTCTTTCACTCAGTGATGACATTATTTCTTGAAACAAAAATATAGCATGAGGGTATCAAAATTGCTCCAAGAATTTGAAAAGTGCTGTACATGAACTTCAAAGTCAAATTATATTTAATTGTTTAAATATACATATCTAGGATCCTATGCAATTGATTTCTCCAAGTGAATATGGCACTGATGCATTTTGTCAGAGTACGTCATTTGTTGTCATCTATTCCAGAAGCAGAGATTTTGCTTAGCACTTGGTATGATGATTAGCTAAAACAGATGGAGTATATTAAGACTTCTAAGGTATGATTGTTTCAAGCTTGGAAAGCGAGTTGAGCTTAGTTATCCCATGTCTTTTAAATTAACCATCTGTAAAATGGGAACGATTGGAAAATACAGCCTTTTACTGGATAAACCTCTAGAATACTTTCAGCATCAAAAGTTAAGCAAAATATAATCAATATATTACTTGAGGGCAGCTACACCTTGGTCTTTTCTGGGATGCAATTTTGTCATATGATATATATTATGATTAATTTAGTAGAGCAAATATTCAGTGTTAGAAACACTACACATCTCAGATTTGTTTTTTTCTCATATAACAAATGTTGACTCCAAAATATGATCTTAAATTTGTTGTTTTAAAAGCAAACCATCTCTTTGATTGTAAACAATTATACCCATTTAATAAAAGCATGAACTGGGGTACAGATAGTCATATGGCAACATTTTCACTTTAGATAATGAGCAAATAAACTGCAGAAGTATAGTAGATATTATTTCAATCAATAATGAGGTACCATTTTCTTGTATTCCGTAGCACCACTTATAGAACTTTTTCATCAGTACTAATTATAACTTCATGTTAATGTTTTTAAAAAGACAACAGGTGGAAAAGTATGGGGAACCTCTTGTGGAGCAAGGATTCTACAAATTTAGTGCAAAAGTTTTTCATTTACTGTTCCCAGCATCTAGTAGAAAATCAATACATACTAGTTATACCAATTAAATAAATTAATTAACTCAATTAAACAAATTAAATTTTAAAGAGTGTATATGCACTCCTTGGACACCAAAAGATAACTTAATTAAAGCCTTTAAAATTTATAAATATTTTTATTAATGTTTTAAACTCAAGTAATTTCATAAAAAATAGATTCAGAGTAATTTATTTCTCTCTCCATCTAGAGATTATTAAAACCACATCAAATCATTTTCTTTTTTCAGTTTGAAAAATGGAATAGTGATAACTCTAATAACAAAAGTTATTGAGCTCTTACTTTGTGCTAGGCACTATTTTTAATTTAATTCCTATAAAAACCTTATGAAGAAGGTATTATTATTATCTTTAATTTTACATGAGAAAACTGAGGCAGAGTCATAACTGCTTCAGAGTTATAACCACAAAGTGGATTCTAATTCAGGAAGCCTGGCTCCAGGGTTCGCCTCAGCCACAAAGCAATATCTCCTGTCATACATTACAGTGTCTCACTTGTTGCAGACTCTAAATCATTATTTTTCAACTAATCAGTTATAAGTGGAAATAAGAGTTCATCAGATACTGTGCCCTAGATGTGATGTGTTGACATGTAGTTAAGCTCTTTTTCATGCGTTTCAGTATGAGAGCACTTTAGCTAAGTAGCTTAGAATTCAAAAATGCACCTTGTAGTTCTCACTCTGACAGGGGAGAGAGATGTAGTAGTCGGGCCATAACCCCTGGATCAGATATATGGGCCATAGGCAGGAAATTCAATCTCTCTGTCCTTCAGTTTCCTCATTTATAAAGTGAGATGATGATGAAAGTGGTGGTAGTAGTGGTACCCACGCCAGGGGTTGATATGAAGATTATATGATGGACATAATAGTAAACACTCTACAGATCTTAGCTATTTTGTCATTAGTACAGCTCAGCTCCTTTACCTGACTCCCTTCTTAGTACACAAGTAGTCAAGTACACAAGGCCAGGAAATCTTTTTAGTCATTTAAAAAAGATGTTATTTGGGCTGATTTGCCTGTCTTGTAAAGGTTGAATACAAAATTGCTGCTAAAGGGGAATCTGTGTGAGTCTGTTCATTCTCATTAGACATTGTCAAGGCTTGCTAATTCCAGATTGTTCTGAGACATCAGGGAGAGTGAGGAGAATCACAGAATGCAAATTTGCATGTGCTAGGTGCCCTTGAAAATCAGCAATTTGGTTGCCTATTTCTTACACCTAACCCAAAACTCTGCTTCCGAAAGCATTGCCTACAGAGAGGACATCGTGGTTTGGGGTAGGGGGTGAGCAAACTGCTCTCTGCCATGGAATATTTGGGATAACTGGGAAACAAGAGCCCCAGATCTTTGTGGCACAGAGAGCTAGTCCCAGTTGCCTTATTCTTTCATCCCAGTCCTCACAGGATGCACACAACAAATAGATTCTGGGACAAGTTGTCCAGAGGATATTATACTCTCTCTAAGGAATACCTCTTTCCATATAGCATAATTTCTGGATCAAATTAACATTAACTTTCTTAATTGCCAAATATAAAACAAACAAAAATAAAACATTGGTCTGAGAGTAATAACCTCCTTCCCCAACCCACATGCTTGATCTCACCCTGGCTCTGAAATTACAAAACTATATGAAACAGTTAATTTTCCAACTATATTCTCTGTATGATCAGAAATATATTTTTAGCATGATGCTCTTTTCATCTTAATCACTACCATTTATGTGGCAGAATGCAAATAGATTTATGGAGCATGCCACAAAATTAATATTTAAAAGAGAAAAGAACAAGCACTTGCTTCCCCACGCCCCAAATCCCTTTAGAATCCACAGAGAAAAAAGGCACAATGAATACACAATGCATATTCTTATAAAATGAAGATGTTGAGACACTGAACTTTTTCATCACAGGCAGTGGAGCCATGCATAACACTTAAATGCTTGACTCTGCAGACATGCTTCTCTCTTACAATCAATGTCCCATATGGTGATGACCTTTCAAGATCAGTCCCCAAGCATCAGTTCACATTAGGATCTAGGGCAGTGAGTTGTGGCTGCTGGCGTATGGCTGTAGAAATCTCAGTGTGACTTCTGCTATCACTTGCTACTTATGTGAAATGAGGTTATTTAATCTTTCTGAACTTCAGTAAGATCATGTATAAAGTATGTACTTTTCCCCTACGGTTCTAGAAAATAAGAGAGTATAGTTGTAACCTACTTAGCACAAAACTTAACACATGATATAAGCTCACAAAATGGTACTTATTTATACAACCACCAAATTGTGCATACGATTTTTTATTTTAACTACACCTAGCTACTAAGTAGGGTGATGTTTTGTTTTCCCATTTTAAGTAAAGAATGAATTTCAAGGCTGAATTTCAGTCGCTAGAGCACTATTATTCCAGACAAACTGTACATTAAAATAATTCCTGTTATTGTCTCCGTGATCAATTTCTGAGATTTCTGTTCTATGTTCATTAGATGTCTTCGAGGTCTACGTTATTTTTGTGTATATTTAAGCAGATCGACACTTTTAAATATTTCATTATATAATAATTAGCATATAATTGCTTATTATGTATAATTATATATTATATATTATATTAATATATTATATCAATGTGTCACATATTACATAATAATTTATTATATAATAATTAGCATGTAATAATCAGCTTCCTCTCCTATAAAGAATTTGAATTTATGAATTTGGCTCCCAAGCCTAAGACCTGAAAGTAAGTTCAACATTATATGATGTGCCCTTTGAATTTCTTTGGTATAAGCAGGAAACTCCTCTACAGAAACCCCTCTACATGCCTACATATATGACCAATTTTATCTACAATAATGTGTTATGCAATATGTGTTAGTATTTTTGTTAAACTATTATTCACATTAGACAAAGATTTACAACAATATATTTTTTGCAAAGCAGTTAGCACAATGTTCAGCATTAGGTAAGTGCTAAGAAATGTTTTTCTCTTTTCTTCTTTTCCAAAAGCAGATCTTTTGTATTGCATAACCTATGCCTGTCTCCTTGCTTTGTGCTTTTCTTCTAGCCCTATGAACACTATGTTCCTAGCATTGTCTTTATCTCTAAGTAGGAGATGTTTTTGGAGTTGCCTTTTTGGTCAAGAAAGTTGAGAAGAGAAAAGATTTGCTGTAATTATGTTCATTAGGTACAAAAATGTGAAGTATTTTCTGAGTAAATAAAAATAGCCATGACTCCTGATGGTCAAGTAAGTCACCAGGAGCAACATTGCCCACTTTACTTATGTTCTATCTTAAAATAGTAGTAATTCTAAGCTCTCCGAGAGACTGAAATATAAAGTGAGCTATAAAATGCAGACTCCCTCTGAAGATGACTCTTTGAGACATTTTACATAATTAGATGTTATAGTCTACTCTATGAAAGCAAAGAATATGTTGTAAGTGATTGACTAGAAATACGTTTTCGGCAAGAATTTGGTTTTGTTTCAGATGCTGTTTGATCTGAGTACCATCTACTGCTATTGCTTTATTCTTTCTCTATATTGTTTTCTAACTGAGATACAAGGTAAGATGAATACCACAGTCAAAATGGCACCATGCTGCTGAAGCTGACATCAAGCACTTTTGGTGGTCCTCAGAAAATAGCATCACTTTGTTCTGTTTAATGTCTAAGATGTGCAATATGCCAAGGCACCTGCCATTTTATACAACTCTCTAATCTTCCTCTTTATTAGCTGTCTGGCAACATCATCACACTGGCTGCTTGGTTTAAATCTTGTTCACTCTTTAATATAAAAAGACAAGAGAATGTCCCTGAAGATATAAACTTAGTCTCTCATACTGTAGACAGTTATTTTATTTTCAGTGTAATTTTCCTTGGAACAAAAATTCTTTTATATTTCCACAGGAAAAGAGACTATCTTTTTGCCTCCTTAGTAAATATTTTGCATTACAATTGTCCAGATGTTCAAGATGCCTACTGAAGCTTTCTCTGTTTAACAACTAATCCTTTAGATCCATTGTTTAAATGGCACATGCTATAGTATATATTCTCATTCATTTACTTATTTATTTTGTTCATTCAAATAACATTTATTGGGTTCTTGCTATGAGTCACACACTATGTTAGGTACTGTGAATACCAAAAAGAATAGAATGCTTTTATTTGAGAAAACAAGTAGAGAAGATAAATTCACAAAGATAAAAATTATAACACAACATATTGAATGTTATGATAGAAGTATGAGCTAGATGTCCTGGGAACATAGTAGTGTGACTGTCTAAGGTTGAACAGGGCAGCGTGAGAAGATTTCACAGAGAAGGAGATGATATTTGAGTTCAGTGTAGGAATATTCTTAGCAGAAGGAATGAAAAATGTTTAGTGTGGCTGGACAGGGGAGATCAGTCAGGGAAGGTCAGGATTGAAGATCAGAAATGTCATGAATTAGAATGTAAAAAAAATAATTGGAATTAATTAATTAGAATTAATTGCCTAGGATAATTTATATTGGATGGCCAATATAAATATAGCTAAAAGATAAGTTAGGTTTGGGCTGCAGAGGCAGTCCCTGTCTTCAAACAGGATATATAGCAAGACAAGAAGGGCCATTACCAGAGGGAAAATCTGCAACATCCTATGAAACAAAAACCCTGGAGTCATACTCATGTCCTAAAATGGGCCTCCTACTGGCTTGAGTGAGACTTGATTAGAGGTAGCAGGTGAGGACAAGGAGGGCAGTTGAAGGGACCTGGAAGAGCGCTAAGCTGGGGAGGTGGGGAGATGAGGCCCTAAGAAGTGAAGAGTGGATTGGGTAAGGTCTCTTCAACGGTTTGGGGGTTTACCCTTCTCTTTCAAAGTTAAAGAATAAGGACAAGATCTAGGAAGTTCAAAGTTTCTACGTCATGGGTCTTTTTTGTTTCTCGCCTCCTCTTTTTTCTTATGTGAAATGTACCTAGTATGAGACTAGTCCCCAGGCCTTAGAGGAAGAAGAAAGAGAGATAGGAATAGTGTCCCCTGGCAGAGGATATGTGCAAGTCAGGGTCTGCTTGTCGTGACTAGGAAAGCATGGATTCCATAGTAAAAGTGAGCCCTGAGTCAATCCTTTCCCAGGAGAGCTGCACTGCTTTCAAACAAGATGTCGGAACATTATCCTTACTGTTTATAGGGTCTTTGAACTTTTTCACCATGTTAAATCTGTGGTCGAATGTGGCTAAGATTGTTATTATTCTACTTTTTACATTTTTCTTACCGCTTAAAGCTGTCAAAAAGCCCGTTGCTTCCTCTTATAATCTCTGAAGCTACTATATAACAACCACAGCCTGCTTCCCTGGTGGTCTTTGCATTTCTGGAGTAGAAATAGGACATAGCATCATTTAGTCTATAGGAAAGAAGAATCTGGAACACGACCTGGTTGACTTCCTAATGTTAGTATTCCCTTTATATTTCACCCCTTTTATGTGATCCTCAGCCTGTGTGTGAAAGACTACCATAGAGGAACTCACAAGTTACCTGCACCTTGGGACAGCTATGGTTTATAGCAAAGTTCCTCCTTACATATGTTTCCTTGACCCTTCTTGCTTCTATTATCACTTGGAACTGTAGGCTTAATCACATCTCTCTTCCACATGAGACTCCTCCAAATATTTGAAAACAGCTAACACAGTTCTTGGTTCCTTAAAGAGAAAAATAGAAATGAATGTTGGAGGACTCACTGCCTAGTATCACACATTAAACTGGGACCATTCACCTAAAATATCTCCTGTATGAAGAGAATCAAAACAAAACCCAATAAGTAAGCAAAGAAACAAGAAAAAAAACATTAAAAGAGTGAATGATTTTCTCAAGGTAAGTGACAAAGCCAGAATTTAAAGCTGGAGTGAATTATAAAATTGTTTATATTAAAAAATACATTTAAATCTAGCTCTTATTTTTTATCAAGGAAAATAGCTTCATAGTTTAAAAAACCAGGTAATGTTAAAATAATATAGTAATAATATGCTGCTAATAATAATCAGCTGTCTCACCACATAATTCACCTAGAAGTCAATCCATTTCTTTGTCCACTATGCATACTGCCTTTGCCGTACTCTTCTATTAATAGCATAACTTTGAGTCTATCATCATCCTCATTGCTGTACATGTATCTACTTATACATGTACTGATAGATATACAGAATGTATCTGACTGGGACAAGATTTACTAATATTTCTACAATCTGCTTTAGTTTTTAATTTTTTTCCCACTGGAAAACCTTGAAAATGTGTCAAAATGATCTGTGAAAGAATTAAGTGAATATTGGAACTTCTCTTTAATTAATAATCTTCTAATCCACGATTCTTTGTATGACACTCAATACAGAAGCAGGGCAAAATAGGTTATTTATAGCCTTCTAAATTTGTAGTTTTCAAATCTAAACACCATTCTCTCAGTGTGAATATATTAAATAGCTCTGACATGGAAATAAGAGCCATATCCTATTTTCAAATACCAGGAAGGACAAAAGGAAATTAGATTTAAAATCTGTAATAAAAAGAAAATTAGTTTTCTTATTTGTAATTTTCTGTATTTAAAAAAAAATGTGTCCATTCATTCTGATATTTAGCCTCTGGGACCTCCTTGCTATCTGTCCAAAGATATTCATATTTTCAACAGGCATTTTTTACCCTCACCAGTGCCTCTAGTGGTTTACATTGTAAATCATTAAGCCCAAGTCATCCCAGCTAATAAAATTGCTTAAATGTTTCTTTTCTGACCACTTTCCCTTCACTCATATCCTAAAATATACATACATGCAAGCATACACTATTTAAATGAGTTCATTTTTGACATGTTCTTTCACCAATCCTGTGGCAGAGCTGGCAAACAACAAAAAACAAAACAATCAAACCAAAACCCAAACTCAACTACATTGGTTTATTTTTTGGTCACCTTGAGTGATTTCTGAGTCTTCTTACAAATAAAGTCAATAGAATTCATTGAGCTGAGAGAGGTAGGGGTTCAGTGTTCTTTACAAGGTTTAGAATCAAAATAAACTGCACAATATTTATTTGAAAACATAAATGTAGTAACAATATGAAGAAATAGCAGCCATGAGCTCTACCCTTATGAAACTACCCTCATGATATAGTATGGGAAGTAAGACAATTTAAGAAATTCTGAACAATAGAAGAGATAAATAATTTTAGGTAACAGGATAGTATAGAATTCAGTGTTTCAGAAATAGTTTCCATCCCAATAATCCCAATAAAACACCTTTCTATCTTCATCAAACAATCTCGGGTGGCCTATGGTAAGGAAGGAGTTAAGCAATGTAATTGTGGTCCCCATTTAATCACTAGTGAACTCCATGGCTTTGGACAGTTTGTTTAACCTCAGTGGGCTTGACTTTCATTATTTAAAGAAAAAAAAATCTAAATAAATAATGTTTGAAGTATTTTTTTAGATATAAAAATCTGTAACTGTGATTCTCTTTTATGAGAGGGGCATAAGTATACCTACAGTGGCTAACACAAGCCATCAGAAACATCTACATAGAGTGTATATATATATAATATATATATATATTATATATATATATTACATATATATATTACATATATATATGAAATAAACCTAGTGTGAGAGTCATCTATCTATCTATTATCTATCTATATCTATCTATATAGAGAGAACACACTCATGGAACCACTGTAGGGATAGACTGGGTATGACAGGCAGGTTCAAAAGTGGGCCACTTCTATTAACTATTTAAGTATTTCTCGGAGTTAAGTTTGGAGCCATCAATAATTTTTTCTTCTAATTTCTCTTTAGCACTGTACTTTGGCAGGATCTGCGATAATTAAGATTTCTCATTAACCTGTGGAATCCAGTGTGAAAACATACTTCCATTTCAGTCCAGTCATGTTTCAGATTCCTATAGATGAGAATCCTTGTCATTGCAGAGCTGCACTACCCCTTCCTTCCGGTGTATTTATATATCAATTTGGTTTTGAATCTTGCTACTTCAGAGACTAGATTAAGAATTTTAAAAATAATAGTGAATGTCAATTCTAAATGAAAAAAAAAGATTTTTTAGTATGATCCTGCTTTGCTTGGATTATGATATACCTGGCAATTGCTATGACATCAAATTACAAGTGTTGTTTTCTTTGGATCTGAGAGGGTTCTTTCCCTATAGAAAGTCTAAGTTTGACTTGTTTACCTACTTGCCAGAACAAATGTTAAAATGAGTTCAGAGGCTTGTACGTGAACCTGGTAAATCTTCCCTCCTTGCACCATCAATCTAGTAAACTTGGGAGTACCAGTTGCCTGACTCAGGAAAGTCAAACAAAACGAGATCTTTTCACTCAGACCCCTTGCCTTTGGGTTCACTGTGAGCTCCAGCACCAAGAGGCTGCTGCTAGATGGACTTTGCATATTGATGACTTGGTCTGAGGTCACTGGCCAGTCTCAGTTGAGGGAAAACTGGTTTTCCTCATCTATTCTGATACACATAACTCTACAGATCTCACCAAGAAGAAGCTCTAGTTCTATCCCTGTATATTGCTTTTTCACTCTGCCCTTCAGATTTCCTATCACTCTTATAAACATGGAAGAAAGACTTCCAACCTTTCCTGAAGGTTTCCTCTCTTCCACAATCCTGCAGCCTCCCCTCCATCTGTCAGGCCTAACATCACCATGACTGAGGGGGCTCTCGGCACACAAAGGCACAGACAATGTCAGTTACTGTCTGAGCAAGATTTAAAAGTTGGCACCAAACCTCTCTGTACACTGATGCCCTCCTTGCTGTTGATTTCCTTCTCTTCCCCTCAGTAATCACTCAAATTGTTTATTTCCCTCACCTTAGTGATATTAATCAAAATTTTACATTTAGAAAAAAAGTAGATGCAGTTTGCTACAATAAGATGTCTCAAGTTGATAGACAAGTTGATAGATATAGGTTATCTATATTTTCACATGGAACAAATCTTACCATATAATGAATCATCTCTGATAGTGAAATATTAAAGGTCAAGTCCATGAGAGAAGCTTATTTCAGAGATGCTGTCTGCCTTTAATAATAATGCTTTATAATAACAACAATATTAGCAAAGTAATAATAATAGCAACAATCTTTATGTCATTTCTGTAATATGCCAAATGATTTATAATACATCATGTCATTTTTTTTTCCAACAACTTTTGAGGCAAGCGCTCTTATTTCTCTCCTTTTACAACTGAGGAAATCAAGGATTGGTGATGTTAATAAGCTGGCTCAACAAATAAACTGTAGTTGAGTAAAAAAGATTCAAACTCTGTCATTCTGATTCTAGAGCCCAATTGCTCAACCACTGCCTCCCAGTATTATAATTAAATAGATTTATGGCTAAGATAATTTGGACTATTTTAGAATATATTGGTTAAATTAAACTAGATTGGCAGACAGACACTAGAGCCCCTTCCAAATTCTGATAGTCATGTTTCTAAAAACACCTCTGATAGCAGAATTTCTTGTTGAGGACCTCAAGACTTTATTTTGTAAAAATGTGTTAGGGGAAATCAAAGATAGTAAAAAAATTAAGAAAGCCTTTTACAAATAAGTATACTAATGTTTATTAAAATAAAACAATAAAACATCTTCCCAAATTAAAAGGACATTTACCCATCTTAAGTTAGTATAAGGAATACTCTGCTATTAATTTCCATTTACTAACCCTTGCTCGGCAAAACAAGTCAGTTTATGCCTCCATGAAGGTTACTTCAGTCCACCACTGATATTCTTATAGAGAGCCATTTCATGTGTGTCTGGAATGCTTTGCTTTTTTAAAACAAAACAAAACAAAACACTTACAGTAGTAACAAACCTGTTCTTGGTCAGAAAGTCTTAAGATTGCTTACAAGGAACAGCGAAAGGAGATCTTTCCACTAGAATTTTGAGGAAGACCAACAACCGATATTATTGATTACTATGTATAGATATACTACTAAATTATGTGGTAATGCTGTATATATATCTATATATAGTAATACATATCACGAAACAGTGAAAGACATGACACGGTTTATTATTATATAGATATGAGTCCTTTCCTTATTATCACACTGATGATTTCCTTTTTGCCTCAGTTATTTGGGAGTAGGAATAACTGAACACATATTAACAGAGCAATGTTGTGCAAACATGGCCCGTTTATCATATAGAGCAAATTAAATTGAAGACCTGTAATAACTAGTAAAGATTTATTATCAGAGATAACAAGAAAGATTGGAAACAGATGTGGGATTGGGAAGATGGTGAAGGTTAGTCAAAAAAAAGTATGAATAGAGAAAAATCAGATGACGGTGTCTTGCGTGTGTGTAATAAGTATTCCCTGAAAAAAAAAATGAGTGGAGGATAGATGGAATGATGGCTGGATACATGGAATGATGAATGGATGAATGCAAGGGGTGAAAAAATATTGAATATTTCCAACTTCACAAATTTGCCAAGAAGTGAATCAGATATTATATTAGATTGTTATATTGCATTCTGTACAATCTATGTTGTACTTTTCCATTCATGAGGGAGGAAAATAAAAACATAATGTCCTCTAATCACTGCCTGTGAAAAGCTAAGGGCATAGTTTGCTCTTCTTTCATACTGTTTCATATTAATGAGAGATTTTAAAACATCATGAAAAGTACCAACCTTGAAAGCTGCATTTTGTTTTGCTCATCTCACCTAAAAAATTAAAAGACAGGGAAAAAAGAAAATTTAAGTGAAACCCGATTAAGGCAACACAGTTAAAAGAGCATTAAAACAAACAAACAAACAAACAAACAAAAACAAAAATCTTTTACACATTTCCCTTGACAAAGGAGACACATTTAACTGTGGAGAGAAAAATATCCTGATAAAACTTCTTCCCCTAAATTGTTTTTTAAATATTTTGTGCTTTTTGTATTTTGTGATAATTTGGTTTTCAAATTTTACTGGAGGCACAGCAATTATGAATAGCAGTAAGTAGAAGCACAGAGGTGATGTTTAATAAAAGTGAGAAAACTAAATTATATATAAGAAAAACTTTATAGGCAGCACTTAATAAACCCATGGAAATTTACAATCATAAGTTATTTCAGTAAATTTAGACAAGAGTATTTTAAGAGGCTCTTATAATATATTGTCAGGTTCTGTATTTCTACTTTTAAATGTTGATTAGAACACTGGCTTTTGCTTCTTCTCCCTCCTTGCTCCCCCAATAATCTGTGCTCCCTTACAAACCAAGTGATTATTGTGTTGTTTATAATAACTGTTCTACATTCCTTATGGAAATTGTAATTACGATGCTGAATATTCAAACTGCAAGCCACTTTTCTCAGGGAAATTGTAATTATGGTAATGTAGTATTTACCCAACCAAAGTTTTCTAGTCATTGTTCTCTTTGAAAAATGAGGAGGTCAGAAAAAAACACTGAAAATATCCTGTTTGGATCTCTGATATGTATTATGGAAAAGCATAATAAAAGCTAATATTTGCTATATGGCAGGTATGACACAATTAGGCTGACATGTATATGGTGAAATGCATGTATGTTTTACATACAGGTATATGAATTACATATGTTTCTTATTTAACCTACATACCAACCCCATAAGGTTAGTAATATTATCCCAATTTAATAAGGCTCATATAGATTGAGTAATTTATCTAATATCACACAACTAGTAAATAGTAGAGTCAAGGTTTAAACTTATGTCTGTCAGGCTTGAAAATCAATTCATAAGCTCAACATCAAAGGCCTCAATTTCAATTCACTGGCACCAGTGCATGTTTGGTGAGCTGACTGAACAATAATCTCTGTTTTCCAAAACCAATGGTTTTGCAATCCTTATGCAGTGCGGTCTGCTCCCTGGCAGACATTCACTCAGCTGTGACCCTTATTCTCAATTATGGAATTCCTACCATCATCCCTGAGAGCAGAATAAAACCTCTGCTCATAGTAAACTTTGATGCCATCTTTTTGGAGGGCAATTTGGCATTATTAATTAAGATTAAAATTTGTCATGTCCTCTCACCCAGTGGTTCATCTTCTAGAATTTATGTTAGAAGAGCATTCATAACAGCATTGTTTTAAATAGCAAAGACCTATACAAGCAGCCCAAATGTCCACCAAATACTTCATGGTACAATAAAATACTAAAGTTATTAAAAATCATGGATTCATAACATGAGTTCTAGAAAAATACCCATAAAACACTGTTAAGTTAAAACAGCATGTTGCAAAACAGTATGCATAATATAATCCTGATTTGGTTAAAATATATGCATTTTTATGTAAATGAAACTTTTTATTTTGCATAGAAAAATACCTAGAAGAATAGATACCAAATGTTTAAAGTAGTTATCATCTAGTAATCGGTTGAGAAGGGAACTTCATCCATTATAAATAAATACTCAGCGCATGAAATGTTTATAGCAAATATGCTTTTTTCTCTTTTCTTTTTCTCTTTTTTCTTTTTCTTTTTACTTATTTTTCTTTCTTTCTTTTTTTTTTTTTTTTTTTTTTTTTTTTTTTTTTTGGTAAATAGAAACAATTTTTTTAAAGTGTGAAAGAAAGAATCAAGAATACCTAAAAATAAACACAAAAGGCATACCATTTCAAAAAGAAAAGAAACAAAACCAAATAAAATCCAAAATCAGTCACTGAAAAATCTTACTAGGTGAGCCCCCAGATAGGATGAAAAGGCACCTCATCTGCCCGACTTACTTCTACTTTGCCAGATCTCTACAATTCAGATAAAGATGGAAGCTCTGTCTTTTTCTCCTTAGCTCAGCAGTGATTATTTAGTATTTTTTTCAATATTAAAAAGCCATGATTGAGTATCTAAAATGTATGAGTTCAATATAGACTTTAAAAAAATCCAATCACTCTGCAAAATAGGTATTTTTACTTTAATTTTATAAATGAGGAAAATGAGGCTAGCAGAAGTAATTTATTTACCCAATTATTCCAAGTTGGCCTGTGTTCTTCTAACTTGGCAAATTGGCAAGTATTGATCAAAAACAAAAACAAAAACAAACAAAAAAAGAAATGAAAAAAGGCAAGAATCATGCAAATCAAAATCACAATGAGATATCACCTCACACCAGTAAGAATGATTATTATCAATAAGACAGATAATAACAAGTGTTAGTGAGGCTGTGGGGAAAAACAATCCCTCATACATTGCTGGGGGGAATGTAAATTGGTACTGCCACTATGGAAAACAGTATGGAGGTTCCTCAAAAAGTTAAGTATAAAATTACCACATGACCCAGGAATCCCTCTTCTGGGTATCTACCTCAAAATTTTGAAAACATTTATCTATAAAGGTATATGCACTCTGATATTCACTGCAGCATTATTCATGGTGGCCAAGACACGGAAACAACCGAAAAGTCCTTTGATAAATGATTGGATAAGGAAGATGTTGTACATATATACAATGGCATATTACTCAGCCATATGAAAAGATGAAATATTGCCATTGGAGACAACATGGGTGGATCTTGAGATTATCATGCTAAACAAAATAAGTCAGACTGAAAAAGTTGTGAACCATATGATTTCACTCATATATGGGACCAAAATCAACAAACAAACAGAGCAAACAAATAAATGAAAAATCTTAGACACAGACAACAGTAAAGTGGTTACCAGAGAGAAAGGGAGGAGAAAAGATAGATAAAGGTAAAGAAGGTCAAATATATGGTGATGGATTTGGCTTTGGGTGGCGAACATATAGTGCAATATACAGATGATGTATTATAGAATTGTACACTGAAATCTATGTAATTTTATTAACAAATATTGCCTCAATAAATTTAATTTAAAAAAGGCAAGAACAAAACTATATAAATTAGTGAGTTTATGGTAGAGTACACTCTAGCCATTGGCTTACTGTCTTATGCAGCTTGAGAACAACTTCTAAGATCTGTTCTTAGTCATTCTCTCAGCTTCACTATTTTTCTGGCCTCAGTGAAGAATATGTGCTTATTGTTCCCACAGATTTAGGCTCTGTGGATATTCTGCTCAAGTAGTTCTATTCTCCCCCTACATTTATCTTTTAAGCTTGAGAATGACCTTCCCTTCATTCTTTCAGTAGAACCCATCTATTTCATATATGTTACATACTAAATATTTCTGTTTATGCATATGTGGAACAGTTGATGGACTGTCCAACCTGATACCAACAAGGACAAATACCGAGCCTCAGTTTCAGCACTATCCCTTGGAAAGATTAACCAGCCACTTGATGAAAAACCGATTGTGACATTGGACTTCTTTTGCCTTTGAAGAAGCAGTGATTCATTTTGACTAGAACTGGAATAATTCCAAATAAGGGCTTGCTTATCTGCACACAAAGTTTGTTCAGTACCATGATTTGAGGGCCTACAGAATGTTTGGTTCATCATATAACACTGCATGATATCATCTCAGACCTGGAAATACTTTGAAATTCAGCAGTGGGTGCATAATCATGGGATCCTCTCATCCTGATACACACTACATGACCCAAAAGCTTTTGGTATGATAGACTGACCAGACTTTCGAAGGTGCAGCTGAAGTTACAGCTTGAAAATAATGTCTTGCAATGGTGCGGTGCCATCCAAAGTATGTGGTAAACACTATAAATCAATGCCCATTCTTCAGTACTGCATCACCAATAGATAGATTACATAGGTCTAGGAACCAAGAGGCAGGAAGTAGGAGTGGTTGAACTTAGCATCACATCACTCCCAGTGGCCTAAGTGAGGGATAAGTGCTTACTGTTCCCACGTATTTAGGCTCTGTGGATCCGGAGATCCTGGTTTTCAGAGGAGAATGCTTCCATGAGGGAACGAAGTAAGAAGCTCATTAAACTTTAAGATATGTCTTACGTCTAATCACTTTGGGCCCCTTGTGCCAGGAGACTGGTATCAAGGAGAGTACTCACCATACTGAAAGGAATAACTCAATGATCATCAGGAGAAGGTAGGGCTGCTGTCATACAATGAGGTAGGGAAGAATTTCCATTATTCAGGTGATTCGTGAGGAATTTCTTAGTATTTTCCTATCTATTTTTAATACTAAATGGACAAGTGCAGCAGCCCTGCCCTAAGAACAGTGAGGAGAATTTCAGACCCTTCAGTAAGGATCTGTGCCACCCCACAAGGTAAATCACATAGATCAGTAGAAGATGAGGGAATTCTAGAATGGGTATTAGAGAGAGCAGACAGCAGAGAAACAGTATCAGTTGTGCTATTGAGACTAACTGTACTGGGAGGTGCTGTGTTTCCATTAATCTTCCTGTAGAGATTTTGTCAAGAAAGATGACCTACTAGAATCCTGAAGAAGCTTTTCCCAGATGAAATAAACTAATTATATGAAACAAGAAGAAACAAGTGTCACAAAGAGTGGAGATACTAGATACCGCAGGACATTACGCAGATCCTCTTCAGGACAAGACACTCATTCCTCCAGCTGCCCGAAGTGTTGGCTCCTAATGGCTCACAGCTGACTCCTCTGGGAATTTTCTTCCTTCCAACCAAGAGAACTGCCCTACCCAAGATTATTCACCCTCCCACAGGCAGCTCACATCTAATGGCTGATCAATGTAGGGGTACAAAGGTCAGGCCAGCTGTTCTCTATTTGAGACATCTATAATGATATTGATCTCAAGCACACTCCTCAACAAGCTTCCTGTATAAAAACCTCCATCTCAGAGTCTGTTTCTCACAAAAACTGACCTGAAGCAAAATTATAAAATTCAGAAGACATGCAGCTGAAAAACGAACATTGATGTGATTGACTCGAGTCCATATTCTATTCATTACATGTTCCTGTATACCAAAAAGAATAGTTTATTCTAATTTTCAACATATATTTTTGTTTAGTCAGTAAACAGTCAGTAATGATATGCTTAAACCTATAAGTCAGTAAACGTTCTTCAATGTTACACAGTATCTGTGATTATACTGAAACATTAATATATTTATAATTCTTCAAATTCAGACTAAGGTAAATTAATAGATAAATACACACATGCATACTAATTTATAATGTATATACATACTCTAAAACATATCTCAAGACTAACTTCAAAGTTAGTTTGACCAAAATCCATAATTATACTAGCCTATTTTCAACAAACAAAATCATACTTTTAATCATGCCATTTTCTAGAAAAAATTCAAGATCTCTCTGTTTCAGAAAACTTAAAAGATTAGTTACAGAATAAGGACTTACTTTTCTACTGTAAATGTAAGAATTTTATCAGGCATGAAATGTATTCAGAACAATTTATGATCCAGTAAAATATTACTTCTGGTAGTCTTTAAAATCAGAAGATATAAGATATCTAATTTTACCCAATTTTGAGAGAATAAAGTTAGGATTTGACAACAAGTGAAAAGTTCAACTCAGTGGTCACCATCTCTCTGTAGTCTCTTGTCTAGAAATCACTGTACCTCTAAATGTTGTTTTGCAAAAAAATTCTGCATCACCAATTCCTTTATTTCATTTATCAAATCTTAACTCTGAATCAAATCATTATACTCTTGTATTTAAATGCATGTGTCATCATTGATTTAGTCATGTTATCCAACCATTATACTGTATTAAGGGCTTAACATGATAAACACAAGGTGTTAGATGCAATAAGTGTCTCTAACCTGGCCACAGTGAGGCAGAAAATGGTTGTTACATATCATGAAAGAGCCTACTAGCTTCAGTTCTATCTTTTGCCTTCAGTTGTGAACAAAAGGTTATTTGCACTATTTTTGGGGAGAGATTTTTTTAAGACATTCTCAAACATCAGAGAGATGTGAAAGGTTTCAACTTGTGAAAACTGGGCTAGAAACTGCCCCACAAAAGATGCATTATACATCCCACATGGAGATATGAGTCAATAAAGCAAAGCAAGGAGCACAGAAAACACTTCAAATAGAGCATGAAAGTGATAGGACTTTTCACCAAGAAATAGTAGGTTTTGCACAGTATAATCTACTTAGTGAGCTTTAAGTTAAAGACTCTTCCAGACCTCCAGAATCACCTTTAGCAGACTGTTGTTCACCTACTGGTGGAACTGTACAGTCAGGCTTCCTAAATTTATTCTGGGGTCATTTATTACTTTAAAACAGAGTCATTAACATGTAAACCTATGAACTTTAGAAAGAGCACAATAGAGATTTATATCAGTTCATTCATCATTATATTGTAGTTGTAAAAGATACAAAAATGTACATGAGCTACTTACAAGGAACTTATCTTGACTTATAATGCTAGTACACCTGGCATCAGTAAATGGTGCCCAAGTTTCCAGTGAGTAATATTCTTGGATTCAGGGAAGAAAATCCATTTTTTTCCCATGACATCCAGAATTGATGTAGTGCCAAGTGTCCGTCAGTAGTTAGTAACAAGGTACATTTCCTTTAACATCACAATGGTACATACCAAAAAGTAGACCAACAATCAGATAAAAGACTTACATATACAGGCATGAGATTAACTTTATAACACAAGGTTCTCTTCAGGACAGAGCTTTACTTTAATGCATTTTTAAAGGATATTAAAGAATATATTAAATTAAATAACAGAGAGGGGTTGGGCAATGTCATAATTTGTAAGGTAAGTTTTGAAGGAACTGGTGTTAGCATGGAGCCAGAGTAATGATTTGGAGATGAGAAGGTACTTGACAAGAATCACTGAGGTGGCACTTACATGAGAGTAAGTAAGGCAGATTTGTTTTATATTTGTTTAGTAGGCTTACTGACAGGGATAGCTAATGTAGCCTAAGTTAACTAATTTGAAATCATGCTTTTCTACCACTTGAAGAAGCAGAGTGGTGTGGTTTAAAAGCACTAACTATTTTTTGACAAAAGAGCCAAAAACATACAGTGGAGAAAAGAAAGCCTCTTTAATAAATGGTGCTGGGAAAACAGGAAAGCCATCTACAAAGGAATGAAACTAGATTGTTGTCTATCACCACACACCAAAATTAACTCAAAATGAATTAAGGACTTGAATATAAAGCCTCAAGCAATAAATTGCATAGGAAAAACCATAGGAACTAAACTCATGGACCATGGAATAAAAAGGATTTTATGAATTTGGCCTCAAGGGAAAGGAGAGTAAAAGCAAAAATAAATGAATAGGACTACATCAAACTAAATATCTTCTGCACAACAAAAGAAACTGTCAATGAAGTAAAAAGACAGCCATCTGAATGGGAAATTATTTTATAAGCAATACCTCTGATAAAGGACTAATATCCAAAATATACAAAGAACTCATACAACTAAATAAAAACAAAAAACCAAACAATCCAATCAAAAAATGGGCAGAGGACCAGAACAGACACTTCTCTCAAAAAAGACATACAAATAGCTAACAAACATATGAAAGGGTGCTCAACATCACTAGCTATTAGGGAAATGCAAATTAAAACCACAAAAAGATACCATCTCACCTCTGTTAGAATAGCTGTTATCAACAGGACAAATAATAATAAGTATTAGAGTGGATGTGGAGAAAAAGGAACCTTCATACACTGCTGGTGGGACTGAAAATTGGTACAGCCACTATGGAAAACAGTATGGAGGTTCCTCAAAAAAACTAAGACTTGATCTACCATATGATCCAGCAATCCCTCTACTGGGTATTTATCCCCAAAACTTGACAACATATATCCGAAAAGATATTTGTACCCCGATGTTCATAGCAGCATTATTCACAGTGGCCAGGACATGGCAGCAACCAAAGTGTCCTATGATTGTTGATTAAATAAAGAAGCTGTGGTACATATATACAATGGAATATTACTCAGCTATAAGAAGAGATGAAATACTGCCATTTGTGACAACATGAATGGACCTCGATATAATCATGCTAAGCAACATAAGCCAGACAGAATAAGCTGAAAACCATATGATATCACTTCTATGTGGGATATAAACCTAAAAGCAACAAACAGGACAAACAAATGGGACTTGAATATAAGAACAATAGATTAGTGGTCACCAGAGGGAAGGGAAGAGGAGGGAGGTAGGTGGGATAAAAAAGGGTCAAATATGTGGTGACAAATCTAACTCTAGGCAGTGAATGTATATATACATGTATATATATACACATACATACATACACATATGCCTTTCTGTGAATTGTACACTTGGAACTTCCTGAATTTCATTAACCAATGTTATCATCATAATAAAAAAAAAGTAAATAAAAAGAGAGAAAGTAGAAAGAAAGAAAGAAAGAAAGAAAGAAAGAAAGAAAGAAAGAAAGAAAGAAAGAAAGAAAGAAAGAAAGAAAAAAGCACTAGATGAAAAATTAAGAGGTCAGAGCATAGTCTATAACTTGGCTCCAATGGGTTATTTATTTCTGGACCACAATTTTACTTGACTTGAGTTACAAGTTGAATGTAAAGAGGCAAGCTAGGACAAGAAAGATGTGCAAATTTAAGTAGTTCAAATGAAAGACAGCCGATAGAGTGAATCCAAGCCAGAATTCCTGAGGGGGAAACAAAAGGAATATTTGGAAAGATAAGACTTAAATGGAAAGACAAAGGAGAAGGAATCAAATCATAAATATGAGATAGGAACATATGAAAAACTAGATCACAATATTATATTTCGACAAGTGAGAAAGGTCCTAGATATTATTTGGGAAAGTAAGAAATGTGAAATTTGTGTTGATTGTTTAGAAATCACATTGTGCCTTATGTTACCTGATGTCAAGGCAGACTGTGAATTCTTGCAAGAGAGATGTGTCCCTTTTTCTCACTATTGGGTCTCCAGTGCCTGACACAGTAACAAGCACATGGTAAATAATCAATGAACATCTTAGAATGAGTGCATGAGCGTATGTGTGAATAGATGACATACAAGGGATAGAATTAAATGGAACAATGACAGCAAATACGTGAGTGATAAACTAAAAGTAATGTGATACTGGATGAGGTTCATTATAAGTATTCTTTTATTTTTAAACTAGTTCTTGATATTATTTAATCTTTTAAAATAAAATAAGAAAGCAATATAATGAAAAATATTAGATTCTATACTTGGTCCGCAAATTATTTCTCCCCAAACACAACTTAATGTAGAATAATTTAGATAAGAATATAGAACTGAAGTGTGCCTTATGAATCAACAGGAAATACAATGTGTCTCCTCCACACAAATAATACCATCTTAGGCTTTATTACACCTATAGTATGAAGAGGAAAGCAAAAAAAAAAATTAACCTGCTTTACTTTTCAATTGTCATATGAATATGGGGCACTGCTTTTTGTTTTATATACCAAATTTTATGAGATCCACAAACAAATGGAATACAATTTGGGAGAAAGGCTAAGTTAGTGAAGAAACTCAAAATAGTGTAAGAAATGGCTGAAGGAATAGAACGTGATCAGAGGAAGCATGCAAACTGTTTTAGAACATTTGAATAAGGATAAATTTTTAGCTAGAGAGATCTGAAGCAACATGAAGAAGAATACTAAAAACTGTCTCAAGATGGTTTGTGTTGCCTTAAGACAGGAACTGGCAAACTATAGGCTGCCAAATCCAGCCATGCTCCTTATGTTCTTTATTTATTTATTGTTTATGTTTGCTTTCCTGCAACAGTAGCAGAGTTGAGTAGTTGTGACAGAGACCATACATCCGACAAATATATGTACTCTATGACCATTTATAGAAAAAATTTGCTGACTCCGGCCTTAAGAGAGAACCAATCATTCATTCATTCAGCAAACATGTTTCAAGAATATACAATGTTTCTAAAATGTACCAAGCACTGGTACAATATATAGATAAGACACAGTCTGTACCTTAGCCTAAGTATTAATTTTACTGTCACCAGACATAAGCAAGGTAATCATAAACACAGTATATTTTAGAGGGGAGTAAATTATGAGGTAAATTTTTGAACTTAATAACTTCGAAGTCTTCTTTCAACTGCAAGATTCTTTAAAAGGGGAAGGTCATGGAGAAAAAGTTCTTGAAAAACTGATAAATGGAAACATGGAGAAGTAGGAGAGGGTTCCCTCAGTTAAGTGGAAGAGTCAAGATTAGCGATGAGAGAATAAAGAACAGTCAAGTTCTTTATTCTTAAATATACATGGTAGATGTGAGAATGCATAGAGGAGGTATGTCTGGAAAGACCAGAAGAACTATATTGTGAAGGGTATTCTATGTCAGGCTTGATATTTTTCAGGTCATTTCAGACAATAGGAACCCATGAAATCTTTTTAAAAAGGGGTTGTATAAATAAAGTGAAATTCTGTCATGATCAGTGTGATAGTTCTATGTAGGATGGATTGAAGATGAAAGATGAAAGAGTTGTAATACAGGGTGAAAATAAGAAGAGCATGAAATACTAAGGATTAGATGAGAAGAGAGAAGCAGAAATGAATGTGTATTTTACATGAATGAGACATGATGGATCCACAGCAACTCAAGATCTTTAGAAAGAATAGGGAGCAAAGTCTGGGTGTGATTAGGGCCTGCCCCTGGGTGTGTATTTCTCTACACAAGAGGGCCAAAGGCTTTCTCTATACAAGGCCCAAAGAAACACAGTAAACTCCATTCTAATTTAATACCCAAACAAGTCCAACAAAGGTGGGTAGAAAGTGTTATCCTTCAGAACAAGATCCCTGACAGTGATTATTACTATACAGGATGATATTTGGACTCTCAGGAACCATCACCTTTTCAAGGCCCTATTTCAAAAGCAACAATTGAGAAGTGGGTTGCATCAACTTTGGAAGAAAACCATGGAGCAAAACGAACAACTGAAAATTCCATGTTAGAGTTTTGTTTAACATAGTAGAAATAAAGAAAATATGTTATCTATTGGTATTTGGATGCCAAGGGCAGTAAGAACAATACTAGGCCCCAATGGTTGGTGAGTTTGGGGCTGTTAATATATTATGTAATTTTGAACTGGGCGTGGCTATTCATGCAAGTAGCAGATCTCAGGGAATACAAGCACTGCCCAGGGAATAATTATAATTATTTTTGTGGGAAATTCAAGTGTGCCTTTTGCAATTTGGGCTGGAGTGTATGTGCATATATGTCAAATATATAAGATGTTTGAATGGGCACCATCCAGAAGAAAAAAAGGCGATAATCTTTTCAAAGAAGGGCAGCTATTCATAAAGTCCACCATTATTTTTAGACTATAACTGTGGCTTTAAAGGAAATCTTCCCCCTGTGCCCAAAGTCTACTCAATTGTGTATGATGTAGGTATTTAGCTTGGAGAAGGTTTGTCACGTATAGACAATTGAGGAAATCACCCAGGTGGCCATTATGTTATACTTCTAAATCATCCTGTTGTACAGGGAAGAAACTCAAAGCTGCAAATTTTAGGAAGATTTTTGGCCAAATCATTAGAATACTGCCCTGTTGTATCATTCAAATTTTGTATCTTTAATTTTTCCTTTTTCAGTTTACATATCCATAGATGTCTGCATACTTTTAGTGTACATAGTGAACTTATCACAGAAAATACATTGCAGTGGCAAGAGCGGAGTCTTCGGATTCATATGTACCTAAGTTGGATACCAGCATTACTACTTATTCACAGGAAAATATTGGGCACGTTCCTTAACCTCTCTGAGCCTCAATTTTTTTTATATATAAAATTGGAGGTAATTATACCTACATCAAGTTTTGTTTTGAGAATCAGTGAAATACTATAGAGATAGCACCTGACATTTATTTAACACAAAATTAATATCAGTCCCATTTATTCTTTAATATTTTTCAATTATTAAGCTACTTCAGCCAGTTGCATTTGTCATCTGTGACATTCAAAATATGAAAGCATTATTAGAATACCTCACATATCTAGTATTCAGATAAAGAGGTTCTCACATGGAATGATTCACATGGGAAGATGCACATGAAAAAAACTCATTAGACATGTCTTTGTGAAATAATCACATCAATATATTAAGTATTAAATGAGTTTAGCTAACCACCTACAACACATTATGGACAATTAATAGGTGTTCATTTATATTAAAGACAGATCATATCTACAGGGAGAGTTAGCTGAATACCAAGTAAATACATTTTATATTTCCCATGTTGTACATCAGCAAAATTTAGAGCAAAGTCTTGATTCTCATGGGTTTCATTCACATGCAATATGCAGTTCTTTAGTACCTAAAACCTTTATACAGTAATGTTACAATTAAACTCTACAGGCCATCCTGTACATTTCAATGGAAAGCACTAAAGTATAGTAGTTACTTGCTCTCTTTATAGACAGCCTCGACATGGCTCTTCAACTTGTTGTGTGATCTTTGACAAATGACTTGAAATCTGTGTCATATTTCTATGATCTGTAAAATGGGGATAGCAATAAAGAGTATCTACCCCGCTGGATTATTGTGAGGATTAAATGAGAAACTGCAGTTTAAAACACTTGATACATTGGAATCACCAAATAAATGCTATCATGATTTTTTCATACCTTTTTTCAAACAAGATTTGTGGAGACTTATGACGTATATGATAATTACAACAAAAAGGACAAAAGATTCCTTTAGTAAAGGGACCTATAGTAAAAACTGGAAGTTGTTTAGGTGGGGTCTTCTACTCTGCTATAAAGTTGATTGTCCTCAAGACTAATCCAGACTCAAGTTTCCTGGTTAATCCTTCATTACCTATAAAATGAAGATTATCACTAGCATGCATTTGAAGCCCTTCGTGAGGTGGCCTCTGCCCACCTTGCAGGCAGCATACACCTTTTCATTTCTAAATAGATATATAGTCTTTTCTTCTGTACAAGATCCTAGATTTCTGCTCTGCCTCTTGTCTTTATATATAACCCCTTCTCCACCTGAAATGCTTTCTCCTCCCTTCCTTAATTTCCCATGAATGGCTATACAGTATGAAAAGGCTTAAGAAAGAAAGTCTGAGAGTTTATTGGAATAAGTTCTCCTCCAAAAGCAAAATGTTCAAGGCAGTAGAGATTAATGGGGAGGCCTGCAGATTTTAGAGAGTGGAAAGTAAAACTCTTCCACTTGGGAAAGAAGCGTGCTGTATAGAAAATCTCCCAGTGCATGAAGCTATTAACACAGATAAGAATTGGAGGATGAATGGAAAAAAAAAAGAGAGATTTGTCACCTCCAAGCTCCAACCACTAAATTAATGTTGTATGTTGATTTATGCTAATGACAGTAATGCAATTCTTTGTAAGATCATCTGTACAATATTTCAGATATTCCCTGAGGTGCTTAGAGAGAGAATAAGTCAACCAGAAAATATTAAACAGGGACTTTAATATAAGGAAGCTCTGAATTGGAAAATATATCTGTTTTATATAAGCATTTTCTTCCAGCTCACCTGCAGTCTTTAGGTTTGCCTAGGATTCTTATGAAAAAAAAAATTGGAGTCGAAACCTTATGCTCTTATGCTAATGTTAACCTTACTTTATAAGGATACAAAGCTTGAGGGCAGGATTAAAACTATGAAAGCTCTTTAATATATTTTCAAATTCACTACAATAAAATATTATACAATGTAACATGTGGAAATTTACAAATATTAAATTAGTGATCATGAGTACTATACTACTGGTATCTACTGTAAACTATTGTTAAATAACCTGAAAGTTGTGTTTAGATAATTAGTAATTTTTAATAATGTAATAAGCAAACCCACTATCAAAACAAAAACCAGGAAATCGACAGTGTGCTCCTTCTCAACCTTAAACATATGAACCCATCTCTTCAGGCAGCCAGCATTCCGAAGTCTACATTTATCATTTCTTTTCCTTTCCATTTTATATAGTCTGATTGTATCTATGAGCATTCATATACAGAGATATACATATGCATGTGTCTGTATAATATTTTTAAGTAATAAAAAAGTAATCATATTGTATTTAATCACTGGAACTCTTTTTTTCCATTTAGCGTTTTATTGTAGTTATTGATATATTTGGGTCTCCTCTATATTTTATTTATTTTTTAATTAATTAATTATTTTTATTTCTTAACTTTTTAAATTAAACTTATTAGAGTGACATTGGTTAATAAAATTATATAGGTTTCAAATGTATAATTCGATAATATGTCATATGTATATTATATTGTATGCTCACCACCCAAAGTCAAATTTCCTTTCGTCACCGTATATTTAACCCCCTTTACCCTTATCTACCTCCCCTGTTTTACATTTTAATTCATTTCAATTTGATCGTCTTTCTAATACTTTTAAAAACAAAAATCTTCTTTAAGTTTTTCCCATTATTTTTTAAAACTAAACTATATGTTAATTTACTCATTTTAAGTGAGGTCTGTATTTCCAGTAACCATACCTCTTAAATCTCCTATCTGGAACACTGTCTTCCTTTAGTAAAGGGACCTGGCAAATTAGCAATTTATTTTATTAGTAAATTAAGAATCAGAAAATTCCTTGGTGAGCAATGGAATCAGAGCAAATGGAGTTGAATCACAGTAGTAGTTTGTGAAGTTAGTGATTATGTCTGGGTCACAGATTCTTTTAAGAATTTGAGAAAAAGTTTGATCCTCTCTTAAGAAAATATATATATATAATTTTTGCAGACAGTGTCAAGGGAGTACTGAAACTCATTGGTTAACCTCTAGTCTTACATCACTCAGGCTACGGAACATCTTAATAAATGATTCTTATTCCAAACCAAAACACATGACAACACATATCACATCCATTGAATTCTACTCCTCAAACACATCTCCTGGTATTATCATTCTAGACTTTTTAAATTTTGGTATTATGGTATTACAATTCTTGACTTTCAATTTTGTATTAGTTTAGATGTTTTTTTTTTTCTCTTAGCAATTCTTAATAGTTTTTAACAAAGACTACAATAACTTTTAAAACACTGTTTATTTCTTGCAACATCACCTAAGATTTATCTATTTTCTTATCAAAATACTTTATCCAAATTGTTTCCAGTGTGGGTCTTTGGCAAAGTTTTAGAGGCTTTATATGATAAAGAATACCATGTTTATGTGATCGATTACCTTTATAAGGATAAAGGATCAATACTTTATAAGGATACAAAGCTTGAGGGCAGGATTAAAACCATTCATTTTTTTTTTTATTTTAGTAAATTAACATTCATTAAATGCCTACTATGTGGCACACTAAAATCGGCACTGCACTGTAGGAGTGAACAAGAGAGGCATATCTACACATTCTTGAAGGCTGCTGTCTAGTGTCATGTACTAACACACACAAGAATGTGTTTTAAGGCCAATTTTAAAGGAATCATTACCTCCCTTGTATTCTCTTGAAGACTCAGTGCTCAGAATCTCTATGCCTACACCATTTGCTTCACCTGATTTGCTACTCCTAGTCCCAAGTTTATGCTAGATTATAATAACCTCATCTGAAGTAATTTAAAATTCATTTGACTTGTTTATGGCCATGCCACCCTGAATGTGCCCGATCCCATCTGATCTCGAAGGCTAAGCAGGGTTGGGCCTGGTTAGTACTTGGTTGGGAAACCACCTAGGAATACTAGGTGCTATAGGTGTTAAAAAAAATAATAACTTGACTTATCTAGACTAGATTGTTTTCTCATAGCTGTTAAAAGTTATACAGAAGTAAATTCATACAGTGGTTAGTTTGGTATAAGAAGAACACACAATTGAGGGCTTGTGGAGAGAGGTACTGTATTCAGCTTCATGCCTCTACTCTGAATAGAAAAACATAGAGAAGGCACAAATACTATTACGCTTCATAACACTGTTTTCCTCTTTATAGACAAATAAAATTAGGCTTTGTGGCTGGGAATAAGCTATGTGCAGCTTAGGGAAAATTATGAAGCAAAAGGAAATAAAGCGAACAAAAGATAAATATTCAAAATACAGTCTTGCCCTGGAAGTCTCAAATGTACTAAATCCTCTATGAATTATGTTTCTTTTCATAAAAAAAAAACAGGATGTGATCATAGACAAATATATATGTATGTATTTCATTAGCATATTTTTCTGGATAACTGCAACAAGCCTTAGGCACAGATTCAGAGAAGTCAAAAGAAAATGGACTCAGGGAGAAAAGAGAAATGGCAGTTTGGATTTATTAGGGAAATCTGCATATCCTTCATAACTGTATGAACTTTATTTTTAATGAAATAATGTAATTTGATATATATCTTCTTAGAACACATCATTAATAATATACTACAGTGCTAGGCCTTCTGGGAACTCAAACAAGGTAGCAGCAGGTAATTGACTGGGAGAGAAATATCAACAACCATGAAATGTCTGTTCTTCCACCTAAGACTTTACTATTGGAAACCTTACACATAACACATGGCTGACTTATATCCCTCTGCCTGCTTGAGGATCTTGTTAGCAAAGATTTTATTAGATACATTGTAGCTCTCTTTTAAAGAGAAAGGATACACAATGTTCTCATAGGGATCAAGGACTGCCCCAGTTCATCCTGCTGAAACTGGCTGTGCTCAGTGGTGTTGATATTCACATGATAGAGGTCAGTTTTCTCGTTAGCACCTTCGTTTGCTACTAAAAAGCACTAATTATCTGAGAATGAATGATTTGTGTGTGTATGCATTTGTTTACTTCATTTTCCTCTGCTTCATATTTTCCTGAAATTCCACTTATCCTCTTTCTACTTATAGCAATTGAAAAACATATTTTGAATACTTATGAAGGAAAAGAAGTATATGACCCGATGGATAATTCTAAAGCTAAAGGAATCTTTATTGGTCAATGCCATTTTAATTAAGAGATGGCAAGGTCTTCAACTAATTTTGAAAGATAGAGGTTTCTTAAAGTAATTTATGACCATGAAAATATGAAAAAAAATCATTAACAAAAAAATTTTATTTCAACAAATATAAAGGGAAACAAAGTTTTTGTATTTTGTATCAGAATGAGAAAGTTATAGGGAAAGTTTTGAGTCTAGAATTCATAAATTGCTTTGTTAATTCAATCTTGAATATACAGTAAGAATATTTATCAACATTGTGTTAGGGATAAAGAATTATAATATAATGAGCGTTATGTACCTACCACTCAGTTTAAGCAGTAGAACATGCCCATTATTTTATGGCCCCCACAGGTCCATCATTGATACCAGCTACTACCTCTTCTGCCCCAAAGGAAATTGCATTCACCAAATTTAGTGTTTTTTCATTCCCTCACTGCTTTTTATAGATTTATCACACTGGTTAATATCCCAAAACATAATATCCTATTTTACATATGTTTTAAAGTTTATGTAACTAGAATTGCTTTTTTCCCTTAGTTTATGTCCCTAAGATAGATTCATGTTATTTCATGCAGCTATAGTTTATTATCTGTTATTGCTGTATAAGTACTACATTATGTGAATATACCACATTTCCCCCCTCTATTCCACCATTGATGGGCATTTGGGATTTCCCAAGCATTTTGCTCTATTATAAACATTGCTGTTAACATTTATGCATGTGTCTTCTGGCTCAGGAGTTGTAGGACACGTAAGTTATAGTTTCTCTTGGGTTTATAGCTAGGAGTAAAATTGCTGAGCAGTAGGTATGCATATGTTCGTCTTTACTATGATATGCCAGATTGTTCTCCAAATTTGTTTATTTGAACCATGGACTTTTAAAAATTCTGTTTGTTCCATCTGTTTGCCAAACCTTGATAACATAAGACTTTAAATTTTTGCCACTCTTACAACTTACTCTTGATTTTAATGTGTATCTCTGGTAACTAATGAGGTTAAAGATTCATGATTCTCAACTGTGACATGCCTGTTCAAGGTATTTTCTTGTGTATTTTGTGATTTTTGACTCCACACTCATATTCCTGGAGGCTTTCTCTGAGGGAATTCTTTGATGCCTGAGCCAAATGTGGATTCACCCAAATATAATTTGGATTTTCTCCAGCCATTCATTTAGAAGCTTTATCAAGCTGCAGCAACTTTAAACAGTTGGCTTGAGAGTTTCTTTGGATCCCCCAAGTAGAATGAATTCAGGATGCAAACCATACATGAGGGCCTGCTTATGGTTATTAAAATTCTTAGGGATTTTTTTTTTTTCTCCACTCAGTTCACGGTTCAAGGAAGGCCATTATTCTTGCTATTTCTTGGAGTATAGATGGTTTATTAGTGATTTACTTTAAAACGAAGGTGCAGCCCTTTAGGTTCTCCGATTCCTGGACATGACAGCCATGGCACAAAGGCTACTCACCCATTTATCCTGGACCTCTAGACATCAGCATCCCAAATATTTGTCCTATCTCCTGAAGCAGCAGTCCCCAACCTTTCTGGCACCAGTGTCCATGCTCCTATGAGAATCTAATGCCTGATGATCTGAGGTAGAGCTGATGCAGTGATGCTAGCACTGGGGAGTGGTTGCAAATATAGAGAAAACTTCACTTGCTGGCCCACTGCTCACCTCCTACTGTGTGGCCTGGTTCCTTACAGGCCAGGGACCAGTACCAGTCCACGGCCCAGGGGATAGGGACCCCTGTCTTAGAAGATTCCACAGTTGTCCCCACTCAGTCATGCATCGCCCCACAGAGAGCCTAGTCATTTTCCTAGAACAAGCAAATTAAGCATCTCAGCTTCCTTGACGAAAAGAAAAAAGAAAAAAAAAACCCAAAAAACTCATTGTGATAAATGCATCCAGAACTTTGCAACAGGAAAATCTAGAAATTATTTTAAATTTAACAGAAATGTAAGATTTTATTGTGCAGTTGAACGATGGTTTTATTTTCAATAACATGGAGGGCACCATACATTTCTAAACTTGGATGAAATAGTCTTAATCTATCCCTGGCAGTATGTTCCACATTTCATACTCTCCTTTCTCTCTCCCTGTGTCAGGACTGGAAATATTGTTAAATCACCTTGAGTATTTGATAAATCACATGGAAACAATTATCATGGTTTGGAAAAATTTGCTTCTTGTAACTGAGCAATCTGTTTTCTATTTTTACTAGAATCAAACACAATTTTTATAGTTTCATGAGCTAGTTTACTAATAATAGGTAACAAATTTTTTTGAGTGTCTACTATCTGTTGGACAATATGTTAGTGCTTTGCATTCATTAATCTAATCTGTACAACTCTTCATAATGGCCCTAGAATACCTATCTAGTAAATGTCTGAGCTGTATTCTACCTCAGGTCACTGCTTCCACAGTCTCTGCCTTACACTGTGCAATGCTGCCATATACTGTGAGCAAGTAGCCTCCTCATTGTTCAAATCCAGCAGGTGACTACAGAATTAAACAATTTCTTTCAGCACAAACAGGTATCAAATTGTTTGGTGAATAACAATGAAAGAACTTTTTACTGTGAAATCTTAGTTTACATTCATGCATAATGGGTGTTTACTCTGAAATTTTGTATTATTTAATAATTATATAGTTACATCACTTTATGTATCAATCTATCAAGTATGGAATAAAGAAATGACATAGCCGATATATTCCAGACTTCTTGTTTACGAACAGTTTCCATTGCTCTCCTGCTATTAAAGTATTGTAATATACATGCAGAATATAAAAAGGTTTCTTTTGAATGCCACATAAAAAAAGACTTTACTATGAAGTTTATGATCACAGCCCAAGTAGATCTTGATATATACATAAGTCTTCCATCTCCTAAACTTTCTCATGCTCATTTTCTCCCAGTAAAATGGGGATAATATATGTTTAAACTTCTCTCAGGTAGAAACACTTTAATGAAGACATGAATGCAAAGGAATTTGATTTCTTCAGAGCTAAGAATTTTATAAACAAAAGTCATTATCATGATGCTCTTGTTATTATTCACTTGTGCTATAAAAATCTTCCAAATGTAGCTGAAGTATATATCTATATATAAAAAAAATCCAGCCTAGCACATCATTGAAAAAGCTTTTATCTCCTTTACTCTTCTATCTTAGCAGCATTAGTTTAAAAAATGTCTGATATACTTGACAAGTCAGAATAAAACTATTGTTACAGATGGAAAAGTGATCTATATGCAGGCACCAATCCAACAATATATGACTATCATACATACAAAACCACTGAAACTTTGTTGTAGGTAATTGTCGGAATAATTCTAATTCATCTTTAGTTTGCTTGCTTATTGACCCATTAACTTAAATCTAGTTTTATTTTCAAATTGACTTTATATTATTATAAATTATGCATAATACAATTCACACAATTGAACTGTAGAAATCAATGAACTGTGACACATTTACAAATTCAAATAACTACCACACTGATCAAGATATAAGATATTTGCATCTCGTTAAAAATTTCTCTCATGATTCTTTGCATAGATCGTTTTAACTCATTAAAATAAGACCTTCTATTTAAATAGATAGTATTATCTCGTATTCAAAAATCCAGTGCCTGAATTTTTGCCTATGGGATGGGAGTTGAGGCAGTTAGGAATCGTCTGTTCTTTTTATGAGTTATTTTTTCCTCAGAAATGCCTTCCCCAAATAAAGTCCTTATTACTCTCTCTTGCCGCATTTTGCCTGTTTTTTTTTTCCATTTATCTTTCCTATCACAATTTGTAATTATGTATTTATTCATGTGTGTGCATGTGTGAATGTCTATATCAGTCACTACACTTGGGACCTTCCAGAATTAGAAATCATGTCTTTTCTATTGCTGGTATGTTCTCTCTTTTTTTGATCATAAATTGTTTATTAGGTAAGAATTTTACAAACATTACTTCTACTAGCGGTAACTGTGGAGCTAGAGATATTGTGCCTTCTTCAAGCTGCACGGAGAAAACCACCAATAATGTGGTGGAACTTGTGGCCCTTTCTGAAGTCACGGCTCTTGCAGCCTGCAGATGTCAGCCCTCGCATCTCCCTGTACTCATGGACTGGTTTGGTGATCCCACTGGGTGTCAGGATTCCGTCTAATAGCTTTATGGAATGGAGCAATGAGGATGATTTCAAAGAATTTGTATGTGGAATCTTCACCAATCGGTAAGAATTCAGGACTCTCAGAGCTCCACAGTGGCGTTCAGCTTGCTCCTCAGCAACAGAGTGAAGGCTTGGAGCAGACTTCAGCTGTTTAACACCGATGGACAGGCTTGTCATAGGTCACACCCTTAGGAAGTGGGCGTTTGTAGCCACCACGGTACGCACGAACCGATATATGGCATAACCTTTCTTGGGCTTGTATCCCAGCCTGAGTGCTTTATCCGGCCGAGTGGGGCAGGGGGCACTCTGGAGCGCAGAGAGCTGTCGGTACTGCCGGCGGCTCATCCTGAGAAGAAAGCGCATGGCATCAGTTTGTTGCTTCCTCTGTAGCACCTGGACATAGTTGTAAGGATGTCCGGATGGCCGCAGCCAGACAGAAAAGAGCCTTTCTTCTGTGCTGATATGTTCTTAATTGATGCCAGACAATTCCTTGGCATATGAAGGTACTCAATAATTATTTTTTGAATATATTAATAAGTAGCTGATTCATTTATACATTTATTGAGTACCTACTACAGGCAGGTGAACTACACTGTATTGGAGGTCTAAGGGATGTTTAATAAGGAGACCTTACTTATTTTGAATCCAAAATTATGTCTATAAAATAATACCTCAGCTATCAACATCTTTAGTCAATTAAAATGCTTTCTCTTTTAGTTAGGATTCAGTTGATAACACGTATGAGGGAATGTGGACTACTCTTTTTGAGAGAAAGTCATGCTCAATACTCAATACGTTTTGAAGAAAAACTGACTTTGGGTCCTGTCTGTGCTATTCTCTAGCTCTTTGTCATGTAACCTCCCTGGGCTGTGATTTCCTCATTTGTAGAGTGGAGATAATAACAATTCCAGCCTCATATGAATGACGTAAGGTTAAATGACTTGTAAATGAGGATTTATGTTATCTGAAGAGGAGGAACCAACTGATAGACGGTGATGGATTAAGCATAAACCTTGGGATCAAAAAAAACCAGTTCAAATCTGCATCCTTCAGTAGGCAAGAACTGTGACTCTGGCTAACGTAACTAACATCTTCATGTCTGAATTTCCTCATCTCTAAAATAAAAACGATAGTAGTTATCTTGTATGATTTGTGCGAAATGAATATTAAATGCCCAGATAGGGATGGTCACCTAGTAGGAGCTCAATAAATAAAGTTATTACAACTACTGTCATTGTTATCATTAAGTTCCCACTATATGAAAGGTATTAGGTGAGGTGCTTAACATATATTAATTTGAGAATATTTCAAAAGTAGCCACAGGTATGCCTAATATAATAAATTTTAATCATTCAAAATTGTCCTCCAAAAATGTGAACAGAGGAATCAAACACAAAATTTTATAGCGAGTTATTTTCTATTAATTCAAAGCAGATTATCAACATAATAGAATGATTATAACTCCATTCAATGGAAAAACGGGAAACTGACTATTAGAATTTGAATGAGTAGTTTAACAAATTATTTTTTCAACTCTAGATATAGGGAATGCTCACCCTAAGAGTGAGACTGCAAATGTTGTTGAGGAAGAATATATCATTAGGGCCAATCTTAATTCTTAAGGCACCTTGTGAAACATTTAACTAATGAGTGTCTTTCAGAAAAAGTCTCTTAGATTAAAACTTTGCCTGAAATTAAGCAGCCAGCAAGTAGCTCAACTAATATTTGAGCTCAAGACTATTCTTTTTGTTTACCTTCTTTTATGAGACATATTCCTTACATCTGTGTTATCTGTACCTAAGATGTGGCAGAGAATCTCTAGGTACCAGGCAATAAACAAAACACAAGCATTTCCCTCATTAAGCTCACATTTTAGAATATAGGATAAGAAGACTGATATTTGGTAGATCACACTTTCTATTATCTCATTAAGTCCTTATAGTACCCTGGGAGATCAGCCAGGCAAATGACATTATCCCTATTTCATATGAAGACAAAGAAACTGGAGGCTGAAAGTGGGCTGGCTACTAAGATAGTAAACTGAATAGCCAGGACTGTAGCCTATATCATCTGACTCAAGATCTGGTGTTCTGTTGATTGTCAAATCAATGAAAACTTCAAATATTATCCTTCAGGTAGTGGGGTATGTGCTATCATATTAACAGCAATAGAATGAGATACAAGGCAAGACCAAACATTTATTTTTAAGATGGGTTGGGATGCTGATTGGTAACAAAAGGAAGATACATAGCTATAGAGTGCAATGAAAGGCAAGATCAATAGTCAGAGACTGACATTAAGCCTTAGCATGTGGAACGCATCAATCTGACTTCCAGACTCTAGCAACTCCATTTCTCTGCTGCTGGCTTTCTTTAGAGATTGCTGAGCTCCAGCACAGCAGGGCAGGCCAGAGGTGCCAGAAATTAGCACCCATTTCCCCTACCAAGCTACCATCGAATAATAACTAATGGTAGTTGATATATACATATCTTTTGCCCTTAGGTGGGAAAGGGCTCTCATGCTGTCAGATAACCCACCAAGATTCAGCTCTAGTTACCAGGAGGGCTAACTTGGTTGATATCATGTCTTTTACTGCTTCCCTTCTTTTCCTTGTCTCATTCCCCAGACCCCTATCAATGATTCTTGGGATTAACTTCCAAATAAATTCCCTACAAGAGAAGCCTTGCACCCAAATCTCTGTTGGAGGGAACTAAGACTAAGTTACCAACTGATTCACCAAAATAAGGGTGCCTAGCCAACAGACTTAGAATTAATGGGTCTGTGTGAAAGCTATATCTGATATATCCAAAAATCTCTTGTCAGTGGAGTGTTTCACTCTGCATAAAGACTGTGAACCTTTTCCCTTTGAGAACTTCGCTATCAGTATTCTCTACTCTGAATGCTCTCAGCAATAGGAAAGGTAATTTCTGCTTACAAATCAGATGGAGATTGTCACAGAAACAGAATCAAATCACAATGAAGAATGCCTTCCCCTCTTTCTTTCCCCAGTGCCTTACCACCGATACTTTCTCTTCTCCACCTCTTCAAATATTATCCTTCAGGTAGTGGGGTATGTGCTCTTCCTCTTCCTCCCTTGTGTTCTTCCTTCCTTCCTATAGTGTACATAATCTTACCTAAATCATAGCCTTTTCAAAAGAAGATATTCTTTTAGTTAAGAAGGTAGGCAGATACAAGAGTGCTGATTAATATCCTCTTTCCTCCCTTGACGTCTTTTGTTTTCTAAACCTCTCAGTAGATTTATAGAGGTAGGTAGAGATACCAAGTAAGAAAAAAAGTTATTAGTATTGAGCTGTACCTAAAGCTCATTTTTATTACCCAATATAGTACACATAGATTCTTATTAAGAAAGAAAATCCTCTGTGAAGGAAGTAATCCATTTCATTTTCCAAATGAGCACAGTGTAGCTAAAAGAAAGAACAGAATTAACAATAGAATTCACAGTCCAAACTCTTGTCATTTCTTTCTTTAGTAAAATGAACACAGGTGGAGAATGTATTAATTTTATTACAAGATAGAAGAAATAAACTCACTCCATCTTTTTTTATTTAGCCTCCATTTGGCAAGAGGCCATTGCCATCTCATTCATTAGATTATCAGAGCTGAAAATAACCACCTATCTTGGCATATGAGAACAGAACGGACTTTATTATTTCATTAAAACACATAGAATCATTGGGATAGGAAATAATATTTACATGTACTTTATAAAGGTTCTGTTGGCAAGTCAGTGTCAGGCCGTGATCACAGCTGATAACTGTTTACACTTGAAGCACACAGGTGAAAGCCCTTTCATTCTATCCCTTGAAGTAAACTATCACACAAAATAAAACAGGTCAATTATATGCTCATAAGAAACGAAGAAGGTAATATAAGTCAAATATGCAAATAATTTATTAATGACAAACTTTATCAATTAAATTCAATGTGAGGTGTGCTGGAAAATGTCACTTTATTAATTGTGATATTAATCACCCTAAATTGACACTCTCATTTTCAATGCCAATATATTAGAAGTTTAAAAGAAAGAACATTTATTCATAGTCAAGAAGGTGAATATTGTTGCATAAAGCATATTTCAAAAGCATTTCAGCTGTGATATGGATGGAAAGACATGGAAGTAAAGCCATCTCTATGATAAAGAAGTGAAATAAAATCAAGGCTCTTGTTGCTCAGAGAAGCCTGGTTTCAGTATGGCAAGAGATATGGCAAGTCAACACACAGAACTGGTACATGCCCTGGAATACCAATTTTATTCAGTGGCAAGTAACTTAGAGTAATATATATATATATGTATTATATGTGTGTGTGTGTGTGTGTGTGTGTATATATATATATATATATATATATATATATATATATATATATATATAAAACATACCCAATGAATGGATCTTCAAAACAAAAAAATCAACAAGAAAATGGCAGCCTTAAATGACAGTAGGCCAGTTAGATTTAATTTATATTTTCAGAACATTTTACCCCCAAACAGAGAATATACATTCTAAAACAGGCACACATATACACACACACAATGACACATATTTAAGGTTTAGTCATGGCACAGTATTTCTCATACTAATTTCTCTATCGTTATGATAAACTAGGCTGCCGTAAAAAATCAACTCAAAGTTATAATAAAGTCAATGCAATAAAAGTTTATTTTGTGTGGAAAAACAGATACAGTGTAAAGTTGAGTAAAAATTCTTTATAACTTCTTCATACAAAACATTAGCATTAAAATAAGTTTTATGGTTGCACTTGGTCCTTTTTTGGTGTTGCTCAAACCTCTGTAGGGCAAGTTCACTCCTCTGGCATTAGATACTTTTTCAGAAAAGTATGAAAAGTATTTATTGATTTTGGTATTAGTGGGTGTAGAAATTTTAGCAAATCTTTCCTTTCCTCTTTGCACATAAAAAATTAATATTAGACCTTAAATGTGGCCTTTTGGTCTTCAATATTTAGTTTTGTTTGGTAAAGCCAGAAATGTGCCTTGCATCAGATTCCTATCGCTTTGTCTCAATTAAAAAAATATTCAAAATTGGAATGTCTATGTGGCAGCAGGAGACTAAAGAAAGGGTCAATTAGGTATTATAATCACACTGAGCTTGGGTTACATAATAGAAACTGAGAACCCCATCCAACCAGGTATGTGGCATTTCACTTTTGAGACTTCATTCCCTCTGCAAAATGTGGTATTTATTCAACAGACATTTGCATAGAAATGACCAGACATCAAGTATTTTCCTAAGCACTCTGCATTATTGACTCATTTAACCTTATGACAAAGGTCTGAGTTATAAGTGCCATAAATAATGTGCAAAATAAATTCAAGTAAAGAAATAGAGAGACTCAGTAGTTGACTATTCTAGATAGTCTGGTTAGGATATGTTCTTATTTTATATAATATTTTATGTGTTATATTTCGAGTCAACTATTTTAGGCAGGAAGTAACATTTGAGTAGTCCTGACTAAATTAAAGGGTCATCCATGTAACTGTCTAGGAGAACATTTCAGGCAGACAGACCAGCAAGTGCAGAGGCTCTGAGATGGAAATATGCTTAGAATGTTGAAAATTAACAAGTTGGCCAGCTTTCTAGAGATGAGTTAGCAAAGAGACTAGAGTAGGAGATGAGCTCTAAGAAGACGAGTTTGGTTTTCTTGTATTTGATGGAAAACCAAACTGATTCACCATCCTTCTAGGCTAACTTTGCAAGTATGTTCGTAGCCTAGTCTTTTCCTTTACCTTAGCATAGTAAGAATTTACTATGACAACATTTTTAACATGTCCTCGACCCCCTTATCTTTGTTTATACATTCTTCTTGAGAGTGTTTTGTCTCTCCAGCAACCTCATCAGTACATTCTTCCTCACAAGCCTAGACTTAATTTTCTAGGAAGAATTCTATCATTTGACATGTGATGAGTCTGTATAATGTGCACTATTCATACTAACTCATGTGGAAGGCTCAGGAAAAGTAGAATATAATCTATATCCTTCAACATCTTCTTGGTGGCTAAGATATATAAAAATAAAAACTTAGATCTCTGTGATGCAGAATATTAGTTTGCTGTGGAAGACATTACCTAACTTAAACCACAGTAACGATACATTCTATTACTTAGGTTGGCTCCAACACTTACAGATATGTTCTATAGTGTATTATATGTACTAGCTCATGCTGTCTTCAATTTTTTTTCTCAAAACAGAACAGATAAAAAGTATACACTTTAACCTGTGACAAAACTCGATTTGAGTTCCAGCTCCAGGATCATTTCTTTAGATAGGCATTAAAATAAAAATGCCAAGGGCAAAAGTTAGTTTAAGACCAGGAATAAAAAATAGATTGGCTAAATATAAAAAATTGAACATAATAAATATTTAATGCAATGTCTCTAAATTTATTATGCTGATATATAATTATTAAATTTGATATCATATAAATATTATATTTGAAAATAAATGGCGATAATTGTCAAGTACACCCTCAAATCTCTGAGAAGTTATAGCCAATCATAAATTGAATGGAATTATTATAACTAAATAATTGCAATAATAAATTTGAAAAACTTTTACAATTTTATAAGAAAAATTATATTTAATGTCAGATGGTAATGCGTTTTACTTTGCATCCTATAATAAGGATGGGTCTTTCAAAGTGAGAAGTGCTAAGATCTATTACATGGCTCTTAAAAATGGATAAACATAAAAGCATCACTTAACTCTTCTGACCCTCCCTTCTCTTACTACAAAATGAAAATAGAATACCTGTCTTTTTAGGTTATTTTGAAAAATAGAAATAAGACATACAAATCACTTGAATTTTGTTGCACATCTAGCAGACTACCCAATAACTAGATGTTATTAGTGTTTACATATATTTATATATATAATTTTTATAAAGTAATTTTTAAGTTTTATTAGAAGTTATTTGCTTTAAAAATTTTGGCCACATTTAAAAATTTTTGAATTTTAAACATTTAATTATGAAACCTTTTGCAAAGAACAGGTATATACATTGACAGCAAAAACTCTGGATATTAGAGCTATCTGTAACAAGTTTAAAAGGTTGCTTACAAATATAATTAAGGGAGATTTAGATATAAACTGTGCTGTTTAAACAAATTTTGCAAGCAATGATTAATTTACAAAGGAACCATAGCCATGATATTATCCAAAGAAACCCAAGAAACAGCTAGGAGTGTAAGTAGCACTATCATTTCTGTGAGGGCCAGGGTTCACAAGCAGAGATGTCAAGGCAGATATAAACACATTGCATTACACATTGTATTTAGTATTTCACCCATGACCACCATACTGACAGAAATTGCAGGTTGGTTTATCAGCTGTCAGAAATATCTATATTCCTAGGCTACTATGTGGGTTTGTATAACAATCCAAAATTAATGTAAGCGAATGCAACTGCATTCAATTTCAAACTGGATGTGCCCTGCTATTAGTAGTTTGATGATGATGGTAATAATAATGAAGGTGTGTGTTTCAAGTGCATTTGCCTTCTGGTTTCTATAAATACTGTCATCTTATCAAACTCTGTGACCTTTATACCCCTTCGTAGAATGTAGTGCTGTAACACATGTACTCATTCAAATAAGCTTTAATAAATGCAGTTTAAATTGAGTGATGAAACTCATAAATTGAGAAAATAGAAAATTATTGTTGGATTTAAATTTGCATGTTAAAAGAATGCTGCTGGAAATGGCAGGTTGGGGGTTGAGAGAAAGTAACAGTCTTGTGATTAACCACAAAGGCTAATCAGAAGCTGGAAGGAGATTATTTGCATGACCCATGTTATGAGGAGGTCAGACTATTTAATGTATGGTTTATTACAGAACAGGTGACATATACAGGGTCTGTGTTGCCTAGTACAATACCTAGATTTAGAAGGTGTTTAATAAATGGGTTGATTTTATTAGTTGCAAAGAGTTAACGGTAATTTAATGTCCAAAACCATTCATTTTCCTTTCTATGATAAATTTAGCAAATATCCTTTTCTTAATCTTATTTTGAATAAATCTTTCTGTGGTTATCTACTTTCTTTGGTTCTCTTTTCCAGAATTCTTGCTTAGATAATTTGATTTGAAGTAAGAGTTGGCTTAGGTATAGTCTGGCTAAATGTAAAATAATTTGTTAACAGATTAAAATCAATTCAAAAAAGAGACTAAAAAGAAAGAAAATGGAGTCTTTTGAACATGCGGTTAGGCCCAACAGACTATTATAAAACCTCAAAGTATGCTGGGAGGTTGAAACTCACAAAAGAGGAATGGAAACTTTTAGTTTGTCAGAGCAGGTAAGAAAATACATGAGGATCAAATTGAGAGAGAGAAGGCCTTAGGAGAGGGTATTCGCTTTGTATAACTCTGCTTCTACAACTTGGACTTTCTTTATATATTTATACATTTAGAAAATTTATTTTTCTTGAATGATGGCTTGCAAATAATATCTAAAAGATTGACTAGTTAGATATCTCAAGGACTGTCACTTTCAATGTTCTGGTGATCATATTATGGTGATGCTACTTGTAATAACTCTCTATTCTCTTAAACTCAAATTTTCTAAGGAACAAAATTCAAGGAAGCTGTAATTCCACCTCAGTTCTTTCCATGATTCAAAGTAGCAATCACAGAAGTTTCCCTGCCTTAGTAGGAAGAAATAAAATAATATTATTCTAAGGCATTTCCGTGAGTTTTGGAGAGCTTGGCAGCATCTCACCTCCTTAATCATCAGCAGGATTGGCTCCTTCAGATATCTTACCCAAGAAGAACCTCTGCCAAAGCAAGTTTTCTAAGACTGGATCCAAAAAATGACTAAATATGCAGTCTTCTGCCAATATGAGGAACCCAAGAAGATGTGCACCGAAACTGGCCAACTTTTCTGCTGGAAACTAAGGCAACATAAAGCAAAACCTTAAATGTCCACATAACTTTTGACCCAAGTGAAATTCTATGAATTTGTCCTAGGGAGATAATAATAAACAAGTACACAATTTAAAAAATTGCAACATTAATTATGTAAGTAAAAAAGGAAGGTATGTAAATATTGACAATGGTAAACAGGTTAAATAAATTATGGCCGATTTACATAAGATATTAGGTCAGAGTGGAAGATGGTAGATTAGGTAAAAGCAGGGTTCGTCTCCTCCCAGGTTCACATTGAAATTACTACCAAATTATAAAATAATCAATGTGGAGAGTCACCTGAAATCCAGCTGATGGTGACACCTACGTCTGATAATGTAAAGAAGGAGTCACAGTGAAGCCGGTAGGAGGGGCAAAGTTGCCAATCAGGCTGGATTGCACCCACAGGTGGTGGAAGATCACTGGGAGGGAGAGCGAGGCTTCAGAGGCTCCCCAGAAGGAGAAGGAAGTCCTGGTCTCAATTGGGGCTACCCAGCCAAGGGTCCCAGCCCAGGGAAGAGGAGATTCCAATAATTCTGACTGTAAAAACCAGAGGGGATTCCAGTTGTCTCGGTGAGATAGAAGGAGACTGAAACTCTATATGCCCCTTTGAAGGATGCATGCGCAGGCTTTCTGACCTGCAGAAACTCACCTGGGACACCGGCAGTAGTTCAGAGGCTAGGATTCATACCTAGAAAGTCTGCATTACTTGGTACCAGAATGAGGACTGAAAGGGCAGCCACTATTGTGCCTTAGTCTGGCCCCCCTGCCAGGCAATCTGCAGACCTCGCCTGCTTGACTGTGCAGACCCCTTCCACAGGGCCATTAGGAAGCATTGGTCTGAGGGGATCAGCCCACCCACCCAACTTGCAGATTGCTCGGGGCTTTTGTTGCTGGTTGGCTGCTACACCCTGCACCAATTCAGGGCTAAACATTCACAGCTGGCAGCCAGTGCTGTGAGCATGCATTTCAGAGATTGTTTCAGGCAGATCACTGCTGCCAACACGAACTGGGGTGGATCTTGGAGATGTGTGGGCCAGTCCCAGACAGTCCCAGACAGCAGCTGGTCTTGCTGTGATCTGGGACTTCTGCAGAAATGCACTAACAGTTCCCAAAATTGCAGCAAGACTGAGGATGTATCGGCCAGATGGCCTTTGTCTCCCTGAGATCCTGCTTCACCCAAGCCACATAGTCCCTGTAGCTCATTGACAGGCAGCCTCTTCTGCCCTCCTTGACTCTAGGGTTGTGCAGTCTGCACAGGCAACAGACTTTGGCTAGAGCAGCGAGTGCATTTTGGGGAAAACAGTGGTGGACAGACCACTGCTGCCTGTATGAGCTGCAATGTCTCTTAAGAGGATCGCAAGGGTCTGTACTGGCCTGACAGCCCTTGACTTCACTTCTTCAGCTCCTGTCCCATTCAATACACAAAGTGCTCCTCTCACATTGATAGGCAGCTGCCCCTGCCCTGAGGTGGTGCATTCAGGCCCAAAGTGGGCAGCAGCTGACCTTGCTATGATTAGAAACTTGTACAGGGAGCCACAGAGACAGCGCTGGCATATAAACTGACACTGCAGTGGCAGGGGGAAATATACTCAATAGACTCAGGAGACTCCCAGGGTCCCTGCACCACCCAACATACGTATTGCCCAGAGGCTTTTACAGTATCAGAGACTTATGGACAACTGACAGGCAATGTCAGGCCTTGAGGAGTACTAGTTCCTCTGCTAAACTGCCATAGGTCAGGGATGAGGGATAACCAGACTGCCGCCTACAGCATTGTCTTTTCCACTTACCTATAGATCCAGCATAGGCAACAACCACCTGTGGATCACTTTGTAGTTCCCGCTGGATAGGCCTGAGCAATCAAAAGCAGCAGCTGTCCTTGGTCTACTGGGGAGTCCCTCCCAAGGTGCCACAAAACCAACACATCTGGAGACTGACACCAGACCACAACAAAGCAACTCCTTACTAGCCCCATTAGCGGTCCACACAAAGGGTGTTTGCAACAAGTACACAAGCCTGCTAGGGTAAATTCCACTCAGTGGGGTCAGCCCCACATAGCAGCTCTTACCTTGTGGATGCAGCCAATTCCTACGATTAGTCAGCCTGAGCATTAATCCCATCCACTGATGTACTAACAACAATTAAGGCTTGGTGACAACAGATGATCACACACAACCCACACAGAGATTACATCCAGAGCCCCCAGCATAAGAGATTAGAGTGCACTACTGGGCCACACAGGACACCTTCCACATTAGGCCATCTGGCCAAGGGTGAGAGATGAAACAAATACTTCTGACACATAGAAACGAATATAGAGAGGCTAATAGAATGAGGAAACAAAGAAACATGCCACTAATGAAACAATAGGAGAAAACTCCAGAAAATAAGTTAAATGAAATGGAGGCAAGCAACCTACCAGAGACAGAGTTCAAAATAATGGTTACAAGGATGCTCAACGAATTTAGGGGGGGAATGGATGAACATAATGAGAACCTTAATAGAGAGACAGTAAGCGTTAAAAAGGACATAGAAACCATGAAAAAGAACCAGACAGAAATAGGAATACAATTACTGAAATAAAGAATATGCTAGAAGGATTCAACAGTAGACTGGACAAAGCAGAAGATCGAATCAGTGAACTGAAAGATAAAGTAGCAGAATACATCCAATCAGAACAATAAAAAGAAAAAAAAATTAAAAATGAGGATGGTTTAAGAGATCTTTGGGACAACAGGAAGCATAACAGTATCTGGATCATAGGAGTACCTGAAGGAGGAGAGAGTACAAGGGATTGATAATTTATTTGAAGAAATGATGACAGAAAACTTCCCTAACCTGTCAAAGGAATTAGACATAGAAGTTCAGGAAGCACAAAGAGTCCAAACAGGAGGAATTCAAACAACAGATACATCATAATTAAAATGCCAAAGGTCAAAGACAAAGAGAGAATATTAAAAGCAGCAAGAGAAAGGCAGCTAGTTACTTACAAGTTACTCTCATAAGAATGTCTGCTGATTTTTAAATGGAAACTATTCAGGCCAGAAGGATTGGCAAGAAATCTTCAAAGTTATAAAAAACAAGAATCTACAACCACAAGTACTCTACCCAGCAAGGCTTTCAATTAAAATGGAAGATGAGATAAAGAGTTTCCCAGACAGAAAAAAGCTTAAGGAATTCATCACCAACAAGCCAGTATTAAAAAAAAAATAAAAACGGTAAAGGGACTTCTGTAAAAAGAGAAGAGGTAAAAAAGAAAATAGAAATAACAAAAATGAATAATAAAATGGCAATAACTATGTACCTATCAGTAATTACTTTACATTTAAATGGATTAAATGCTCCAATCAAAAGATATAAGGTAACCGAATGGATAATAAAAGAAGACCCATGCATATGCTGTCTACAAGAGACCCACTTCAGATCAAATGACACTCACAGACTGAAAGTAAAGGGATAGAAAAAGATATTTCATGCCAATGGAAATGAAAAAAAAAAGCCAGGGTAGTGATACTTATATCAGATAAAATAGACTTTAAAACAAAGGCTATAATAAGAGAAAAAGAAGGGCATTACTTAATGATAAAAGGATCGATAAATCAAGAGGACATAACCCTAGTAAACATACGCACCCAATATAGGAGCACTTACATATATAAAGCAATTATTGACTGACGTAAAAGGAGAGATCAACAGACTTTAGGAGACTTTAACACCCCATTGACACCAATAGACAAATCTTCCAGACAAAGAATCAACAAGGAAACAATTGGTCTAAAAGACACACTAGAACAGATGGATTTAATAGATATTTTCAGAGCATTTTACTTCAAAGCAGCAAAATACACATTCTCAAGTGCACATGGAACATTTTCCAGGATAGAACACATGTTAGGACACAAAATAAGTCTGAAAAATTTAAGAAGATTGAAATCATACCAACCATCTTCTCTGATCACAGTGGTATAAAATCAGAATTCAATTACAAGAAAAAAAAAAACTGGAAAATACACAAACACATGGAGGCTAAATAATATGCTCCTAAATGATGAATAGGTTATTAATGAGATCAAGGAAGAAGTCAAAAGATACCTAGAGACAAATGAAAATGAAAACATGACTCAAAATCTATGGGACACAGTGAAAACAGTTCTAAGAGGAACATTCATAGCAATACAAGCCTACCTCAAGAAACAAGAAAAAGCTCAAATAAACAATCTAATCTTACACTTAAAGGAACTGGGAAAAGAACAGCAAATAAAGCCCAAAGTGAATAGAAGGAAGGAAATAAAAAAGATCAGAGCGGAAATAAATGAAATAGAGTCTAGAAAAACAATACAAAAGATTAATTAACCCAAGAATTGGTTCTTTGAAAAGATAAACAAAATTGACAGACCCTTATCCAGACTCATCAAGGAAAAAAGGGACTCAAATAAAATCAGAAATGAAAGAGGAGAAATAACTTTAGACTCCACAGAAATACAAAGGATCATAAGAAAATACTACAAGGAATTATATGCCAACAAATAGGACAATCTGGAAGAAATGGACACATTCCTAGAAATATACGATCTCCCAAGACTAAGTCAAGAAGAAATAGAAAATCTGAACTGACTGATGACCACCAATGAAATAGAAGTAGTAATCAGAAACCTCCCAAAAAACAAAAGTTCTGGACCAGATGGCTTAATAGGCGAATTTTACTAAACATTCAAAGAAGAATTAACACTTATTCTTCTCAAACTATTCCAAAAGCACGAAGGAGGGAAAGCTCCTTAATTCTTTTTATGAGGCCACCATTACCTTGATTCCCAAATAAAAGATATTAAAAAAGAAAAAAAAACTATAAGCCAATATCTCTTTTGAACGTTGGTGCAAAAATCCTCAACAAAATATTAGCAAACCGAATTCAGCAGTATTTTAAAATACTGCTGATATATTAAAAATATAATACACCATGATCAAGTTGTATTTATTCCTGGGATGCAAGGTTGATACAATAGCCACTAATCAATTAATGTGATACACCACATTAATACATCAAAAGATAAAAACCATATGATCATATTGATAGATGCAGAAAAAACAAAATCCAGCATCCATAAATGATAAAAACTCTCAGCAAAATGTGAATAGAGAGAACATACCTCAACATAATAAAGGCCATATATGACAAACCTCTAAAAAAACAGCTAACATCATACTTAATGGAGAAAGGCTAAAAGCGTTTTCCTTAAGATCAGGAACAAAACAAGAATGCCCACTTTCACCATTCCCTTTCAACATTGTATTGAAAGTCTTAACCACAGCAATAAGACAAGAAAGAGAAATAAAATGTATCTGAATTGGAAAGGAAGAAGTAAAACTCTTGCTATTTGCTGATAACATGATACTATATAGAAAGACGCCTAAAGATTCCACCCCAAAACTGTTAGAACTGATCAATGAATTCAGTAAAGTAGCAGGTTACAAAATAACTATTCAGAAGTCAGTGGCATTTTTACACAGCAATGATGAACTTTCGGAATGAGAAATTAAGAAAACAATCCCATTTACAATTGCACCGAAAACTATAAAATATCCGGGAATCAAATTAACCAAGGAGGTAAAAGAACTGTTCTCAGAAAATGATGTCATTGAAAAAAAAATTGAAGACCATACAAATAAATGGAAGCATATATCGTGCTCATGGGTAGAAAGAATCAACATCATTAAAATGGCCATACGACCCAAAGCAATCTATAGATTCAACGCAACCCCCATCAAAATACCAGTGACATTTTTCATAGAGCTAGAACAAATAATCCTAAAATTTATATGGAATTATAAAAGATCCTGAATAGCCACAGCAATCTTGAGAAAGAAGAATAAAGTTGGAAGTATCACACTACCTGATACCAAACTATACTATAAGCCTATAGTAATCAAAACAGCATGGTACTGGCATAAAAGCAGATACATTGATCAATGAAACAGAATAGAGAGCCCAGAAATAAATCTATGCCCATATGATCACTTAACATATGACAAAGGAGGAAAGAATATGTAATAGAGTAAAGACAATGTCTTTAATAAATGGTGTTGGGAAAATTGGATGGATACATGCAAAAAAAGAAAAAAAAAGAAACTGGACCACCTTCTTGCATCATATACAAGACTGAAAATGGATTAAAGACTTAAATGTAAGACCCGAAACCAAAAAACTTCTAGAAGAAAACATAGGCAGTAAACTCTCTGATATTGCTAACGGTAATTTCTTTTTGGATATATCTCCCTGGGCAAGAGAAACAAAAGAAAAAATAAATAAATGGGATTACATCAAAGTAAAGAGATTGGTACAGCAAATGAAACCATCAACAAAACAAAAAGACAACCAACTGGTTGGAAGAAGATATTTGCTAATGATACAGCTGGTAAGAGGTTAATATCCAAAATATATGAAGAACTCATACAACTTAACAACAAAAAACAAACAATCCGATTAAAAAATGAGCAGAAGACCTAAACAGATACTTCTCCAAAGAGGAAATACAAATGGCCAATAGACATATGAAAAGATGCTCAAGGTCACTAATCATCAGAGAAATGAAAATTAAAACCACAATGAGATGTCACCTCATACCTGTCAGAATGGTTATCATCAATAAATCAAAGAACAACAAGTGTTGGTGAGGATGTGGAGAAAAGAGAACTCTCATACACTGTTGGTGGGATTGCGAATTGGTACAGCCGCTATGGAAACAGTCTGGATGTTTCACAAAAAATTAAAAATAGATATACCTTTTGCCCAGCAATTGGACTTCTGGATATTTATCCAAAGAAAACCAAAACAATAATTTGCAAAGATCTATGCACCCCAATATTCATAGCAACACAATTTACAATAGTTAAGGTATGGAAGCAATCTAAAAGCCCATCAACAGACAATAGGATAAAGAAGTTATGGTTCATATGTAAAATGGAATATTACTCAGCCATTAAAAAATATGAAATCCTACCATTTGCAACAACATGGATGGACCTAGAGATTATTATGCTGAGTGAAATAAATCAGACAGAGAAAGATAAATACCATATGATTTCACTTATATGCGGAATCTAAAAATCAAAAAAAAACAAACTAATCAAAAATTGACTCACAGACATAGAGGAAAATTTGGTGACAGACAGAGGGGATAGGGATTTGGGGCTGGGAGAAAGGGGTGAAGGTTTAAAGAAGTACAAATTAGTAGTCAATAGTTGGTCACAGGGATGGAGAACACAGTATGGGGAATACAGTTAGCATTATTATATTGGCTAGGTGGTAAACCAGAGGAGAAAAGGTGCAATTAAGGGAATCACTTTATAAACTATATAAATGTCTAACCAATGTACCGTATACTTGAAACTAATAAAAATTTAAAAAATAAAAATAAAAAAGTAAAAAATAAATAAGATATTATGCAGTCAATAAAAGAAAAATATCAGGTAACTATTGAAAACAACTATAAATAGAAACATGGACAACAATATGATTAGAAAAAAATTATTAAGAATAAAGATTAGAATGACCAGAGAACATGAAGAAATGTTTAGCCTCAAAGTAATCAGAGAAATGGGCATTTAAACCATAAGTGATACCATTTGTACCCCCAAGTATATTATGAAATACTAAAGGGTTAATGCTTCTTGTGATGGCCAGGGAGGGCTTCTGATTGGAGCTGGCATTAAATATTAGAAGAAATTCACAGGGGGAAAGATTCTACTTCAGATATATTTACAGAAGAAAAAATAAAAAAAAATAATTTCCATAATGTACATATTGAAGGTATTCATTGAAGAATCATTAATATAATGATTTAACCAATACAATAGCATGGTTGAGTTAGAATTTAGTTTATAAAATTGAAACAAATGGCCCATAGCACAACAAAAACATAGTTTAAATCCACAGCCTTATTGTGTTGGAAACAAGCAGTAGTGGCAATTCCATCCATGTGAACACAATGCATCTGGACTGCAGAAAACAATGAGTGCGGCCAAAACAGAGTGACTCTATTGTGATCCTTTGCCCATTGAGAGACCCACCTAAGATACAATTATATCTTTGAACAACAGTCTGTTTGGGAAAGAGATTTATTTGGAATCAGAAGACCTGGATCCAAACACCAGCTGTCTTTTATCATCTGTGGGACCTTACACAACTCATGAATTTTCCAGAATTTCAGTTCCAGGGCTGTACAGGATCTGGCTTATACTGGCTTATGAGAGACATCATGGACACCTACCTCTTCCTAGTCCCATGTTTAGTGATGTTATATCAGTAGTGTGAAATTTGGCATGCTGGATGTATTTACATCACAGAAACTAGCAAACATTATAAGCCACGTCTCCTCCCCAAAAGAGCCAGTTGTAAAACTACTGGTTTAAACAAAAGGTCATTGAAGAACTAAGAACAATACAACTATGGATTTAAAAGTGCCTTGTAAAACATAACATGTATTGTACACTTTTGTTTAATAACATCATTCTATGGCCAATGTTTTGATAGCTCAAACCTTGAACATAGGTTTACCAAAGTCATTCTTTATTTCAAATGAAAAAAAAAGAAAAAGAATTGAGAGAAGAGGATAATTAATGAGGACTGAAGTAGGTTTTCTAGAACTTAAAACTTTATGCAAGTTCAGGAAAACATGAGCAAAGAATGGGAGATAAGAGAACAACCTGAACTAGGTAAAAGGAACATATAAAGGCTTCTAAAAAATGAATTACGTCAAAATAAGAGGACACAAATTTTAGGAAAAACTGCAAATAATATGAAAGGTATCTTTCACTTTTTTAAAAAAATATTCTAGGAAAGTCAGATGCAATCTTTTGAAAGCATTTTTTCTCTATTTCTTTTTTTGATATTGAATCAAGGTGACTGTTCTTATCAATACAATCAATACACGGACAAGTGTTTGCATTATAAACAATCATATATACGATGTTTACATATGAAAAGACAAAAATATAATATAGGGGAATTTTATAAATAATTTTGTGCGTAAAGGGCACGTAATGACAAAACAAGGTATACTTAAGATTTCAAAGTATTCTTTAGACTGAAAAACCGTGGTGAGAGAGAAAAGAGAAAACTAAAGTTTTTTGACACTAAAGTGACCAAAGGCCTCACTAAGGCAACATGAATAATTTTAAAACCCCACCAACGTAGATGTAGTCAAAGCCATAATGCAACCTGGGACTCACATCTTGTCTATTTTCTCATTTTATGAGCACTTAACTAAAGAAAAGATAAAAATGATATTAGCATTATAAAACAAAGAGCAAATTCTATTTTATTTATAATTCTCTTTTTTTCTTTTCCCCCTATTTATTGAAAATAAAAAGTTAAAAAGTACATGAAAAGAGAAATAGTCACAGAAAAAACTTCATATTGTATAAAAATATAATGCAGAATAGAGATAAAACATTTAAAAAGTAAGATTAGGGAGTATTGCAATCATTAAGCTGTCAAGAACAGTAATAGGTACAACAAAAATTATCATTGCCAATGATTTTACAAATTTTTGCTATGAACAATCTTACCAGTAGATCCCTCAACTTCCTTCCTTCTTCTTTTTCTCCTTAGGTCAGTGCCTTACTCTACTCTCCCCTCTAGCCCATCACTTCTGTTTAGTTCAGAATTCCCTTTATAAAGGTCCTTTTATAAGGCACACATCTAATTATAATACTGTTGGTTAAAAGCATTATATTAGATATGCCATGAGAACCAATACTTTCCCAGATGTCTCCCAGTCTATCTTTCCCAGCCTATTTCTTCTCTCTTCTTTCTCAGTGTACCCTAAACTTCAGCAACATATCGGCAAGACAATTCCGAAAAGTCTTATACTTCTAGCCTGAAAAGGAAGTAGAATGTGTAGTAGAAAAAGCAAGGCTTTGGAAAAAATTCATATCTAGTCTTCACCACTTAGCAGTTATGGTATAAAGGGGATGTTTTTTGACTTTTCAATTCCTCCAGTTCTTAATGTATATAATAAAGAAGGTGGCCAAGACATAAAAACAACTGACGTGCCCTTCAATAGATGATTGGATAAAGATGTGGTACATATATATAATAGAATTCACTGAGACACAAGATGAAATACTGCCATTTATGAAAACATGGCTGGATCTTGAGATTATCAAGCTAATTGAAATAAGTCAGATAGAAAATGTTGAGAACAATATCATTTCACTTATATGTCAGATATAAAACTGAAAACAACAAACAAACATGACAAACAAACAAGGACTCATGGACATGGACAGTGGATTAGTGATAACCAGAGGGAAGGGGTGAAGAAAGCGGGGGAGGTAGAGAGAGATAAAGCGGATCAAATATATGGTGATGGAAGTAAGTTTTAATTTGGGGGTGAACACACAATGCAATATACATCATGTATTATTGAATTGTACAATCAAAACCTTTTTTAACAAATGTCACTCCAATAATTTTATTAAAAATAAATAAATAAAATAAAGATGATACCCTACCTACTATTTTTGTGAGAAATAAATGAGCTAACGTATGTGAACTGTCCATTAAGACATCTTTGATATTTCATTAACTTTAATGATGATAGAGATGATGATGACTGTGCTGGATATTCCCACTTTACCTCTTCAGATCTGCTCCTTTTTTTCCTCACTGGTTCTATATTCCAAGAGTCCTACATCAATAATTAGACAAAACTCGATTGTTTTGAAATAATCCAGGGGCATTTACATTACTTGAATGCCTGCATTGAGACTAAATTTTGCCAAACACTCTATTGTAATCTCACTTTGTGTAATCACATTTGCCACCGTAAATAAGGCAACTCGAATCATTTCATCCATAAACGATTTGTAGTGACCTTTGGAGTAAAAAGTAAACATGCTGAAATATATAGAAGAACACAACTGCTAAAACAAGAAGCTGAGCTGCCCATTTTTTTAGGGCAAAATTCCAGGAGAACTACATCTTTGTATCTGGCATATGAATCTAGAACTGAGGAATTTCTTATGCAGCAGGTCAAAGAGATTTAATTCTCAATTACATTAAAAGAGATCTAACTCAATGAGGAGGAATGTGTCTTTCTTTTTAGGAGGCATAGAAAAGCACCATTTCAAAACAAATCTCTGCCTAGTGAACTTATGCTAGGGGTAGGTACAGAAGCTCTTGATTAGGTTTATAGATATTTTAATTTTTTGCAGTTTAAAACTTTCTAAGAATGTCAATGTGTATTAAAGTATCTTGCATATTTAATTTAAACTATTTTATATTTTATTCTCCCTTGGGCTTTATAAACACTGCATTATTATTCAACATTGTTATATTAATATGTGTCCTCTTAATTGAAATAGAATTGGGTCTTTCAAAAAGAGCAATCCTTCAGAAACTTCTAATGTATTTAATTCTAAAGCTATGTCTCCATTCTCTGTTTCTAAGGGACGGTCAGACCCATTACCACCACCTGCAGATCTCACAGTCACTCAAACATAATTTAACTCATTATTTCTAGTACTAAGCTTACCAACTCATTCATCTAACTAACTTTTTATCTTAAGAATTGGAAATCTATTAAATTTATCACTATTAACTTTGTAGCATTCCTTACATAATAAAAACACAAACTCATTCTCTCTCTCTCTCACACACACACACACACAAACATAGATGCACACATATTTGAGAAATGCAAGATGAAAATAAAGTAGAATTCCTGTATTGTTTGCTTGTTTTAATTATTCACTGATACTAGTTTTAGAGATGACTGTTTTACATTCCAGAATTCTAGTAATTGAGTGCTATCTACCTGCCCAACTTTGCCTCTCACGATTGCTAACTGTATTTAATCAATGACAATTTCTAAAAAGATTTATTAGCTTGTTATTCTCTGTATACGTCCTGTATTTTCTCACCTTTTAACAAAATAAAGTCAAATTTTTGACTCAATTAAAAACAGATGAAAACGCACTTCCTACTCTGTCTTCACCTAGATTTTTGCTATGTATAATTTAGAAGATTTGCTTTGGCATTTTTCAACAACATGATGTTATCTGCAGCATTCCCCCCCCCGCCCCCCCACACCAAATTGTTCTTCTTGTTATTTTCTATTTATTCGTTAAAGTCCAAATTAAATATACAACTAGGATAAACATATTTTTAAATAAAAAGGCATTGTGGATGAGTTATTTTAATTCGTTCTTTCCAACAACATGAGTCCAGGTATAAAACACCAGGGTGGCAAGAACTTTGTTAAATAATGAAATTCCAACTCACTGTTCTGCAACTTGTCTCATCGAGTTCAAGGTGGTTCTACGCTATAGTACAATCAGGATAACCACCAGCAACAATTAATCTCTTCATCTCTGTCCTGGGTGCAGGTCAATCTCCAGTTTCAAGGGCTAAATATTATAGCAAGATATGACATTTCCTGTATTTTTGTTTCTAGGGTACATATATATATTTTATTCTAAAATGTATTTATGATGGTTTATAATGATGTATGATTTTTATTCTAACATGCATTTATAATGGTTCATAATAAAGTATAAAGTATCAAGATAAGATAAATAGAAAAGAAAGTAAAAAAGAAAAAAGAAAGGATAAAAGAAGAGATGGGAAGATAAAAGAGGAAAGAAAGGAAGAAAGGACAGAAGAAAGAACAATTGAGTAAATGAGGAAAAATTGGTAGAAAAGTCAGATGAAGTCAGAGATAGAGTGAAAGTATAGAACAAACCACTTATGACATAGAAAATTAACTTCTTTGTAACTCAGTAACTTGGGGCAAAAAGGGTCACCACCCATGTATAAGGGTGCTCTTCAAAGATTATTATTGTTCCTTAACGAATGACTCTATTTGGGGGCAATGATTACACTGAATTAAAGGCACTATTCAGGTTTCACAACTCAACTGGCTCCCTGTGCCAAGTTGCTGCTCATCACAGAGAAGAGATATCTGGGGTCACAGCACAGCAAACAACTTGAGAAATAAAACTTGGATTTGGTGCCAACACTTGCAAATTTTCTTAAGGGTTCCTGCTAATTTGTAGCAGATGGCAAAACAAGTGTGAAAGTGTGAAATGACACATGCTAGAGGGAAGGGTGGAAGCTGGGAGAGAGGAAGTGAAAAATGATTCTATTTTAAGAGGATGCTTAATTTCATTACAATCAACTGTTAGCCTTTTCCTTACATTACTATTTACTGAAACACTATAATTTCCTAAATAAGCATGTGTCTGAGTTTCACCCATAAATCCTTGTGGAAGCAAGCAGACCATAAGATTCACTCTAACAAAGGCTTCTTAGCTGGCTAAAGGAGCATCCTAGCAGAACAAAAACTTGTAAAGCAATGTGCATTCAAAATAGTGTGCCGTCAGCCCAATCCTGGATTAGGCCAAGTAAATTGTGATCGAGTAGTAGGAGATGGAAGGAGAAAAGGAGGGGAGAGGGACAGAAAAGAGAATCAATGATTCTTTCACAACATGCTTGAAATTCTTCCTCAGCCCTTTGATCTATGAAGGGAGGCAGAGCTGAATGACTGTCTATTGGGTAAGTCCAGCACTTGTCTTTGGCAGTAGACAGTTTGGGTTTAACTCTGGTCATCAACACATGGGATGACTTTGGATACATCACTTATCTCCTGTAATTTTTTTTTTGTTTCTTCATATCTAATATTATAAAAATATTATAAATATTTACCTTTATATGGTTGCCTAGCTAAGATCACTTTATAAAACACTTAGTATAGTGTATGACAAAAAATATGCAAAAAATCTTAAGTATTATCATTATTAATATTTGGAACATGGACTTGTAGATTTGGAATAGCCTTTCGAGGATTATTCTTATATTTATAGATGAGAGAACTTAGGTTCAGGGATGTTTCCCAACTTTCTCAAAGTCTACCAAATAGAAAGATGGTCTTTTGTTCCATAGTCCAAGGCCCTTTTATATGACAAAAGAGAACAGTTTGCTCTGAAGTTCATGAAGAATAAAGAATTTAGAGCGTTGCCTTACGGGTGGTGCCTGAATTTCTAAACTTGCTCCAAAAGGTTCTGTAAATGTGATTAGAAATTGATTTCATTTTCTTAATGTCATATTCACTGTATTACTTGATTATATGAGGAACACAGAACAGGCAACAAATACCACCCCCACCAAAATTCTTTAACTCCCACTGGGCACATATCAATAAAATTGTTTTCATCTAGTCATTTTTTCTAATAGCTCATGTATTCTAATTAAAATTTTTGGAGAACAATTGGGAAAAGTTCATGTATGTCAGTTACTGATGGTAATTATTTTCTGTGCTTCTGTTAGTTTTTTCAATTTCTTATTCAAGTGATACTTTCACATAAAGTTCAGTCATCTCATCTTTCAGAAAGGCAAACCAACATAATTTCAATACCCACCTCAGCTTTTCTTCCTGAAAGAAGAAATCAGATACTCATTTCTTATGTTAGCATGTACATGTGTACAATTTTACCATTCATATTGAACTATACGATTGATAGCGGGGTTCCTGAGTCACTTTTATTGAATCTAATGTGGCTTTCTTGAATAATGTTAAATAGTTAAATATATTCCCTAGTTGAGATTCTGATAAATAGAATTCAGATTTTAATAGACTTAAAATTCAGATTTCTTATTCCAAAGCTTACTCAACAGATGTGCAAGAGAGTGTTATGTTTCAAAGCCATTGTAAAAAACCAAAAAACAAAAAGCAAAAAAAAAAAACAAAAATAGAGCACACTGTAAAGTTGTTGCAGTTATTATTTTTCTCCTGAAATAGCCACTAGCATCACAGTCACTGCATGTCAGAGTAGAAGAGATGTCAGACTTCATCTGGGCCATTAATTTTATTCCACTAATGTTAAAACTAGGGCCCAGAGAGATGAAAATCATACATTTTATAGGGCAGAGAGAGAGAGAGGGAAAGAAAGAGGAAGAGGAGGGAAGGAAGGAAGGAAAGAAGAATATAGAATAGGTTAAAATTTGATTCAGCCTTCTCAAAAATTTATTCTCCATTTTATTTTATAATATGTATGTAATTAAATTACTAACCAGGCAAGCTAAAAGTCACATGAACCACTCAGAAATGAACAGTTGTTTGCTTTACAGGAGTTTTATGCTAAAAAATAACAAGACACTTCTCATATTAAAATAGAAATGCTGAGAGTCATTAACGGGACTGCAAAGGCATAAAGATAAAAATGCTCCCCCAAACAAGCTGAAAGGCTGTTTAGATTTTCTTGCTCAACTGAAAAAAAGTATACAATAAGACAAAACAAAAAATGAGTGCCAAAGCTAGAAGTCTCATAAAATATCCTATGACTTAAGCCCTGACATTAATGAATGTGAGGCTGCTGCTTTAAGACTACCAGTGGCTTGTTATTTCCAAGATGAAGACCAACAAAATATAGTAAGGGCAAGTCTGTTCTTGATTAGAATCTGTATTTGAAAAATTCTGAACAAGCACAGTAAGTGGATAATGTGAGGTGTATATTTTACTTGCTTTTTATTGCAGTATAAGCTCTGACAATTTACTCTTATATCTTGAAATTACTATCATTTTTCTTCTGATACAAATCTGAAAAGTTAATTGTTGGGCAACCATTTTAACATTTTTCATAGAATACTTTTGAAATGAGGTGAATGTACACAACTTAGTAGTTAATTGATGAGAAAAAGGTATGTTTCTCTTACAAATAGCTTTCCCTTTAGTGTCGACATGTAGGGCAACCAAAACTGGCTGAAATTCAAAAAGGTGCTAAGAGTTCACAGACATACACCTCTAAGGGCTGCCAGCTGCAAAAACACATTCTCAATGAAAGCTGCTCATCTCTAGGAATTCTCTTTTTTCTTTAAATATAACAGCACATCATTACAAATCAGGTGTTAAGAAAAAGCATTCTAAAAAAACCCCACAAATGTATGAATTTTATAATTGAGGTATACAGAAACATGCTAAGATTAGTTATTTAAAGACGAGACACTCCTGAGAAAAATGATATTTAATAAACTACATGCTCCTTTATCAGGCTTTTTTTCGAAATCTGTCATGAATCTCAAGAAGCAAAATAATTTTCTCCTCAGCTTACTTTCTCCATTTTTTTTTATTATGGTAAAATATGCATAACATAAAATTAACCTTCTTGGCCATTTTAAAAGCCACCTTATTAAAATATGATCACTATGTAAAAAGCTATACATATTTAATGTATACAACTACTCATTGAGTTTAGGGATAAGTAAAACAACCAGAAAAACCACAAACATATCCATCACTTCCCAAAGTTTTCTCCCACTCTATTATTATTATTATTATTATTATTAATTATTATTATTATTTTATGGGAGGGAGTGCATGTGGTAAAAAGATTTAATATAAGAACTACCCTTCTAGCAAATTTTAAGTACACAATGCCATTTTTAAGTGAACAGTTAAGTGATATCGAGTACATTCATATTGTGTAACCATGCCCACCATCTGTCTCCAAAATGTGTCTCATTTTGCAAAAGCGAAACCCTATACCCTCTCCATTCTCCCTACCCTGAGCCCTGCAACCACTATTCTACCTTCTGTCTCTGTAATTTTGACTACTCTAAATACTTCATTTAAATTAAATAATACAGTATTTGTCTTTTTGTGACTGACTTATTTCACTTAGTTTAATGTCCTCAAGTTTCATCTGTATTTCAGAATTTTCTTCCCTTTTAATGCTGAATAATATTTCATTGTATGTATTTACCACATTTTGCTTATCCATTCATCTGCCCATGGACTCTTGAGTTGCTTCCATGTTTTAGCTACTGTGAATAAGGATATGAACATGAATGTACAAATATCTCTTCAAGACATTGCTCTCAATATTTTTAGTTACATACCCAGAAGTGGAATTGTTAGATTATATAGTAAATCTATTTTTAATTTTTTGAGAAACTGTCATGCTGTTTTTCAGTGGATTCCAATTTCTCCACATCCTTGCTAACACTTGTTATTTTGTTTCTTTGATGATAGCCATCTCAATGGATGTGAGGTGATATCTCATTGTGGTTTTGATTTGCATTTCCCTAATGATTAGTCATGCTGAACATCTTTAATGTACTTTTTAGACATTTGCATATCTTCTTTGGAGACATATAGTAAAATCCGTTGCCCACTTTTGAATATGGTTGTTTTGTTGTTGAGTTTTAGGAGCACTCTCTATATACTAGATATTAATTCCTTATCAGATATATAATTTGCAAATCTTTTCCCCCATTGTGTAGGTTACATTTACTCTACTGATATTAGCTTTTGATGCACAAATTTAAAAAATCTCATGAAGTCCAATTTTGCTTTTTTCAATTTTGTTACCTGTGCTTTTTGGTATCATATCCAAGAAATCATTACCAAATCCATTGTCGAAGAGCTTTTGTACTTTATTTTCTTCTAGGAGTTTTAGACCTTCATTTATATCTTTCAGCCATTTTGAATTCAGTTTTGTATATAGTATGAGGTAAGGGTTTACCTTTATTCTTTTGTATGTGGATATCCAGTTTTCTCAGCACCATTTGTTGAAAAGACTGCCCTTTCCATATTTAATGGTTTCAATACTCCTGTAAAAAATCATTTGACTGTGTATCTGAAAGGTTATTTCTAGGGTCTTTAATTTATTCCATTGATATATATGTCTGTCTTTATGCCAGTATCACCATGTTTTGGTTACCATAGTTTGCAGTAAGTTTTGAAATCAGAAAGTGTGAGTACTCCAAAATTGTTCTTTTTCGAGATTGTTTTGGCTATTTGAAGTTCCTTATTATTCCATATAAATTTTAGTATGGATTTTCAAAATTTCTTCAAAAAATGTCATTGGGGCTTTGATAGAGGTTGCAGTGAATTTGATTGTTTTGGGTAGTATTTACGTTTTAACAATTTTAATTCTTCCAGTCCATGAAAATAGATGTCTTTACATTTATTTATTTCTTTAATTTCTTTCAAGAATTCTTTATAGTTTTCACTGTACAAGTCTTTTCCCTCTTTGGTTAATTCTTAAGTATCTTAGGTGAATTTTGCCAAGCACGTAAAAAATAACTTAAACCAATTTTTCTCAAACTTTTCCAAAAATTTAAAGTATGAGAACATTTCCTAACACATTCTATGTGTTGAGTGTTGCCTTGATACCAGAGCAGACAAAGACACTACAAGAAAATAAAACTATAGACCAATATCCTTAAAAACATTGATGCAAAATCTTCAAGAAAACTGAATTCAGCAGTATAATAAAAGTATTACATACCATGACCAGGTGAGATTTATTTCTAGAATTCAAGAATGGTTCAACATATGAAAATTGATCAATGTGATAAACCATACTGACAGAATAAAAGAAAAACAGATGCATGATTCTCTCAATTGATGCTGAACAAGTATTTGACAGATTCAATACCCTTTCATGATAAAACACACACACACACACACACACACACACACACACAGTAGGAATAAAAGAGACTACCTCAATATAATAGGGGCTATGTATGAAAAAAAACCATAGTAAGTATCATATTCAGTGACAACAGAATGAAAGATTTCTCTTTAAGATCAGGAACAGTGCAAGGATATCCACCCCTGCCACTTCTATTCAACATAGCATTGAAATTCTAGCCCGAGCAATTAGACAAGAAAAGGAAATTTTAAAATCCAAATTGTAAAGGAAGATATGAAATAATCTCTGCTCACAGATAATATGATCTTATATGTAGAAAACAAATTCCACACACACACACACACACACACACACACACACACACATCTGTTAGAACTAATAAGTGAATTCAGCAAAGTAGCAGGATACAGAGTTAATGTACAATCAGTTGTACAAACAATGAACAGTCTCTAAAGGAAATTAAGAAAACGTCTCCTTGGCTTCTTAAGAATATACATCAAAATATGTTTGGAGGCAAATAGAGGAAATACCATTAATAGCAATAATATGCATTAGAAAATTTGAATTTTCATTAAAAATATAACTTTCATAATAATCTTTTAATTCATTTTGCCTTTTTATTAAATTACAAATAAATTGGAAAATAAATAGAATAATTTAAGTTTAGATATATTAGGATTTATCTACAGTTTAAGGACTCATTTTATGGTTGGGAAAGTGAAAGTGACTTTCCCAAGTTTTCAAAGCTAGGTCTTTATTCATATTCTATGCTACCTACTTCTATCCCTATAAAATTCATATACACAATTACATGTAAATGTAATTAAAGAATAATAAAAAGAGAACTCTATTAGGCATAAACAATTTTTCTCCTTAGCTCTCCCTCTCAGTATCTCTCTGGTAATGGACAAATCATTGCTGTCTCTGGCTTGATTTTCCTCATTGGGACAACAAATATAAATAGGACTTTATTAATGTCATCTGGCCTGCACAGGTTGCCACAGTGGTTTTCCAGTTGTTCTCTACAGCTGGAAAGAGGGCCCAACAGATTACTTCAGGGACTAAAATTTGAAGACTTGAGACTTGAATGTGAGTAGGTTTGTAGCATAATTTGCTATGCAGGTGGAGCTTGGATCTGTCCTTTCTATTTCACATACATTTTATACAGAGGCTAAGCTTATGTCTGTGTTATAAATTGATACCTGATTATAAGATCCTCTTGAAGTCAGGATTCTGCCAGTAATGTTGATTATTAAGATGATTAAAAGGACTGGCGCTTAAAAAAAAGGCTTAAAAATATAAAAGATATTAATATTATAATTTAATCAGTATTACTTCAATAATTATTTAATTCCAAAATTAAAAGTGTTTCTTAATGAAATGAATTGAATCACAAAACTGCCACCTCTAAGACATGTATTAGCTGAATCAGAGTTGTACATAAGCAAAGCAGCAGCTTGTCTTTTTTTTATAAAATATTTTTGACAAGTGAGGGGGACAGACTTCATAAGCTTTCTACTCTAGGGCTTCCTATCTTAGGCTTTTAGCTATCAAAATTAAAAATAATAAGACTTTCATAACTATGCTTTGTTAATGTTTTAAGGGAGAGAGAGTCTTTGAGTTTCTAAGATTTCTTTTATTCCCAAGGTCAGCTCTGGGAGCAGATAGAAACTCATAAAACTACCGATGAGCTGAAATGTGTGTGTATGTGTGTGTATGTATGTACGTATAGGTGTGTGGTTATAGAAACACACACATATATATAGGTAGAGGTATTTCAAATTAGTTTCTCTCACCATGTGCTTCATAGCCTTTAAAATCTGCTGCAACATAAGAAGGAAATTGTCTCAGTCAGTTCATGCTGCTGGAACAATTTACCATAGACTGGGTGGCTTAAAAGCAAACATTTATTTCCAGAAGCTGAAAGTCCAAGATCAGGGTGCAGGCGTGGTCTCTTTCTTAGTGAGTGACCTCTTCCTGTTTTATAAATGGCTTTCTTGCTGTGTCCTCATATGGTGGAAAGAGAGCTAGCTAGCTCTGTGACTTCTTTTCATAGAGGCACTAATTCCATTCATGAAGTATCTACCCATCATGACCTAATTACCTCCCCAAAAGCCCCACTTCCAAATACCATCTCAATGAGATTAAGGTTTCAACAGATAAATTTTATGGAAAGCACCAACATTCAGTTCACTGCAGAAATATAAACCGGCCGATATTTGGTAATGGTTTTCTAAACCATGAGCTGGTTTAGAATAAGGAGATTAGTGAAAGTTCACCTTAGCAATTGTGGATTTAATATTTGCAATTCCATCTATTTCCTTAAAACTCAGAAAGTCCCTAATGTGTAATAATCTGTTAGACTGCTGATTTTTTATCATCTTCTATTGGGAGTGGAGGGAGAGATGGGTGGGGTCGCTCATGAAGTATGGCAATGAGTCATTTATTAATGAGTGAACCAAACTGACTATACAACAGCCTCATCTCTATTTGGCTTCATTATTCTGTGGTTTTTCCCACAGAAATGATGGATGTTTGTCTCTGAGAAAGTAATAGTTTTGTGACAATAATATATCCTCAGGAATCATTAAGTACATGCATTGAGATTTTGTGAGTAGAAAATTATTGAAAAGTTATTATAGTAGAGCACTAGAAATAGCTCCAGAAATTAAAAAATAAGGGGACTATTTAAGTAAATATATAGTATGTCTAAACAGTGAACTGTTCTGTCTAAAAAATGATGCTATAGAAAATTATTTAATGGCATGGGAGGTTAGTCATTAATTATACTGTTAAGTGACAACAGAACCACAATCTGAATAACGAGAGAGAGTTAAACATACAACAGACAAGAAAACCTAGATATGCACCAAAATCTCTCATAAGGGCAAATTCTCCAAAATATACTTAGAATAGAAATTAATTTGCATAATAGTTCCTTCTGTTTTTAGCCTCCAGCTTGTCTGTTTCCACTTCTGAAACGGAAAACTAAAGCCTTTTTTGAAGAGAGCAGTTAGGGTGATGTATTTAAAATGAAATTTGGGTGTTAACACTTTCCAAAACTTTCAATGGCATCCCATTACATTGATGATAAATCCCAAACTCTTTAATATGGCCTGAAAAGTGCTGCATGAAATGGCCCTGCCTCTGTCTGCTATCTAATTTCATGATGCTCTCCCTGGAGCTCATCAGCTCCTGTCACAAGAACACTCTTCCAAGCTTTTCCCCTTTTCAGGGTCTCTAAATGTGCTGTCATTTTCCTCGAAATATTCTCCAGGTGCTCATTCTTCAGGTCCCAGCTTAAATGCCATCTCCTCAAATACACTCACAATCTTAAGTAAAGTAAGCCATGCTGTAGCCTGTTTCACTTTCTATAACAATACCTTTATCAGTTTTATTTTATTTTTCTATCTGGCCCTTTACAAAAAAAAGTATTAGACAATAAGTTCCATGAAAGTCATAATCATGTCTGTTTTACTCATTATACATAGAGTGGCTGATATGATACATAGTAAGTGCTAAAAATAATTGTTACTTAAATGCATGAACAAAAGTCATCTTTTTTGACTGTAATCTCCATCATAGTCAGAAAGATGGATATAGTTTAAGCCTTTATTCAGATTTTAATTTTTTGGTATATAATATACCTTATTAAATTAAAAGCTTGGACAAAATTAGTTCCATTTATTTGTACAGTTTTTACTTTATCAAAAAGATGATTTTAAATATTGAGATTTTCATGTTATTCAATGAGCTTATCAAAATCTTAGGCAAATGCTCATCACACTATTCTCATGTGACAGGGGTAGCTATAGCAGATAGATAAACAATCTAACTTCTCGGTTCACACAAGTAAAGCAATAAAATTACCATTTTTTAGTAAAATTAAACATTTTCTGTTAAATAAATACACCTCATCATTATCTGCTTTAATTAAAGATGCTAGATTAATAATCTTGAACAGGAGTTATCATTGTGATCTACAGCATTCCTGAAAAAGAACAGAATTGCTAGGGTTCTCTCTTTTGTGGTTGTTCTTGAATTTAAAACAACACACACAGACACACGCACTCTGTTTTTCAGAATATTTTGAACATGAACCATTTACTAAAGTGTGTCATCAACTCACTCTCACTTAAAATAGATTTTTAAATTAAATTTGGTTCAAGAGATATTATCTTTTGTGAAACATTAATTATTTTTAGAGAGAGATAGGGAAACTCAAGATTTCAGAGTGCTTCAGATGAATTACAATGAGTGGATGCCTTCTATTCCAGCATATGCAACTCCAAATCCCATACAAGAAACCCTCAAAATGTCTATTAAGAAAAAATTTTGACATGTTATCTCTTCACTGTAAGTATTTCAGAAAAGGTCAGAACCTGTCTGGAAAACAATGAACAGTGAAGTGAAGTGGTTTTGCCCAGAGAGCTGCACAGTCTAAGAAGTTACTTTTATTAGACTATATTTAAGCTTTCAGTGATAAGATAAAGATATGTAATATAGCATAAAGTTCTTTTTTTAAGTTTTAAATCTCATGCATACATTTTCTTGTTATATTTTCAGAGATGAGGGTTTATATGTATGTACTCAATTTTGAGTACTAATAAAAGAAATACGTGGACATACACATATATATTTATATACCCTCACAGCCCTTTACAAATATGCAATTTACTACAAGTATAAATGTGTAGGTCACAACTGTGGCTCTGGCCTAGTGAGGAAATAATTATTGCTGATAGAAACTTTTTCTTGCACTATAGTAAAAATTTAGATAAACAGACTTTCAATTACACACTATTATGAAATGATTAAAACAAATCAGTGGTGCAAATAGTGAGTCTGTGAAGGACTCCAACAAGGCCATATTGTCCCTGATTTTTTAGGGCATGGAATGAGAAAGGAGAAAAATTCAAGTCAATGGGGTAGGTTAGACCAAGCTCTATTACGAGTGGCTGTAGTTCAGTGGAGTTTGGTTCCATTCCATTAATAGACAACACTATTAAAGCCAAAATGGTCTTAGGCTTTGGTTATACAGAGATGAGTCTCCTGCACCGGACTGAAGGGGTTCTAGTCTCATAGAGGGACATAAATATAAAAATAATAATTATAGTGCAGTGTACCATTTTATGAGATAAAGTTAGACTCTGGAATTTGTCTGGAAAGATGAATTAGAGATTGAGGCATAAACTTAGAACGAAGAAGTAAGTTATCAACAACAGAAGACAAAAAGTATGTTCTCATGGGTTTCTCTGCATAAAGTTATTTATATAAAATTCTTAAGGGAACAAAAAATATTAGTTGAGAGGATAGCAAGAATGTACCCATAAAATTACATACTTGGTAAAGAAATGCTTCTACTTTCTCATCATTCATCCCAAGCAAGAGAGAAAGTTAGAGAAGAAGGACAGTTGCTAGTTCATTTCAGTGATTCCAAGAATGACAGAGAAAAAAACAAAGTTTTTAACATGATATTCACATGCCTTTCCTGTTCTTTGGACTTCTTCACTAGTAAGGACATTTTAACATACAGAAAAACAAATTCTATTCTCTCCTAGTTAACTATCATGGTCATGGAGCTCACAAAGCTGTCACACATAGTTCTCACTGACACCTTCAAGACTTGGTGTTGGTTTACCAATGCCAGTAAGCCAACATCTGACTCAGTTACTTTAGAGTTGGTGCCATTTAAGACAATAAATGAACTATGGCTTGTATACAAGGAATTAGCTCTAAAATATAGATTTCAGATCTAAAATTCCCAGATTGACATAACAAATTGATAAATCATCAATGTGCAGAGATTTCCAGCACTTATATTCTTCATGCATTTTATTTCCCCTCTCTAACTTTCTTTCTCTACTAAAAAAGGGGATAAATTGATCAAAAGAGATATTAAAGTAAATGAGGGTAAATGGATAATCAGATTAATTTGATGGGGAGCACAAGAAAAGAGAAAGAAACTAGTACTCCTTTCTCATTCCACTTGGAAGAAATCATAAATGAGGATTTGGTAGTGGACCAGTTTATTTGTGGACTAGACAAAAAGAAAAAGAGAAAAAAAGAAAAGTAATGGAAGGCTCTAGAAAACCATCATTCTCATTACCATCCATTTCTCATGGCAAATATAAAATATCTTTTCTTCTTGCTTCAATTTTCCTGATCACTATGAAATACAGATTATTACAGTTATAGAAAAACACAAAATTTAGATAAAATTTGGAGATGATATAGCAATCAAAAAATTCTTTGTAAAATTTTCTCTTTCTTAGTAAAACTTGAAATAGAGTGTACCTTGAAATATTAAAAACATATCCTAACACTGCATGTCAGAACAGACTCCATATTTCCAAATTATCCTGAGACGGGAAAAGAAATAGACTATCCAATTAATCATCAATGGCTTAATTTTTTTTTAAAGAAATGAATCCATGAAACTAAACTGTCAATAAATGCTCTTTTTAGTTTTTCAGCTGTTGAAAGAATTACATATGCTTTTTGACAATTAAATCAATTAATGATGCTACCTATCATAAAATTACCTGACACACTTATTTTAGAATACAATTTTCAGATGCCTAGTGACATGATTTAAAAGTCTCTAAGATAATTCTGAAAAGGAATAAATCTTATGATAATTATACATATTTATAAAACAATCATGTGTGAAGAAGTTAGAATTAGGCAATACTTCATTTTCTCTACTTTATTATGATTATTTTTAATACACGTGGTATATTTTAGAGGACTAATCTAACTTGGCCAAAATTTAAGTGCTTAATAGTTTGTTCTTCTTGGCTTGGGCAAAGAAGATGTAGAATATTTAGTTATTTTCTTCTTTTCAGGATAAAATTCGCCGAAATTATACAATGTATTTTTTTTCCCAACTGTCTTTCAAACATTAATTTCAGAGGCAGGTGTATCGACTGCCCTATTTCTCAGGTTAGATTTCAAAGGAAACATTATGAAGTGCCTCGGCCAGAGGAGGGGCTCTCTTTCCCATATCTTTAGTAGTAATGTTAAGGCTGGTTTGATGGACTCCTGTCACTAATTTTCATTGCTTGCTTTCCTCTTTTCAACATTGTCTACCATGCTAACTTATGAGGAAATTAAGCCACTTGGTAGTATCAATTCTATATAAGCTAGATAGATTGCAAAAAGGGAAAAATACTTTTCAGCTCCTCTCATCATGAAGGGGAGTGCCTTGCCTCATCATTGAAACTGGGCTGGCCTTGTAAGTTACTTTGTCTAAAAGAAGGTGAAGGAAGTGAAGTTGTGCAAATCCTGCCTGTAGACCTCAAGAGCGGTTAGACTGCTGCCACCATGTGAATAAGCCCAGGCTGGCCTGCTGTAGAAGAGACCAAGTGTAAGAAAAAAAAGACCCCTTAACCCATAGCCAGACAATTGTCAGACATGAAGTGATATTATCTGGGACCAGTCACCCCACCCACCCCATTTACACACCAACTGACTACACATATGTGATTAAATCCACTAAAACTATCAGATCCCAGCCATGATCAAAAGAGCTGCCCAGAAGAATTATAAACTAAATTAATGATAGTTTCTTTTAAGCTACAACATTTTAGGATAATATTTTATGAAGCAATAAACAACTGACACTTAACTCTACGTCATTTTAATACATTCATGTAATAATATATTAATTACTATATTTTTTGGACCATAATGTAATTTCATCTGGTATCCCAATTATTACAAGCAGGCTGGATTTCTCTTTTACACTCTTAGGCACTACATTTACCTATATTCATGTAAATGAGTTCCACATGTAAGGACTGGGATTACATAAGAGGTAGTTAAATGGTCAGGTCCTAGTATTACACAGACCGTTTTTTGAACCTGTCCCATCACATATTAGTTCTTTGATCTTAGATTAGTAAATTTCTCCATTTTTTCCTTTATAAAATAAAGATAATAAAACCACTTTATAGAGCTGTAGTGAGGAGAGAATAACATGTTTATTTTAATGTTTCACATGTAGCAGCTAATCAATGGATTTTTATTTTTAAAATTTCTAGCACATTGTAGTGTCCCTGATGTTTTTGATTAGTATATAATTACGATATTATTTCAACTCCTTTACCATGCACAACTCTTTTTCTTTAAATGTCTTTATATTGTGTACCTTTATAATGAAAAAAAAAAACTCATATAGAGTTTACTATGTGAAAGAAGCTATTGAACATGCTCTCAATACTACTCCATGCTGCAGGTCTTTTTTCCTTTTATCATGATCTGGAAGGTTTCCATCATGTGCTCACATTGATATGGGTGATATCCAACATGATAGCCTTTTTATTGTCCTATTTTTTGGAATGGAGGTTAGTCATTTTTCTAGTCAGAATCAAATCAAAAGGAACATTGTGTTTAATGATTCAGAACAATAAAATCAGAGATCTTATCTACTAAGATATCTTCTCTAAGGAGCGATGTCTTAATGTTTAGTGCATTCACTGCCTACAACCTATGCTAATCAAATATATTTTCACAACATGAGGGCTGTCCAGAGAAGTTAAAACAGGATCTCCTTCAAAGAACAATTTCTTTAGAGTCTGATTATGTTTTTTTTTGTATTGTTAAATGCAGATAAATTATTATTTTTTTCAAATACCTATTCAGCCTGCTTCTTTTTGAGATCCACTTAAGCCATATTTTCATTTAAGATTAAATTCATCTATAACTATAATTTGCTTTGCTTCAGAGGAGATAGTCATTTGTTTTGAAGTTGAACACATTTAAGATATTTTGAACTGTATCACTGAAATCAACTACTTAAAACAAATTTCTTCTTTTTGCTAGTATGAAGGTTAAATGAAAGATTACTACAAATGCATGCTATAATATAATAATAACAATTTATCTTATGAATAATTTTTTTACAAAGCTAGATAAAACTAACCTCAAAATAAAAGTGCCTATCTTTACATTGCTGTGTATGAAACACTTAATTCATCTTAAAACATATGATACATGTAGATATTTGTTTGGATAAAATAGTGGATAGGTAACTAGATAGAAAATACACAAAAAAAGTCAACAATAATTCATGGATTAAAACTATATGCTCTTAATTTTTAAAATGTAACTGTGGAAAATGAGCACAATTGTACATTAATACGAGATGGCAATTACAACAGTGTATGAGGTGTACTAAAAATGAGGTAGGTGACAGTTTTGAAATTGAAGAATAAATTCTATCTACTCTATATTTCTGGAGAGTAAGTAACTGCCTAGTTGATTAAAAAACTGTCATTTGAAGTATACATGGGACTTATAATACCATGACTGATCTTATATATCCAAGAAGAAGTAACTTTTTGTTGATGTTTCAAAATAAAATTAAGTTCAGTGAATCAACAGTTACATTTACAAAATACTAATTTAGAAGGTAGAAAAGATGGGAAATATTTTATGTGGAATTCTACCAACCATTGCTGGAAAAAAAAAGTTTTGTTTTATTGTTTATTAGTTTGAAGGGAGCACCGTTGATACAAGTTTTTAAATATAAAATATATTGTGATGATATTTTTTATATCCTTTGCTATGTTTGTAAAAGCTGAGTACAGAGGGCTAAAATGGAAGTTTAAATTCCATCCAAAAGGATGAGGCACAATAGATATAGTCTGAGGGTGTCTGAATGAAGGAAAAATGGACCAAGCATCTCCTGCTTTCATGCCTGCAGCATTTCTGTTTTTATTAGCAACAAGAAGAGCACAGAACATCACCTACTTGTCAAACTCCTCTTTAACAATCAAGATCCAGCTCAGATATAACTTCTTCCTTTCTTTCCCCTATGACAATAGTTTGAGGATCAGATTTTTGTTGGAACTCTTTTTAAAGATATCCTCTATCTCTCTCACTCTTACTCTAGCCATCTCTGCAATATTAGTATCTTTCAGAGGGCAAGGTCATTAAATTTTCATCTCATTGATTCATCCATTTATTCAACAAATGTTTACTGAGCACCTACTACAAACCAGATACTATACCAGTGGCTGATGATACAAAAATTTAAAAAAGAACATCATAAAGAGCCATTGAATCTAGTTGGGAACACTGACTAGTATTTGTAATGATTACTGTATTACCTCATATATGCTATGAAGAATAAATTGCTATGAGATCATATAGGGAGAACCCTTACCGTGGAATTAGAGGATTCGAGAAAATTTTCTTGGAAGAAAGAACATTTCATGTGAGGCTTTTAAGTTAAATGGAAGGAGGAAAAAAGTATGTTGTAATGGCTTGGTGGTGGCAGAGAGCATGATCAAGAAATAGGAAAGCAATTCATCATGGCTAAAGCATAGAATGAATGCCTATTATTTTTATGTAGCATGACCTCAATAAATACTGAATAAAAACTGGGTACTTATATTACTTAGATAGTTATTTTATACATTTCTCTATTATGTTATCTTGTGTAAAACTTTCCTGATATTGGGGTCTACCTGGAGATTGAAGTCTTTATTAATATAAAATATATTTATTTGACCAATTTTGTATATTTAATTTGATTTCTATTTTTCTTGTCAATAATTTTGAGACTCTTGTTTTCATTTATTTTTTTATTTTAATGATTTATTTAATCTAAAATTTATTTTTTTTTCTGAAAAATAAAGCTCTGAGAACACTGCATGATTGAAGGATCTACAAAATGTAGATGAGGGGCAATTTTGTTCATTCAGTTCTAGGATTTGGGGACAAAGGACATCAGCAAGGGAGTTTAGATTCTGTCTCTTGCCATCAGCCAGCCCAACAATATCAACTAGCAAACACTTGCAATGATATGTCAAAGTATACTCTGTGTTGAGGAGAGTGAGGTCAAGAATAGCCTTGTCTATCATCAATCTTTTTAGCTGTCATATATCACGATACATAAATGAAGACTGGCACTTAACACTTGAGAGGCATTTTTAAAAATCTGCTCTCTGGTTCCTTATCTCTCAGATGCTTTGGATTTTAAAGAAGTCTTCTTATCTTTACTATTATTTTTTATTTAAAAATATACACATCAATCCTTCCTGTATGACAGATACTACGCTAGATATTCAAGGGATACAAAAATATTAAAGCACCAAAAGATGCAGTCTAGAGAAGAAGACAAACTCATTAAAAGCTCCCCTATTTCCGGGGTTCTGCTATAAGTGGAGAGCAGAAAACCTGAAGGGTTTTTTACAAGTTATCTAGCCTACCTACTATCATACACATTTCTTATTAAAAGATATGTAAGTCAGCACAAATAAATAAAGTCATTTTACCACTCAAGCACAGAGTTACTATTATTTACGGAACACCCATTATGTACTTTGCAATTGATGTATATGCTCTCCATAATTCTACAAGGTAACAAACTTCATTTTTACATATGAAAAAACTGAGGCTGCTTATTTATAAAGATTAAGTCATTTGCTTAAATACATACAACTAATAAGCAACACAGATAGATTTTGAAAAGTTTTGTCTCATTCTTAAAGCCTGTTTTCAATTTCTATTCTAAAATTGCCTTATGCTAAAGCATATTACAATCCTATTCTATAGGTTGTTAAGTGAATGTAAAATCAATCCAAGATAATTACTGTAATATATTCTAGACTTTGTTCTGCATTTCCCCAAACAATATCACATCTGTGTTTTCTTTGCACAGACTCTGTATGTGTAATACAGTCAGGTACACCCAAGACAGGAGCAGCATAAAACATATACAATCATTTCCCCAGGACTTTTTTAACATTGCAAAATATTCCTTAATCATAAAAAGGTAACAGGTTGAAACCAGTTATAGCCATGCATTACTTCCTAATTTTAAAAGATACATCTCCTAATGTAATTTCACAGAACAATAAACAAAACAGCCATCTATTTGGTTTTCATATTTTATCTCAGGATCAGGAGCAAGGGGTTTTGATATTTGAGAGGATTCTTCGGGCAATCTTTGACAAAAGTGGTTAAGAAAATCACGATGTGAATAATAAGCAAGGGAAACATGGGGATCTTGTCTGCTTTCACTCTCTGGTTGATAGAGCAAAACAGTTTCTTCTTCGTAAAGGAAGGAAACTATGGGGTTGTTTAAGACTGTTTTCATTTTCTAAAATTAGGTTATTTGCACGTCTAATCAATTCTCTTGTTCATCAGAATGGATAATTGCTGAAAAAGTCATCTGATCAACACAACCGGACCTTATCAACTACTTGGCAATGCAATGAGGTTTCTAGCCATCAACCTCAATTGACTCAAAATGGGTGATTTATTCGACTCTAATCAGAGCAGTGAGGCTATTACAAAGCTTAACTCTGCTTTTCATCAGGGTCATGGTAGACTCAAATGTAATTGTCATTGGTTATAGAAGGAGCACAAGTTTTTGAATCAGATGTGGATTTGAAACCACTTATGTCACTTATGAATGACTTTTGACAACTTACTTGAATTTTCCAAGGATGTGGTCCCTCAGTTGTATACTAATAAAATTAATATCTACTGCTTATAGGGAGACTATAAAGTAGTTTTAAGTAAATTATTAGCACATCCTAGTTCTATTCTGTTATCCTTGTAATCAAAAGGCAATCTGAGCAATATGAACAGGTATCTATAGAAAATACGATTCTTTATCTTGCCTTAGCTCTCTAACTTGCTAAATAACTTTGGTTGACATAAAGCACACTGTTTACTTAGATACTTTTTTGACAATTGTATCATAGAAGTAAAAAATGGAAACAGTACTATTCTAAATAATTCATCTTAACAGCTCAGTAAGTTCTTAATGCTGGTTTCGCACTTTTTCTGTTTAAAGAAAAATGAGATAGAAGTAGAGTATTTTGCTATTATCTTGCCTCTGTAAGCTTGCAGAGCACACTGCAAAGGCACTGTGCATTAAGAATACATTGTATATCCTGGACTTGTTTCTTCCCAAAACCTCACAGGAGATTTAAATGTTAAAGCAAAAATGTGATTGAGTGAAAATAAAGTCATTTCTTCTTTTCACTATGGACTAAGAGTAATATGTTAGTTCCAAAGGTATTCTCTTGGGTCATGAATCAGATGAAAAAGGTGCATCAAGAAATATTATTCTTTGGTGGATGAGGTCTAATATGTAGTGGCAAACTAATAATATGGAGCTCCGCATAACTGATGACATTATATGAAGATGTTCAATAGGTCAATGTCCCCATCTTTTTCAATTAAGGACCCTGAAATGCTAGAAATTTGCAATAATGCAAAGAATTGTTTAGCTTTAGAGTAGAAATTGGTGGTAAAAAATAATCTTCAAATTCTTACACAAAACTAGTTAATTACTATTCCCATCACCACTAAAATGGTTCCACTTTTTCATTTCTCAGTCTGTTCTTTGTGGCTTCTTAACCTTACCAAAGCAGCTGCTATGGTGTTCAATTGTACCTGAATTAATGCATTTAAGTTGAGAAATAGAGAGAATCAAGATATTGAGGCTAGTCTAGATAGGGTGTAACAAGATTTGTAGTTCAATTCTACAAATATGTATTGAATCACTGCTTTTGCAAATCCCTAAAGTACCTTCAACAATGAGTTAGATATATCTTCGAATTGCTCAAATAATTTTAATATACATGTCAAATTCTCAAAAACTACTAGAAAGAACCCCAAATAATTCTCAAGATGAGAGAAGAAGGAGGGTGGTTTTCTACTCTGTGTGTGTGTGTGTGTGTGATTTAGATAGTTTATTGTAACTGTCAAAGCCTCAAATGTATATCTTTCATTCCAATGCTTGTTGACTGATTGATAACATCTGCCTCAAGCACATTGTAAAAAAAGACTGCGTTTGCTTGCAGGCTTGAAAAAAGAGGGCCTTCCTCAGAGTGTCATCCATGTGAACGAGGTGAGTGAAAGGCAACAACTATGTTTTCAATTTATCATCTCAGAGCCCAGAGAAAAAAATTCAAACTTGCTAGCTAGTATGGCATACAAAATGTGTATCACATATTGCATCCTATGTTCTGGTACAGTACACAAGGATGACAAAGTACTTACAGTTTACTTGATGTGTCATACTGTTTCACATCTCAGACCCTCAATTCGTACAACTCCCTTTTCTTGGAAAAACTTACATCTCATTCCAACATCATTTTCCTAGAGAAAAGTCTCCTTATCTTTTAGGTTTGAACTCAAAAGACTTCTGTGTCACTAGATCATAATAGATCTGAGTTTTTTGGTTTCCCCAAATTATTCTATAGAGGACTTTAGCATACTGTTATAATAAATGGGTTTGTTTACATTCAATATCACTTAATGATCTCTTTCTGGGGAACAAATTGCCCTAAAACTTAAAAGCTTAAAACAACTAGTGTTCTTTTTCTCACAGTTTCTTTAGGTCAGGAACCCAGGACTGACTCAGCAGATGGTTCCGGCTCAAGGTTATGATCAAGGTGTCAACTATACCAGTGGGCCTCTCCAGTGGACTTTTTACAACATGGCAACTTGCTTACCCCAGTACAAGTGATCCAAGAAAAAGAGAGAACCCTAAAGGCAGAATCCAGTCTTTTTAATAACCTAATCGCAAAAGTGACATCCCATCACATTTATAACATTAGAAGTGAGTCACTAAGTTTAGCTAGCCCACACTTAAAGTGAAGAAATTACACAAGGGCATGATTACTAAGAGTCAGGAATCATTGCAAGTCATCTAAATGTTAGCCAATCACATATAACATCTTCCCTAACTGAGTTAAAGCCCAAATTAATTTATCTATATTTCCCTATCATCTGCCTAGTGTCTGGCACAAAATTACTGAAGAAAGAAAGAAGAGAGGGAGAAAGAAAGAGAAGGTGATTATGACATAATGTAACCATAATATAATGAAAATGTACTATAATGTGAAATAATCATAACATAATGTGAATCTACTATAATGTGAAAGTAATACATAAAATACTGTAGGGTCATAGGCAAAAGGTAATGAGCTCTGCCTGAGAGAGGTCAGAGGTAACGCAGATGAGACATGGTACAGACCTTCAATGATGATAAAGAAGGTATACAATAGTTTGTCACCTTTTAAAAAGAAACAAGTACTGGGAGGAAGATAATTTAGTTATGGGTCAAACTTCTCAAAATATATTTATTGAATTTTACTAAACGCTCACTTTGACATTAAAAGACAATCTTTAAGCTAAAATTGTATTGGATTTCAATAGATTATTCTGTCCTAATCGATGCCAATTTAATTTGTAAAGTAACAAAATATTTACTACTATACATGAAATAATAGCATTTCGACTGCAATTTCAAGAAAAAAGAAACTGATGACAAAAAAAGGAACTGATGATGGAAGAATCACAAAGCAAAACTTTTACTGTCACTGCTCAAAGAAGCAAATATAATAGTTTCCACTTCAGATTAATTGTGAATGATTTTGTGGCAATTTAAATGTAAAAAAAAATAAATTTATTCACATGAGTTAATGTGATTGTAGCTTCAGAACTAATAAAGGACAGTTTGAATGCTTTCATACTTGAATTCTGTCTCCATTATCTTTGCATTTATGGTTACATTAATCATGAAATTAGAGTAGAAAAATGTTATGTGATACACTTTGACTATATTAATTGCACTTTTAAGATAAAGGATTTTGATATTTGTATTTAATTCTGATTAATTCTTATAATAGAACATTGCAGATAAAAAAATGTTGACTTCAGTTTAACTAACTTTCAATTTATTATTAGCCAAATATACTGAAGATTAATTACAATTCCATTCATAGAAAGCAAATGCTGTATGAAATATTTTAATTTCTAGAGAGAATTGGAACAGGTGGGAAATGATGCTATATTACCCAATAAGACTATGTATTTTTATCCCTATCTTAGGTTCTCTTGAAAAAATTCTGGTCTCAGAAAGACTAAACATAACAATTTAGTATTCTCAGACATGGCTTTTTAGCATTCAATATGGATATCATATCTCTGAAAAACCACTGGATCGAAAGGAGGTAGAATAGATAAGAGGTAGAATGGTTTGGTAGAATAGTGTCATTGCATAAAACTGAGAGTTGGGAAAATATATAATACATGACCTTGCAGATAGATTCCTAAATTTAAAAAATCCAAGCTAGTAACCTCTCTCCTCCCCTCCCAGCTATCATCCTCCACATCTATATAAATGGGAAGACCTAGGCCACTGGATATAGAGACTAGTCTCTAAAGCTCTTTTCTTAGTCATTCTCCAGATGTTATTTGCAAATCTTCTATATGGCAGGTATTGTTCTGAACCAGAAAAACAAGAATTAAAAATGGCCTCTTTATGTAAGGTTTTATGACTCAGCAAGAGGAGATAGGTCTCATTAAGCCTAAGACTATACTGATAAAAAGAAGGAAACACATTTAAGATATATTTCTAAAGGTGAATAGAGAAATCTTGATAAAGACTTGAAGAGCCATTTTTTTTTTCCTTCCTGCATATGGCTTCTATCAAACTAGAGGTCTTCTGTTTTTAACATTCTCCATAAATGTCTTATTTCTTCTGCTTTCTGATCCAAAATTGTCATCTCATTTTCTTCAAATGAGAAGGCTAAAACAATCAGATATGAATATTCCTCTTTTCTCCTGTTTCTAATCCATCATTTAAACCCTCCTTCATTTTATTCTCTACTTCTTTTCAGTTTGGATATCCATTATTCCCTATCTTTTTTGAAATGTTTATTGATCTTTTTATCTTATGAAAATGTTCTGTTAAGAATAAAAAAGAAAAAGAAAAAGAAAAAGAAAAAGGAGAAAATAACCATTGGTTTAACCTACAAAGAATATATTTTACTATTCTATGTCTAGATTCAACTATTTCATGCTCTCTCTTGAGCCAACATAACCTTTATGTTTTTACTTTCACTAGCTTGAAAAAAATTTATACTCGTTTATAAGTGCCCACATTCTTTGGCAGATTTAATTTTTTGGGAAAAGGAACATATAATACGTAGATTTTTTTATAGCAAAGAATGTAAAGCATTCAATATACAAATATTAAAACAAAATTGCTGAAGAAATAATGGGTACTAGAGACAAAATTCTGCAGGGCATAAGCTCTAAAGGCAATGAATTAAAGAGAAAAAGGGAAAACTTAAATTTTATTCTAAAGTTAATTAATTCTTGTTTATCATAAGTCACTTTTAACTGTTTTATAATTTCATAATCTAGAAATTTTAGAATTGTTTAACCTAAAATCACATATAGGTTAAACAGTTCCAATGTCTATGGTAGAGATGTTATACCCAAGAAGGGTTTTATGCTTTGCTACATAGAAAACTCCTAAATTAGCAAAAACTACAAGTCCATGTCTTCCAAGTGTAAGAAAATGCTAATTGAGATACCAGATAAAACAGGAGCTTTTCTGCAAAAATTCTGATGAGTTCAATTGTCGTTGCATTTCACTTCCAGATCTCTACAAAAGACTAATAACCTAAACATAAAATGAGAATGTAATGAAAGGCAAACAGTGTAGACTGGTTGCTGGAATGCAAGCTTATATATCTATCCCTTGATTTTCATTCCCGATTTACAGGGTTATAATGAGAATATACTTTCCACTTTTGTGCATTAAACAGCTCTCTCTTTAGAGATTGAGACATTAGAATAAAGAGGAAAACAATACAACAAAAGACCAAGTTATTATGTATAATGCAGTTATTATGTGTGATGGGGTCAATAGAGTAATAAAAATCAATATAAAAGATAATAGAATGAACAAAATTTGGAAAAGTCTTGGATAAATCAATAGGAATAGTGAACTGGGAGCATGTGAGGTTTTAGAGAAGTAAATACTGACTGACTGATTGACAAGCTGGTTAACGCTCTTGCCACTTATTTCATTCCTAGGGCTTCTATTTGTACCTGCCAGCAGTTATCAACAATAGAAACAGTTACTAGGGTTCTCAACTTGAAGTTTTATTAACACCTAGTCCCTCTTTCTGTTCTTAATATAATAAATAGTCCACTCTAAAGTATCCCAGAAGCTTTATAATGAGTTATCTACAGCAACAATAAGCAATTGCAAGGACTACAAACATTTTTTTAACTTGATAAAATCAGGACTAAAATTCATTCTTTATCTAATAGTAAACACTTTTGGGACCCTAAGAATAAGAAATCTAAAGGAGATTAGTTTCTTCCAAGACCTTTGAACCTAATAGTTTTGATTATTGGCATTGGACCTAAACATATGTCATAGCACCTGGAGATAGTGACTGAATCAATGAAGTTTCTGGAAGGAAACTGAAAGGAGAGTCTGCTTATGAGAGATGTATAAGGAGGAACATTTATAAAGGTGTGAGAAACAAACAAGGGATATTGCAGTACTCCAGGGCTAGCAAGAGGAAGATGTCCTACCACCACAAGGCCAAAAAGGGAAAGGTTAAGGAATGTTGCTGGTACCTTAAAAGCATGCCTCCATGGACAGGACTACATGATAAGATCTGTAGCCTTCAGCAAAGGGATGAAGCCACCCTGTGAAGACCTGGCACAGAGTGAACTGAAGGTTAAATATCCCAATCTGACTCTTCTCCATTCTCATCTCTTAATGGTGCCTCCATTGTTGAAATTCAGAAGGCCGAAGGGCCATGCATTCTAGCCTTCCCGGTTCTATAGAGAGGTAGGAAAGGATGAAGAGGGTTTCCAAAGGACAAACATAGCTTATTTGGCACAGATAACCCTTTCATAAGTTTCCAAAGCAGCATAATAAATTGTGCCAAGCAATATTAATTCATTTTTCTTCATATCATTTTTGTTTAAATTTTCATTGCTATCACTATAGAGCTAGCTACCTCCCCCCTCCGAAATATGTTTAATACAATAAAAATGTTTTATTTTCATACAAGAATTACAAGAAATATGGGCATAATTATAAAGTTAGACATGTTGGCATTGTTTCCAATAATCTAGTTTTACCTTTTTCTCATTTTACTAAAGGCCTAGGGCTTTCCCGATGATCTCCTCTTCATCATAGTAACCTCTACAGTTATTAAAACATGATATCGTCTGGCTAGTGTTTTTCTCTCTCATACCAGATATTGATAAGTAGTGATGATAATTTAAGCTTTTTTAAGAAATACCATAGGAGAAAAACAAGAAAAACAAAAACTCTAAAATTGAAAGTAATTTACTATTGGCTATAATAACTAAAGGACATAAATATTTCAGAGAATGTTCTTCTGTTTCAATTATGACTCTATGGATGGAAAAAAAAATAGGGATCACATTAAAACAAAATTAATCAGCTGAAACATACTACATATGCCTCAGTGATTAACAAGAATGTTTTATTTCTATCAGTTATGCAAATTAGAACAAGGTATTTTAAGATTTTCCCAGTTCATATATTAACTCAGAATATATAAAAATGATTTGAATGAAAATGACCTAGAGGCATATCACAAAATGTCTAAATACATGAACAGTATTATAAACTCATTGCCCTTTTTGTGGTTTATAGCCCGTCCTTCTCTTCAGGAAGTTTATATATCCGACAAATTTTCAGTTAAAGAAAGAAGCCCTTTGCTTAAAATAAAGTGTGAAATCTATCCTTTGCTAATCTTTGATGGATTTTAGCCCATAGTTCATATTAAATGTTTTCAACTTCAGTGAAGATCTAATTTACCTAGGACACATTGAAAATTCAGATTCCTCTGTGTCTCTAGAGAGTTTGATTTGGTGGTTAGAGATCAAATTTCCCAAGTTATTTCTGATGCAAGTGGTCTAGAGAAAAGACAGAGAACTTACAAAGGTATAGAACATTGATTTTCTCCACTTTTATCATGTAATTATAGTTACTATGCTTTTCCTAAATATTCTCTGCTCTAACAAAGGAGAAAATATTATCCTATTGATTTGTTTCCCTTTATGAAGAGTAAACTATTAATTTTTTTATTAAACAAGAAAATCACTTATTATTTCACTCATCATTTGAGATTTATTGCAAGCCACTCTCTAGAAGTGTCTGTGGTTGCAAAAATTAGACTGTTATAACTTATTATGTTTAAGATTGTGTTAATTATCTCTGACTTCTTTGAACTCTGACACTCCTCACTTCATCTATTTTCTATTGGGAATATACTTCAAATTTTCCAGTGATTAGTTTATTTTATTATTGTTTTATTGTTCACAATTTTTTTCTGCCACTTGCAATGCCTTTGTAAGTGAATCTCTTTCTATTTGACTTATGTAAATTCTATAGCCTCTCTCTTTTCCCCTGGGATCTCTGAGACATTTTCTGAACATGAGAGTGCAGATACCTCTTCAAGATAGTGATTTCATTTCCTTTGGATATATGCCCGAAGCTGGATTGCTGGGTCATATGATAGCTCTATTTTTTAAATTTTTGAGGAAACTCCATACTGTGTTTTCCATAATGGCTGTACCAATTTACATTCCCACAAAAAGTGCACCTAGAGTTTCCTTCTCTTCGCATCCTCATCAGCTCCCTGTTTTTAGAGCCTGAGCAGTAAATGTTTTAATTAGACACATTCACATTATTTTCTTTCTTTAAATACAGATTCTCCTTCCAAAGGCAACCAAAAGACTATGTTCACGTGAGCCAGGGTCCTCTCCTGAGTAATTAGACCCATCTATATATTTTTGTTATAACCTTAACACTATGTGGATTTTTCTGTCAGTAATATATATTTTCGTTATAATTCATGATCTTTCCTTACCTGAGATTATAATCCCATGGTTATGAAGACATATAAATCGTGTGATAGAGAATTTGCTTCCTTTGGTGGAACTTCATTAAACAGTATATACTTTCAATATACTTGATATTAAAATTATTAGCCTGAACAAAGTTTTGTTCCTTTACAAACTGAGGATTTCTAAAGGCGAGATCCCAACATGCATGTACTGATAAGCTTTAAAGGACTACATCATTTATATTATATGAACCATAATATATGCACAAATAGAAGAGGAATGAATGGTTGGTATGCTAAGAAGTCAAATATGCACAATGAGTGTGTATATGAGAGAGAAAGTGAAAATAGTAAAACATGAAAAAGAGGGTGTGGTTTTGTATCAGCTATTCTGCTTCTTCTACTAGGTGCCCATCACTGCACTTATTAAAGGGCCTGGCTGGAGAAGATCACTACAGTAACAATAATAATAGTAACAGCTAACATTTCTCTAGTAATAACCATGTACCAGCCACCATACTAAAAGCTTTATGGGTCATGTCATTTAAGCATCTCAACTCATTTAAATTTAGTAACCTGGTGAAGGTCACAAAGCCTTAAGCAATGTCACTGGAAGTCAGGGTTCAGAGCCTGTGCTTTTAACCAATCCACCACAGTTATGTCAATAATAATATATTTTCTAAAAATGTTGCTTCTTAGCTTTTACTCTCAGAAGCTATCATTAGTTCTTTATTCACTTAACTCTTGTCCCTAAGGATGATGAAGTTTCTGTTCCACAAAACGACTTATAACTTTTCACATGGTATTTGCCATATTTTTCCCAATGTCCCCCAGGGATAGAAATTCATGGTCCCTGCATCTCATCCTGACCATATTGAGGATCGCAATTAAAGCCATAGATCTAGCTAGTCCTCCACAGATATAGCATATTCTGGTGTCATTTTGATATGCCTCTGTTGGAAAAGAAATAAACTGGAGAGATAACTATATACACAGTAGTAGGCTTGGGAAAGAGACAAAACTATGTTACCATCTGTGGTACTCTATAAACATTTAAAATAATTACACATATTTTATCACTCCCTTTGTTTCATCTCAATAAAGCATGTAGTGTCCATGTACAATTACATCTAAAAATATAATACATTACATAGGAAATAGTATTCAAAACTGTGGAAGAAAATAAATTATACATGTTAAAGTAAATCTTAAATATAAATTTAAGGATGTACAGTGGGGGAAAAGTGCACCCAATTCTGCCTCTTGGTGGCAATATTTTTTAATAGTCTATTCATGATTACCTTTTAACCCAAAAGGGAAAAGACCAAAATTGCGTGTTATGATTTACTACTTAATATTACTAAGGGTATTTGTATTCAGAAAAAGGAGAGATTCTACCTGATCTCAGATGTAATTAATTCTTCTGATCTTCTCAAATGGTTGCATAGTATTTGAGAACACACATCCAAATTTTAGTATTATTCAATAAGACAATGAGATAGAAAATTACATATAAAATGTATGATTTTGCAATTTGGGAAAATGTTTTTCTGTCATCCAAGGATCCTAGGGAATGTTTAATTTTAATTTTACCTTAAATAACCTTATTATTATTGTTGTTGCTACTGCCAGGTTATAGAATGAAACATAAGTGAGAGAACCACATATTTTGAAGCTACTCTTTTTTTTTTCTTTCTTTTTAGGTGAGGCAACACTTGGTTGACCTCACAGATTGCAAGGAATTTATCAGCTTATAATCCCTTATTTTTTATTTTTTACACCTACAGCACCTGGTCTTCCTAGGTGGTCTCCCATCCAAGTACTAACCAGGCCCGAGATCAGGCAGAATCGGGCTTAGCTTCCGAGATCAGACAGAATTGGGCTTGTTCAGGGTGGCATGGCCGTAGACTGAAGCTACTCTTATTTAAACACAGCAAATTTGGAATGACAGAACATAAATCTGCATTGCACATATCTCTCCAGTAGGTTGCCATACATGTCCAAACATTTATATTGTAGGATTTACATTGTAAAATTTATATTATAGAATTTCAAATACTGGAACACTTGACCATTTTAAGTTGGGTTGCAGAAGAGCTTAATATTAAGTGCACAAATTTTGAACAAGGTCCAAATCCTTAACACTTGTTAGTTGTTTGTCCTTGGGCAAGTATTTAATTAACATCCACCCAGTTTGACAAGACATGGCTTTTTGTTTTTTTCTCATCACCTCATTCAATCAGTTTACCAAGTCTTGCCAATTCTATTTCCTAAACTTCTCTTGACTCCACTCACTTGCCTCTGTCCTTTTTGTCATTATCTGCTTCAAGGCACTATTATCTTTCTCCTTCACCCCTGCAAAAACCTCCTAACTGGCATTCTTTTATTCTCTTGTGCTGTTTTCTAGTCTATTCTCGAAAGAGCAACCATAAAAATATTTTAACAGCACAAATCTGATTATAGTTCATTCCTAATTAAAACAAACAAACAAATACAAATAAGCAAACACGCCTCTTTGTTCCCATTCCCTTTAGGCTAGAATCTAAAATTAGTAGGTGGTCTGTAAGAAGGCTACTTATGAGTCAATCTCCTTTCTATACTCCCCTCACACTCTGCACTGCTTTCATACTAGCTAGCTTTTATTTTTCTACAAAGTTCCATAATCCTTTCCCATCTCAGGACCTTTGTAGATACTCTCTTTCTTTCTTGAATAATCTGCCCTCACCCTCCCCACCCCACTGCCAAGCTCTCCTTGTCTGTCTGTTATTCTTCAGGACTCAGAAATCTTCCCTGACCCTCTAGATTAGATCAGGTTTGTCTGTTATATCATCTCATACTCCTCTGGATTTCTCTGTAGCACTTTCTATAATTGCAACCAACTGAATCGTTCTCCGATTAGTTGCATAGGATTTCTCTAGCAAGTTGATAGAGATTCCACTTCCTATCAAAACATAAATTTAATAAGATTAAAGGGATTAAAATGAACTTTTTACTATGCAAAGAGTAATAAATGATACATAGCACGCAGACCCAGATGTCAAGAAGCCCAGATGCTCTAAGGAGTCTCTAATCATAATAAGTAAAATAATAGAACAAAGTTTTCACAAACTACAATTAGAAGAATACTTGCGTACTATGGGATGTTCAGTATTATGAGAAAAATTGGTTCCATAGAAAACTATATATGGTGAACACTGTGTATTATATAGTCTATCCTTGAAAATTCACAGTGAACATAAGAACTGAAAAGGCAGTTCTTCCTGGAAAAAAAATTAATTTTATTTAATACACAATTTTTTGTTTGTTTCAGATGAAAGAATTTTCCCTATTCCCTTTCCTCATGATATAACACTTGTTAGTATCCTACAGAACTCGTTTCCTTGGAATATGGTTTGAAGGGTAGCTCAATAGAAGAATAAATTAGTCAAAGTGACTGCATACAAGGTGAAGTGGTTACAACTGGGATCAAAGAAGCTTTCATAAACGTGGAAATACCTGGTATAGGTCTTGAAGAATGAGTAGGAATTTACTATGTCTGAGAGACAGAAAGAAAATTTAGGCAAAATATAAGAGCATGGGGGAATGCCAAAAGTTGTGAAACAAAATGGAATATATTGGGATGACAGGGAACAGTATGATTCAAATTGAAAGAAAAGCTATGACAACCATAGGTCTTACATGTCTCGTGTAAGACATGGACTTTTGAACTTTACTGCGTAAAGCTTAGAAAACCAAAATATATAACAAATATACAAAATTGAGGTGAGTTTGGATTTGCATTTAAGGTCAATGACTGCTATAAAAATTCGCATAGTAGATTTGAAAGGATGATACTGAAATAAGTACTCTAAGGCACATTATATAATGTACCATAAACCTTTATAAATGGTTTTTAACAGGTAGTTTTATTTATTCAACATTTTCTCAGCATGTTCTATGTTCTAAGCATTATGGTAGTCACTAGGGATATGAGAGTGAATTTTAAAAAAATTTGCTCTCTAGAAATTAAATTTATTGGGAAGTATATTCATATAAAAAGATAAAACAGTGAAGTAATAGAATTGTATTTGTATTACAGGTAATACACTGTATTGTATAGCAGTATTCAATTAATAATTTTTAGATGTGTAAAATGGATGAATGGATGACTTAACAAGGTAATATCAGTGTGCTATTAAAATACAGAGAATAAACATGGCACAGTTTTTTTGGTCTATGTGTTCTGCTTAGTAGTAAAATTTTGAATACCATCTTTTAAATTGTGAAGTGAATAAAATATTCAGGTTCATTTTTAATTCTAAGGCAAATAAATTTCATGGTTGTCTCTTCTTTGTTTTTAGAGATATTTACTTTTAAAAAGTTAAAAATCACTACATAGATTATAAAAAAAATTCTGAAATATTTTTGAAAAGGAGCAAAATGGTCCAATTCACATTCCTTAAAAATGATGGAAAGAAATTTAACTTTCGGTGTTGAACACACAGTGCAATATACATACGACACATTATTGAATTGTACACTTAAAAACTATATAATTTTATTAATCAATATCACCTCAATACATTTAATTAAAAAAGAGAAAGATAGATAGATGATAGATAGATAGATAGATAGATAGATAGATAGAATACCAGATTTCCTGCTAATACTAGACTATATTCATCCAAATGTTTATTGAGCCTTTTATTTCATTAATGTCTTGTTGTTCAAGATGTTTTTGGAACTCCTCTTTGGCAACCACTTTCAGAGCCCATGGAACATTTTTAAAATAGTTTCGTAATTCTATGCAGAATGCTAGTAACATTAGAGTTGTTTTCTGATTAATGCCATCGTTACAAATTCTTCAGATGGCACTGCAGAACTACATATATATTGAATATTGACCCATGCCTTTAATTTTTGCTACAGCTCTCCTACAGTCTGCCTGCATTCATGGTTGGATTGGTGAAATTAAAGGACTGAAATGACTAAAGTGGACCAAGAGTTTGGAAATAGGCTCATAATGGAACATGTTAAAACTGGTCTTGAGGAAGTCTATAACAAAAGTAGGTGCTCTAATGGTTTTTGGTACATATATGATTTGTATAGATTTTTGACCATGAATCTTCAAGATAAAGACACTTGAACTGAATGAGATAAAATGCAAGTGTGGCAAGCATTACAGCAAAAGGAATCAATTCAAAGCTAATTCTTTTAAATAGGTTTTTGTACTTGACAGAAATCATAGAAAATAGATTTTCCCTTCAAAATAAAGGATCACAAACATTTCTAAAACCTTTTTTTTCCTTCGGGACAATTTTAATACAGATGAAAGAGGTTTAATGAATGAGTTAACCTAAAAACACTACTTAAAACATCTGCTAGAACAAAATGTGAAACATTTTTGATACCTCTTAGCTCCCTTAGCTGAATTTCAGAATGCAACCATTGGTATTAAGAACAAACACTAAAAATATCCCCAAATTATCTTGATCTTATCCTTGGTGTTTCTAGTATACTTTCAGACCCCTTCACTAGCTTTATTGCTTTTCCATTTCTTGAAGTTTAAAATTAAATTTCCCTTTTGTTTGGTGTATAGGAAATCATCATGCTTGCCACAGAAAGAGAATATGAGATGGGACACATTGATTTAGGGACAAAAGACTTTAACATTTGAAGTGGTTCTGAGTTCACAATTTTTCTAGAATATAAGTACTATGTGTCTGCTGATGTATATTGGAGGATTAAGGTAGTTCTATTTTCTTCCTAACAGATAAACACTGTTGGCATAAGTAAATACATTTTTTTATATAAATCCAATATATTTTGTAAGAAAAATTGATTTACAAAGTAATTTGAACATTAGTGTGATTTCCTATCTAAACGCTTATGTGATGACAATGAGGACAAATCTACCCTTCCTTTAATAGGCTTACAAAAAAGTTATACTCATTTAAAAAGTAACCAAAAGGGGTTCACTATTAACTGATAAACAACCAAGGCAGAAATCAAAACCAATGCTTAAGTGTAGGATGCAATTAAAGTCAAGAATCAAGGGGGGGAAATATGGGTATAAATACCGAAGTGAATTTAAATAAAAAAGAATAGCCTATAAACAACACCCCCAACTAGCTGAGCCCATAGCTTGAGGTCCAAATATATAAACATAAAGCAGAAGAAAGAGAGAGAGAGAGAGAGAGAGAGACAGAGAGAGAGACAGAGAGACAGAGAGAGATAGTGAGAGAGACAGAGACAGAGACAGAGAAAGAGAGAAAGAAAGAGAGAAAGAGAGAAAGAGAGAAAGAGAAAGAGAGAAAGAAAGAAAGAAAGAAAGAAAGAAAGAAAGAAAGAAAGAAAGAAAGAAAGAAAGAAAGAGCATGAAAGAAAGAAGGAAAGAGAAGGAAAGAGAAGGAAAGAAAGAAGGAAAGAAAGAAGGAAAGAGAAGGAAAGAGAAGGAAAGAAAGAAGGAAAGAAAGAAGGAAAGAGAAGGAAAGAGAAGGAAAGAAAGAAAGAAGGAAGGAAGGAAGGAAGGAAGGGAGGGAGGAAGGAAGAGCAAAAGAAAAAGGAATAGCACGATGAAAGTGTTTTAAGATGGGACTGTAACAAGATTAATGCGTTATTTAAATTTTTGCTCTCGTAACAGTCTGGGAGAATAGGCTACATTTTTCTCTTGATTATAACCCATTGATGTCATTCTACTGTCCATAGGGACAGATGCAAACTACTAACATAAAAAAATTACTACCTTCTTGAGATAGCCTTTACTTAGTTCTGAAGTCACATCTCTCACCTTCCCTGCCTTGAACAGTATACTCCTTCAGTAATAATCATTTCAGTTTTCTACCCACACCATAGAATTTCTTACCAGTGAGCTATTCTCTCTGTTCATGCTGATCCTTAAATCTGGAAGGCCCTGCATCCTTGTGTGCCAGGTGGCACATTCATCTTTAAAAGCTCAGCTCAGCATATTAGTATTTCTACATTCTATATTCCTCATGTGTTTTCTTCTCTTTCATTTTTATCCTCAGACTTTTTGTTTCTCAAACTATCATTTGTTAGTGCATTTCATTCAGATGATAATGGCCAGTGTTAAGTGCTTTTCATTCATTATGCTATTCAAACATCACATCAACTTTTTAAAGTAAGTATTATTATTATTGCCATTTTACAGATGAGCAAACTAAAATAACTTGAAGTCATATGCTGGTAATGCTGAGGCCAAAATTCAACACAAATGTAATGATAAAGGTTGGCCGAACTCCTTGGCCTAGTCATTTACTTCTACCTCTAACCCAAGAGTTACTTTTTTACTCGGTTGCCTCATTTATAGTCACACCAGACTTTTCTGAGTATCTCTGTTCTCTTCACGTTTTTTATCTTAGGGGCATGGTAGTATATTTCTTCCAAATGTATAAAGACATTTCTGAGGAGGAAGAGGAACAAATAAAAGATTTGGAGAGGACATCAAAAGAGAAATTTGAGCTTTCTAAAGTCTCCTATAATGTCAGAAGTTTGCTCCATTCTGACTGCTTAACTTTCCAGAGTACAGACAGACGACTCTTTTAGAAATTCTGTGAGAAAATGCCAGGTGATATAGACCTTGGTACCTGGATCATCTTTTTCTCTTCATCTCAAACTGTCATCATGAAGACCTATAAAGATCCTTTTTTTTTTTCTGATATGCATAATACAAACTGGACATATAAATATATAAAATATCTGTTAATCTAAAGCTCCTATTTCAAGGAATGCCTGTAAAAATATAAGAAATAATTTGGAACAATGATTCATTTTGGGGAAACTACTTCTTCCATTATGAAAGATCATTGGTTTTATTACACATACATGCTATGAATCATGTATTCATTGTTCATAGGCATTTATTCAAAATAATGTTTGATTCTTTCTACTCTGTACTTTTCTCATCACAAGCTTAGCTTGGGAGCTTCCAGAACTATGGAAACAAGAACCATTTTCTACAATCTAAGAGGAGACAGCACTCCCCTGAAATTGCTGAAGTGCTGTTAAGTAGCTACTTAAATCATGAGTGAACATGATCTATCATAGAGCTAACTCCAGAAGCAAAACAGTGAAGTAGTGCAACATGGAAATGTATAAAGCAAGGGAGATAAAGGAGAAACCTTGACCTGTCACGGTGATGTAAAAGTGTACACATGATCTCTGTGTATGACGGTCCTCTTTCTTAAACACAAAACCTTTTATCCTGCACAGCGCCAGTTACACATCTCTTCACATAGTAAAATAAAAGAAAGGCTTTTCAAAGAGGACTAAAATATTAGTAAAGCATAGAGTGAAGCTTAAGATATATTAAATGAGACTAAATTATACACCACAATTTAAATCCTTAATATTGTCACCAGGTTACAAAGAAAATTTTAATGTGAATACTAGTTTCAGGAATATAAAACTACCCTTCCCACCAAGGGAAACAAAGAGCAACATTGTATATGGATTTCACATTAATGGTTTCCTTTTCTCTTGTGTCATCACTACTTCACTCCTCATGGAAAAAGTTGCTGGGAGGCATAAATTTTGAATAATAACAAAACTCAGCCAAAGCATTCTCATTGAAAAGAATTAGCAAACCAGACAGTGTACAGCAGAGTGAATGTTAATGAGAATATTTTACAAGGCAAATTACAAAGGAGACTATAATTATCAATTTCTCTCAATGCTGTTCAGGTTTATCGTATGTAAGTAAAAAACTATTGGGAAAATTTTAAACTGGCAGGATTACTTTTAAGAGATGAACAATAAATTGCTCTTTAACCTTAGTTCACATAATGTACCAGATGTCATATATCTCAAGCGAAAACAATTCATCGCAAATAATACTTAAAAGATTTTAAAAATTATTTTACCTGTTTATAATGAAAAATGATTATTTCTAAAGTATCTTATAAATTTCTGAAGACTCAAAGTTTTACTACATTTTATATCTCTCTGTGAGACACATGTTCAGAACTCAGAAACGACTAGCTGATAAACTAGATTTCCTATTGTTTTAATTTCACTCTTGTTATTTGTTCCATGACAATTTTCCGCTCTGTTCCTCCAAACTTTTGTCTTACTCATCATGACAAATGCCTTTTTAGTTATATTAACTGATGTTCAGTTAATTATTTCAGTTATATTAACCAAATCACTGCATTTGTTATATTAAACAAATCACTGTTAATATACGAGTCTTTTTATTTCTAGAAATATTACCAAGTATTCAAAAGACCTTAAAACTAAAATCTATCTTAGTCCCACTGATCCTCATAGGAACTGAAATTCCCTCTCCAAAATCTATTTGCCTGTAGGTGGATCCTTGTTACTCGCTTCCTGACCTGCTGCTCCTAGCTAGTGCCTGGTCGATGACCACTGCCAGGCTCACTACCTCTTCACAGAAAAACCATTGAATTCTCCTCCATACTATTCCTGAACCTGCTTGCTCTTGAAGATCTGACTTCACTACATATACTAACCTCATCTTGAACTCTTCCCTCAAATTAGATACTCTAAAAATTGGAAAAGAGCAAAAGTCAAAAGAAGCCACAAAGAGTCTAAGGTGGTATATGTCTATCCTTAGAGGACTTTGGATACAGGGGCAAACGTTAAGGAAACATGGAGCTCGAATGTGAATTATAATTCTGCTTTACAGAATTCCAATGCAGTAAAATGAATTTATTTAATAATAATCTATAAAATAAAATCCTGGCACTACTGACTATATATGTTCTAGTACAACACTCCCATCAGTATACTACAAAATTATTTTGCATTAAATTGCAAAAAAGTAAGTAATGCTTAAATTATGAGAATAACGAAATAGCTAAACTCTAAAAAGCAAACAAAAGATAACTCACCATGATGTTTTGGCTCTTTCATCTGATTCTCTGGAAATACGCATTTGAAAGGCTAGAAAGGAGAATACTCAATGCAAACTATGTACTATGTAATTTTTTTCTTGAATCTTCACAATAACCTCATTAGTGAGATATTTATATACTCAGTTTACAGTTAATGAATTTGAGCTCAAGAGAATTAAATTTTGAAGGTCAATATGGATGATGGTGATTTTCACCTCACTGGGTTGGTTGTTGTAAAACTAAATGGAAAAGTGACTTGAATCAATTAGCAAAGAACACTAATTGAGCCTCTCCTATGTGCTACAAAATTCCATCTATTTTACCTCATTTAATATTTTTAAGTGGGTAAATGGACATTCAGTATGAATATTAGTATGAACCCAGGGTCATATACAGACTTTTGCTCCTCCAGGTTAGGATTAATGTCTTGTCCACAATGGCACGCTTAGCACCAGACAAGTGTTTGTGGTCCATGCAAGATTCTCAGAAAATATTGTATTTGCAATGAATACATGAGGATTATCGGGAACTATCTAGTGGTCTTAAAGTTTCTGTACTATTAACATAATATTATTTTATGACCTTTGTAATTTGAAGGGAAGATAATATGTTCACATAGTGATACTATCAAAGAAAGCATCTTCTGAAGTCACACAAGAGAACTTACAAACATGAAGCAACGTGTCCAACAGAACCCAGAAGCTGACTTGCAAAAGTTCATTTTTAAAAGGGATATCACACATTCATATCTTTTTTAAATATAATAAACTGAATGTACATTTATTTTCTGGTGTATGAAGGATTTAGTTCAATATCATAATAATTTTTTTTGTAAATTTTCTAATCTGTACATTTGAGTATGTCTTTTATTTTATCCATTGCTGTTATGTCAGCTGTCTCTTTTAGACACTGCTAGTACATATGATTTAAACAGACTCTCTACCTCTGTGTAGTTTTCTGTAGTTTGAAAAAAGCAGATAATAGAGCCAGACAAAATTAAGCTTAATATGAATAAATATATTATGTGTAAAAACCCACATGAGGTGTGATATTTTGTTCTCAAATCTCAGAATCCTTGTAAGTCTTAGTCATCTTCTTGGTGGTTAAAGTTGAAAAACAAATGACCTATGGATAAGAGAAAGATTGATGTGTTCACAAAACTATTAGAAAAATATAGTCTTATGCTAATTTAAATGCATTTCCCAATATTAAAAACTCAGGCTTGCAGTATAGCAAAGCTTTTTAGTCTGGATTTTAGGTTGCTTGCTAAAAATTAAGGATGCTATAGGTTTGTATGCAAGAATAGAGTGCATAAAGAAAAAAATGAGAAAACAAAACCTTGATACCTAGTAGTTAGAAAAATGTTCTCTCAATAAGAAAATACTGTGTCAAATATAGTGCGTTTATAACAAGAAGTTTTACTTCTCCCTTTGGAAATTAATTCTTTTAGTGTATGGGTATTTTAAAAGGGGTTTTAAGATGGGCAGTATTGCACAGTAACATATATTTTCCCAGCCTAGAGGACAAGTGAAGGAAAGTTAAGAAAAAATAAGTGAACAAGAACTTAATTTCATAATACATATAGATGAAACACATCTAGAATCCCATGTCCCTCTTACTTTTAACTTTGATTTTATTAAAAATTAATTTAAAAAATTAATGAATTAAAAAATATTTTCATAGAGTAAATACACCTAGATACCATTGCAACTACAACGTGGTCCTAAACACTTGGGCTCAGATTCACTCCTGCTTCTCCTTCCTTGTCATTGCTACATCCTTTTTCTTCTTTTTTCCCTCTTTAATACCAAGAGAAATCTACAGTTGCCACTTTTTGATTCACTTTTATAACAACATAAAATCATAGAAGATAGTACTGTAAATTGAAGTTAGTTCTAAAGGAATACAAAACAAAATAATGTTTCAGATGGGCTTTTGGAAACGTATTACGCAATTTTGAGATAATAAGACAATTAGTCTATCTTAGTAGGAGCTTAAAGTGCTATGCAAGCAGTCTTTTCACAACCTCACTGTCTCCCTCACCCTCTAACCGTTGATCCCTCACTGTAAATAATTTGGGCAATTTCTTGAGAATGGTGTGTGCCAACTTTGTATGACATCTCACATTTTTTATTTATTCTATCAAAGATAGTAACACATTTTCTGTCAAATAAAGTACTCATGACTTAGGCTGGACATATATCCTTTTCTGTGAGTAAAAATGACTAAAAACTTTAAGATATTAAAAAGGAATGATGGATTCCTAAGTAATGCAAAGCAATTGCTCTAATGAGTATTAAATGTTTAGCACTGGTATCCTGAAAGATAGGAGTTAGTTCACACCAGTTGGTCTGATATCAGCACAGCTTGTGAATCAATGTCATTAATGTTTCATTGGAGTGGCAGCGGGGAGAGGGCATGAAGATAGTTTATGAGAGTCTAATATAGGCAAAGATTAGGAAAGACATCAAAATTCAACAACAGGTGGTTAAAGTAGCAGTTCCCGATTGTATTTGTCCGAGATTCTCAGACAAAAAAAGTAAATGGTATGAGATCTGTGACATTACAATGACTGTGACCATTCTACTTATTCATTTTGTTTAATCTTCTCAACTATTCTGTGAGTTAGATGACAACAGTTTTGCAAATGAGGGAAGTAAAGGTCAAACAGAATAAGTAACTTGGTCTAAGTTTACAAAGCCAATACCAGTGGAGTCAGGATTTGAAGTATGATCTATCTGCTTCCAAAACCTGCATTGACTATTTCCAAAGTTATTCTTAATCTTAATACTAATCTTTATATTTATCTTTATTTAACCTTAATCCTAATTGATGGTAATTTTTATCACAGAACCAGAGAAACTGAATGGAATTCCCAGAAAACAACATGATCTGCAAAGAAATAACAATTATAGAGGCACCATTATTATTGTCAGAAAACATTTTAGGATCGACAGGGTGATTTGTTAGTTTTCTTTCAGTGTAAATAATATAGAATTATTACAGATAACATTGTTTATTTAAATAATGTTTTAGAAGTGAATAAAAAATAGTGCTCTTATTTCTATTTCATGATCAATATAAAAGATCACATGCTACAGTAATATTCATTATGCTTTAACCAAAAAAATCTTATAGAGCAGACTCCCCTCTTATCCATGATTTTGCTTTTCTTGGTTTCAATTAACCACAGTCAAAAAATATTAAATGGAAAATTTAATATTATTCCAGAATTAAATTACTCCAGAAATAAATAATTCTTAAGTTTTAAATTGGGTGCCATTCTGAATAGCAATGCCATTCTTAAGTTTTAAATTGGGTGCCATTCTGAATATTTCACACATTCTGTTCTGTGCTGCCAAAGAAGAGCATATCCACACTGTATATGCTCCCTACCCATTAGTCACTTAATAGCTGCCTTGGTTATTAGATCAACTGTCATGGCGTTGCGGTGCTTGTGTTGAAGAGACTCTTATTTTAGTTAATAACAGCCCCAAAGTGCAATTTGGAAATGCCAAAGAGAAGTTGTAAAATGTATGGATGTACAGGAAAATATATAATATATATAGGGTTCAGGACTTTACATGGTTTCAGATTTCCACTGGTAGTCTTGGAACATATCCCTCATGGATAAGAGGGGTCTAGTGTACCCAAGTTTTCAGTGGCATTTCACTTTTAACAGAGACCGAGCACAATTGGTACATAAACAAAGACAAAAGTAGGGAAGAGAATGGACTTGAAAATTTCTATCACATTTCTCTTCAACTGTTATTAGAGGGATCTAAGAATTCATACCAGTTGTACATAAATTACTTTAAAAAAAATTGTGGTGTTATTTATTTACTGGAGATAGGAAAGTGCAGCACAGTTCTTGCTCAGACTCACAGAGTACTAGTGCTGAACATATCTTTAGGCATCCTCTTTTCTAATTACTTCTCCCACTAACACTACTCTATAGACAAAGAAGAAGAGGCTCAATAAAAAATGTAGATTCATAGAGTAATTTGGTTTTTCAAGAGCAGAAATGAGTAGAAATCAAGTTCAGTACCTCTTTCCAAGGGAACACATATTATACTAACCACATACTATACTAATACTGACCACATTTTTCATACAAAAAATTGGAAAATTGCTTATCTTCAGATTTCAGGGTCATCTTAATGAGCAATATCATAGATTTGTTTTGACAATAAGTTTTGTGAGATAATATACATTTATAAATCACGAGAAGCACATGAAGAGTTAGATACTCTGGACAGAGAGGCCTAAAACTAGAAGATGGAATTTTAGGTTGTTCTGATTTGCCAGAGACAATATCAGTTTGCATTGTAATTCCATGCACTTATGAATAGTGCCCTTTTCATTATCAAGGGTTTCTCAGTTTGGACAACAAAAGTTATGATCACACAAGTTTTAGAATAAGTTAAACATTACTTCTAGTCTATGTCTTTAGAACCTATAATTCCTTGTCTTAATATGCAATGTTTCTTATTAAAGGAAAATGTCACGATAAAGTAGAGCTTAACCACTATTTTCAATTTAATGTGAAGTAATTTATCAAATTCTTTTTATCTGACACCTACAATATAATTGATTTAATAAGGGAATGAGATGACAGAGTAAAAGGACATTGATTTCACACATGCGCACGCATGAGCACACACACACACACACATACACACACACACAACATTGAAAAAAGGAATAAACAGTGAAAATGAGGAAAACATTAACCTATCTTCCAATTTTGCCTATGAACAGTCTGGATTATAGGTATATTAGTACTTTTCATTTTTATGAAAAGGGTTATTAGATCAACTATTTAATTTGTCAACTAAGTTAGACAAATTAAATAGAAGGATTTAGCCTTGGAAGTTAGGTGAGAATGGTCTGTAGAAAGGTCATTCGAGCTACCACAAATGAAAAATCACGCACTTCTACTTCTACTCACATAGACAAATATATGTGCTTGTGTGGTTGAGTATGTGTAGTTGTATGAGAAAAAGAACATTTTCTTGATACATCTTCAGTGAAGGAGAGGAAGCCAAGATGAGCTTCCAGAGACTTTTATAACTCAATAATAAAAATAAAATGAAGGAAATATATAGCGATTTAATGAAGTTAGGGTAAGTCTTTGCCAGTTGTTTTAATTGAGTGCACTTGAAGGAAAAAGAAAATATCATTGGAACATAAACTTAAGATATCTTGTATTCCTTCCTTCTGGTCATAATAAAGATTATTTTATGTTTATTTGAAGTTATAGGAAATGAGCTTGTTGTTATCTTAATGTACTTCACATCATGAAGAAAGAATCTACCAGTGATATAGTGTGAAGAATGTTGCTATGAATTTTCCAGATCAGTATCTTGTTAGGGTTTTCTGCAGAATTCATCATGACAGAACATTGCCCTAACACTTAAGGTTTAGAAGAAGGTGTCTTTCTGTCCAGAGAAACTTATTTCACTTTATAATCCTAATAGTTTATGCAATGGATTCTTATTTCATAACACAATATTTGATATGTTTACATATTTTTCTTTGTTAATAAATAACCAAAGATATTCTATGTGCCACAGAATCTCAACTTTACAATGGCTAGCATAAATTCTATTTCAATGCTACGATATAATTACTTCTCTTTGTTCTACTAGAAAAAAAAAACAAAACAGAAGAGCTTTTCCATGTTTAATTTTCTTGATGAATAAACATGAATTAAATAAAAGAAATCTAAGTTTTATATTGTAGTTGTTTAAACAAACGGGCATCAAGTCTTCTCTTTTTAATAACTCCTACTAACGAATGCTTTCATTTGCTTTACATGGCTATTGTGTCCAGTAATTTTTGTTTCTGAAGCACATGTTAAACATACAGTCCATTTAATGAAAAGCTGGTTTCAAATATGCCTATTTTGATGCTGAAGCTATGTTGTGGGGAAATTTATAAGTGACATCTGGAAAATAATCTTGGGGAAAATAAACATGCCAAAATATATGGATCATAATCTCCATATTTCCTCTCAAATCTTTCTACACTTTTGTTAAATAAATAAACTTGTTTTTAGAAATTCTTGGTTAAGGCCATTGTCAGCTATTTATTTTAAGGTAACAGACATAGGTTATACAAAATTAATTATAGCTCCCTACCTTAAGATTTTCAGTAGAGCATTGATTTTACTATAATTGTTACTTGAATCATCACAAGTTTTATTTTATTAAATCTAACAGGGGCACAAATAAAATTACCCAAGCACCTCTATATCACATGCATATTGATTAACTATGAGAATGGTGCTACTCATTGATTAAAAATTTACTAAAATTATTGCTTGTACAAAATTAACTCCGAACTAACTCTGATGCTAAGATACAGAGACAAAATGGTGGATTTGATCTACCAACAAAAATAACTTCGATTTAGTTGATTCTTAACCTCAGCTCTTTCCCCTTGCACTCATATATTAGAGATGCGAGAAATGTAGTAGAAACAATATCAACATGAAGGCCTTAAAGATATTTACCTTCCCTAAGAAGACAGGTTTATAATATCTTTTTCAGTCATTGGAATTCTTCTATATCAATGATAAAATCATGTCCAAAACAAACCATGATTCCTTAAACATCATAATGTGCACTCTCTCCTTCAAAAGTGAGGTTATAATACTATTTCATAATTGAACAAAGAACTGATTAAAACTAGAAAATGAGTATGGAATTTAAGTAAATAATAGTATTGCTTTATATTATTATTCATATATTATTTTAATGAGTAGAAACTGGGTGATCTGGAATTTTTTCTAAAAAGGCTAATTCAACAGAATACTTATCGACATATAAAACAAATAAAATCATATAGCAAATTAATCTTTTTCTTTTAAATAGTAACACTGTATTGCATTCAGAAAGCATTTGAATCACATTTTTTTAAAATATGTTATCAAGATGATTGTGGATTAGAAAGCTCCAAGTCCTATTCCCCCATTGGAGGGGGACAGCAGGGAAGTATGTATTGATTAAAATAAGTTTATAGGAACTCTGGAAACTAGTCAATAATCTATGGAAACCAAGCAAATGCCCAAACAAAAGAAGAGACGTTCAAAATGGTCAGAAATTCTGCAGTGTTTCTACTCACCCTTGTGCCATTTCCTTTCCTATGCAGGGCTGCAAAGTCAGAAGAAGTGGTCCAATTCAGACTTTCCTCTCTCAGGCCAGAAAGAGCCAAGTAGAACTTTTTTGCAATGTTCTAACCCAGCAGTCCCCAACTATTTTGGCACCAGGGACCAGTGCTTCTGTGAGAATCTAAAGCCTGATGATCTGAGGTGGAGCTGAGGTGGTGATGCTAGTGCTAAGGAGTGGCTGCAAATACAGATGAAGCTTTGCTTGCTCACCAGTCACTCACCTTCTGCAATGGGGCCTGTTTCCTAACAGGCCACAGACTGGTACTGGTCTGCAGCCCAGGGGTTGGGGACTCCTGTTTGTGCACTGACAAAAAAACCTGGTTTATTTCTATCTGACTTAGAACTAGACAGGAAAAGAAGAGCATAATTCAGTTTACAGACTGGAAGTAATGTAAAGCAGAGGCAGCCATGTGAAAACTTCAGGGCTACTGCAGATCCCTGGAAGCCGGGGTAAGATATAATGGACAAAAGAATTCTATGGAACATCCAAGGCACTGAGAAGAAGCTGGAGTAAGACCATTTGGGAAATTAAGACTTTAAAAGCAGTCATAAGTGACATCAGTATATTGTTGGACTAGGAAACTTCAGGATCTCATACTCCACAGAGATATTAAGACAACAACTATAGATTGACTAAGGCAGCTTTGTGGGAGCTCTGGAAACAAATCAAAGATCTATAGTGTTTATGGGTTAGAGTAGGGGAGATAGTGTAATCAAATGCCCAGACAGCACACATGCCCAGAAAAGGCCTGAGAAAGATCTAAGCCTTTATATTGATTGAGCTTATTACTGATGGTTTTCCCTGCCAGGAGCTAGTCTATAACATCGAGCTGCCTTTTCATATGCCCAATTTTCAACAAAAGAACAAAAGGCATTTAAAGTAACAGAAAATGGCCTATTAAAAGAAACAAAATAAATATCAAAAAATGATCCCTGAATAAATACATGCATCAGAGTTACTATGTAAAACTTTAAAACAACTATCTTAAATATGTTGTAGGAGCTAATGGAAAACATGAACAAAGAAATCAAGAAAATCAGAAAAATATCTTAAAGGAAAGAATAAAAAGAAGTGATAGAAATTATTTAAAAAAAAACCCAAATACAAATAATTCTAAAGCTGAAAAATGTAGTAATTGAATTGAAATATTCACTAGTGGAGTTGAACAGCAGCCTCAAACAAGAAGAGAAAACAATCAGTGAACTGGAAGACAGTTTATCTGAAATTATTGAGTCTGGGAAACAAAAAGAAAAGATAATAAAGAAAAGTGTACGGAGCCTATTGGACATGTGGGACACATATAAGTGTGCTTAGACAAGTGTATACATTATAGAACTCTCAAAAGGAGAAAAGAGACAGGGCAATGATATTATATGAAGAAAATAATGGCTGTAAACTTTTCCAATTTGAGGAAATACATAGATCTACAAATCCAAGAGGCTCAACAAACTCCAAGAAGGCTAACATAAAGAAATCCACACTAAGAAACACTATAATCAAATTGTCAAAAGACAAAAACAGAGACTCTTGAAAACAGCAAGAGAAAAATAACTGATCACTTACAAGAGAGTCCATTAGACTATCAGTGTATTTTTCAACAGTAACATCGCAGGCCAGAAGGCAATAGGATAATGTATTTAAAAAAAAGAAAAAACTGTCAATCTAAATTCTACATTTGGCAAAACTATCCATAGAAATGAGGGAAAAATTAAGATGTTCTTAGACAAGCAAAAACTGTGAGAGTTCATAAATCTTCCCTACAAGAAAGTTTAAAGAGAGTATTTTTAATATTGAAATGAATAGATGCTAGACAGTAACTCAGTCATATGAAAATATCAAGTTTTCTGGTAAAAGTAAACATACATATAAATATAAATAACAGTATTACTATAATTTTGGTTTGTAATTTCACTTTTTATTTTCCACAGGATTTAAAAGACACATTCATAAAAATAAATATAAATCTATAACAATGATTAAACAGTACATATATAAAGGGAGGAGGGATCCGTAAAGGAGCAGAATGTTTGTATGAAATTGAAGTTGGCATATGGAAAAGTTATGGAGATGAATGGTGGTGACAGTTGCATAACAATGTGAATGTATTTACTATCACAGAACCGTACACTTAAAAATGATTAAGTCTATGGCCATGCTACCCTGAACAAGCCCGATCCTGTCTGATCTTGGAAGCTAAGCAGAGTTGGGCCTGATTAGTACTTGGATGGGAGACCACCTAGGAAGACCAGATGCTGTAGGCGTAAAAAAAATAAAAAAAAGGGATTGTAAGCTGACAAGGCCCTTGCAATCTGTGAGGTCAACCAAGGGCTGCCTCACTTAAAAAAAAAGAAACAAAAAACAAACAAAAAATGATTAAAATCATAAGTTTTATATTTTATTTCAATAAAATGCATTGGATATGGCTAATTTACTTTTTTCTAGTTTTATTCAGATATAATTGACATATAGCTTTTTATAGGTAAAGTGTACAGTATAATGACTTGATTTACATACACTGTGAAATAATTACTACAATAAGTTTAGTTAACATCCATCACCACATATAGACACAAAAACAAAACAAAACACATTTTTCTTCTTGTGATGAGAACTCTTAGGATCTCCTCTCTTTACAACTTTCAAATATACTGTACAGCAATGTTAACCATTGTCAAGATATTGAACTTTATATCCCCAGTACTTGTTTATCTTATAACTAGAAATTTGTTCCTTTTGACTACCTTCACCCTATTCCTCCATCACCCACCCCTCACCTCTGTCAACCATAAATCTGATCTAACTAATTTCTAATAACATGGTTTCATTATTTAAAAAGCATGCCACTTAACAGTATAATATCAAATTATTCGCACCAAAAATGTCTCAATAACATATCAGCCAAGCTCTCACACTGTTTGGAAACTAATAGTACTGAAGCAAATGAACCATTACACAGCCAAGCAGAAAAAGTGCCTGGGAAAGTAATGGAGCTGTCACACTTGTTGCATGGGTGAGAGCCCTAGACCCTCTGTCAAAATCATGCTGCCCTCCTACATCGTTTCCATGCCTATTGCCCATGTGCCATCCTAGTTTCAAATGTCTGGAGAAATAATTCGTTTTCCTAAAACAGAAATGGCGTGTGCATCACTCTCCTGCAATAAACTCTGATCATCACCCTTCAACTGTGAGTGTACGGTCAGAAGTTTGGTTTGTACCCAATGAAACAAGACAAAATTGATAGATTGTGATGCATTAATTAGCTAATGGGAAAGTAAAAGTTGAATAAAATTGGTAAGTTGAATTTTAAGTTGAATGAGATTGTCATGTTTGCACATATTTAATGACATATATTTTTATATGATTTTCCATTTTCCTATGTAAAGGGGAAATTTCAGTCCCTTTAGACTGAATGTTCATTAAGTGAAGGTAAATAAAACTACTATCTTTCTTAATACCTCCTCTAAATTATCATTTGCTTTTAAATATGGGGGTACCTAGAAGACTCTTGTTCTATGGTAGTAATACCATCCTTATCAGTGATTATGGAAATGTTATTTAAAAACCACAATGGGATGTTACAATACACCCACCACAACGACTAAAATAAAAATCCCTGATAATTGCCAAGTGTTGGTAAAGATGTGAAACAGCTAGAAATTATACTCAGCCAGTGGGAATATAAATTAGTACACCACTTTGGGAATTTAGTAATAACTACAAAAAATTAATTAAAACAGCCACATGTAAGTAATTGTACATCCCATAGAAATGTGAACATACATGCCCCAAAAGACATATATAAGAATGTAAGAGGCACAAATGCCATGATGGAATAGTATGTAGTATTGAAAATTAAACTACTGTTACACATAGAAATTTCACACAAATAATATTGAGAATGAGAAGCTACACAACAAAATAAATACAAACTCTATTATTCCACTTATATAAGACTAAAAAAAAAAAAGAAGTGAAATAATGCATAGTATAAGAATTCAGGAAAGTGTTTATCTTACGAAAGATTAGAATTCATTACTTAGGAAGAAGAAAAAGCATCTTCAACTATGTCCGTTATGTCTTATTTCCTAATATGAGTGGTTATTACATGTTTGTGGACTTTGTGATAAGTGATAATTTGAGCTGTCCACTATTTGTGCATTCTTCTTAAGTATACTTTAATAAAAGACTTTAGTTAACTAATGATATATGATTATTTATACATCAGAAAACATAGAAGAGATTAAAACAGAATAATAAAAATCACTTGATTATTCCATTGGTACATTGACTTCTAGTCTTTTTTTCTAGTGTATTTATACATGGGCAATTACTCAGCATTGACAATTTTTCTAGATTAACACAAATTACTAAAGTTGTTTAAGAAAAACATGAAAACTGGAAAAGACTAGCTTCTATAATCTAGAAGCATGAAACATTAAATTTGTAAAAAAAACTATCAGATCCAAATAATCTTTTGTCTCTGTTTACCACTAGATAGTCCTAACTTTTAAAGAATATGAAATTCCCATGCAATGTAAAAAATCTCAGATTTTAGCAAATAAATTCTAGAGTGCTAAAAACCATTTTCATTCCTTTCTTGAGCAAAATTTTTGTTATTCTATGATTAGTGTTTCTCTTTTATTTATTCTTTTTGTCTTTTTTTTTTCATGAATAATTACCTACATATTTGATTTCTGTTTTGTATATCGGTCATTTTTTTCTCTCATCATTTTCATTGATCACCTTTGTTCTCTGCATTCTAGGTGTGCTTCTTCAGGTTGTTTTTCACAAATTCGACTATATTATTTGTTGCTTCAAAGGCAGGTTTCACTGTTTTGTTTTATTTTGTTTCTTTTCAATCCTTTGCATTTCAACTTTTTCAACATTTATGACTTTTATTTCTAAATCAATTGATGCATATGTAAAGATGACAAAACTTTTCTAAAATATTTTTCTGATTTCTATGTTAACTCATTGTTCTACATCCATTTTACCTCTGAAACTTTAATTTCTCATGTCAAATAATCAATATCCAAGTCATGTTTGGCTTTGATGGTGTTGTTTCTGTTGTTTGTTTACTGATCTGAGAATGTGTTAAAATCCCTTAAAGTGTAGTGTTTTTCAACAGACAAGTAATAAGACTGACCTTTAGCCCTTGGTCATGCTGCTAACTTGGTTTTTAGCATAAAGCATCCAAGCTTCACAATTGAAGAGTAGATTGTGAAAATCTCATGCACAAACTTTAGTGAGTAACAGTCAGGCTTTCTAATAAAGCATCTCTGCTACAATGTTGATGGACCATCTTCTCTCTGCTTTGTGTGGTCCTCTTATCCTGATCTGATAAGAGTATTATTACATGCACACACATACACACAACTATCCCTATTCCCATTAGCATCATACCTACAATGATTACTGGAACTGTCTTTCTCTCTCTCCTTGGATGCAATGCATTTCTTTAAGTCCTTCCTTCCTTTCTGCCCTTTTCAGAGGGAGCAGGAAAAATAATCTTCTAATGAATATAAATATAAAGGCATTGATTGAAGAGGGGTGCCAAGATATGACTGCCTAGCTTTCTGAATGATATAAATTTTGGATCTGTGAGTAAGGGGGCAGAAAGTAAGTGAGGAGCACAGAGTCTCTCTATATTATTTAAGGCCATAAGTTTGCTCTACTTTAGATTGTAAATTCCAATTTAGCAATGTGGATTCTTCCCAGAAGCTAATAATAGATTGGCTGAAAGTCTCAGTTTTGAATGATTTCATAAATGTTCATCTTTCTCTATGCTCTTATAGTCACTTTAAGCTTCATCAAGCACTGTTAAGATGATAGAACTTTAAAACAATAACAACTATTTCTGACATCTTATACTATGATTAATAAAAATATTCCATCTGCATCATTTAGAGAAAAATTGAGCCTCCCTCTAATATTTTCTCACAAATAAAAGTTATTCCTGAACATCTGTGCAATATTACTTTGACATAGATGGCAAAATAGTTATTAATAATATAGCACTTGTAAATATTTGGATACATTTCAATAGAACTGAGAAAGCCACAAAACCATCCCAAGAAGTAAATTTTCATTGCTGATTCAATGTGCATTTTAGTTTACACCAAAAGTGAGACAATTAAGAAAAAAAATTCACTTTTATCTCAAAATTATATGAAGTCTATAACTGGGAACTGACAAGGTTATCTCCTAAATATAAGGTAACTTCTCTTTTCAAAAAATAAACAAAATGGAAAAAAGAGAGAAAAAACATATCTTGAGAAAGTCTTTCAATAGTCATATGAATAAACTTGTAAGAAATAATTTCTATAAGCTTCTCACTGTTTTTTCACTTTTTTTCATTTCAGTTGTTTAATATAACTCCTTTAAGATGTATCCAATGAGATAATTAATCTCTCGGGATCTCAATTTTTCCAACTGTAAAAATATAAATAATGATCCCTACCTTGTCTTTTACAGAGTATGTACATACTAAACAAAATTACCTGATCATAAATTATTTGTAAACTATAACAGCTCATATATAGTTACATTCTAAGTAAAAATCATTTGGGAAAGAGCATGGCATCTCAGCTCAAAAAAGATTTAGATATTCAATAAATGTTTGTTGACTTTAAGATTTAATATGAGAACAAAAACTCTGGCATTAGACAGAACTTCACTCAAACAACTAGCTCAAGGAACAGATAATCTGTCAATATCACAATTTCTTCATCTGTAAAATGAAAGCAATAATAGCTTCTACCTTTAAGGGTTGTTGTGATTATTCAATAAAATAATGCAGTAAAGTATTTAGCATTTTGTACTTAGCATGTGGAAAAAAATAAATATTAGTCTTATATCTTTAAGCTCTTTTTCTATGCTAAGGAAATTGCTTGATTGTTTATATCTCACTTGATTCTTGGGAAAACATAACAAGATAATTACTATAATCTCCATTTTTTAAAAAAAAGCTAAGACTCAAACAATTAAGCAACTTTCACAAGGTTGTATAGCTACTTTAAATCCATGTATGTCTATAACAAAATTGGTGACTTTCACTATAGAATACCACCTCCCTAAAGACTTCTAAGTAATGAAAATAAATATCATAGGCACTCTCTTTTTAGAAGTACTCTCGATTTTGTTTATAAACTCAGGATTTTTTTGCATTAAAAAATATCAACAGATTTAATGATACATAGAAAAAGATCCCTACGGGTCACTTTTTCCACTCACCAGTTTGACTTTTTGGCGTCCTCATGCTGATGGTGGCCACTTTCAGTGTTCTGCTCTGAGCCTTTTTTAAGTCTGCCAAAAAAAAGAAATGTAAAAATAAAAATGACACTTGCTTCTAGAAGGATCTCTCTACATCAGTGACCACAATAATAATAATTCAAATTTATATAACACCTGTTTTATAAAGCTTTTTAAAGAAAAGTAACCTACTTTATATATTTGAGGTCTTGCATCTTGAATGCAAGTGTATCATCATGCTTAACCTGAAATTCTCGGAACATGACAAACTCTCACCAAAGCATCCATTAACTTACTTAAATTTTTTATTAAATAAATAAATGAATAAAACTCATGTTAAATACATTCATATATTTGAAGATCTTCAATCTTCAACTCCAGAAGGCAAACTAGTATTTTGTTACAATGTAGTTGTTTGTAGAAAAGGAGAAAACACATTCTAAAGAGAAAATATTTTAGCTGTGTCAGTAAACTCGCCATTTCAAGTTAAAAATTTGGCAATGTCAACATGCAAGTCATAGATTATTACTTGTGGTTTTAGTCTTTAATAATTGAATAAATCTGAAAATCTGTTTTCAAAAATAATTATGGTCCATTTATGCAAAAAACAATTAAGTACAATAAATTGAAGGCTTGAATCTACTGTTGGAGTAATTGTAATGTTGAAAGAGAGAATTGAAACATTCTTTTTAGAATTAGAATGTGACATTTTCATTTTCACGATGACTTTTACTTCTTTTGCTACTTCCCAACGCCACATCGATTCTTCTCTGCAATCCACAAAAAGAGAGAAGGATAAAGAAAGAAAGATACATTGACAAAAAACAAAACAAAACAATAAAAGCTATTCTAGGATAGTTTCCATTAAATCAGAATAAGTGTATTTAGGTGAAATGTTTTCTTTTTCTCCCCTTTTTTATTGAAATATATTTCACACATAACATTGTGTAAACTTAAGGGGTACAGCATGTTAATTTGACACTGATGCATTTTTAAAATTATTATAATGTCAATTACTTTCTTTCAAACCTCATTTGTATAACAAATATTCTACTTGACTATACTTGACATTACTACTTGCATGACCAATAATAATAGTGATAATTATTATTATGTTGCATTCAGTGTGTCAGAAATGGTTCTTACCATTTTATAGGAATTACTTAATTTAATATTTACAGCAACCCTGTAACATAGATATTATTAATCTCATTTTTTTAAGATGAAAAAAACAAGGCACAGTTTAAGTAAATTAGTCAAGATTCACTGCTAGTAACCAATAGAGTAGGATTTGAACGTTTCCCAGAGACCAATCTCTTAATCTTCAATGTATCTACTACCTTTCAAGCTTAATCCCAACTGGAACTCTTGGTTTTCCTCATGTACCTTTCTAGGTCTTCTCCCACTTCATAGGAATTGACACATCTATTTTGTACTCAAGCCAGAAATGTGGAGGATCTTCCTTAACCTCATTTTCCATGATAATTATGTACTCTAATAGCTAGAATCCATACAGATCTCTCCTTTCACCAGTTGAAGCCACCATCATCTATCACCTAGAATATAGCAATAGCCTTTTATCTATTCTCACTGATCTCACTCATGACCCCTTCTACAACTCATTGCTTACATTCTAGCCAGGGTTGACTTTTTATAGCATAAATCATTTTACTACTCTGCTAAACATTCTTTAACGGCTTTCTATTGTAATTGGAATTATTTAATTATCTTACCATAGCCTACAAACTATAACATAAATTGGCTACCATCTATCTCTTAAATATTATTTTATAAAGTTTTCTTTCATTTTTATTGGGCTGTCACATACTCTTTCCCTAATAAACCATGGTTGTCAGCACCCAAGGACTTTGCTTTTCAGAATTCAAAACCTGGAATGCTCTGTACTTGGATCGTTTTCATGCCTTAAGTTTTACTTCAATAAACATTTTCCTGACACACCAAAGTGTCTCCTAAAATATTTTAAACTTATTTGGTTAATTGTCTATTATCTCTATTACTCACTAGAATGTGAGATCCATGTAGATACTAATATAGCTACTAACTAGCACTTAGAGTTTTTTTTCTTTAAATATATGAATGAATAAATAGATATTAAAATATATTCTAACTAATTATTCTCCCTTGTTTTTATTCATTCCCAAAAGGAAGACAATAGAACCTTAAATTTAAAGAATCAGTAAATAGAAAAGCATTAAAAAATCATTCTTTATTTATACTTGCTTTTTGAGATAGTAAAATAATTTCCACTAGAAAAAATTAAATAAATTTCTCTAGTTATGCTTTTTCTTAATAGAAGTACAGTAAATATCATAACTGTATGGAATAGTTTACATTATTTTTTGAAAGCGTCCCGACTGTGACATTCTCAGTGTGGCAATAGACGATATGTGCATACTATTTATTTTGAATTAGAACATGAATTTTTGTGAGTATGCATAGGCTGGGGTCAAATATTTAGAGATCTTTAAATCACTTGTGTCCTATATGTAGCTATGACCAACACCAGACCGAAAGGAAAATGACACTAAAGTACCTTGTACAATTGAAGCACCAGTATTCTATTACAGGGCATATACTTTGGTTTTAGTCACACAAAACAACAATATACAAAGACTCTATTACTAGCAGCATGTTTTGATCCAACCCGAATCAATCTGCTAACATATATGCAACTCTGCTAAGATTTGTTTCTAGTTTTTTCTTTCTCCTCTTTGGTTTTGTTTTGTTTAAAACATTGCTTCTCAAATTTATTTATTTATTTATCATTTTTATTGATTTTTAATTTTATGATAAATGTTTTTATATTGTGGTAAAATATACATAACATAAAATTTAACATTTTAACCAATTTTAAGCATACATTCACATTATTGTGCAACCATTATCAAATCAATCTCCAGAACTTTCTCATCATCTTTCCAAACTGAAATTCTGTACTCATTATCTCCCCATTCCCCCACTTGGTGATAATCACTATTCTCTTTTCTGTCTCTGTGAATTTGATTGTTCTTGGTACCTCATGTAAGTGGAACCATAGAATATTTGTAGTTTTGAGTCTGGCTATTTTACTTAACATAATGTCTCAAGGTTCATTCAAATTTAAAGTGTTTATGAGTTACATGGTGTTTATATGCACATTAATCAAACTGCAGATTTTTGATTCAGTGAGTCTAAGGCCAGGCTCAAGAATGTATTAATCACAAGTCTAGGTTATGCTGATAGTGCTGATCCATTGATCACACTCTGGGTAACAAGAATTCAGATGATAGGTAACAGTTCCAGAAAATTTAAAAATTGTACTTGAATAATTCACGGGATACATGTATGTATGTTTTCCATTTGCAAATATTATTATAACTATAACTAACAAAGATTTTTTTAAACTTACATATTGTGAGATCAACAATACTAAATAAGCAGGTAGCAAACTTACACACTTATGCTTTTACTTATTTTGTAATTTATCAATAATTCTAAATAAATAAAAAATCTTTTCACTTTGAAAGTGTGTATCTTGATGTCAGCTAGTGCAGGCTCCTTTGAATTTAATAACACATAGCAAAATAAATGAAATATTGGCTTTTTGTCACTCTGGCTAATAAGATTTTAGGTAACTTTTGCTTTTTTTCTGCACTTTTTTCTATATTTCCAATATCTTTTACCTTACAAATTTTAGCTACCACATATTAAGTCTTTCAATACACCATGCTAAGTATGTGAGTTTATATAACTTCATATATGTGTGATGTCTCATTTAATTCATAAATTTATAAAATTAATGTTAATAATTATAAATAGTTATAATTTGGGGGCACTTACTAAAGGCCAGTTACTGTGTTAATGTTCATTAGTGTTCATTTTCTTCATTACTTCTGAGAGCCAACTTATCATTTTCTTTGCCTGCATTTTCACATGCTATTTTTAACCACTTCATTGTAAAGAAATATTTAATTGACTCCACAATATAAGGCATCTTAACTCTGATTATGTTTACAAATCAATTATTCACAATAGTTTATCCTTTTCAGAAGCAGATGAGAAAACCTTGGGAAATTCCTAGTGCAAGATCCAAGTGTGGGGATGAAAAGAAGAATGGTTAAGATAAACTTCAGATATGAGCAAAGAGAAAAATAAAATAAATTATATATAGATATATGTGTATGGTGGGGAGGAGATGGTTCAGTATCAAGAGGTAACGTATTGCTGGAAGGAAGAACCCACAAATTTTAGTACCCCTAAATGTCTTACTGTAACACCTGGCCACCTCTTAACTGATTTCTTTCTACTTCAATTTATTCCTAAAATGCTTCTGTGCTTTCTAACCAATTTTCTTACTTTAATTTTTCAGTATCCAAACTCTAATTTCAGACCTTGATTTTTTCCATAATCTGTAATTTGAGAGTAGGTGTACTTTTTGAAGAAACAAAGGATGTTGCTACCTACCTATAGGTATCTATGACTCCCACCTTGTCTCTACCACTGCAACAGATTCTTAACTGAGTCATCTGCCTCAAAAATAGTCTTGCCTACTTTTTATCATACACCAAGTCCTTCACTAATTTCACTAGATTAAAATCTCTAAATTAAAGGTAGATGTCTGTTAATCATTTCCCAAAACATTCTTTCTCCTAAGGCTCTTCATTTCCTATAGAATATGTGGGGAGAGAAAGGGCTCCATTTCTAACTCCTTAGCCTGGACTCAAAGATTTCAGCTGTCTTTTCAGAACTCATTTCCTATATGCAAATGCAGAATGCAGAAGTGCATTACAAAATGCAAAGGTCTTCACTGCTGTGAATGATTTTATTTTTAGAATAAATCTGTGAATTATTATTAGCATCTACATTTTGTAATAAGATGATTAAAACAGAGATGTTACAACTACTCTAAGCCTTTAGTTAAGCTAATAAATAGTAGAAACCAGGTTTGAATCTTCTACCACCAGAGCACATACTCTCTCTCCCAAAGTATTATTCTCTGTATTTTTATTTCCATATATTTATTATCTTCCAAGGCTCAGGTTAAATGAGAAATTCCTTTGCTACCTTCAGTTGAAAGTTCTCTCTCTCTTCTCTGCATAAGTTATTATTTTTTTTACAGCATTTTCTATTTACCACCACTTTTTAAGTTACTTTAATTTTTCTTACTTTAATTTTTCAGTATCCAAACTGAAATTTCTCTTATTTAAATTTCTCTTATTTAAATTTCTCTTATTAAATGAATAAGAATATTTCTCTTATTCATTTAGAAGCTCTTACTGTGTCAAAGCCATAGTTTAGTTCATCTTCACAGTCACTTTGTCTGGCTCAATGCCTTGTGTATGGTAGGTGTGAAATAAAGAAGGAAAGGGGTTTCCTCCTTTTTTTTTTTTTTGATAAAGTGTTAGACTGAGAGTACAGGTTCATTAGAGGTTATGAAGATGCGTTAGATACAGTTTAAGAAAATGTTTGCCTAGCCCATGCTGCTGTAGTCCAAGATGAGTCTATCATCTGGTGGTAGCTACCTAAATTACAGATATATTATGTAAGAAGATCATCTATTAGAAGCCACTGTTGACCCTTGTGGGTAGAGAAGAACCCATTTTCCTGAGGAGGTTCTCTTCCTACCTAACTCACCAGAATCTGAAGCTTTTCCTATCGCAATAAAACAATATAGTTCTTTGGAGGCTGTCTGCATTGATCTACATGAGAAATAGCCAGCTTCAAATATTAGCTTTGCATTTTAAAACCAAAGAGTTGCAAAGCAATCAACATTCATTTTCACTACACAAGTTTAGGATAGATAGATTTATTTAATAAAAACAACTTTTCTTAGAATTAAGATTGTTTCTCCTTAAACCTATTATCATCATTTGTCTAGATCTTTATTACCACAGAGAATCTTGTTGCTATTCCTTCTTCAAAGCCATGGACTATCTTGAGAAACTGCTTTTTTGTGTACTGAAGGAATTTTGGAAATAATTCTTAAATCGAACTAAATGAGTTTCAGTATAAATAAAGAACCCGAGACATTGCAGATGGCACTCAGCAAGATATTGATGTGACAGTAGAACGATGCAGTGTGACCCTCTGTAGCTGATATTCTGTCTTGACAGGGTCTAATAAAATGAGTCGCATCATGGAACTTGTGTGTCATTGAAATCTGTATTAAATGTAAAAATGAGTTTGACTACTGCTTTAGCAAAATTTTTTAAAAAGATAAAAGAAATTACAACTAGAATGGTAGTTTGAGTCACACTGAGACCTAAAATAACTGTTGAATATGTACTTTCTATTCTAATCAAGGTGAGAAGTGAAAGAATATTCATATGATGTATGTTGTCTCGCTGTGAGCATTTTATCCAATACACTGAAATGCGGCTTTATTTATTTTAAAACCTCTGGCACATTCTACAATTTAATTCATTTTCTAACACTTTCAAAGCTATAGTGCATCAAATTAAACTTGTTTCATAACAGAATATCTACTGTTAACCTAAAAATATTGTGGAACAAGCTATATTTTAAACACATTCCACTTTTCTCATGTAGATCAATGCAGACAGCCTCCAAAGAACTATATTGTTTTATTGTTGTAGAAAAAGCTTCATATTCTGATGAGTTAGGCAGGAAGAGAACCTCCTCAGGAAAATGGGTTCTTCTCTACCCACAGGGGTCAACAGTGGCTTCTAATAGATGATCTTTCCTAAAATGCTCTTCACATGAATGAGGTGAGTGAAAATTACTGAGAGAGGGTTGGTCGTCATCTATCTGGTATAGGTGAGAGACAGATAATCAAGTAATCTTTAAGTCATAAATGACTCAGGCCATCCAGGCTATCTCTCACTCTGTATGAGGTTACTAGTTTTGTTGACACGGGGCCAATGATGCAGCTCCATTGGCATCAACAAGAGAGTTGATATAACAACTCCTACTATTGGATAAGTATGTTTATATAGTAGAAGTCAGCCTTCTTGTACTTGTCACACATTGGTCCAAGTTTGCCCTCTGGAACTACTCAGAAAATATAGAATCCTAGTTTTACGTGGCAGCTTTTCAAATCACGGAAGAAAGTTATCATTGCCCTGCAGAAATGTGGAGCATCTTTCAAACTCAACATCACCACTTTCTTGAACATAAAATGACAGATACATTCCTCACAGGACATGTTTCCAGACATTTCACTCTTCTGGTCCCCTTCTTTTGGATGCACTTTAATTTATCAATGTCTTCTTTAAAAATATATTGAATATCCTATGATATTTCTGAAGTTTCTAGCAGAAATGGAACACTCTGATAATAACCATAAATTTCTCTGGTTTGTGAAGAATGATGAGGCCTAAATAAAATAAAATTTCCACTTCTCACAATTGGATGGAGAAAGAACTAATCGTTAGAATAGTAATAAATGAAAAATTCAACTCTAAGTTCAGTGGTGTTACAGAGTGGTATCTGAGAGAGCATTGTTTGGAGTGTTTGTTTGCAACCCACAGATAACACATTAATCAGTTGTCTGCATTGTCTGTTAAATCTCCACAATACTGGACTCTCTGTGAGGGATGAAAAGAACATCTGTCAGAGAAAGGATCTGGGTTATGGCTTTCTCGTTAACCAGCTGAGTAACTTTGGACAGGTCTGTGGTTTTCAGTGTTTTCATTCTTGTGGTGGCTATTTTATACGTCAACTTGACTAGCTCACAGACTCCAAGAGCCCATATAAACTATAATTTACCCAGGTAAGAGATTTCAATGCTTGAAAACTTCTAGGTTTCTAGGAGCCATTTATTTTATTATAATTTAGCCCATTATTTATATACTTTTATCTACAATAAAATCTGATAAAATGTTATGCCAGTTCTCACAGGCTTTGCATTCATTTATTCATTTGTTGATTTACCCAGCAGCTTACTTTGAGCATAGTACAAGCATAGCATACTGCTTGGCAATGCGGATGATACGAAACAATATAATTTAAACTCTTTCTCTTGGAGAACTTAGTCTTGTTAGGTACACAAGATATTACATTCAAAACAGTAAATTATGACTATCAATGACAATGGTTATGGAACTCAAAGAAGGAAAAAATCATATGGAACAATAAAATGGGAAATATTTCATGAAAGAGATGAAAAGAGATAGGACAGTTGATGAGATAGGATATTGATAGCTGGGAGCAGGGAGTACTTATAAAGTTGTCAGAGTGACCAAGTTTTTAGATAAAGAGCTCTCTATTTAGAGTTCTAGAAACGATGTAGTGACTGCATACAACAACCTTGAAACATGTAATCACTGGATAAGCATCAAAACATAAATAGGATTTCAGCAGCCCCTTGTATACCCAGCATTCCACCCTGTTTCATTAACTTGATATGATAATCAATCATGAGGCCTGTGCAACATTGTAAGCATAAATATCAGGAGATTTGAGACCAGGAGGGGACTTGATATCTACTTTTGGGGTTGGCAATATATATTCAGGAAATATACACACACACACACACACACATATATATATACACACACACATGTATACACACACACACACACACATATATATATATACATGTATATGTATATATATATATTATGTATGTGTATATATATATATATATATATATATATATATATATATATATATATATATATTTTGTTGTTGTCATCTGGCTTTGGATGGGTTGAATATGCCCTCTTTTTGTAGTTGTACCTTGGTTTCTCTTTGCTGTAGTTGGAAAGGATTGACCCTGAGGCTGATTGGTTGTGAGGACTGGCTGGTGAGCGACTGATCATACAGAGCAAGATTCCCTTAAGCAAGGCTCTAGTGACTACCTATTATGCCCTCTGAGTGTGTTGTTTGTTGAAGTGGCCAGGTAGTGCTCCAGCTCAGTCTCAAGTAGCCACCAGGCTTACTGGCCCCAGGGTACCCTGGGAAGGGCCCCACCATAGGCCAAGTTCAGCTGCCATACCCAGGGCTACCTGTTATGAGCCACAAAGCAATCCTCAGATGTCTTCCATCCATTCTGGGTTTGGAGGTACCTGAGAGGGGCTAAACTGTGAACTGAGGCTGACTACTGCTAGTGTTGGGCTTGGGGCTCCTCGTCAAGAAGTATGGAGCAACCTGAGGTCAGATGCTACTTGTTTGGGGTTTGTGAACCTTTGAGAAATTTTAAGAAAGTCTACAGAATGCACCAAGACTGGTCATCTGTATGAAAAAGCCACTGGGAGTGGCCTGGGTGGGCCCACAATTGGGTGGGATGGATCTCAGGGAATTCAAGGCAAACAATGTTAGCCAGATTGATACAGACTCAGATATGGTGGTGGTATGCATCTGTACACTGGGAGAGGGTAGAGCTCAACAAAGAAACAGTGGATTCTGCCAACATCTCTGTCTAGAGAAAGCTGCCCCTACAGTCTTCTCCCTGAAGCCACACAATTTTGTTCCTCCCCATATGTCTCTGGCACGTTTCGAGCTGCTACCCCAGCGGTGGAGCTCAGAGTGAGTGAGGCCATCAATGAGTGTGTGGGCCCTTTAGGAGAAGTACCTGAGACTACATAGCCCTTTGTCTCACTCAGCCACAATCTCCTCTTGTTTAAGCAGCCAGAAGTTGTGGGACCTTCTCTTCCTGACGCTAGTGCTCCAGACTCAGAAGCTCAGTGTAGGGCCAGGACTCCCTACGTCTCCAGGGGGACCTCCACAGCTGAGATATCCCTCTTGATTCTCAACCACCACACATGGGTGTGGGACCAGCTCATTTTTTGTGTCTACTCCTCCTACCAGTCTTGTGGCTTCTTCTGTATATCCTTAGTTACAGGACTTCCATTCAGTTATAGAACTTCTGTTCAGGTGATTCTCACTGATGGTCGTTCTATAGGTTAGTTGTAATTCTTACATGGTTGTGAGAGGAGGCCAGCACAGCATTTACCTACTTTACCATGTTGACCAGAATTTTAACACAACTCTTAATAACTAACTTTTGTGACAGGAGCAAAAGCGGGAGCCTTCAGAATCAATTTCAGTTCATCTGGAAGGTCACCAATTTAATATGAAAGAGGAGAGCTGATACCTGATTAGGAATCCAGCAGAATTGAACTATTGAGCCTTGCTAACCTCATCCAACAATCTGCTTGACTATAGCACTAGTTGTTGTTCAACCAAATCATTTTCTTGAAGAAATCAGGCACAGTGGTGACAAGTAAAAGATTCTATGCACCAATTTCTAACACTCAAGTGGAGAAAATGAGAATGAGAATGAGCACCAATTTCTAACACTCAAGTGGAGAAAATGAGAATGAGCGTGTCTGGCAATTTATGTGTCACGAATGGCTGATGCAAAGTAATAGGTGCTCAGTAAATATTTACCGAATAATAAAGTTTGAAAAAAACTAGAATTATTTTGTGTCATTTGATGAAAAGCTACATTTATTACAATCAAGAAATTATCCCTGGAAATTTCCTTAACTCTTTTTCTCCCCAAAAGAAAAAAACATATACATACATGCCTATGTATGTCTGCTCATGTGAGTATGTGTGTGTTTGTGTGTGTCTATTGTTTCCTGTTGCTTAGATATCTGATTTTAAAGGGTATTCCCTTATGCACAGGAAAGATTTTCTCCTTTTATATTGACTATTGTACTGGTGATGTTAAGCCTCCAACCAAATCCTACTTTAATGTCAAAAAAATCTTGAGCTGACTCTCCCTTAATTATGAAATGAAACCCCAAGTTCCAAGGAACAAAACACTAAATGGATTTTTTAAAGAATAAAAATAAAATAAAATTATAATCTTTGAGCAGGAGACAGAGCTTATAGTCATTCCCTGAGGAGTTGGAACTTAGAGCCAGATTTTATTTTGTAAGGTGCTAGTATTCTCTGTATTAAGGGTACTGACTTAGTTGAGACAAGTAGAGAAACCATTAACATGCTCAGCGCCAACCAGAAAAGATGGAGGCAGTTCCAGAGGAAGGTAGCATCAAGTCAGTGTAATAAAAAAAATAGAGTAAAAATGTCAACCGTATGTACAATAAAATATAGAAAGAAAAGTGGAGCTCTGCTTTAGATGGAAGAAAGCCCAGACTAAATTCAAGTTAGTCACTAAACCTACAGATAATATTGTAGAAACAGACACTGTTCCCTTTAGTGCAGGGAAATAGCTTTGTTTCATTCTCTGTGGCTTTCTGCAGTCTGTCTTCTAAGAGTTTATTGAACATTGGAAACTTTTGATAAATATTCTGTTGGTATGCATCTTCCACAACTGCAATACATTTAGAGATTGCATTATAGAATAAGTTGATATTTTCAATTTCTAATCATCAGGTATTTCTAGAATGCAGGAAACATGGTCAATACTATTTAAACAAGCCTGATATTATTATTTTAGAAATCACTAAATAAGGTTTGGGTCATATACATAATAATTATTACACAGAAATTTTTAAGGAAATTTTTCTAAAAATATTTGAAAGCCAAATTTATGAGAGCTAATTTAATATAATTAATCTTCCCATGATACACCTCTGCTCCTTCTCGACTCACATAAAATGTGTGGGAAATAGGAAATTGCCCAGTGGAAGAATGAGTAAAGTGTACACAATATCTATATATATCCACAAAAAGACAAAAAAAAAAAAAAAAAAGCAGCTGTATAAATCTTCATTTTTTCTGTACTATGACATCTCAGGTGTGGGAATGCAGTTAGCAATATTCAGATTTGATCCTAATTTATTGATGATATGACATTCATGTTAAATACTGCTGCTGTAGTCATTAACCCAAACTCATTAATTAGAGAGGGAAATGATGAGATATTTTTTCTGCTTAATTTACCAAGATGTTCTCAGTCAATATAGGTTAGCTATTTGATGAGGCTTCTCAGCTGTTAATATGACACACAGAATATAGATTAAGAAACAAACAAAACAGAGAAAAATTAACTATTAATCTTACTTAAAAGGCTCCACAGTATATTTGAACACATGGTCTAAATTTTATACTCTTAAAGTATGGCCCAATAGACATCTTTTTTGCATACGCACACATGTTTTCTTACCAAGCCACATGGTATCATTTCACTAGGATAAAACTTTCTTCTATCTTTCCCAAGGGTGTGGTTTTGAGTAGTGAATAGCTACATGAGACATAAGGATAAGAATTAGGGATATTGAAATATACCAGTTAATACCAGTATGAACTCTTAAGGTTTTTGAGCTTTTAAAAATTTGACAAATATTCAGGAGTGCCTCTAGAAATTTGAAAAGACATCAAGAAGAGAGTTTGATATCCAGTATTTATGAGGAAAGGCTTTGGTAAAAAAAGAAAAACAAAACAAAACAACAAACAAACAAACAAACCAAAACCAAAACAAAAAACAAAAAATATTTCTTCCTCTCTAAACCTTAGTGCTTCACAAACTAAATGTGAAGACCAGGAATACCTGAGTTAAATCTGCTATAACTAGCCAATATTCATGGATGAAAAGTGTAAGTAAATTGAAGAATATTTTAAAACCTTAGTTTAAGGAATGAACTACTTACAAAAATTTAGAACTATTTTGAGCACATATTTTACTCCTCATTCTGCTTTAAGTCACCCTTTTATGGAACTTTTTGCAAAAAATATTGGGCTAGATGGGCTAGTAGTGTGATCTATGGTGGCAGCTCCTGTTTCTATATTATCCTAATCATACTATTTGGTTTCCAAGAAACTTGTTTTTCAAGTACTTTAAATCAATGAATATAAACTTACTAATCTCTAGCAAAGAGACACTACCCCAAAGAATTAAAATCACTTATTTACTAATTAAATCATATTGTAAACAGATTCAATTCCTTAGCAGGATTATCCAAAGTCATGTATTCTAAAACAATTAAGGCAGCACAATTAGTTTAGTCGTAAAAACACTAGTAGTGAAACACTGAGTTAAAATCTCAGCACCACCTTTAATTGGTTATATATAGAGCAGGTTATTTTGCTTTAAGCCAACATCTCCTCACTTGCAAAATAAGGAAAGCAGGAGTATCTACTTCATATAGTTGTGAGAATCAAATGAGGTGTTACGCAGTAATAAGTCACACAAAATGAGTAAGCCATAGTAAATTTTACTTTTGCAAATATCTTTTTTTTTTTTTATTAGTATCCCAGGTATAAAACTTAGGCATTTCCCAGTAAAATATTTCTCTAGAGAGAATTTTTTCTAGAGATCAGAGGTGTCTTACCAGATCTTATCCTAGATGTCTTACCAAATCACAATCCCAAATTAAATTGTAATTATGTCTGAGTTAATCATACTATTTTCTGTCCTTGAATTGTTCGATGATGAATCAGGGGTGGTAAAAGTTGTTTTCTATATGTCTGACCAATAAATAAATACCTTATATTTTACAGTATAAATTGTAAATTGTAGTGTTTTACAGTTTTTAAAATGTTTTAAAATAAATTATTTTGTTTTTGAAGGGGAATAAAATATACCTCCCCCCCCAAATGCTTCTTTAGCACATTGGTTATTTTGGGCTGATTATTTTAGGTAGATAGAAGACACAGGAGAAGCTAAGAAAACCAAATAGAAGTTATTCTTCTGTAAGATACATTTACATTTATAAGGAAAATCTCCATTTGTAAGAGTATCTCTTTCTCTATATCAAGAAGATAACTCTTAAATCTTTAGAAACTGTCATCAATGGAGAAGGCAAAGACTTAAGTCTATATAAAAACCATAACCTTGTTTACTATTCTTTGACTGGTAACCTGCCATAACTCCCCCATGTCCTCCAGAGTGCACTGCCTCCCCATTCCACATACACACACATAACATTTTTTTTTTTTTTTTTTTTTTTTGTTGGAGATAGTGTTGAAAGTGAAAGGCTTGAGCTATTTGGGGCAGTTACTCAGTTTTTCGTGTGTATCTCCTATAAATATAGGAGTGTTAAAAAAGAGGCCCAAAGTGGAGTCACTTATGCTAAACCCACATCACCAAACCAAGACTTAATACCTAATCTAATTGCATTTTTATCCTCTCCCAGGAATGTAATCTTAACCTGTCATGTGGAATTTCCTAATTGACACTAGTTGAGGTAATCTTCCTGACGGACCCACTGCCTTGCCCTAAAGGAAGGTAACTTTGCTTGAAACAACCTGCTCTTTGTTACTTAGCTCCTGACAATCCCCTTCTTCCTAAAAAGTCTTGTGTAGAGCTTCTTGGAGCTCCTATTTGCTAGATGGGATGCTGTCTGACTCAAAAATTATTGAGTAAAGTCAATTAGATCTTCTAGTTTACTTGGTCAAATTATATTTTTTAACAAGAGGTATACATATTATTAAGCTTCTGTTTGTTTTTCTCTTGTTATGTGTCTTTTATTACAGTGTCAGCTAAGAACCTATAATGGTAGAGGAAAAAGTATTTTTCTTCTCCTACATTTATTTAGCCAACATCTTTTAATATCTAAGCTTAAGGGAAGCTTGAAATGCAAAGATGTTAGAAGGAATCATCCTGGTCATCAATAGAGCTTATATTCTAATAATGTGTATATAGTAAAGAAGAGGAATCCACACCCTACTTCTTTCTACCCTCTATCACCAATTTTTAGGATATTGATTGGGTAATATTTATAAATAATTGTAACCATTTGCTTTAAGATGTCATACATGAGGGAAGAGGAGGTAGCTTTCTTCTATAATTCCTTCTTTCTTTTAATATTGTGGGTAAGTTGCTGAGGGATCTGCTCTTTGAAAATAGGCCTAATTTTCATTCTTCTGTCTCTTCTTGTGTTTTGCTTTGAGTTTCTCCTTTTAAAGACATTAGTTAGCTAATAAGACTGAGGTGTAGAGAGGTCAGGAAATGTGTATGGATGTAGTTTATGTAAGAAATTTTGGTATTCCAATGAGCAGGTTTTTGATCAAACATAACAGCTCTGGTGGGAGCAGAAATGCTTGTGTGTGTTAGAGAGTGACACTGGCTGAGAATATTGTGTGCCCTGAGCATCAGTAAGTGTGTTTGACATAGGAAATAGATAATTTGACTATTCTGGGTGAGTATGTTACAGGGCTATCAGATGACCTGTTGAGAAATTTTCTCTTGTGCCTGGACTCAAAATTAATAATAAAGTGAAATATACTTTTCTATTTCATATTGTACTTTGTCTGTTCAGCTCCTTCAAAAATCTGAAGGTAAAAAAGGGTAATTAGCCCACTATGTTTGGCCATTTCTAGATTGACAAAATCCCTCCCACACTCTTAATATTCAAATGTAAGGCAAGATAACTAAAATAAAATCAACGCTCAAGAAAGCACTGAATTTAGTCTTGGCATCAAAGTAGTCAGCAAAGGTTTTGATTGGCACACAGTTGTATGAAGTGTGCTGCTTTCAAATCCCTTCTCAGTAAGATGGCTAAAGACTCTACATGTAAATCAGACCCAAGGGAACAAGTAACTCTGAAGTTCCATTATAACTTGAGAGCAAGACAAGCTTACTATGCAGGAATTTAACAACAAAAACAAAACATAAAACAAAGCAAGTCTTAGAAATACTGTCAGTGGTTCCCAAATTCAGTCTATAGGCTGCTTCTTATTGGTAGTATAAGAATCAGCACAAGTGCTTGTTAAAAAGCAATTTTTCCCATCTCCACTCCAAGAAATTCTGATTAAGTAAAGGTGAGTGAACTAAGAATGAGCATTTTAAAAACTCCTACAGGTAAGTCTAATAGGAAGTTAGGTTTGTGAGTTACTGGGTTAAGTAATTTGTCCTAGGTCATACATCTAGCGATATTGCCAGAACTAGAAGCGACTTTTTCCAGTGCTCTTTCCTCCATAACAGCTTCCATAAAGCTAACCTGGAATTAATTCAGACATAAAGAAATACCCTTAGACTAAGAAACACAAACTATGGACAATATAAAACCTATATCTTAAAGATCAACACCCTGATGGTATTCACTAGAGTGGAAAGAAATGGCATTCTCAAACAATCTTAAGTTGTATAAATTGATTCAACCTTCTCGAAGGACAATATTTCACAAAGGTACCAGGTATTGTTCATAACCTATAATCTAATAATTTTACTTCAAGAAAATCTTTTTACAGATAGGCCTCTCATACATATTTAAAGATGTATATTTTAAAAAGTTAACTGTAAATTTTTTTGGTTACTTTGCAAAAACCTGAGGAAAAAACACACAAATCCATCTAAAGTAAACAGAAAACAATGTACATAGTATGATCTCATTTGTCTATGATATGATTATGGTCGTATATGTATAGAAAATTTCTTGAAGGATACAGGAGAAATTCTTTACAATGGTTAACTTCGGGGGAGTAAAATGGGATACTGGCGTATGCATTAGTCTCCTTTTGCCAGTGTAACAGATTATTACAGAATTGATGACTTAAAAAAATACAAATTTATTCTCTACAGTTCTGCAGGTAAGAAGTCTGACATTAATCTTACACAGCTACAATTAAGGTGTCAGCCAAACCAATCCACCTGGAGACTTCATTGGAGAAGCCATTCCTTTTCTCTTCAAGCTTCTAGTGGCTTCTGGCATTCTTTGGCTTATAGCCACATTGCTCCAATCTCTGCTTCCATAGTTACACTGCCTCCTCATCTGTCCGATATTTCTTTATTCCTCTTATATAGATCCTTGCCATTATGCTGGTCCTACCTATATAATGCAGGATTATCTCCCCATCACAAACCCTTAACTTACATCTACAAAGTCTCTTTTACCAAATAAGGTAACATTTACAAGTTTTGGCAATTAAAAGATGAGCATTTTTGGAGGGTCAATATTCTGTTGAACTCAGGGTGAGAGTGAGAATACTTTTTATTATGCATTCTTTTAAATTATTTGACTTCTATATTTTATCGATGTTTATGTACTAACTTTAAAATAAAATGAAATCAAACATTTATGATCAAATCGAAACCTGTGCCGTGCTTAGACAACTGTAGCACATCTAAATCCGCTAGAATAATGATCATTAATTTTTAAAGTATGATTTATTTATACTCCACTTGGTTCCACAGGAGATTTAGGAGATTTATAAAACAGGTACCTGTAGTAAAATGAATAAAATAAGAATCTAAATAGGGATTAGAACTACAACAACAAGAGAAAGATAGTACTGCCATATTATGAGTTAAATTCACTTGCGTTGATTATGCATTAATCTTGGCTCTGGGGTTCTTAACAGCTAAAGCAAAAAGGGAAACTGAAGAAAAAAGATCATATTATTCTTACTCTTGGCAAATGAGTGTATATACAGGACAGGAGGAGACTTTTTTTCTGTTACTAAGCTCTATGGAGAATTTCTCATGGGCATCATGGTATAGGTGGTATCTAGTGTTGTTGCAAATGATATCTTCAAAAAATTTGTTTTACAGCAGATTTCAAAATTTCAGTTTTAACTCTCCTATGACTCTTAGTGGAAACAGATGTGGCAGGAATTTTCTACACAGAGCTGAATATTTCACATGAGTCTGTGAGAATAAATGTGATAAGAAAACAATGTCTCATCAATCTGTCTGAACTATCCAGTTTCCTAATTCTACTATCTCGAGGGGGAAAACTCACTATGCAAAATAAATAAAGTATTAACAACAACATACAGCATTAACTCAAATGTTGAGAACTTAAAAGCTTTGTGCTGGCCTGGAGCACATTTTTAGAAAGAATTCAAAATTACCGCAAAGTAGCAAAGGGTACAATACAAACGATGTCATGAAGATTACGCTATTGGCAGTCTGGAGCAGCATGATATAGCTTTAGGTTACAATAAAACATCAAACAGTCCTGCCAAGCTCTAATTTTGTTGTTGTTTTAAAAATAAAGCTTTAGAAATCATTTCGGGTGTCTTCCAAAGTTCCAATACCTGATATATTGACAGCTGTTAACTATCTCCTCCATTAGAGATGTGTGTGATAGCATCAACTAAAGAGACCCCTAAACATCAATGCACCTGAATTCCAAGCAGCTAACAGTCCCCAGCATTCAGAGGGACTGTTAACATTGCTACTGCACAGAATGCTTGAAAAGGTCCTCCGCCTTTACTGGAAAAAAGAAGAAAATAAATGCCAAACCGCAAAAGACTCCTAAAAGAAACAAGTAGTGAACTACCTCAACATTGAGTAACCCTATAAATCACTGCAGCTTGCCTAGTTTTATAAATTTACATAAATATTAGCCCATTGCATTGGACTAGTTACAAAAAATGAAAAGCCAAACAACTTTAACAAACAGGGACTTATTTTTCTCAAATTCCTGGGTTGGTTGAGATGCTCAAAGATGTATGTCTTTAAATCTACAGCCATGCTACTCTGATCCCATTTGATCTTAGAAGCTAAGAAGGATTGGGCCTGGTTAATACTTGAATGGGAGACCACCTAGGAAGATCAGGTGCTGTAGGCATAAAAAAATAAAAAAAAATAAGGAATTGTAAGATGACAAGTTCTTTGCAATCTGTAAGGTCAACCAAGAGTTCCCTTGCCTAAAAAAATAATAATAATAAAATAAAACAAAGATGTATGCCTTTAAAACAAAGATGAATGCCTTTAAGGACACAAGCATCCTTTGTTCTCCTGATTCTAGTCTTTAGTTTGTGGTCTTTTTCCTATAATATTTCCAAACAATAATTTGCATTTCTAGACAGTCAAAAAGAGAATTATCAAAAGAGAAGGGCAAAGGGCTTCTCTACATAAAGTTTTGTGTTTGTTAGTGTTTTCATTTACTTTTTTTTTTTTTTTACCAGAATGCAACACATGGTCAATTTTCATTGCCAGTAGATCCAGGGAAGGAAGTATTTATAGTTGACACATTGCTTCCAAAATCAATAGTAGGGTCCTGTTAGTAAAGATGACAAGTGAGAATAGATATTGGGTAGGCATTCAGCTTAGCTTACCATAGCCATCTAATGAAAGTATAATAAAATTGTTGAGATATATTGAGAAATGTAGTACCTACCATCTGCCCATTCTTTGAGACTTTGCTAGCCATTTCAGAGTAAGTAGATTTAGTAATATAAATAATTTATATGTGACTTATTTGAAAAATCACTCAACCAAAAAATATATAACAAAAAACTATAAATCCTAGAATCATGGATTCTCGAAGTATTCAATTTAGAATAAATATGAATAGATAATTTGGCTAAACTGCTTCAGGTTTGAGAGAAAAGAGAAAGCATGCCGAGTTTCTTGACTCACTTGAATGTGGATCTAGGTACAAATTAATTCTAGATTTTCGTAGAAAAATAAAAAAATTAAGTTTAGCAAAATCATAAGAATCACTACAACTAAAGAGTGATGGTAAGATGAATAAATTATAAACCAATAAAAATAAATAAACAGAGCAAAGAACACTCAGTCTAACAAAACCAAGGAGAGAAAAGAGAAATTAAATGGAAGTATAGCAAGTTAAAAAAGTTCAGTTAAAGTTCCAAAAGTAAGTCTAAAAATATTAGCAACCACGCTCATCTGAATGTGCATTTGTTAAGTTTTTCTATTAAAAGCCAGAAACTATCAATTTAGAGACGGAAATGTAGAATAAAGAAAATCCAACTGTCTACTTTTATGCTATTAGCAAGAAGCATACATAAGAAACATACATACCCACATCCTACACATAGTTGATACCCTTACTAGCTGATACTTGATAAACTATTTACCAGAAATTTGTACCTAATATTCTGTTGTACAGTCCATATGTTTTATCTATTTACCTATGGATTTAGAATGCATAAAAATTCACAGATGAAAAGCAAATCGATACTTAACTATACGACTTTTTGACTAAGAATGAGATTAAAGTGAGATATAATTTCTCTGATCAGTTAGCAAAAACAGAGAGAGAGAATATGAAAAGAAAGAAGAAAGGAAGGAAGGAAAGAAGGAAGGAAGGAAGGAAGGAAGGAAGGAAGGAAGGAAGGAAGGAAGGAAGGAAGGAAGGAAGGAAGGAAGGAAGGAAATAAAAGGTTGATAATACATAATTATATCCGCGATTTCCAGGTCTCAAGATGAGAGAAGCACTGAAACAAAAACACAAACAACAATAGAAATTCATGTGGCATCTTATACTCTCTTTCCATGGATTTTCTTCTTTAGATTTCCATGACAGCGCCCTCTAATCTGTCTCCTTTACCTACCTGATCTCTCAGGTATTTGTTTATTCTTCTCCTTATAAAACAATGTTTTCAATATTCCACCTTTGACTTCTCTCTTGCTACACCATCATCCCAAATGATTTTATTCATTCCCCTGGTTTCAACAATTAAAGATTCAAACATTATTATTTTTAGCCAGATCTTTCTAATGAAATTCAATGTTTACCATCCAAATGCTCATTCATTAATATCTGAGAGGGACCTTAAGTAAACTCAGTATGTCAAAACATGAAAATATATTTTATACATATTTATCACTTAACTCTCACACAGAAAAAAATCTTTTTAGAAGGTTTAAGAGTATCACACAATTATATAAATATTATGTCTGTTATTCAGCATGTTTGGATTGACAAAATAAATTTTAAAATAATAAATTAATTAAAAGAACTAATAATGTCATTCATCTCTAGAATACTTTATAATTTTATACAGTGCAACAAGCCAATAAATGTAGTAGTAAAAACAGTCCTTGATACACTAGTATTGCTTTTTAGTGCCATAAAAATGTACTTTTGGGAGAGTAGCACATTATTGTTTAAGTGAATCTCTTCATTAGATAGTATGAGAAAATGAGGCATGAAAGGAAGATGGAAAAGCCTCCTTAATAGTTCCTGTTCAGATAATGTAGGCCAAAGACTATCAATAGCCAAACCTCATTTATTTTATATCCATGAGCACTTAGAAGCAAAATGTTAGTGTTCGCTATCCTTTTGACTTTCTTTGCTCTTGCATCAGTAATGAAAAAATAAATTTTCGTATTAAGGTGTAATATTTACAAATTCGACTCAAATAACAGGCTGTTAATGTTAATCAATATGGAAAGAAACACCTTTGGTATTACCTTGAGTCCGTTAAAGTCATTTCTAAGCAGCTCTAATGATAAATTTAGTAAGTATCCAAAAGGAGTCAATCAATACAAAAGTTCATAAATACATTATAAAAATACATTAAAAGAACATAAAAATTGAGTTCCATCGAATACTTAATTTAACAGATGTCACTATAATTGATGAAGACAATCTTGAAATCAACATATTTCAGAGCTTACAGTTTTTAAAATGTCTATGGTGTTTCCACGTGGAATACACCTTCACATATCATGTATTTACCTAGAATCCTTTCTAAGGTGATGGAATATTGGAATTCAATACATGTCTGCTTAAAGTCAAAAGTTTTCTTCATTATTACTGTCATATTTATGGGAACCAGTTTATATGAGAAAATCGTTGGTAAATAAATTTGTGATTTAAAAAAACCTGTTTTTTTTATAAAGATTAAAACTTAAAAGGCATATAAAAAAGGTTAATATTTACTTTTATATAAGATAATTGAATGTTAGACATTATGCTTTGAACTTAGTGATCATTTGGTATTAATAAAGAATAGATTAAGAAATAGTAAAGTTCTTCCATAAAATAGCTTCTATTTGCACCATTTTCCCTGGATATAAGGCCAGAATGGAAATCATAAGCAGAAGGAATTACTGGGAACACTGTGATAGCAGTAGAAGGGGAAAGAAAAAAGAAAGAAAAACAATAAAAATGAAAATCAGAAAGTTTGACCAATAAATACAATAGTAGGAAAGGCAGAATGAGAGAAGGTGGCTTGGATGTGAACATAACTTTTGAGGTTTTCCTGAAATTTATTGGAGAATTCTCTTACTGCCCTTCTATATAAATCTCAAACTCCAAAAGTGAAGAACAAAATCATGCTCCATACAATGGAAAAACCATCATCGAAGGTAAGATCAATGGTGCATACATCCAGTAATTTATCTTGATTTTCACACTTATACTTCAAAATGTATTTTAAGAAAAAAGCTTATTTTCTTAATGACAATTTTTAAAAAGAGAATAAAATGTTCTAAATAGAATAGTGCAAGCAACAACAAAATCTTTCCTTCATTATTTATCTGTATTTTCTCATGCACTTATATATTTAAATCTATACAATATTTTTTAACATTGAAAACATTGTTAAATTTTTATTTAGTTTTTCCATTTCCATTAGAATTTTTAATTTAGATATACTTATATTGCTTTGTCCAAAAATATAGTAATATAAGTAGAAAAATGCAACTTGTCATGGTATATAAGACAGAACATGGCATAATGCTTCACAAGAGGCTTATTATAAAAAATGTATAGAAGTAACTGATGCACACATAAGGCTTCTAAACTGGGAAGATAAGAAATAAGCCCCTACTGTGCCGTGATTATGTTGGCACAGTTCTAATGTGGTTGTTTAAAAAGTGTTCTTTCATCTGTTTCTAATCTCACTGTTCTCTTGCTGCTAGATTTTTTCCCTACATTTTTCCCCCACATTTTTCCCCCCAAAATGCAGTTAGTATCATCACAAAAATTAATAAAAAACAGTTTCCACACATTTATTATGTATCTAACCTAATATGTGCCAGACACTAAAAATAGTCACTGTAGGAAATAAAAATATTATTGTTAGTACCTAAATCACTTTATAACTTAGTAGGGTAATAAGATTGGGAAATGAGAGGTAGGGTGTACTTCTTGGAAAAATGATGTGGTATAATCTCAGGTGGATTTATAAAGTCTTCATAGAATAGTCAAGGCAGGAACTACGTCTTAAAAGAGGATGCAGGAAGCTATTATAAACAGAGGAAATATGAGCATAAAATAACATCAAGAAGACCAAACTGACTGGAGTGAAGAATTCAAGTTAGGGAAAGATAGGAAAATTATTATTTTTTAAATATTATTTTAAAATATTAACTTTTTAACTATGCATGAGCCAATTTAAAAGGAACAGAATACCATAATGAAAAAATATAAATATCAGTCTAGTGCTAGAATAAACAAAAGAAGTTCAGTGTATTAGTTAAAAATTAAGCAGCTGTAATAATTTGGCCATACGTATTGAGCAAATTATCTGATGTTTAAAAAAGATTAATGGAAACAGTCTAAAAAGCATGAGTGGAAGGGGAAAATCTGAGACATTCTTTATGGAATAAAGGAGGTTCTCAAAATACAGAAGTGACTCTCAGGTAGGGCCAAAGGCAAAAAGTAAACAAAATATTCCTCAGCAGCTTTGGTTTAATCTTAATTATAACAGGTTGTTATAATTATGAATTGCAAATGAATATTCAGTAGAAATGAAGTGCTTTTTGTCTCCCTTAGACATTTATGCATCCTTTCTTGACTTTAAGCTAACAATCACTACATTTACCAACTAATGTATAATCTGCATTTGTAAACCCTAGTTCTGAAACTAATATTAGGAAAAATGAGCCTAACATAATTTTCAGATTCTTTATATGTCAACCTATTGTGATTTCTATTTAACTTACTCTTGTATTAGGTATCACTTATTTGTTAATGATCTATTTATATTCTAATCTTATTTTTTCAGAATAGTAATAGGGAAGAGGCAGGTTTTCTTGGAGAAGAAATTAGTCATTTGTTACAACTAACCACCATCTGAAATCACTGATGACATCAATTAACTAAAGTATTCCTCCTATCTTCTAACTGAAAGAAGTTATTCTTATGTAAACATTCTTTTTTCTGTTATACCTCTACGTGTAGCACCACAAATTCAGTAGTTATGCTGACCAATGATAAATTCCTCCTTTAATCAATGATAATAATACAATACAAATAACAATACACGGTTTTCAAGGAGATTTTTCTATATCGTATAGTTATATGTGATTGTCACAGCAATATTCTATCTCAAGTAATTATAATTTTCCATTTATACTCCAGAAATCTAAAGCTCAGTTAGAAATGCTCCACACTTCACTAACAAAGCTACTTTAGGCCAGTCATAACTTGGAGGCTCAGTTTCTTAATTCATTAGATGTAATCATTACTCTATATTCAACATCTTCAATTGTAAGAATAAGTTCTAATGAATTATTGATGGAGTAATATCTTAAAATTGCCAAGATGACCTTTTCCAGTTTTTGAGGGCTTATTACACCAAAAATGTGTGTGTGTGTGTGTGTGTGTGTGTGTGTGTGTATTTTGGCTGTATTTTTTTTTACTAATTTTAAACAATATTCACTTATATTTTACTACACAAAAAAAGTCTTCACTTTCACTGCTAGTTTAAAAAAGGTCCATTCTCAGGGACCATAATCGAGTGTTTATGCTACATTGAGAGTTCAGGTGTTAGAAGAATTGTGTTGATCACTTGCAAAGGTATTCCTTCCAGGGTTAAACACTCTAGCAGGTTTATTAAATTTTCTTCTCTAGAGCCATTAGGCAATTTATTTTATTTCTCTATACCATTACAAATTCAAAAGAGCTACAAAGTGAAAGCTTTATGTAATAGAATGTAAAACAAACAAACTTGGCCTGAGTCTTGTTTCCATATTTATTAGTTGAAGAATCTTGAGCACCAAGGTCTAGGCAGGCGGCAAAGACAGATACCTTAGATATATTCCAAAGGAGATTCTCCTGGATGGCACTCCATCTGACTTAGGCTTTTTTTACTGGATGGAGCTTAATTGCATTTTGCAGGACAGTAAGCAGTTATAAAAAATAAAACTGGCTTTGTTTGTAATAAGGAATTAACCTTTCCTACTCATGTCTTCTTTATTTAGTCAAATCCTTCAGGATGGCAGGACATATTTCTCAGTCTGTTTTCATAAACCCCATAAACAACGGGAACTAGAGTATGGAAGAACTCAATCTTTCCATCACCAAAGCATTCATACTCAGTAGTTCTTTCTCCTGAGCTCCAGAATTATATATCCTACTCAGCATCTCACTTGGATGTCTAATAGATAGCTGAGACTTTCATGTGGAAAAACGAATTCCTGATCCCCGCTAAAATAGGAAATTTTAACAATATGTATTGACAGCAAAAGATGTCCAAGATATCCTAGTAAAATAAAAGGTCACATTTTAGGACCACATATGGGTATGTTTCAACTTTTGATAAAACAATACATACATGTATTCATGCACACCTATATATGTTAATATTTGTTTGGAAAACAACTGAAAGAATGAATATACATTTAAGTGATAACAGTTCCTACATCTAGAATGAGGGAATCCAAAAAGCTTTCATGTCTTACGAATTATGAAACTAAATTATTGAAATGTTTATAATGAGGCTCTAATATTGTTATAATCAGAAAAAAATAACTGAAAAAATGCAGCACAGGTAGGTTTTGATTTTATGCAAGTATTTTATTTTGTGACTTATAGAAAAGTAAGGCGACAGTGAAAAACTAGCTTTTCCAATAATATATTTTGTCAATATATTTTTTCCAATATCTGGAAAAACCAGATATTTAAAAATCAATTTTTTTTCTTAGTGAGCAGGTTAAATGTATGTGGAATATTCTGGACTCATTTCAATCCTTATAAATGATTTAGAATTTACAAAAATACACTTGAATTTATAAAGCAGTCATTTATGAATCTAAATATTATTAACATGAAACTATCAAAACACGTATTTCCCCTCATGTTACTTTAGTCACTTGCTTTATCCACTCCTTAAAATTTCAAGAATTTTATTGCATCCATTTGTATGCCAGCAGATTATTTCTTTAATGTATCACTATCCACATAAGAAAAGAATATTTGTCAAGTGCTCATTTGCATGTGCTATTCTGTAGGGCTCAATAGTTGAGTGATCTTTTACTCAGATGACTGGTAGCAGCACATTAAGATGTCACCTTCAGGCATGTACTAAGTACTAAAGGACACTACAACTGAAACTCTCCCTACCTTCCTATCTTCTTTATTTTGCTCGCCTTTCCTCTTTCCTTTTGTACTCTCTTTGTTAATAGATATATATTTTTTTAAGTCTAGCTCTTCTGTGGAATGATTTTTCTGCCTTTTTACATTTATACTTATCTAACTACTGGAGTTGGGTTTTTATTAACTCCCAAATTATGCCTTGGATTACAGAATACATCCTTTTCCTTACTTGACAAGTAAACAGAAGGTTGGTTATTTGAGTACTTTTCTTGCTGGGAGGGAGGGGCAATATTTGTAAGACATCCTATATATTTCTGTTTGTATTTAAAACAGAAAATCCAATTTGTGGAGTAGAAAGATCACCAAACTTAACAGAAAGCAAACAAAGTTTGCTCCCTATGTTCGCCAATTTAATACATATACGGCCTTCAGATTAGTTTCTTACTTTACCTGAGCATAGATGCCACATTGGTCCTATGTAAATGATAACTTTATGGAGTTCTGTGAACTACATGAAATAATGTGCCAAGAATCTAAAGGAAAATATATGATATTGCACTTGTACTTTCCCCAACCTAGAACTCACCTGGTTTGGTCTAAATCAGCTTCACTCTGGCCCTGTTTTTACCTTGAGCTTTTGATTGCTCCTCTGAGTGAGATTCCACTTTTCACATCAGTCCTAAAAACTGAGTCTAGCTAAATTTCCCCTGGTTGCACTTTCATTAGGCTACTACCTCTGGAACTGAGGTTTTACTTTCCCTCTCCTACACAAAGCATTTTAAATAATGAAATATAGCCATTTTATTACTATCTTTATGGCTTAAAAATACTTCCTAGTATTGTATCTTCTGTAGGCTTTCTACTATTTGATTGAAAATCTGACCGTTGACCACCTTTTGAACTGCTGCCTGAAATATTTTCCTGGCTGGACATTCTTTAAGTCATTAGTTTACAACCATTGTCTCCACAGAAGATGTTTAAAAGAAAACATGGTTTCACATGTGTTGTTATAGACTGAATTGTGTCCCCCCGCCCCCGCAATATTTATATGTTGAATGCTTAACCCCTAATGTGACTGTGTTTGCAAATAGAACTTATGAGGAGGAAATAATGGTTAAGTGAGGTTATAAGGGTAGACGTTAATCTGATAGGACCGATGTTCTTATAAGAAAAGGGAGAGACACCAGAGACCTCTGTCCTCATTAGTACAGTGAAAAGGCCATGTGAGCGCATAGTGAGAAGTTGGCCATCTACAAGCCGGGAAGAGAGGCCTCACCAGAAACCAAACCTGACAGCACCTTGATCTTGGCTTCCAGCCTCCAGAACTGAGAATATAAATATCCACTTTTTAAGCCACCTAGTCTGTGGTATTTTGGCGATAGCTCTAGCAGACTAATACATATATCGTCCAGATTTTGGTCACCTTGGTATTTTAACAAAATCTAAATATATTTTTGCAGAGATATAAAATAAATAGCACTACGGTCAGTTCACAAACCGTTATATTTCATAATTATAACTGCTAATAATATGGTGTTCTATTTGCTCAGCCTGCATTATGATAGAAGACTCTTGTCCTCGGGTAATTTATAGCCTTATATTGTAAAGTGCTCAACTATTTTTTATGACTTGGAAATGTGAAAAATTAAATATATCTGTGGAAATTAAGACATTTTATTGACAGAATTCACTGAAATAATTTCTTTAACATAGTTAATATATGTAACTCTTGTGAAAAATTCTAGCTTTAATCTCTATTTGCAAACTTTATTGGTTGTAAATAGGCAAATAGACGTAGGCAGGTGTAGGTATTCCTATCTTGTCTGCCAATCAAGCAATCAATTTATATTTATTCAATCACTAGTGTGAGTGAAGTCAAACTTAAATTGTTAAAATGTCTCAAAGTAAATATTTTTTAGAAGAAAATATACTCAGTACTGTACAGTGTTTCCTAAAAGAATGGCATAGCACATGATTTTTCAGGGTGCACTCACATATTCCTAGTTTCTAGATATATCTGTCATATCTCTGCTTATATTTAAGTGCATGCAAAAGACATGGTTTTGGAAAATACATTTTTCCTGCAGATAATTTTTATTTTTTATTCAATATAAAGAAATGTTTAAGTAATATTTCCATTTCTGTTTTATTGTCATATGAGTTCTATAATGGAATGTTTTGTTTAAATTCTTTTCCGATAATATTTGGAAACTGTTAAAAATGCTGGATGATTCTACTTTTGCCAACATTGTTTTGTAAACAATACAATTTTCCTATAAAATTTACATGAAAATAGTCTATTTTTGTTCTTCACATGTATGTTCTTCACATATTACAAATATTTTGTAAGAAGTAACTAATAAAGTATTTAGAGAAAAAATTAGAGGTTGATAAAATATGTGAACAACATAACAACTTTGTAAATGCAGATATAGGAAAGTTTATATGTTCACTCCTTCTCCCCCAAAGCGGAGGGAGCTTCCTGTATAGGCAGGATTATTTCAAAACAATTTGGAATACTTTACTGTCATCACAGAAAAGAGAATAGAAACTCTATTTAAGTTTCATCTGACTGTTTTTAAAAATGAGAGAAGGGATACAGCATCCCTGTTGACTAAGCCAGACTTAGGTAGTTACTGAACGACAGCTGGTTTCAAAGGCACAGGCCCTGGGTGTGCATTCCTCATGGCTCCACTTCTTAACTAGGGGACTCAGGGGAAGTTACTTAAATTTTGCAAGCTGCTTCCCAAATCTAACATGGTGATAATAATGAGAATCAAAGGAAAACAATGTGTAAAAACCACTGAGGAATATCTGGAACTCTCAGCATTAACTTGTTGCTAATGACAGTGCTGTTATTAAAAAAAATAAATAAATAAAGCATTCTATCTCAAGCAGTAAGATCTAGGTTTAAATGTCTCCTCTGGAAGGTTTAGAGCCTGGATCAGTACCTTCTTTCTCTGTCAGATTCTGAAAGATATTTGAAAACGGTATTTTTTATTTTTCAAGTTTTAGTAAGGATGCCAATTCAGAATAACTTCAAAGTAATGTAAGTATGTTAAGGGCATACGTTGTCAGCCTGAATCTATGGCAATATGTATAACATGATTATCAAGGTGTTGGAACAACTTAACAAATATCACTTGGGCCTTTCATGCCTGGTAGGCAGAATAACTACCCCAATTTTTCAAGGTGATTAATCTGATTAAGTAAGAACACCGTGATTCTTCATCCATTCATCATCGCTTAATCAAATAGAAAGGACTTTTCTACAAAGAAATCTAAGTGATGTGACTTAATCTATTCTTTTTCTATCCCCTTCACCCCCACCACAGACTCCTTCTAAGAAAACCAGATCTTTAATATAACACTGATTCAAAGACCCTCATTTCAGAGTTGTGAGGTTCTTCTCCTTTCTTTTTAATTAAAACATTTAACAGACTTTCTAGGAAATAAATGCTAGAGCACTAACCTCTGAATGCTATTTAATCACTTCGTTCAATCAATTCCCATGGTTATTTATGAGAATTGCTGTACCTGTTTAGTGTCGAATTAAAAGGATTGGAGGGGCGGAAGATACTATTAGGAAAAACCCAGAAAGTAGTGCTACCTGAAACATTTATGAACAACTATTGCAAACACTCTTAAAACCTGGTAAATTGCATTTTAATTATTTTGTAAATGTACTGAAATTAAAGAGCATTTGGAAAGCAGTCATCTAGAGTTGAGGAGGTATAAATTAATCACATGGTTGCATTGAATATTCAGAAATTCAAAGATCCTTAATTGAGCAATAATAATTTTCAAGCAACATTAGAACTTCCTGGTACATGCTCAGGACTGCTTGGAGCATAATTTTCACACTGCAGATATATTCACTCAACTCAGTAGCAGCCTGTTTCCCCCAATAGAAACACAACAGAAATGCAAACACAATAAATCACTCCCAAGGTACAGAGATTCAAATGCCATAAGTGCTTTGATTCACTTTGCTTTAGGGGAGGAATTTATAAATTGAAGAACTTTTAAATTTGTTAGAGCATAGCACTCCAGAAATGAGAAGAGCAAAGCCAATTGGATAGTGGGATCTTATCTGTGTTTGATTCTATATTACCCTTGGCAGTGAGTCACTGGAATAACCGATAGATTCCCAAAGTGTGATGATGCCTGAGGCAGAATCATTACACCTCTACAGCCAGCTGGTAGGGCTGAGCAGTGTCACCCCATTTTAAAAATGAGAAAATTATTTGAGAGATGAAGGGAATTAATTTTGGCTTTCCAAAACTTAAAACAAGACAAAAAAACTCCCCCAAAACAAAAAAAACACCTCAATTTCCTGATCCCCGCCCAGTTTCTGTTTCTCTTCACCCTTTGATAAAATATGTGAAGTCCATTTTGCATGTGCACACTTACTTTTCACCTCTAATTAATGAATCACCTACATGTTTTTGCTTAATTTGTGATACACATTTTCTACTTTTCTTGTACTATTGTATACTATAAACATTTTGCCTTTTTAAAGAATACTGTCACAAGATCTTTTATTTTTTTCTATTTTTCTCATGTCTTTAATAAGTTGTTCAAGTAAAGAGTGAGTGTCACGGATTGTTATTCAGTTAGGACTCTCCTTTATGGAAATGCTGAGATATGTATAACATCTAAGATGTTAAAGCATTTATAGAATATTCTGTGCTCTACTTGAATTGTTTCTTTATCATGTATTACTGTGGTTGCTACGTTCAAAATTTTGAATGATATTTATGAAAACTTGGGATCCTATGAAAAGTCAGAGTTTGATAAATGAAGTTGACTAATGATAGAACTTCAAAATAAGAAATGTTAATTGCACTATACATTCTTCACTACACTTAAGATTTTCATGAAGAGAAAACTTTATAAGCTAAGTCTGTATCTTTTCATTTTCTTCATGTGGGCTTTTTGCAGAGCAATAGTTTTTAATTTTGATGGAGTCAAATTTATCAGAATTGATGGAACATGCTTTTGGTGTCAAGTCTAAGAACTTTTTCTCTAGCCCTGTATCCCAAAGATTTTCTTACATTTTTTTGATGTCACGGTTTTAGGTTTTATAAATTTATTTTGGTATGAAGGGTGAGGTTTGGTGTAAAATGTTAGGTCAAGGTTCATTTTCCAGTTTTGTTTTTAAATCACATGTAAGATGCTATTGGTTTGTATATTTTAATTTTTTTTTAAATTTGTATTGAGGAAACATAGATTAATAACATTTTATAAATTTCAGATGTACAACATTATAATTCCATATCTGTATACTCTATTGTGTGGTCACTACCAAAAATCTAGTTTCCATCGGTCTCTATATATTTGACCCCATTTACCCATTTTTCCCTTCTCCCACCCCCATTCCCTTCTGGTAATCACCTTTCTGTTGTCCATATCTATGAGACAGTTTTTGTTTTATTATGTTAGTTTGTTATTTTTTTGTTTTCTATTCCATTTATGAGTGAAATCATACAATTTTGTCCTTTTCCATGTAATTTATTTTATTTAGCCTGCTACCCTCAAGAGTCATTCATGTTGCTGCAAATAGCAATATTTCATCTTTTTTTATGGCTGAGTAGTATTCCATTATATAATACACTTTCTTTACCCAATATTGATAAATGCTTAGGGAGCTTCCATACAGGCTATTGTAAAGAATGCTTCTGTGAAGTTTTATCTCACAATATTTTAACTTTTTTTAATTATTATTATTAGTCTTAAGAATAAATCTGTCTGTAAAGTCTTATGGATTATCCATATATGCATTACATCATATGGAAAAAAAGAGAGTTTTACCTTAACCTCTTAATTTTTGTACATCTTCGTTTCTGTTTTCCTATTTCATTTGCTAGAATCTCAGGAGAATATTGAACAGAAACAGAAATGGCAGATGACTGGGTCCTGACTTTAAGAGTGTTTCTCCAATTTTATTATTAATCATAACAATTTAGGATTTTATAAGTAAGGTAAAGAAATTCTCTTTTACTAGTTTGTTAAAAACTTTTTTTGAATATTTGTTGGATTTTATTAATTTTTTTTTGTCTATACATATTGAAAAGGTTTGATTCTATTTAATTTGTTAAGAGATTTTCTATATTGATTCATCTTTGCCACTTAAGGACAAATCTCACTTGTTATTTTCTAGTTCACTGCTGAATTTTATATGTGTGTGTGTGTGTGTGTGTGTGTGTGTGTGTGTATTTTAATTAAGTTTATTGGGGCAAACATTAGTTAATACAATTATATAATTTTCAGGTGTACCTTATCATTTAACATCTGTATATTCCATTGTGTATTTACCACTCAAAGTCCAGTTTCCTTCAGCTACCATATATTTTATCCCTTTTACCTACTTCACCCTCCCCCTAAACCCTATATTTGACCCCGTTTACTCCATCTACTCCCTCACTTCCCCCACCCCACTGTTAACCACTATCCTATAATCTATGTCCATGAGTCTCTGTTTGTCCTGCTCATTTGCTGCTTTTAGGGTCATATCTCACATATAAGTGATATCATGTGATTTTCAACCTTTTCTGTCTGGCTTATTTTGCTTAGCATGATTATATCGAGGTCCATCCATGTTGTCACAAATGGCCGTATTTCGTCTCTTCTTATGGCTGAGTAATATTCCATTGTATATATCCACCACAGCTTCTTTAGCCAATCTTCTATCGTAGGACACTTCGGTTGCTTCCATGTCCTGGCCACCGTGAATAATGTTGCTATGAACATAGGTGTGCAAATATCTTTTTGGATATGGGTTTTTCAAGTCTTTGGGGTTAATATCCAGTGGGGGGATTGATGAATCATATGATAGATCAATTCTTAGTTTTTTGAGGACCCTCCATATTTTTTTCCATAGTGACTGTATCAATTTGCAGTCCTACCAGCAGTGTATAAGCATTCTTCTTTCTCTGCATCCTCTCCAACATTTGTTATTACTTGTCCTGTTGATTATAGCTTCTCCAACAGGTGTGAGATGGTATTTCATTGTGGTTTTGAATTGCATTTCCCTAACAGCTAGCAATGTTGAGAATCTTTTCATATATTTGTTGGCCATTTATATGCACTACAGGGAGAAGAATCTGTTCAGGGCCTCTGCCCAGTTTTTGATTGGATCATTTGTTTTGTTGTTGTTATTGAGTTGTATGAGTTCTTTGTATATTTTGGATATTAGGCCCTTATTGGAAGTGTTGCTTGCAAATATATTTTCCCATTTGGATGGTTCTCTCTTTACCTTGTTGACAATTTCTTTTGCTGAGCAGAAGCTTTTTAGTTTGATGTAGTCTCATTCACTTATTTTTGATTTTACTTCTCTTGCTTTTGAGGTCAAATTCATAAAAACCTCTTTAACTTCAAGGTCCTTTAGTTTTGTTCCTATGTTTTCTTCTATGCATTTTATTGTTTCAGGTCTTATATTCAGGTCCCTAATCCATTTTAAGATAATTTTGGTGTGTGGTGATAGATAACAGTCTAGTTTCATTCTTTTGCAAGTGGCTTTCCAGCACCATTTATTGAAGAGGTTTTCCTTTCTCCACTGTATATTTTTGATGTTTTTTTAAGAAATTATTTGCCCATATAAATATGGGCTTACTTCTGGAATCTTGATTCTGTTCCACTGGTCTGTGTGTCTGTTTTGCTGTCAATACCATGCTGTTTTGATTACTGTCGCTTTGCAGTATAATTTGAAGTCAGGCAGAGTGATGTCTCCAGGTTTGTTCTTTTTTCGAAGGATGGCTTTGGCAATTTGGGATCTTTTGTGCTTTCATACAAATCTGATGATTTTTTTCATTCAATTTCTTTAAAAAATGCCAATGAGATTTTGATGGGGATTGCATTAAATCTGTATAATCCTTTAGGTAATACAGTAATTTTAACTATGTTGATTCTTCTAATCCAAGAACACAGAATATCTTTCCATTTCTTTGTATATTCTTCACTTTCTTTTAATAGAGTCTTGTAGTTTTAATTATATAGGTCCTTCACATTTTGTTAAATTTATTCCTAGGTATTTTATTCTTTTTGTTGCAATTGCAAAAGGAAATATTTTTTCCACTTCTTTTTCTGACACTTTATTATTAGACTATAGGAAAGCTATAGATTTTTGAATGTTAATTTTGTATCCAGAGACTTTACTGTATTTGCTTATTGTTTCTAGTAGTGTTCTTGTGGAATCTTAAAAGTTTCCTATATAGAGAATCATGTCATCTGCAAATAATGACAGTTTGACTTCTTCGTTTCCTATTTGGATGCTTTTTATATCTTTCTCTTGTCTGACTGTACTCGCTAGTAGCTCCAATGTTCTATTGAATAACAGTGGTGATAGAGGACAGCCTTGCCTTGTTCCTGATCTTAGAAGGAAGGTTTTTCGTTTTTCACCATTAAGTATAATGTTGGCTGAGGGCTTGTCATATATGGCCTTTATTATGTTAAGATAATTTCCTTCTATACCGATTTTGTTAAGTGTTTTGTTCATAAATAGGTGTTGAACCTTATCAAAGGCTTTTTCTGCTTCTATTAATATGATCCTATGATTCTTATTATTTAATTTATGTGGTGTATCACATTAATTGATTTGCATATGTTGAACTATCCCTGTGCTCCTGGGATGAAGCCCACTTGATCGTTGTGTACAATCTTTTTAACATGTTGCTGCATTAAGGTCGCTAGTATTTTATTTAGGATTTTTGCATATGCGTTCATGAGATATATTGGTTTGTAGTTTTCTTTTTTTGTGTTATCTTTACCAGATTTTGGTATTGGAGTAATATTGGCCTCGTAAAATGACTTGAGAAGTATTGCCTCCTCTTTGATTCTTTGGAAGAGTTCGAGGAGAATACGTATTAAATCTTCTTTGAATGTTTGGTAGAATTCACTGGTGAAGCCATCTGGTCCTAGACTTTTACTTTTTGGTAGGTTTTTAATGATTGTTTCAACATCCATACTGCTGATCAGTTTATTTAGATTTTCCAGTTCTTCTTGATTCAGTCTAGAAAGATTGCATTTTTCTAAGTACTGGTCCATTTTTTCTTGGTTATTAAATTTGGTGTTATATACTTTTTCATAGTATTCTTGTATGATCCTTTGTATTTCTGCGATATCCATTGTAATTTCCTCTTTTTCATCCCTGATTTTGTTTGTGTCCTTTCTCTTTTTTTCTGTAGTGAGTCTACCCATGGGTTTGTCAATCTTATTAACCTTCTCAAAGAACCAGGTCTTTGTTGCTTTTATTTTTTCTATTTTTTTTCAATTTCATTTATTTCTGCTCTAAGTTTGAGTATTTCTTTCCTTCCGCTGACTTTAGACTTCCTTTGTTCTTCCTTTTCTAATTTTTTAAGATGAAGCCTTAGGTTGTTTATTTGGGCTCGTTCTTGTTTTTGGAGATAGGCCTGTAATGATATGAACTTTTCATTTATGACCGCTTGTGCCATATCTCAAAAGTTTTGATATGTTGTATTATCATTATCATTTGTTTCTATGTATCTCTTGATGTCTCTTTTATTTCTTCTCTGACCCAGTTATTCTTCAGTAGCATGTTGTTTAATCTCCATGTATTTGTGGTTCTTCCTGATTCCTTTCTGCAGTTGATTTCTAGTTTCAAAGCATTGTGGTTGGTATGCTTTCAACCCTCTTATATTTGTTGAGGCTATCTCTGTGTCCTAGTATGTGGTCTATTCTTGAGAATGTTCCATGTACACTAGAAATGTATAAGCAGCTATTTGGAATGAAAGGCTCTGTAAATGTCATTTATGCCCAGTTGGTCTAATATGTCATTCAAGGATGTAATTTCATTACTGATATTCTATTTGGATGATCTGTCCGTATCATCCAAAATCCAGTGGGGTTTTAGGTCCCTAAAAAGATAGTGTTTGGGTCTGTTTCTTCCTTTAATTCTGTCAGCAATTGCTTTACATATTGCAGAGCTCCCTGATTGGGAGCATAGATAATAATAAGTGTTATGTCTTCTTAGTGTATGATTCCCTTTACCATTATGAAGTGTCCCTCAGTATCTGTCTTTAATTTTTTTATTTTGAAGTCTATTTCATCTGATATTTCATCTATTTCATCTAATATTGCTACTCCTGCTTTTCTCTGAATGTCATTTGCTTGAAATATCATTTTCCATCCTTTCACTTTGAGTGTATATTTGTCTTTGGATCTGAGATATATCTCCTGAAGGCAGCATATGGTTGGGTTTTGTTTTTTGATCCATTCTGCAACTCTGTGCCTTTTTTTGGTGAGTTTAATCCATTTACATTTAAGGTGGTCATTGAACTATGAGGTCTTTTTATAGCAATTTTATTTTTTACATTCTGGTAGCTTGGTGTTTCTATAGCTTCCTTGTCCTTGTGCTTCTGTTTTCTTTATTTTGGTTAGCTTTTGTGGGTTTTCTCTCTGGTCTTTCTTGTTTTATGTTATATACAATGGTTCTGAATTGTTAGCATGTGGTTACCATCATGAATATGTAAAGGATAGTTATATATATACAGTCGTCCATTTTCTTCTGCGCATGCCTTATCTCCATTCCGCCTTGTGAATTTGGATCTTCGAATCCCCCTCTTTTCAGTCATTGTTATCTCGATTTGTTCCTCTGTATACTCAACGTTCATTACTATCTTGTTATCACAATTCTATTCTAATCGTATAAGCTTATAATGCCCTGTTCTTAGTAAGGGTTGCACTCCTCTGTTTCTTTTTGCCATTTTATTCCTAATTATGTATTTTCTTTTGTCATTTTGTTTTAGATGAACTGACCCCTTTCAGTATTCCCTGTAGTGTAGGTCTCATAGTGGAGAATTCCCTCAATTTTTGTATGTTTGGAAAAGTCTTAATTTCTCCTTCATATCTAAAGGTGAGTTTAGCTGGATACATTCTTCTAGGCTGGTAATTCCTTTCACTTAATAGTTTAAATATTTGATTCCATTCCTTTCTGGCTTGTAAGATTTGTGCTGAGAAGCCTGAGGATAATCTAATGGGTTTACCTTTATAAGTTACCATCTTCTTTTCCCTGGCTGCCTTGAGAATTCTATCTTTGTCATTGATTTTTGATAATTTTAATACAATTTGTCTTGGTGAAGGCATTTTTGGGTTGAGATAATTGGGTGTTCTGTTGACTTCTTGAATTCCAAGCTCCAGCTCATTCCTTAGATTTACGAAATTCTTGTCCACTATTTGTCTGAAAATGCTTCCTAATCTCTGTTCCTTTTCCTCGCCTTCAATAATGCCCATTATTCTTATGTTTCCTCTCCTGATGGTATCAGCTAGTCCTTTTATTTCTCTTTCATTATTTTTCATTTTTTGGTTTCTCTCCTTCCTCCTGATTTATTTCTAGCTTTCTGTCTTCAATATCACTGATCTTTTTCTCCATTTGGTCTAGTGTATTTTCCAAGCTATTTCATTTTTCAACTCTTGCAGTGTGTTCTTTATCTCAAGAAGTTCTATTTTGTTCTTTTTGAGGGTTTCAATCACCTTGCTCTGCTCATCTAGCTGTTTTTTGAATTCTTGAAATTGTTGATTTGAGTTGTTTTGGATTTCACTCATTTTTTTTCAGAAGTACCATCCTGAATTCTCTATCATTAAAGTCATATATTTCTATGTCTGTAAGTTTATTTTCTGGAGATTTTTTTTTTTTCTTTCTAAGATGCCTTGTCACCTTGGTTGTTCATGGTGTTTAATGGACTATTTCTCTGCCTGGGCATTAGTAAAATTGTATTCTGCTGTTTTTCCAGAAAGAAGATCTCTAGGTAGCCAGAAAGCTGGGTGATAAACCTATTAGTGAGGAAGGCTTGAGAAAAGTTGGACACAGAGAGAAAAATAAATAAAATACCTCACCTCTCTTTAGCCTGTTGCAAAGAGGGTGCTTTTCTTTTGGTTTTCAGTAGGTGGTGTGTAAGCGTCTTGGATCCCTGCTTTATATAAAGTCTTAATGCTTTTTTAAATTTCTTGTAGATATTTAATCACGCTCACTACCCTCAGTTTCAGTCCCTGTCAGTGTCAGTGACAGTCTTGGCAGCGTTTGCTCAGATTCCCCTAGCGTTCCGCGGTTATAGGTCTCAGAGGGTGGGGGGGAGGGGCCCTCTGGGTTGGGGGTTAGGGGCTGTAGCTCAGTCTTTGTTTTACGACCGTGCCTGGAAAAAAATCAGCTGTTGTAACTCTGCGGTCCCATTCCGCTTCTCTGCTTTCCGCACTGATGACTGGGCCCTGCAGCCACAGCTATCCCAGGCAAGAATGTTCAGGGAACTCGCTGCAGGAACTCACCTCTCCTTCTTCCCTCTCCCTCCTCCTGCAAGGTGCTCTGGTGGCTGGGGAAGGCAACTTCTTTATTACTCCCAGTCCACAGCCGGACACCAAGGGTTCTGAACTGTGATAGCTCTTATGCACAGATCCCACGCTCAGACGTGCTGGTGTGCAGTTTGGGTGTTTTTTTTGTTGAGTTTTAGATGTTCAGCTTATTGTTGTTTCAAGGGGACAGATCTGGGGACGTCTCTCACTCCATCATGTTTCCCGGCCTTGAATTATATTTTTTTAAAGTACTGTTAAAGTTTATTTAATGAAGATCTGAGTGGTAAACTCTTGAAAATCACATGTTTAAAAATATATTCTTGGTCTAATCTCATAAAAATATTTAGCTGGGTATATAATTTTATGTGCTATTTTCTATCCCTAAGTCCACTGAAGATATTGTTCCTTTATTTTGTGTCATCTAATGCTACTGGTAAAGAATCTGAAGTCACAATAAGTCTACTGCCATTACTCTCAGGTAATTTGTATTTTCTTTCTGGTACCTATTAAAATTCTATTTCTAAAATTTCTAGCAAGTCTTTAAAAATACCTGTTCATTTTATTTTTGTAGATATTTGTTTAATATTTTCTTACTCAATTTTAAGTGGAAAATTCATTTTCATTTTGAGCATACTAGGCATACTTATTTTTAAGTCTTTGTCAGATTTTTCCATATAATAAAGCTCATTGGAAGTAAATCTATATATGAAATATTAATTTTGTTGGCTACCATTCTTACAAGGTTTATTCTTTCCTTAAAAAGTTTTGATTTGCAGGTTTGATTTTGAGGTGAGGTATTCTATTCATTTTTCTCTCTGTGTCCATCTTTTTTCAAGTCTTCCTCTCTAACAGGTTTATCACCCAGCTGCCTGGGTAACCAGTTCAAAACTAGTCTGGTGACTAAGTTGTCACTGTCTTCCCAAACTCCCTAACTTTATGCATTCTTATAAAGCACCACAACTGAAATGTTTTTATTTCTTTTTTCTTCGTAGAAAATAAAAAACAGTCTGATGTTGCCAGCTTTCAGGCCAGGTGCTAGCTAGGCTTGGTTTTCAATCACCACATTGTTTTTTTCTGTTTACTTTCTAGTCCATGGTGGGTTTTTGTTTTGTTTTTATAGTCCAATTATGTCTTTGCTTTGCTTTTCAGATTTTTTCTAGATTTCTTATATATCAGAACCAAGAGAGTGTATCAAAACATACTTTGCCAACCTGCCCAGAATACTCCTATTCTGTCTTGAACCCACTTTGCATAGGCTTTAATCCTCCTAGGAAATTTCTCGACAGAGTCTCCAGTAAAACATCCATCCTGCCGAATCAAGGGTCACTTCTCAGTTTTCATCTCAACAGTGGTTGACACAAGTGGTCATTTTCTCCTTGCTGATACATTTTCTTCTCTTATTTTTTTAGGACAGTCTACTTGCCTTATTTCCCTTTAACTTAATAACCTCAATTTCCTTGGCTGGTTCTGTCTTTCTCTTGAACTTTAATTGTGGGAGTGTCACAGTGTTTCTCAGATATTTTTCCTTCTCTTTCTATAATTATCTCCTATGTGATCTTATTCAATACCATGGATATGAATGTGTGTGTATGTATATATATGAATATATATATACATACACACACACACACACACACACACACTGTATAACATGCAACCATAATATACATTATAATATATAATAATATACCTATATTATAATATATAAACGTATAATTCATATTATAAATTATATTCATAATTATAAATTATATGTTATATGCATTTAAACACACACATACATGCTTATATAGAGTATATTACTAGTCTCTTTTTTTATCCTCTTACCTCTAGAGCCATCCATACATTATCTTTTTCCACATACCCATTTCTATATCTAACAATCATCTAAACCTAATACAGTTAAAGCATAACTTGATTCTCTATATCCCAACACCTCTCTGTTTCCAGACTTAACATTCTAATCTACATCAGTATCTTCCAATGTCTAGTTTCTATAATAGCCTCTTACTGACTTTCTGCTTCCACCATTGTCTCATATTTTACCCATTACTGGCAGCCAAAGAAATCAGATTATATCATATTTCTGTTAAAAACCACTCAATAGCTTTCCACCACACTTAAAATAAATCTAAAATTCTTATCATGGCTAACACTTGTTGTTTGTTGATTTATTGATAACATTTGAGAGATATGAGGTGATATCACGTTGTGGTTTTAATTTGCATTTCTCTGATGGTTAATAATGCTGAGCATATTTTCATATGTCTATTGGCCATCTGTATGTCCTCTTTGGAGAAATGACTATTCAGGCCCTCTGTTCATTTTCAATTGAATTATCTTTTTGATGTTGAGTTTTATGAATTCTTTATAAATTTTGGATATTAACTCCTTATTGTATGTATCATTGGCATATATCTTCTCCTTTTCATTTTCCTTCCCTAAGAAGGTATATGAGAAAAAAATATTACTAAGAGAAATGTCAGAGAGTTTACTACCTATGTGTCCTTCCAGGAGTTTTATGGTTTTGGGTCTTAAATTTAAATCTTTAATCCACTTTGAGTTTACTCTTGTATATGGTGTAAGAAGGTGATCCAGTTTCATTTCTTTACATGTATCTGTCCAGTTTTCCCAAAACCATTTATAGAACAGACCATATTTATCTCATTGCATATTCTTGTCATCTTTGTCATAGATTAAATGAGCATATCAGCATGGGTTTATTTCTGGACTTTTTTTCCTCTTTCATTTATATATGTGTCTGTTTTTATGCCAGTAACATTCCAGTATCATTTTGATTTCTATAGATTTGTAGTATAATTTGATATCAAGTGGTGTAGTATCTCCAACTTTGTCCTTCTTTCTCAAGATTGCCATGGCTATTAAGGGTCTTTTATGGTTCTAAATAAATTTTTAAATTATTTTATCTAGTTTTGTAAAAAATTCTGTTGGTATTTTGATAGGGATTGCATTGAATCTATAGAATACTTTGGAGAGTATTAACTTTTTAATGATGTTAATTAATCCTATCCATGAGTACTGTATATGCTTCCATTTATTTGTATCTTTTCCAATTTCTTTCTTCAAAGACATAATATTCGGAATACAGATCTTTTACATTTTTCATTAAATTTATTCCTAGGTATTTTTTTGATGCAGTTGTAAATGGGATTGTTTTCTTAATTTCTCTTTCTGATTTTTTTTTATTGGTGTATAAAAATGCAACCAATTTCTGAACATTAATTTTGTATCCTACTACTTTACAGGATTCATTTATCAGTTCTAAAAGTTTTTTGCTGATGTCTTTCAGGTTCTCTATATGTAGTATCATGTTATCTGCAATTAATGACAGTTTTACTTTCTTTTTTCCAATTTGGATCCCTTTTATTTATTTATTTTTCTTGCATGATTGCTGTGGCCAAGATATCCAATATTACATTGAAGAAAAGTGGTAAAAGTGGACATCTTTGTCTTGTTTCTAATCTTAAGAGCAACACTTTTAGCTTTTAAACATTGAATATAATGTTAGCTGAGAAATTGTCATATATGGCCTTTATTATGTTGAGATATTCACACTTTGCTGAGTTTTTATCATAAAGGGATGCTGGACTTTGTCAAATGCTTTCTCTGCCTGTATTGATATAATTATATCATTTTTATCCTCTATTTTGTTAATCACATTAATTGATTTGTGAATATTAAACCGAACTTACATCCCAGGAATAAATCTCACTTGATCATGGTGTAAGATCTTTTTAATGTATTGCTGAATTCAGTTTGCTAATATTTTGTCGAGGATTTATGCATCTATGTTCATCAAGGATATCAGCCTATAATTTTCTTTTTCTGTAATGTCTTTGGTTTTGAAATCAGGGTGATGGTGGCCTCATACAATGAGCTTGAAAGCTTTCCCTCCTCTTGAAATTTTTGGAATAGGTGTTAATTCTTCTTTGAATGCTTGGTAAAATTCATCTGTGAAGCCATTTAGTTCAGGACTTTTGTTTGTTGGAAATTACTATTATTGATTCGATTTTGTTTGTAGTAATTGATTGCTTTAGATTTTCTGTTTCTTCGTGATTCAGTCTTGAAAGATTATATGTTTCTAAGAATTTATTAATTTCCTCCAGATTGTCCAATATGTGGGCATATAATTGCTTTTAGTATTTTCTTATAATCCTTTGTATTTCCGTGGAATCAGTTGTTGCTCCTTCTCTTTCGTTTCTGATTTTATTTATTTGAGTCTTCTCTTTTTCTTTATGAGTCTGGTTGAAGGTTTATCAATTTTGTTTATCTTTTCAAAGAATCAGCTTTTGGTTTTATTGATCTTTTGTATTGTTTATTTAAACTCTATTTCATTTATTTCTGCTTTGACTTTTATTACTTCCCTCCTTCTACTCACTTTGGGCTTTGTTTGATGTTCTTTTTCTAGTTCCTTTAGGTGTAAGGTTAGACTATTATTTGATATTTTTCTTATTTCTTGAGGTAGGCCTGTATGGCTATGAATTTCCCTCTTAGAACTATTTTCACCATGTCCCATAGATTTGAGGTTATATGTTTTCATTTTCACTTATCTCCCTATGTCTTTTGATATCTCCCTTGATCTCATTGTTAACCCATTCGTTGTTTAGTAGCATGTTATTTAGCTTCCACCTGTGTGTGTTTTTCAGGTTTTTTCTTGTAATTTATTTCTAGTTTTATATCATTGTGGTCAGAAAAGATGCTTGATATGATTTCAGTCTTCCTAAATTTATTGAGACTTGTTTTGTCATGAAATGTGTGGTGTATCTTGAAAAACATTCCACATGCACTTAAAAATAATGTATATTCTGCTGTTTTACGGTGAAATGCTCCAAAATGTCCACCAAATCCATCTAGTCTAGTGTGTCATTTAAGGATGCTATTTCCTTGTTGATTTTCTGTCTATAAGATCTGTTTATTGGTGTTAATGCAGTATAAAAGTCCTCATTATGACTGTATTACTATCAATCTCTCCCTTTATGTTGGTCAATACTTGCTTTATATGTTTAGGTGCTCCTTTTCATGTTGGATACAGAAATATTTACAAAGTATCCTGTTGTTGGATTGATTCCTTTATCATGACAGAATGTCTTTCTTTGTCTCTTATTAGAGCCTTTGTTTTAGAGTCTATTTTGTCTTATATAAATATTGCTACTGAAGATTGTTTTCCACTTCTGGGTATTTATATGAAGAAATCCAAAACACTAATTTGAAAAGATATACGAGCTCCTATGTTCCCTGCATTGCTGTCAACAGTAGCTGAGATATAGAATCAATCTAAGTGCCCATCCATAGATGATTGGATAAAGAAGGGGGATTATACACACACACACACACACACACACACACACACACACATATATATGTATATATGTGTGTGTGTGTGTATAATACATATATATGTGTGTGTGTGTGTATATATGTATATACACATATATGTGTATATGTGTGTGTATATATATGTATATACACATATGTGTGTGTGTGTGTGTGTGTGTGTATAAAATGGAAAATGACTCAGCCATAAAAAGTTTGCAATCTTATCATTTGAGACAAGATGAATGGACCTAGAGGGTATTATGGGTATGTGAAATAAGTCAGACTAAGAAGGATATATACCATATGATCTCATTTCCATGTGGAATGTAAAAAAACAAAATAAATGAACAAACAAAGCAGAAACAGACTCATAGATACAGAGAACAAACTGATGCTTGCTAGATGAAAGGGCTGTAGAGGGGCTGGTTAAAAAAGGTGAAGTAATTAATAAGTACAAATTGGTAGTTACCAAATACACATGGAGATATAAAGTACAGCATAGAGAGTGTAGCCGATAATATTGTAATAACTATGTATAGTGCCAGGTGAGTACTAGACTAATTGGGAATTCACTTTGTAAGTTTCATAAATGTTGAACCACTATGCTGTACACTTGAAACTAATATAAAATAATATCGAATGCCAACTTTAATTAAAAAATAAAAATAATAAAAAATTTGATAAAAAAGAAGCCCTAATATATCCTATAACTATCACCTGCTAATACTGTCTCCTTTATTCAATTAATTCCAGTAGCATTTAAATTCTTATTTCTCTTTGAAATCTTACTCTGGACTTGGAATGCTCTTTTCCAAAATCTTTGCATAGTTCACTTTTTCAGTTCATTCAGTCTCTGTTTAATTGTTGCCTTTTCAGAGAGACTTATAACCACCTTAACTAAGATAATCTCGTATCATTCTCCAAGTTTTTACTTCTCAGCTTTGAAATTTTTTTCAGCCTTATTGAGGTATAACTGCCAATTAAAATTGTAAGACATTTGAAGTGTACATCATGATGGTTTGATAACATATATATTGTGAAAAGATTCCTCCTATCTATGTAATTAACATAGCCTTCACTACACACACACACACACATTTAAGTTCTACTGCTTCAGCAAATTTCAATTATACAATATAGTGTTATCAACTATAGTCACCATGTTACACATTAGATATTAAGATATTATTCACTTGACTTTTCTTTTTTAAAGCATCAATTATGACCTGATATTTCAATATTTATTATTAACTTATTGCTTGTCTATTTTATCCACCAGAATGGAAGTTCCTGAGGGCAAACTTTTGATTTATCTTATTCATCATTGTTTTCCCAGCATCTAGAAGAGAGCCCAGTACTACTTGAGATGCATTTAATAAATATTTGTGGAATGAACAAATTATAACATCCCATCAATGATTAGGAGCCTAATTAAATTAATCGCCCAACATAGCTCCTACACTAAAGAAGTAAGATGTAGTATAGTTTTATATCTAGTAACCAGAAGCATGGAGGGAAAAATATATCTTTTTAACTTTTTCCATTACATATCTTTTACTTGTGCACTAGAGTAAGAGTAAAATAAATAATATTATAGAAAATATTAGCATGGAAGGCATTCACACAACAGCACCTGCATGACCCTTTAATTTCTTTTTACCTATGCATTTTGGATTTCCAGCTTTTCTAATTTCAGTGGTTGAATGTGTGTAAAATGTTTGAACACTTACATTTAAATTCCTTCTACATAAATAATCTTGCTCTTTCCTTTGAGATAAATGCCTAGTAGAGCCTAAAATTTGAGGGAATGTTAATCCTCTGAATTATTTGTTTGATAGGAATATCATTCCATTATGGGCTCATTTCACATGTCTTAATATAATCTAAATTTAAAGTTTCTTGGGATGTTAAAAGAAAGAGACAAATAAACAATCCAATTCTTGATAACGAAGAAAATATTATAAACATTAACTCTGAAATTCAGTAGACAGTCTAAGAAAGCTAGGTCCCCTTATACTCTTCAAAATTGTAGTAAGAATATGAAGGATTCTCTTTTAGTTGAATACCCCAGGAGGCCAACTTCATCATGTGTAGAAATAGTTTCCATTTAGAAAGCCAAACTTGTAAATAGATCCATGAGGCCCTATAGATATAGTGACAGCCACTCAATCATGCTGAGCATTGTGTGGCAAAATCTGAGGAAAGATTATGGTAGGCCTGTGGCAATCAGTTAGTTATGCATTTTATTATGTATCTTTCTGAAAATTGTAGCATAACTAATAAAATGGGATAAAAAAAATCCCCATAAATTTTGTAGAAAGAGACTAGAATCCTCAAATTTCACGCAAGCCGGGACATATGCAGCTATATTGGGTAGAATAGCATCCCTTGAATAATCATATTTATTCAGAACCTGTGAATGTGATCTTATTTTCTAAATAAGATCACATTCACAGGTTCTGAATAAATATGATTATTCCAAATAAGATCACATTCTAAGGGTCTTAGTAGATGTAATTATGTTAATAAGAGGGTATACACGATTAGGGTGGGCCCTAGTCTAATGACTGATGTCCCAATAACAGGGAAGTTTGGACCCGAACACATAATAGAAGGAGGACAGCCAGGTGGAAATGGAGACAGATATTGAAATTATGCAGCCAAAAACACAAGGAAGCTAGAAGGGCAAGGAAGTGTCCTTCTCTAGATTCATTGGAGGAAACACCTAGATCTATGAGAAAACATAACACTCTCCTCTGCTAAAGCTAGAATTTTAACACAACAGAAACAGTCTTTGTTAGACTTGTAAGAAAACTACTTCAGTTTTCTGTTAAATGTTAAATTGATTTAGAAATTGACACATGATGACTTGCAGTGTAACGAAATTCATGATTTAGTACCTGGGGGCTTGTCAGAAGCTATCTTTCAGAGTTCAGTTTCTATATGTGATCAGCTAAAGGGAGTCTATGGTTCACTTTAAGAAACAGAAAACAATAACACCAAAATCCTCAGCACTAACATAAAAATCTACATATTCCAGTTTGGTTATTACATAGACCAATTTATAATTCTTTCTCAGCTAGAATCTAATATGGCAGAGTCAATAGATTCATTCAGATGTAACCTTTTATATTTTCATTGGGGCATGGTCTCTAATTGCACAGTGCTTACACTTTCTTTGTATTAGGAAAAGGAAAACACTCCAGGATGTCTTTGCATTAAAGGCAGCTACAGGGATAATACTGCATAATTGTCTTTGAATTGAATTGCAAATAACTCTATAGAAGACACTAAAATTTGGATGCACTAGCTACTAAAAATTAAGAAAAATAAAGTCAGCAGTCATCTATTATTTGAGACAAAAGTGTATATCCATCTAATCTTACATGATATTGTTTGGTCTTGCTATTATTGAAAAAAAAGTTAGCCTTCTCACTACATGAAATCCAATACTTGAGAGACAAGTATTAGGTGGAGAGCAAAGGTTGCTTTATTCGGACAGCCTGGGAAGATGGTAGACTAATATTCAAAAATCATCTCTGAAGTTCTGGACCAAGCAGAGGAGGTCTAAGGGGAGGAAAGGGAGGAAGGAGAGGGAGAGTTCCAGGGAACTGAGAAAGAAGACTGCATTTCTTTACTCATAGGTAATGCTTCTGCGTATTGGATTCCTAGGTGACAGCCACAGCTACCTTGGAGACATTCTTTTCTTCTGCAAAACTAACTCTTAAATTTTCCTCAAGACCCTGAAGTTATCTCCTCCTGCTTGACAAAGAAACAGCATATCAGCAACACAAAATTATACTGTAAGAACAAAAGGAGTTGAGCAAGAAGAGTGGTTATGTGAACAAAGGCCTAATTAAGAATTAAATTATTTAATTCTAGCTGCCAAAAATACTAGGGACTTGGCTACATTGCCATGAAAAAAAAAAAAATCATCGTTTCCTTCAAATCAATGCCTACTTCAAATACAACTTAATTTTTCTCAATCACTGAGAATTAGGTGTTGTTCCAATTATTAGCAGGAATTGTCTTTAGGTATTCTTTCTGGGGTTATCCTGAGTACCATTAAGAATAATTATAAATCTAAAGAATTGTTTTTGAAAGCCTATCATGTTACTTCCTTCCTCCCGGAACTCCAGGTTGAATCCATCAGGCTCACATCTGGTCAATAGGAAGACCTTAAACATTGTAATGACCCATTATCCTTAAATATCACAAGTGGAGTTATGAGAAAGAGTGAAAATACAAGGTGTAATTAACGAAAGCCTCTTTTTATTTAATTAACATTTATTTATCTAGAATCGTATTTACTATTAGAGAGACTAGCATTAAATCTACCTTTTTCTGCATATTAGCTGTATTACTAATTTAAGGCTCAGTTTACACATAATTAAACAATTTGCATTTTAAATGTGAAACATGTCAGAAGTCTAAGATATAGTTTTTCATTAATGGCTCATTAATGGCTCAGCAGATTGTGTATTTTAGCCTTAATTCATTTTCCATGACCAACAATGTACGACGCCATAATGTGTGATTAAGGCAGACATTTCTAATTTGAAATGGAAGGCTTTCTTGAGACTTCAAAATCCTACCTAAACTATTCTTTCAGGCAACAATTAAAGTCAATTACAGATAAATTTATTTGCCATTCCTGTTCTTTCTACTCAGTTTACTGCTCTGGGTTATACAGAAGAGTTTGAAACACAATGTCTGTTATAAAAAACTTGATTCTGATTAGTTAGACAAACGACATAAATACAAATGTAATGAATAGTGTAAGCTCAAATAACAGTTCCTTTTCAGGTTTAAAGTATATGAATATAAATCCAAATGAGTAAACTATAGATGAAATGAAAGGGCATGGAAGAGTAGAAAGAGCTCTAAACTTAAAGAACATTAAAAATATCCTACTTCTTTCCTTCTTCCTCTAAGTAACTAGTTGTTCAATCTTGACTTCATTCATTAAACTCTCTGGGTTCCAATTTCTTCTTCCTTAAAATAAGGGATTAAATTTGATACAGTGTTTTTCAGCTCTAACATTCTATGATTAGGGCTGGAGGAATCAATAAAAATAATCCTAAAGATTTGGGGATTGAAAATGGTCCACAAAGTACATGAAATGACCATTCAAAGATGAAATGAACTCAGGGCAGGAAAAGCAGGTGAAGATGGCATCTCGATGAGAATATATTGTGAGTAATGACTTTTGATCAGACAATTCTAGACAAATTTAGCAGCACAATGATGGCGATGAAGATGATGATGAAAATAATGCAAAGTATTTTAGATTAGAGCAATATATCATGATATACCATCTGTAATACTATTTTGAGCAAACCACTCCTCAGCAACAACTGCACTTGCCAGATTTTACACAAAATGTACAATACAGTTTTGCTCAAATAACAACCATCTAAAATTGGAATGACTTTGTCCCAACAACAAGAAAAGAGTGTGATGTCTTCATTAATATGTTAAGTTGCCCATTTCCTATCAGGGTAAACGTAAAGGCTTCATGCACAGGTTGACCCAATTAACACTATACAGTTGTATCTTTCAAACTTTAAAGAGTTCTTTCTCAAAAACTACTCTGTGAAAAGAATGAAATCTGGAGGGATTTAAGATTTCATGGGGAAACAGAACTAAAGGAAATAAAGACCTATGAAAGAGCTTAATGATGCTTTCAATCACTAAAAAAAAATTAAAAAACAGTAATATAAAATATATATACAGCCTAGCATATAGCCGAACATACACTAACTTTTATTTAGAATTCATAACTTTGTTTAGATTAACATGGAAAACCATTTATATCACCCTAGATTTTATAATACTTGTGTAACTGCGTTTCATAATTTGCTAAGAGCTTAACAGAAGGCTGGAGACTTAATTAGTTAAATTTTCTTCCATACTTATGTCATCAATGACATTGACTATTTCCAGAGCTGTTTTTCGGGAGCAAGCCCAGGATGATTTACAAGGCCAGGGGACTGATGGGGCTGAAACAGCCTGAGACCAACCAAAGTGGCCTAGAGGACCCTCTACTAAACTCCTCAGGTACTTTTCTCATTATACTCTCTTTATAAGACTAAAATCTCTCAGGGATGGAGATTTCCCACCATTTTTCAACATGTGATGTATGTATAGGTATGTTTTCTAACTGGTTATGTGCAGGAATGTCCCCATCTATACGTGTGATGAAGAAGCTCCCCTTGATGTTTATGTATGATTCCCTGAATAAACAGAAATCTGATCCTTTGTTCAGGCACACCTAGCTTTGGGAAGTGACCCCCAGTGAGTCCTTGCTTACTGTCTGGCAGTAAAGTTCCTTCTCATTAAACCATCTCTGAGTTGTCTTTTGGCTGATAACTACTGAGTAATTAAACCTGGTTTGGTTCGGTAACAGTAATACATTACATAAAGACAATATTGATGACATATTATACATTAAGATCAGTAATATTGAAGCCTTCACTACTGATCTTGTCATTTTCTGATCATGATAATTTCTCAGGATTTCCCTTTTCCAAAATTTCAATGATCATATCTATATATCTATCTATAGCTATATCTATAGATATATATAATTTCTATATATCTATATTTATAATCTATATAATCTTTATCATCACCTGTATCTATCTACTTACCAGCATACTTTATTGTATATTAAGTGTATATTTAAAAGCACTTTTTCTACACCTGGTCTTTTTCCCTAATGTCTCATATTTTTCTTCATAATTCCTATATGCCAAATTCGGCCATATTTTCAGAAATGCACAGTGATTAGGATTGCCATATTAGGATTGCAAAGAAAAATATGGAATGTCAATTTAAATTTCAAATGAACAATGAAAGTATTTGTAGATAAGTACATCTTATATAATATTTAGGATATGCGTGTGTATGCATACATATATATGTATATGTGTATATATATGTATGTATACACACAAATGACTGAAAAGATAGAAAAGGAAAAATATCATTTCCGAGCATACATTTCTTAAGACTTCTTCACAAAATCCAAAATGACATATTATTTGCTCCCATCACAATAATACTTTATCAAAGTATTTACCCACAGTCTCTTTTACAGCAACTTTTACCTCTTCCATCTCACACAATACTAGAAGTTTCAAAACATTGGTTATCTTCCCTCCATTGTCCTTTCCTCCACCCCAAGTTTCAAGATTGTAACCCTTCATTATGCTTTATCTACTTTTTCCTATTTTCCAAACACCTGTATCCTCTTTTTCTAATTATGTATAACAATTTTCAATGTCTAAATTTATATTCTTATTCAAATGTACACAGAAGAAAATTTAGATGCACTCTCTTAGATCTTTGTATAAAGAAAACATATTTTGGAAGTGTCTGTTATCTTATTTGAGTATCAATAGTTTTCCTTGACTTAGTCAAAACACAAAAATAAAAAATAAGATTAGGAATATTTATATAAAAGTTATCAGCATATTACCACTAGGACATATATTGAGTTTTCCAATGTTATTCACTTTATTCACATTAACATTTCTGAATAAACAACTTTGATATTGTTAAACATTAAAGGCCAGCTCTTGAAATTTTCAGAGTGGTATACAGGAAATTTAATTCAAATCCTGAAGGGTGAAAAAAAATAGTTTTTTGTGTGTATGAAAATACAGAACCATTCTCATACAAAATTTTAAGAAGCTTTGAATTATTCATTTTTATTTGAAAAATATTATGGGTGAACAGCTGAACAAATAAAATGTTAAAATTGTAGTTATTGGTATCCAAAACATAAAAATTTTTTTTCAATGTTATGAGAACTTTTTACTATATTTTACAAACTGGTAATGTTCCAATAAGAGTCATTCGAATTTACAAAAATAGGCAAGTATAAGCAGCAAGAAACTGAACTGAGAGCAGAGATTCTCATTCTAATTTCTTATACAAGCAGAAGCCAGATGACTTTTAATAGAGGTTTTCTACCTCTGTTTTCTCATCTGAAAAGTAGGGTTAATATCTTTTCACAGAGCTTGAGTTGAGAAAAAGAATTGGAATAGATTTTTCTTATTTATTCTCTCTATTTCTCTGTCCAAATTCCACCCATGGCACAGAATTTAACACTACCAATTTTTTTGAGAAATGAAGTCTTGAAGGAATGAAGGCAGGCTGAATGGATAGGGGAGGAAAATCAGGGGAAAAAGGGAAAGAGGTTCCATTTCAGTAAACCAGAATAAGACCCTGCTTTCGTCATTTTCTTATATTCAGCTAAAGGAGGTCGTGAGAGTCGAAAGTCCCAAAACAATTTTTTGGTTGTTGATATTTTCTGATTCTCAAGATTTCACTTCAAATTTTTCTTTCTAAATCCATTTTACCCCCTAAAAGGACTTGGCCACTTTTATTTGCTACATTAACAAAACGAAACAAAACAAACAAAACAAAACAAAACAAAACAAAAGACTCTGAACCTAGAATCGGGGATTTTTTTTTCTAATTGACATTCCTTAAATATTTATTGTATATTTATCCAACATTTGGTGAAGAGGTGAAAATCTCTAAGGAGAAAGAAAAATCAATAAGACCCCCCAATGACAATTGGTCATCCCTCCACTAGACCTCCAAACAGTTCAACTCTGAACTCAGCTAGAAAAAGGAGAATTAACCAGATCAGCCCACGTTGGAAGGCTATGTAGTACACTCGGGTTGTAGAGGATGGAGGCCTGAACATCAAAGAATTCCTTCTAACCATATATACTCTCTCCCTGAGTGTACTTATAAATATAATTTTCTCCTCCATTACAAATTTCTAATGATGTTTAGTGCCTTTGAAAGACTGACATCCAGCGTGTGCTTTGTCAGTCAGGGTAAGCAATACCCTGGGACCTATTCATGAAACTCTTGGTCTTACAAAAGAGGACTTAGGACATAAATTGAAAGACATTGGTTATCTTCTAGTTGAAGTCCTGATTTAATCAAGATTCTCAAAATTGAGCTGATGATTCCAACAGGTGTTTACCTGTTTTATCTCTCAGTGCTAAAATCTAAAAGTGACTACCGATTGTATATATCCTTTTTGTCATTAGATTATACCTTTGAAGTCAAAGGTGTTGAGAACAAGAGAGGTTATTTATAAAAGAAGGCTGTAAAATAATGGAATTTTGGTAAATGATAGCTAATATTTATGTCAATATTTCCAGTACCTAGAACAGTATCTGCATTAGGAAACACACATTGAATATTTATTAACGGGGAGAAAGTAAATTACCTTAAAAGTGAGGCTGAAATTTTTCTGTTTGGAAATTCTATTATTTCTTTCAAATTAAAATATCTCTGTTGGAATACCATGTCAAAGATAAAATTACATAATAAACATAAAGCTCCTCTCTGCCCTATAAACTGTTAAAGAAATCTAACATGTTATGGTAATTAGGTTCTTTTGATTTAGTGAAGGAGTCTGAACCAATTAAAATAAGTAAAATATGATTACTAATTTATTTACTTCTTATCAAACAGATTAAGAAGAGACTATAGGTGTGTATGTAATGAAATCTGTCTTGTTTTCATGAAATCTTATTCTGCTCTTTTTGACCCTTGAATGAATGATACCTAAACACAGTTCAGAGATTCAGAGAGGGTTTAAAGGATGCATTTTAATTAATTAAAATTGTATGTCACAAGAAATACACATAAATTGCTACTGCTACTTAACAGTAGCAATTTATTGAATACAACATTTATTGAATACCTAAAAATAAAGGATACTATTAATAAGCATCTACTTTGCTTCAGGAATCTTTGATAGGTACTCTATTTTTATTTTTACAAAAACACATAAAGTAAATATTATTTTATTCATTCATCTAAAAAAGAAACTAAATGAGGGAGATGTGCTAGGTGAATGTTGGGTTAAACAGGAGAATTGAGGTCCTGCCTTGAGAAGGTGGCTTCTACTCAACTCCAGCCAATTGCTGCACTGAGAGACACCATTCCTAATTTTGCTATCACTTTTAACTTTTAACTTTTCAAGAGAAGTCAGGAGTTGGATTGTTATGTGATACCTTCCAAGTTTTCTAATGTTGTCAGTTAATTCTATTCAACAACAGCAACAACAACAGCAACAACAACAACAAATCAACATTGAACATGTCTGTCCAGTTCACAGCACTCCAGCTTGTTACTGTGGTACCACTGTGCTTTCCCTAATACTGTGATGAATCTATTGTTTTCTTTTCTTAGAAATTTTTTTCTTTTAGTATCTCTTTACACTTCTGTGGCTTAGGTGAAACCATATGAAGTTACTTGCAACATTAGCTAAGTAAAAAATTCTGAGTCTCTGTATTAATTATATATTGCTACAATAATGCTAAGTAACAAACAGTTGCAACATTTGAGGCAGCTCTGCTTCATATTGCCTTATTTTTGTCTGGATGTTTCTTCCTGCATATATTATCATCTCTCAAGAATTAGTAGCCTAGCCAGAGCATACTTGCTTCATGTGGCAGTAGAAGCCCAAGAGGAAAAGCAGAAACATGCCAAGGCTAGACTTGAGATTGGCAAACTATGATTTCTACCTGTATACCACTGGCCAAATAAATCACATGGCTAAGCCCAAAAGCAAGAAGTAGCAAAGTCATTCTTCCCATGATAGGTCACAGCAAGGGTATGGATACAGAGAGAAAAGAAGGTTGAAGGCTAGGATCCAAGTATTCAGTCTACTATAGTTCCTTGTCTTGATTCTAAAGGCAGTTCACTGATTTTATTAAAAACATGTCAGGGCCATTCTCAGGAATATTTTCCAAATCTTCTGGGGGTTTTTCTTTCTGTGTTCTCTCTTAATTTTCTCACTTCTACCTGAAACTACATTCTTACTTTTATGTTTTATGTTCTTTCTAAGAAAACTGGCTTAATTTCCTGCTTTATTTTTATATAATACAATAATGCTTACTTATTATAATGTTTGTTTCCCTTAAAAGGCCTTATTTACTGAAAAATCAACTTAGTATAAAAAGTCATTATTCTACTGAATTAAATATGGAAACTTAGAGCAACAAAAAAGAAATTATGGCACATTTTTCTTGGATTTTTTTTTTTAAATCTGTTCCATTATTTTATATGGACTAAATAAAATAAATAGTATACACACACTTTTTAAAAACATAAGTGTAACAGAAAATAACATTATTTATTTAAAATTTTAACAATACTTTTACTATTTGATGCAAAAATCCTACTACAAAGAAATTACTATAGGGCAATGGTTAGATATTGGCTTATGTATTTATTTTCAAGAATATTCATTGTATTTTTCATTATAGTAAACACAGAAAAAAATCTAAACTCCAACAATTCAAAAATTTTAATATGAGTTTCACCATATTCACACAATGGACTACTAGGTCTCTTTGAAAAGCATGCCTATGAAAATGTTGAGCTAAGTGGGCAATGAACATAATCTAATTTGAAGGAGGATGACACGTTTTCAAAAATACATTCAATATTTGTAGACTTTTCATGGGTCACAGATTATATTGATAAGCTGATAAAAGCTATAAACCCTCTAGGACGAATGCATTCATGTATACAAACAATAAAATAGCATGCAATTTTTGGGGGGTGTGAAATTCTGGAAGCCATTTTGTGTATGCTGGGAAAAGAAAGTCTGATATATATTGTAGTGATTTTTTTAAAAAAATAATCTGTATCTATTTTTTTAAAAAAAAAACGTTTGCTAGAGTGATTGCAGGGATTACTTCATGGATTGTATAAATGTCTAATTTTGTAAAATTTAAAATAAAAAATAAAGTATGAATAAAAGGAGAAATTATTGGAAAAAAAAGCTTGTGCACACATAGAAAATGTTCGGGGACTTCAGCAGCAAGGTAGACAGATTTTTCACATAGACTTCTTTTTGTAACAAATACAGAGAAATGCTGAGCAATTTTTAGGTTATATGCACACATGTTCACAGACACACTGAGCTAGGGAACTGCATTCGATTGAAGAAAAAGGACATCTGCAGGTGTAGAAACAAAGCGAGAAGACAAAATCCACGAGAACAACAATCACTGGCGTTATGATAGTCTGTTGAAGTTTTAGAAGAGGATCTAAACTGTAGCCCTGGATTTTTAATGTTCTTGCAGATGGAAGATATGACTTCTGGCCTCAGCTAAGCAAGAGAGCCAGACCTAAAACTTCCACACAAAAGAAGTCTTCCTTGGCCAAGGAATTTGATGGAGTTGTATTTATTTTATTAGTTTTGTTTTAATTAATAAAGTAATTTTAATTATTGTTTTGGTCTGGTCATTCAGGATTCAGAGATTTGGAGGTTTTAAACTAGGGAGAAATGTAGGTAATGGAGTGGATTTTATTTTGAAAGAATAGACACCAAACCTGAAGATATACATTGCCCAAAACGGATTCTTAAATGTCTGTGCTTAAATATGGTAGGAAGGATTTATAGATGAAATATTCAATTTTACATAATTCTTATTTTACTAGAATTCTTTTTACTCCTGCCTTCTCTCTAATAAATCAAAAGCCCACATATATTTATTGGTTAGGGATTCTTACCTTTCTTTACAAAAACAAACACAGTGTTTCCTCATGGAAATATTTTAAGTATAGTTACAATTACATCCAAGCAATTTTCAATATTTTCCAATTAAGTTGAAAGCAAAAGTAAAGTCTTTGCAAAAATACAGCTGTCACTGTGAATCTAGTACAGCTGAGCGATAATGCATGAGCTAATACCTCTCCTTTCCCAAAGCCAGTTGTTTGGGAGAACCCTGAAGAAGCAAATCATGCGCAAGCGGAGGTGGACAAAGTGTGGTTGCATGGGTCATTGCAGAACTCATTGAGATTGCCTTAACAGCTGAATATATTCAGTGTTTCTAATTCAGTGAACTGTGATTGGTAAAGATGTGCTAACCACTGTGATTTAGAAATATTAGGTAGCTATAGAAATGTGAGAAGTAATAGAAATACCTTCAGAAGTAATAAGGATGATTCTTATATGTGGTTTAGAATCAGTCTCCTCATTTAATAGCCATTATAACATCATGGATTCTGGAGTGAAACTGACTGAATTTAAAATCCATTCTCCAACTCTTAAAGGCATATAACTTTGGACAAATTGTTTAACTTGAGTTTCAGTTTCCATCTGTAAATGAAAGTAACTATCCTCTTTGTCCCAGGGTAGTGTTGGTGATTGAAAAATGAAGTGCACATAAAGGGGCTCGTGCAATGTGGGATATAATAATCATTCAATAATATGAGCTAACTTCAAGTGAGTTCCTGAACTTTCTTTATATTTATCACATCATTCTTGTTATATTGTTAAATATTCTTTATTCTTTTCATGTGTAACCACATAAATTTCCAGGATGTCTGATGTGAGTTGGCAGAACTTTAAGAGATACTAAGTCACCATGATACATGTCTCTGAATTAAAAAAGACCATGATAGCTAGCATTCACTAAGGATGTAATTCATGGTAGACAATATTGTACTTCATGTACATTAGATTGATTCTCATAACATAATCATTATTTTCCCCCTTTGAAGAATGATAAATCAGAATTCATTGAAGCTAGTAAGCGGCAGAGCCAGATTTCAAACTGAGATCTGCTGGCTTCCAATAGCGTCTCTGTATGGATTGACTTGTGGTACCCTCAAATTCATATGCCGAAGTTCTAACCCCAGGTACCTAAGAATGTGAGTTTATTTGGAAATAGGATCATTGCAGATGTAATTAGTTAAGATGAGCTCGTAGTGGAGTAGGATGATCCCATAATCCAAACTGAATGGCATCCTTATAAAAAGGGAAAATTTGGAAACAGACATGCATATACAGAGAATGTCATATAAAGTCAAAGACAGAAATCAGAGTGATGGAGCAGAAGCCAAGGAATGCCAAAGGTTATCAGCCAACCACCAGAAACTCAAAGAATGCCAGGGAACAGATTCTCCCTCACAACTTTCAGAGGAAACCAACCTTGCTGAAATCTTGATTTTGAACTTCTAACCTCCAGAACTGTAAGAAGATATATGTTTAAACCACCCAGTTTGTGGTACTTTGTTGTGTCAGCCCTAGGAAACAAATGTGATCTCCTTCAAAATGTACAGATCTCCTCTTTCCCTTTTACAAGTATTTTTTACATATTGATTCTTGCTAATGTTTAGAATACCAAACCATTTTTATTATGTTTGAGGCCTTCCAAAAATTGATTTGACATATTAGAAAAATGGTCAGGCACTTCCAGCTGTATTGTAGACTGGTTTGTTCAAAACAACTTTTTTCTACAAACATAGAGGAATGCTAGATAATGTAAACCAACAACAACAACAACAAATGTTTAGATTAGACAGCTAAATTCAAAAGAAGGGCAAATTAGACAGAGCTGAAGAGAAGTTAAGTAAACTAAAAATAGAACTGCGGAATTTGAATTACCTGGAATTCAGCTCAGAGAAAGATTTAAAGATAACATAAGTGAAAACATGAAGGGTGTGATGAGGAATTACACACACACACACACACACACACACACACACTAGTATTCCTAAAAAACAAATGAATAGGGGAAAAAGAGGAAATATTCAAAGCATAAGTGAATGGAAATTATTCATAACTGAAGAAAGATATGAGTCCTGAAGCAGTGCAGTTTGTATCAAAAGTGCCAAAGAACAAATCCATACTTCAAAATTTCATTAAAAAACTTACTAAATATAAAAGAAAAACTCTGACAATTTCTAAAAAATAATGACTACTATATTGATATCAGTCTTACAGTTAATGACAATAGAGAAAAGAAGACAGTGAAAGTATATATTTAATGTATTGACAGAAAATATCTGTCACTCTGGAATTGTACATCTAGTTGGGCTTTCAATCAAGAGTGAGGTCAAAATAGACATTGTCAGTCAAACGCAGAGATAATTTACCACACACAGATCCTGCTGATAGAAGTACTGATAGAAGTACTTTAAGAGCATAAAATTTAACTTGGAAAAAATAGTGCAGTATAAAATATAATAATGTATAAATAAATTAGTGAATGTATTGACTATAAAAAGCACTGATAATAATGACTAAGTTTAAGAGCTTAAATTCAAAATATAAACATGAAGATGGGAAGGGAGATTATTTTAAAAAGATTCTAAGGTCTTTGTATTTGAGGAAAGACAATAAAGATATTCATTAACATTAAGCATGGAGAAGGTAAGTGCTAAGAAAGCATTAAACCATTAAATTTAAGACTATCATTAAAAAAATAAGGACCAAATGCATAACTTTAAATTAATACAGAGAATGAGGAATATAAAGAAAACTTGACTAATAAAAAAGATTGGGAAAAAAATTTAAAAATGCAAAGAAAGCACAGCAGAGAAAAACACAAAATAAAGGAATATATACAAATACATTATTGTCTCAAAAATGTAAGTGGATGAAACTTCACTGTTTAAAGCCAGAGATTTTCCAATTGTATTTTTTAAAGCTATAATATGCTTACAAAAGACATGTCTAAACATTAAGTTTCCTTTACTAAATTGAAATTAAACACATAAAAAGAAGACATATCAGGTAAATCAACCTAAAACAGGTTATGTGGTAATATTAAAATAACTGTGATTTTTAAGAAAAGTGTATTTACAAAGTGGGTTATTATTAGTATGTAAGCTACACAATGGTAGATTTTTTTTTCCTGTTGTATTAATAAACATATCCTAAGTGTCTAGAAGAGTACCTGGCACATAGATACTCAGAAATATTTGTCGAGTGAATAGTGAATAAATACTAATAGAAAAAAAAGTATTGAGGTGTTAGTACAATTCTAAATCTATAAGTAACATAGAACTTAACCTCAAAATATAAAATAGCACACCTTATAGTTTATAAATCTGATTGGGGATGTGCACTCATACACATACACATACAATTTTAGATAAAGAAAAAATGAGGCAAGCAATTTGCATGAAACTGCAAACCTTGTAAAGAAATCCTCACTACCATCTACAAGACTGTGTCACCTGTCTGAGCTAGACAACGTGACTGCTAAATTACAGGTACTGTGACTCATACCAATAACACTGTTGTATAATATCAAGCTTGTGTTCTCGTCTTTGTTTATTTAATAATGGCATAAGGTGCACAGATAAATCAGTCATCTTGTTTAGCTGAATCCCTGATGCTAAAAGGACAAGGTGATCTTCAAATTCTGTTTTCGGTATGATTATGTTGCTGTCTCCTCTACATTCTTCAACAGCATCTGGTGAGCATGCAGTGTGAATTGTTAATTCCACTCTAGCTGTAAAATGAGTCCAGTTTCAACAGAGAGTGTGGGAGCAGCTGGTAAATAATATGCGATCTCACAGGTTTCACTAGCTGAATACACTTCAACGAGATGCCTGACTCATTCTTTTCCCTCATCTTTTCTCTTATCCAGTGATGCTGAAAAATTTGGCAAAAAACTAGGGTTACTGTGTGTGAGAGGGGAGAGATTCTGAATCCAAAAGAAACAGCACAGCTTTGAAAAACAGATTGATAAGGCTGAAACACAGAACTTTGCTTTAATTATTTTCTTATAATCAACATATATGGCTACACCTCGTATGAACTCACTGTTTATCACATTTTTCAGTTCTCTTTGCCTTTTTCTTCCACATACTATAGAGAAACAATAGTAATGTCATTATCTCTCTCAGTAACAGTTTTATATTTATTTAATGAAAGAATGATTTCAGCTACTAAGACTAAAGTAATAAAAATGTGTAGGTGCCATCATCACTCTACCAAGTTTACAGTTTAAAAATGGGGTTAAATCTATATAGGGGCAAGATGAGATCTGTTCTGCTATCACAAAGTGTTCTACTTTGTATCTTTTCATTGCAAAGTCAAAGACTGGAGTCTTGCCCAGCTGGATATCTACTTAACCTATTGAACTGAGCTCTGATCTCATTAACTTTTTTCTTTTGTGTTTTAGTTAAAAGGAGTCTTTTATTTCTTTAATGGCTTTATTTACTTACCTAAGGGCTATGTCCAATACCAATATACTTATTACAGTGAATTATTTGAACATATTTCTAATAGCATTCAAAAAGTTAAATAGAAAGGACCACTAGATAATGCTAAAATGAAAAAAAAAAGAATGAATAATAAAAAGGTAGTTGATAATATTAATGTAAGGCGGTAGGATGATAAAAACAACTCAAACTATGCAGTATTTCCCAACAGAAAACCATTTCATACCATTATCTAAGATAATGTCCAGAATGTCTGCAAAACAATTTAGTGGTTAATTTACTTTAGAATATTGAATAAACTCTGTAATCTTTCAAGACAGAGAGTACCATTGGCTCAGCAATGAGATTAAAAACCAGTACTTTTGTCACAGAGGAGAGACACAATTTCTATCATATGTTTATGTGCTTTGGTGAAATTAGAAGATTCTTACATGATGGTTTATTAATCGGAAACTTCATTTTTAGAACATCTATTTAAAGATTCTCATGATAACATCATGGATAATAAAACAAGGGGAATTTTTACCATAGTGTCAACTTTCCAGATAGGTAAGAACATTTCCGGTGTTTGGTTATCTAGTTTAGAACTGGTAAGAGATCTGGGAGGAAATGTTCATTAATTATGCAAAAAACAAAGTAACAGAGTTGGTGAAGCACCAAAGATGACCTCATCTCTTTGATAGAAAATGCCCAAATATACTCATTAAAACCAAAACTGATTGCATTTCCTTCACGTACAGCATAAAGGGTTTTGTAATATAGAAAATCATAGAGATGGATCTTGATTTCAGTTCAAATTAATCAGATGGACACTAGACTTATTGGGGTGATCACTTTGTTAGGTATATAAATGTCTAATTACTATGTTGTATGCCTGAAACTAATATATAATATGGTATTTCAACTATAATTAAAAAACAAATTTAACAAAATAATTTTTTTTTTCTGTATTCTGAAGTGAGGGAAATATTAAAAACATATCTATCTTCATGGTTTGAGAGAGGCTTGGGGGTCTGAGATAGGATGTTTTCAGAGAAGAGAGAAAGTCCGTAAGTCTGTAAAACATTACTGTGAATGGAGGCTGTTAAAGATTGAGTTCTCTGGAAACAAATGCTGAGACAGAGTCTGGGGTATAAGATATTTATTAGGAATCAACACTTGTGAAAAGAAGGGTAAGAAGCAGAATTAGGTAAGGGAAGAAGTCAACTGCAATGCAGACAACAAAGCCTCAGGGAACTACAGAATGGATATTGCCTGTGAAAGCTGGCCCTTTCCCCTCATTCAATCACCAGGTGCTGGGAGGGTAAGAGGTAGAGCAAGGTGCCCTCTCCGGCTAAGGTAAATCCCAAAGGACCTGGCAGCTGCATCTGTCTGCTGATAATTCTCTTTGCAACTGGACAATAAGGCCTTCCTAGAAGCAGAACCTGGGCTGTACATCCCCATGTATACCACAGAGGCCTAAAGAGAAAGTGGCCTTCTTAGAGATTCTTGGGCCATGAATGTCCAGAAAACATCAGGACAATGAGGCCTACAGATCAAATTTGTGTTGTTTTACATTTTTATGACTATTTACATAACTAATCCTTGCCCTTATTTTGACTAATTAACCCGAAAGAGTTCTTTAGTGTGATTAGGAATCATTTAAGGCATTTGTTGAAAATAAAGATTATTAACTATGATCCTCATGGATTCTGGTTCACCGGAGCAGTGATGAGTTCAGAGATTAGCATTTTTGTACCTCAGCAACAATGATGTTAGTTATATGCTGCTGGTACCACACATTTTGAAAAAAAAACATCTCCGAAGCTTCAGTAAACTCAGCTCCATCAGAAGTCCTGTGCTTCAGAGTCTGGAAGAAGAAGGCATTGTCTAGAAAAGGACAGAAAGGAGCAGAAAGAGACCATCACATGCAGACCACACAAAACAAACAAATAAACAAACAAAATACCAGCTAGGCTGCAAGTACCAGGGAGAAGCAGACTTCAGGGACAAATGTGTCTTTTGCCAAATGTTCCAGGGTAAATGATCTTTGGGATAAGAGAGCACATGCTTCTAAAAAACAAACAATGAGCCCGCTGATATATTTATTACATTGGAAAATGACAATTGCATGTAAAAGAAGGGAAATATAAGGCTTCAAAGTATCAAAATTACTCGTGTCTTTAGCAGATATAATAAACCTCAGAATTTCCCACTTAAAACTTGATCAGTCCAATAAATGTCTACTTAAACCTATGTTTTACTTAGCTTATAACCAAATTCTTATAAATCTCTTTATATCTAAATATAGAATAGTATAGCTCTGGAACCAAGAGAAAGTGTTAAGGGATACTTGTTATCCTTCTCTCAGCATCTTTAATTTTTTTTCATTATTAGAAAGAAGTTTCTGTATTATCAAACATTAGATCTCTTCATTTATGCCCTGTGAATAAATTCGACACTTTTATGTAGAGCACTGAATAATTTAGTAAACCGAGGCCACTTGGGAGTGAGGAACACTCATATTTGGAATATTTAAGAATTTTGATGAATTTTTTAGTTTAAACACAGAAACAGTGACAAAAATGTATTAAAAACAAAAACATAGATGTGTGAATATTTAATAATTTTTCCATATTTAGCATGTATGATTTTATAATAACACTGCACATAAAACATTTAGAATGCTTGAAAGAATTCAGAACATTCAATTTAGATAAAATATATTTTCCAGTTTTTAATCAATAATGTTAAAAAGTGTTGCTTCACTAATTTCAAACTGGTCATTTGTATATTATAACATAAGAGGAGGATGTTAGAAGACACCAAATGACATGCTTACATTTGATATAATTTGATTCTTTTGTTAAATCATGAAAGCAATTATAATCTTAGCAAAAAAAATTTAATAATTGGTGATAATGACATGATTTTGATGAGCTCATTTTTATCAAGTACAGTTGTCTGCTTTGTTATCTAGAGACTTCACAAATAAAAACAACTGTATCTAGAAATCTTATATCTAATGCAGTGACAGCTCTGTTGAGTGACTTCCACTTAGCTGGAGCTTCTGCACCTGTTTGATGCATTGCTAAACTGCACTGACTGATGTTCTAGGTATATTAAACCCTCTCTGCAGCAGACCAACCACTTGTTTATTCATGCACTTCTGTTCCATCAATGATTCCTTCCATCAAGAGTCAATTGTGTTTGCAAAGGATCTAGCAGGGAGACTGTAGTGGGCACTCCCACCATATTAGTATCTTTCTCTCTTTCTTTCTCCTCTACATAAAAAAGCCAAAAACTGTTAAAGAAAGAAGAGTGACAAACTGCATTATTGCTATGTCATTAGAAATGCCATAAGGTAGCATTCAGGAGTACTTAAACATAAAAATATCACAAGACACAGGAGCAAAGAGTATTTATTATATTATACTATACCATACTATATTATGTAGAAAGCACAAAAGACAGAATACTTAAAATGTAGCATTGAGAATTCCATGAGTCTCCTAGAAAGAGGACATAGATGTTTATTTAATCTCAATGTGTACGCTTGCCTAATTAGGAAACAGACTCAAAGAGGCTATTAATATCTACAGATTACTTGTTTTGAATCAGGCACTATGATGACTTTTTTATACATATTATTTCATTCTCAAAACCACCCTAAGAGAATTATTATTTGCATATGAGAATTACTTTCTGCATTTTATAGATGACTAAGGAAGTCTTGCTAAAAGTTATTCAATTTTTAGCTGCAGAGTTTAAAATCAATTCTGTCTTACCCCAAAACTAATTTTTTTCTGTCTTATGTCAGATCGTATAAAGGAGCCAATAAAGATTTTAATTCAGTTAAGGAAAGGCAGACAAGGTAGTGATTCATTTATATTAGCTTTAATTAAGAGAAGGTGTTCCAGTGATAAACCCAATGACTTCAGGGACCAGGCAGGAGACCTAAACATGTGAAGGAGTAATGGTTATTGCAGTACCTTGTGGATATCTTACCTTACCTAAAGGCATTTCCATTCAATTAAAAAAAATTAGACTAGCCCAATAAAACATCTCTGCCAGAGGGTTACCAATTTGTAACTTCTGAAAGGAAGCAAAGGCAACAGCTCTGCAAAAATAAGTCTGGAAAACATTCTAGACTTGGGATTCAGGCTGTATGTGGGAGACACAATAAAGAGATAAACAACAAAAATAAAAAAAAAAATCAGAGGATTGGCTGATTTAACCATATCAAATAAATATTTACTTACACATAAGGAAAGAATAGTGGGCAGAGAAAGTAAAGGGAGAGTGGAAAAGGAAACATTTTGGTAGTGGTTCTTAAATGCCAGTCTAAGTATTAGAATTTTATCAGATTGAGAAAGGAATACACTTATACTATGCCAAAGACTCCTGTACTCTGTGCTATATATGCTTACTGCATATTAAGTCTTCATAAGAGCCTTTACACTTTAAAGATTGGTAATAGGGATTTATTGACGATAACTAACTTTCGCAGTGTCACTAAGTAAAAAGTGGTAGAGCCAAAATTGAGACTGTGTCTGTCTGATTTCAAAAGGAATCTACACAACACTATGCCACATGGTCAAAGGTGGAGTAGAGAAACTCTTGGTTATGGTAGTGATAATGGGACCAAAAAAGAATTTTTATTTGATTAAAGATGTAATATAAAATATAATAATCAATAGTTACTGTATATATTTATTATAACTCACTATTACTCTAAGTACTTTTCACATATTAGCTAATTTTATTTTATATGAAACCTATGTACACATACTATAACTAGCATCATTCCCATTTTACAGATAAAAAACTAAAGCATCAAAGTCTATATAACTTGTTTAAGATAATGCAGATAGAAATGGTGAAAGATGAAATTTTAACCCATCAGATTGAACCAATTTGTCCTTAACCAAGAGTAAACTATGTTGATCAATTAATAGAAATGTGAAAATGGAAAAGACCTTCAGATCCATCAGTTTTCATTGAACAAAAATATGGTTTCAGTAGATCAGTTCAATTATGGAAGCAGAATGATAATGAGATCAACTCTCAGTATTCAAACTCTCAAGACATTTTATCTTCACCCTAAAATGCATTTTAGAGTCTTACTCTCTAATCTCCATCAAGTATCTCAAAGCTGCAGGGAAAATTAACTGGGAAAAGTTGGTGAGGCAAATTGAATCTATCAAATAAATCCAAGGGAAGCCTTGTTAGAAAAAGAAATATGAACAATGTGATCTATTGATGCTAAATATGACCCCATTTTCTCTACATATTTTACTGCTTGTTGACAGGCTCTATAGTTAAGCAGTAAACTGTTTTCCAATTAATATATGTATGAAATCAAGTGTTTTCTCTCTTTAATAATTATGTGAATAATCATTATGTGAATAATTATACACCACTAAGTGTACAAAGCAGGCATATATCTCTTCTATAGACTTACATTTCTTTCTTCCTCTTTCACAAGTTTTGGTAAAGTTACAGAAATATTTATATGTGAAGAAGTTTAGTAATTTCATTTAACAAAAACACTTAATTTGGGAACAGATTTTTAGAATGTTCCATTCCCATAGCTATGATATAAATTTTAAAATCAAATTTCCATCAACAGAAGGAAAAAAAAACTACTATTAGCTAGAGACAACAACTTTACTCTTAATGGAAATACTAGATTACTGCTTTCAAAACTAAATCATATAAACAACTTTGGTTTCTTTAAAGAAGGATGTGCAGTCTTTACTTTTTTAAAAAGAACATATGTTATTTTCATTTGCCTTAAGTGACACATGAAAATTAAGAGCCTACCATTAAATAGAAAAAACAATTGCATGAAATGAAATCTAATATAAACAAGAATTATACAGATCTAGTTTCGAGACTAAAATATGAATATTACTCATAATAAACAGGAAAGGGGAGGAATTGGGCTTATTGCACAGAAAGAAAGAAAAAAACTGATAAAAACAAAATGCTGAAAATATATAGAGGGAATGGCAAATTAAAGGCAAAATCAATGAATTTATCTACATTGTCTTTGAAGAAAATTTGAGGAAGAAACCTGGTAAATTTCTAAATAGTTACAATGATAATAAATACTCTATATTATAATGTTATAGTTCTTTTAGTTACCAGTAACAGAATCAGACTCTGGCCTCCTTAAGCCAAACAGAAAATTTATTAGGAGGTAGGATATAGTGCAGAACAGAAGGAAAAGCCACATAAGCAAGCCAGAGGAAAAACAGGCACTTGGAGACCTCACAGGGTCTCACTAGGGATGGCAATAAAACTTTCCTTGAAACAATCATGATAAACTTGTCAGAGTATGAAAAATTCTGTCTCTTGATCCCTCAAATCCAAATTTTATAGTTGAGTTAGGTGTGCATCTTTTTTATCAGCCAGCTTTGGACAGCAGACTGTGTTGTAGTAGATGTCTACTCCTGCTTGAGGAGGAATTCGTAACACAAAATTTTGAGCTGGAAATTTCTGTAATGAACGTAGTTATAAAAAAAAGACATCTGAAGATTACATTTGGTTTCTGAGTCAAGAATAATCTAATCTGAAATACAAAGATAAAGAAAAAATGTGATCATGATCATGTAGTATAGCAGAATAATGAAATTACTTTAAAAATGTAGAGATGGAGTTTTTACCACTTCTTCTAACATCTTCACTCGAGGGATACTGACTACATTTTAAAATACATTTATTCAGTGTACATATTTATTGTATAAATTAGGTAATATTCCAATAATGCAGAAAAGTTCAGAATAAAATAAATACCTGTTCTTACTATTCTGATATAACTCATATTTTATGATGAAAAATATTAACCTTTTCTCCATAGTTCTTTTAGATCTTATTTTTAAAGAACTAAAAACTTTCAGTTATAATGTAACCATCTCCTTCTCCTTCCTCTCCAGTGGTAACCATTTCCCTGAAGTTGGTGTTTACTATTACCATCCATTATTTTGACTATTTCACAAATACCTAGGTGTCCAGAAATAGCATATATCTTTGTTGTATTTGTTTAAAATTTACATAAATGTTATCGTTTCACAGTACCTATCACCGATTGTTTTTTATCATGTAATAGCATATTTTAAAGGTTAAGTCATGTTAATACATGTAATTTTAATTCATTCATTTTAAATTTTAAATTCATATAATCAGGATTACATGGCATGATACTGAACATCCATACTGACAGGTACTGAGGTTGTTTACTTTCCTACTTCTTGCCTGCTTGCCTAACTAAAGGCATAATGCAGTAAGATATAGAACTTTACTAATAAATAGAGAAGGTGTTTATGTATGGATAGTTCAACAGAATACAAGAAAAGAGAACCTACAGCTGATCTTTTCCTGCAAGGGAGCCCATCCCAAGGGGATCTGGACCAACATACCCAAGGGCTGACATTAGACCTCAACAGAGTACTATTTAATTAGTCCCACAAACAGAACAACCAAAGGGTGGTCACAACAGACAAATGAGCCTGCTGGAGTGAATTCTATTCTATCAGGTCAGCCCCAACATAGCAGCTTATATTCTGTGAGCATGACCAATCCTCATAGTCAGTCAGCCTGAGAGTTAATCCCACTCTCTGACATGCCAAGAGCAATTGAGTTTCGACTAAAACAGGAAGACACACATGACACACATAAGGGACACTCCTGGAGCACCTGGTGCAGGTGATCAGGGAAACTGCACCACCGAGCCACACAGAACCCATACTACATAAGGACAGCAGACTTAGAGTGGGAGACTTAGCAGATCTACTTAATACATAGAAACAAACACAGAGGGGCAGCCAAAATGAGAAACAAAGAAATATGCCTCAAATGAAAGAATAGGAGAAAACTCCAGAAAAAGAACTAAGTGAAACAGAGGCAAGAAACCTACCATATACAGAGTTCAAACACTGGTTAGAAGTTTGTTCAATGAACTTAAGGGGAAAATGTTCTCAGTAAGAACTTCAACAAAGAGATAGCAAGTGTAAAAAAGAACATAGAAACCATAAAAACAACCAGTCAGAAATGAAGAATATAATAATCAAAATGAAGAATACCCTAAAAGGAAATAAGGATAGTTTAAAGAAATTCAGGGACAACAATGACAGTAACAACATTCACATCATAGGTGTACTAGAAGAAGAGAGAAAGGGATTGAGAACCTATCTGAGGAAATAATGACTGTAAACTTCCCTAACCTGGTGAAGAAAATGAACATATAAGTCCAGAAAGCATAGAGAGTCCCAAACAAGGTGAACTCAAGCAGACCTACATCAAAATACATCATTATTAAAATGATAAAAGCTAAACACAAAGAAAAAATCCTAAAAGCAACAAGAGAAAGGAAGCTATTTATCTACAAGGGAGCACCCATAAAACTGTCAGATGATTTCTCAACAGAAACTTTTCAGGCCAGAAAGATTGTTATGAAATATTCAAAACTATGAAAAGCAAGGAACTACAACCAAGGCTACTCTACCCAAGGAAGAATCAACAACATTAAAATGACCATACTACCCAAAACAATCTATAGATCCAATGAAATCCCTTTCAAAATATCAATGGCATGTTTCAGAAAGCTAGAACAAACAATCTTAAAATTTATATGGAACCATAAAAAACCTTGAATAACCACGGCAATCTTGAGAAAGAACAAAGTTGGAGGTATCACACTACCTTATACCGAACTATACTACAAGCCTATAGTAATTAAAACAGCATGGTACTGGCATAAAAACAGATACATTGATCAATGGAACAGAATAGAGAGCCCAGAAATAAATCTACACCTATATGTTCACTTAATATATGACAAAGGAGGTAAAAATATACAATAGGATAAAGATAGTCTCTTTAATAAATGGTGTTGGGAAAATTGGACAGATAAATGCCAAAAAAAGAAACTGGATCACATTCTTACATCATATACAAGAATAGACTCAAAAAAATGGATTAAAGACTTAAATGTAAGACCTGAAACCATAAAACTTCTAGAAGAAAACATAGGCCGTAAACTCTCTGATGTTACGAACGGGAATTTCTTTTTGGATATATCTCCCTGGGCACAGAAAATGAAAGAAAAAATTAACAAATGGGATTACATCAAACTAAAATGTTATTGTACAGAAAAAGAAACCATCAACAAAACAAAAAGACAACCGACTGATTGGGAGAAGATGCTCACTAAAGATACATTTGATAAGAGGTTAATATCCAAAATATATAAAGAACTCATACAACTCAACAACAACAACAACGAAAACAATCCAATTAAAAAATGGGCAGAAGACCTGAACAGATACTTCTCCAAAGAGGAAATACAGATGGCTAATAGATATATGAAAAGATACTCAAGGTCACTAATCATCAGAGAAATGCAAATTAAAAGCACACCTATCAGAACGACTATCATCAATAAATCAAAGAACAACAAGTGTTGGCGAGAATGTGGAGAAAAGGGAACCTTCTTATATGAAGGTTTCTCAAAAAATTGAAAGTGGATATATCTTCTGATCCAGCAATTGCACTCCTAGGTATTTATCTAAAGAAAAACAAAACAATAATTTTTAAAAATCTATGCACCCCAATATTTATGGCAGCACAATTTACAGTAGCCACGATATGATAGCAACCTAAATGCCCATCAACAGATGATTAGATAAAGAAGTTATGGTTCATATATACAATGGAATATTATTCAGCCATTAAAAAAAAAATGAAATCCTACCATTTGCAATGATGTGGATGGACCTAGAGGTTATGCTGAGTGAAATAAGCCAGATAGAGAAAGATAAATAGTGTATGATTTCACTAAAATGCAGAATCTAAGGAACAAAAAAACCAAATTAATCAAAAAAGACTCACAAATATAGTGGACAATTTGATGATGGACAGAGGGTAGGGGGGTTGGAGGGCTGGGATAATGGGGTGAAGGGTTAAAGAAATACAAATTGGTAGTTGATAGATGGTCACAGGGATGGGGAGCACAGCATAGGGAACGCAGTTAGCTTAATATATTGGCTAGTTGGAAACCAAAGGAGAGAAGGAGCAATTAAGGGGATCATTTTATAAACTATATAAATGTCTAACCAATGTACTGCATACTTGAAACTAATTAAAATAAATAAATAAAATTTTTAAAAAAGGACTACTCTACCTAGCAAGGCTATCAGTTAAAATCGAAGGTGAGATAATGAGCTTCCTCAACAGGAAAAAGCTAAAGGAATTTATCACCGCCAAGCCTATATTATAAAACTTTTAGAGATAATACTTTAAGTAGAAGAGAAAGAAAAAAAGAATAGAAATATGAATAATAAGATGGCAATAACTATGTAACTATTAATAATCACTTTACAGGTAAATGATTAAATGCTCTAATCAAAGACATAAGGTAGCCGAATGAAGAAGAAAACAAGATTCATATATATATGCTGTGTACAAGAAATCCACTTCATATAAAAAAAATGCACAGACTGAAAGTGAAGGGATGGAAAAAGATATTTCATGCAAATAGAAATTTTTAAAAAGTTGAGGTGGCAATATTTATATCAGACAAAATATACTTTTAAACAAAGGCTATAATAAGAGACAAAAATAATATTAAATACTGATAAAGGGATCAATCCAGCAAGAGGATATAACCCCAGTAAACATTTATGTAACCAACATAGGAGCACGTAAATATATAAAGCAAATATTAATCTACATAAAAGGAGAGATCAACAGCAATACTGTTATAGTAGAGGTCTTAAATACCCCATTGACACTGATGGACAGATTTTCCAGAAAGAAAATCAACAAGGAAACAGCAGCCTTAAATACCACACTAGACCAGATGGATTTAATTGATATTTTTAGAGCATTTCACTTCAAAGCAGCAGAACATATATTCTCCTCAAGTGCACATGGAATATTTCCCAAGATAGGCCCCATGTTAGACTACAAAACAAGTCTCAGTAAATTTAAGATTAAAATCATATGAAGCGTCTTCTCTGACCACAATGGAATGAAACTAGAAATCAATTACAAGAAAAAAAAAACTGAAAAGTACACAAATACATGGAGACTAAATCATAGCGAATGAGTTAACAATGAGATCAAGGAAGAGATCAAAATATACCTGAAGACACATGAAAATAAAAACACAATGACTCACAATCTATGGGACACAGCAAAAGCAGCCCAAAGAGGAAAATGCATAGCAATATAGACTTACCTCAAAAACTAAACAAACAAAAACCTCAAATAAACACTCTAACCTTATACCTAAAAGAACTAGAAAAAGAACAGCAAAGTCCAAGATGAGTAGAAGTAAGGAAAAAATAAAATCAGAGCAGAAATAAACAAAATAGTCTAAAAAAAGATCAATAAATCCAAGAGCTGGTTCTTTGAAAACATAAACAAAACTGATAAAGCTTTAACCAGACTCATCAGAAAAAAAGAGAAGACCTAAATAAATAAAATAAAAATAAAAGGGGAGAAGTGACAACTGACTCCATAGAAATACAAAAGATTATAAGAAAATACTACAAGCAATTATATGTAAACACATTGGACAACTGGAAAAAATAGATGCATTCTTACAAACATACCATCTCCCAAGATTGAGTCAAAAAGAAACAAATTCTGAATGAACCAATTACTACTAACGTAATCAAAGAAGTAAAACTGTCATTATTTGCAGATGACATGATACTATGTATAGAGAACCCTAAAAATTTCACAAAAAAACTGTTAGAAGTGATAAACAAATACTGTAAAATAGCAGAATATAAAATTAATATTCAGAAATTGGTTGCATTTTTATACACCAGTAACAAACTATCAGAAAGAGAAATTAAGAAAATAATTCCATTTATAATTGCATCAAAAAAATACCTAGGAATATATTTAACCAAAGAGGTAGAAGACCTGTACTCAGAAAATGATAAGACACTGAAGAAAGAAACTGAAGAAGATACAAATAAATGGAAGCATATATCATGCTTATAGATAGGAAGAATTAATATTGTTAAATGTTTATACAGCCCAAAGCAATCTATAGATTTAATGCAACCGCTATCAAAATACCAATGGCAAATTTCATATAATGAGAATAAATAATCCTAAAATTTATATTGAACCACAAAAAACCCTGGAGAACCATGTCAATTTTGAGAAAGAAGGACAAAGAGAAATCATGTTACCTGATAGCAAACTATACTACAAGGTTATAGGAATCAAAACAGTATGGTACTGGCATAAGAACAGACACAAAAATCAATGGAATAGAATAGGGAGTCCAGAAATAAACCTATGCCTATATGGCCAATTAATCTATGAAAAAGGAGGAAAGAATATACAATGTGGTAAAAACAGTCTATTCAATAAGTGGTGTTGGAAAAACTGGATAGATACATGCAAAAAATAAAATGAAACCGGACAGGTTTCTTACACCATATACAAGATAAACTCAAAATGTATTAAAGACTTAAATGTAAAACCTGAAGCCGTGAAACTCCTAGAAGAAAACATAGACAGTAAACTCTCTGACATTGCTCTTAGTAATATTATTTTCTGATATATCTTCTCGAATAAGGGAAACATGAGAAAAAATAAACAAATGATACTACATCAAACTAAAAAGTTTTTGCACAGTCAAGAAAACCATCTACAAAAAAAATAGATGACCTACTGAATAGGAGAAGATATTTGCCAATGATATATCCGATAAGGGGTTAATATCCTAAGTTTATGAAGAACTCATTGAACACCCTCCTCCTCAAAAAAAAATCAAACTATCTAATTAAAAAATGCACAGAGGACCTGAATAGGGATTTCTCTAAAAGGGATATACAGATGACCAATAGATATGCGAAAAGATGCTCAACATCACTAATCATCAGAGAAATGCAAATTAAAACCACACTGAGATATTACCTCACACCTATCAGAATGGCTATCATCAATAAATCAAAAAAAGAAGTGTTAGCAAAGATGTGTAGAGAAGGGAACCCTCGTGCACTATTGGTTGGATTGAAAATTGGTGCAGCCATTATGGAAAACAGTTTGGAGTTTCCTCAAAAAATTAAAAAAAAATAGAGCTATCTATGAGCCAGCAATTCTACTTCTGGATATTATCTGAAGAAAACCAAAACACTAGTTTTTGAAGATCTATGCACTCCTATGTTCTTTGTACTGCTGTTTACAATAGCCAGGATATGGAAGTAACCTAAGTGCCCATCAATAGACAACTAGACAAAGAAGAATATATATACAATGGAATATTACTCAGCCATAAAAATTGAAATCTTACCATTTGTAACAACATGAATGGACCTAGAGGGTATAACACTAAGTGAACTAAGTCAGACAGAGAAAGACAAATATCATATGATTTCACTTATATATAGAATCAAAGGAACAGAATAAATGAACAAACAAAATGAAAACAGACTCATAGATACAGAGAACAAATTGGTGATTGCCAGACATAAAGGGGGTCATGGGGCTGGGTGAAAATGATGACGAGATTAAGAAGTACAAATTTGTAGTTACAAAATAGTCATTGGGATGTGAAGTACAGCACAGAGAAAATAGTCGATAATATTGTAATAACCACATTATGGCAGATGAGTACTAGACTAATCAGAGGAATCACTTTGTAAATTCTATAAATGCCTAACCACTATGTTATACACCTGAAACTAATATAAAATAATGTTGAATGTCAACTGTAATTGAAAAATAAAAATTTAAATTAAAAAAAGACACCACAGGGAAGATTTAAAATTAAAAAAAAATTAAATACATAATTTGAGATTATGTTTATGGATTTGGAACAGAGTGAAATTTCTTTAAAATATACAAACAGGATAAATAATGGAGAAAAAGGTTAAACAAATATATTTTATTATAAATTAAAGCTTCTGTCTTTAAAAGGCATGATAAAAAATAAATGGCAAAAAATAATCAAGAAAGCATTTACTAACCATATATACAAAGAAGTAGTATTCAAAATATGTGAAGAACACCCCGAAATAAGAATAGGACCCACAATTCAAAAGAAATATGTGCAAAAGTTAATAACAGACAATTATCAGAAGAGGTAATCTGAATGGTCAGTAAATATGTAAAAAAATCTATAACACGTCACTAGTAGTGTAAAAATTAAAGAAAAGTCAAATTAGAGTAAGTGACATTCTATTCCATTCATCAGAGAAAAATATTAAAGTATGATATAAACAAATAGCCAGTATACATAGTAACACAGATCATATAATGCTGGTTGGAATTTAAAATGGAAAAAGCCCTCTAACACATGAAACAGGTAATATCTATTAAAACTTTCCTCACTTAGATAAATTCTTATAATTATGTATAAAAAAATTTATTTAAAAAATCACTGCAATACTGTTAAAATCAGAAGCAAAATATGCATCAATAGAAAAATGGTAATTATTTTCTTTTCATAAAATAGAATTATAAACACTAATGAAAAATGGTGAATAAAAGTTACATGGATTAATATAAAGAGATCAATGGAAAATAATGTTTAGAATATTCTTGGTTAAAAAATGCATACAGTGTGCTATCAATTATAGTAATTTAAACTATGAATGAATGCCACCTTAATATGCATTATTTAGGATTATTTAGGATTATATATTCATGTAATAAAATTTTAAAGACATATATGAAAGTGATAAATCCCCAAATCAGTAGTTATTCCTGAGTGAGAGGAAGTGGAATGTGATCCAGGATGAATACACAGGAATCTAAAACTAGTTTGTAATTATTCTAAATCTTCATATTATATTAATGTTCAATACAGAGCTGTCCATACATTTCTATATGTTAAAAATATATCATACTAACAGAAAGGCAGTAAAGTTATTGACTGAATAGCTTCTCTTCCCAATGTAACCCAAAATACAGAGATAATCATTAATTTCTGTGTTAGCATTTTAAACATTTAGTAGAACAATAATATAAAACTTGAATATCTGAAATAGGCTCAACTTTCCATTAGAATTTAAGATGTGAAAACCGGAGACTACCATAGAAAAATTGGCACAATTCACTATCTGATAGTTCAGAGAAGAACCATAAATGACCTTGTATTTGTAAATCTTTTTACATACCATATTATACTTATATATTTATGAATACCTACAGATCTACTTAACTATATCAAGTTAGAAAGAAACAAATCAAACTATTTTCAGAACTAGAGTTGAAATTTTAGATAATTTATAATTTTTTGAAATAAAAAAGGTTTTAAAATTATTTTCAAATTTTATCAAAATTATACACACATGTTTTTAAAATGTATATAATTATGTGCAAAAGCCATACGCTAATCTCACCATACTCTTTTTCCTCCTTCCCAGGGGCAACTGCTTTAGAACATTTTACATGATTCTATTGGTATTCACATGCAAATATCTCCTTAATATGATTATATTGCTACTTCTTGAGTTTTTCTTTTTGTGGAGGAACAGTTTAGATATTCTGTATTGACTTTCTATTTTGAAAGATACAAATTTAGCTCTCATCCAACAACCCTTTGATGAGCCTTGCCCCTGACACACATGCACATTTCCTCTCACTATTGTTGTTATATTATGAGTTGGGTCAATATACAGTGTTTGCATTGCCACATCGATGAAAATACTATATACAGCAGAGAAATGTCAGATTTTATGATTACTCTTTCTCTTATGCAAATACTGGTGCTTTCTTTTTTCAGCTTACTGTGGGAAGGTTTTTTATTTTGTCATTTGTGCTGCCATTATTTTCTTAGTTTTCTAGTAAGGACAACTAAGTGCGCCCTCCTTCACCTTTGCTGATATATAACTCTTCTTAATACATTTACAGATGTAATTTATTGTAAATATATCTTGTTAAAGATACCCCTCCTCATAAAACTTGTCCTGGTCTGAATGGCTCTGGGTGCTCTCTTTATTTGCTCCACAGCTCTCATTTTGTGATTGCTAATTTCTCTACCTTTTTTGTTGCATCCCTTGATCCCAGGATTTGTAGTCTTTCTTGGTTTACTCCTTAATTTTAACTGGGAACATGTTCCAGTATCTTTCTGAAAATATGCGCATGGGAGATAAACGTCTTTCATGTACTGGCTATAGACTTCCAGGATGTATAATTGTCTCATCATAAAGCATAGACTTGTTGCTATTGTTTTCTAGCCTCCAGGATTGCTGTGGCTACTTTATTCTGTATTAATGTTCCCTGTGAAAGCCTGAAGATTTCCCCTTTGTTCTCAGAATATAGTCTTTTTATTGTGCCTTCCTGTGGATCTATTTCTACCCACAGTACTTGGAACATGGTGGGTCCATTCAATATGAAAACATATGTTCTTACATTCTGGAAAATTTCATAAAAAATTCTGTTGATCATTTCTTATCCTATATTTTCTGTTTTCTAGTTCTGGAATACTTATTTTTTTAAGATGTTGGACTGTCTCTACCCATTCTCTAATTTTCTATTTTTTATTATTTAAAAAAATCTTTTATTAAATTTATTGTGGTGATATTGGTTAATAAAATTATATGTTTCAAAGATACAATTCAATAATACACCATCTGTATATTGCATTGTGTATTCACCACCCAAAGTCAATCTCCTTTTGTCAGTATGAATTTGACCTCCTTTGTATATATCTCCCTCCCTGCTCCCCCTCTGGTAATCACTAAATTGTCTGTGTCTAGGACTTTTTGTTTGTTTGTCCTGTTTTAATATCCCCCATATGAATGAAATCATGCGGTTCTCTACTTCGTCTGTTTTATTTTACTTAGCATGATAACCTCAAGATCCATCTATGTTGTTGCAAATGTCAGTATTTCATCTTTTCTTATGGCTGAGTAATATTCCATTGTATATATGCATTGTATATATGCATCTTCTTTATCCAATCATCTATTGAAGGACACTTTGGTTGTTTCCATGTTTTTCTTTTCCTAATTTTTATCTTTGACATTCTGCTTTTCCTTCTGGAATACTTTTTAAACTTTATCTCAAAAAACTTTTATTGCAATTTTTCACTTATGCTATCATGTTTTAATTTACATCATTTAAAAAATATTTTGTCTTGTTTCAGGGATGCAAAAATCTTTCTCATATCTTTGGGGATGCCAATCACAGTTTTGTTTTGTTTTTTAATTTTCCCTTTGTGCATATCTTTTTTTTTTTCCTGTAAGTTATTTTTCTATTTGTTTTGTTTCTTCGATATAAGATGCCTTCTTCAAGTATCTAATAATACTGGGGTTTGTGTTAATATTTAAAAGTGGGTTTTGTTGACTCTAGTCTTCACTGTAATCTGGTTGATTTCATTCTAGTTGCAGAACTCTTGCTGTTATTTTTGTTAGGTCTTTTCTCTTGAGTGGGTCAGATTCTCTACAGAAGATTCTTCCATTTATCCTCTCTTGATGGTATTTGCCTGTCAAGGTTCTGCCAGGGATCTGAGTGAGAGGAGTCAGCAGCATGAGGTGTTTTAATATTTAGTGTACTTATCCTCCACTTTCAGTTTGGTATTCTCACTGTGTATTCTCTCTCCTGCAGGCCAGACAACCACTTTATCCTCTCTAGGGAATAAACATTTTCTCTCCTATCAGAAGGAGTGAGGAACAGTTGCCTTACTTTGAAGTACGTACAAGGAAAGCAATGTAGAAGCTTTACTGTTCAAAAAAGACTTTAAACCAATTTTGTGTTTTTAACTATAGTTTTTATCTCTACTGACAGAAGTACCCGGTGGGACAAAACCTAAATTTTGTGGGGGAGTATTGTGAAGAAAATTGGAATACTTCTTGACTTTTTACACTGCCTGCCATTTTAACAAACAAAGAAACACAAAAACTTGAATATTAATTACCTACTTTCTAGCTTCAAAAATGTTGCAATGTGACTTGATTTTTCTTTTTCCTTGTGGGTCCACATGTCTTTACACTTTACTGTCTTATTGCACACTAAAAGTAGTATTCTGCAATAAAGGACCCATGAAAATCAAATAAAACCCATTTGATAATTATTTGAATTGAAAACAATTCCCCAAAGGTTAAGGCATTTAAATAAATAAATTAGTAATATATTTTCCAACTCTTTAAAAAACATGCATTGATTTTTTTTATTTTTTAAAAGAATAATTCAGGTTGGTTATCATTAAGTATAAAATTTTGTAATATTCACTAAGTTGTTTACTTCCTTTTATGTGTGTATATTCACTTTGCAATGAGACAAATTCTAACAATTGTTATCAAGTCAACACTCAGACACTGTCAGCACTTTGTAGGAGGAGTTGCCAATATTTGGTCTGGCAGTGTACTAACATTCTCGAGAAAGAGACTTTTCGTTTTTCAGTTTTTAATTCATCATAACTCAAAGTCTCCATCTGAAGAATCAGATCTTTACTCAGAAATGTCCTCACATTACAGCCTATACATATATGTTCCATTTTGCCCAGTAGACTATTCCTTCCGAGTAGAAACCAAGTATTTTGTTTTGTCTGTTCTCCAGTGGTACCACATGTAGAATTTTGTGCATCATAGGATACTGCCCATGCTTTTTGTGATCTGTAAATATAATAAGTTATAGTACTTTCTTCCAACCTCAAGTCCTAGAACTCAATAGGACATGACCTAAAGCCCCAAATATCTTTTGATATATGACTGCATAATAACCTATTTTTTTAGTAAATACTGTGTAATAGCTTTTATTCGCTCCTTCCAATGTATATAACTTAAAAAATAAATAAAATCAAAATTATCTTTCTTTTGTTAGCTATAAAATTTTTATGTAAGTACTGTACTCTTTTGTCTATTTTTCTGTTAATTTTTTTTTGCTCTGCATAACAACATCTTTTTCTGTTTATAAATATTTCTAACTTGTTTGGAGGAAATGTTTACATCTTCAGGATGTTTTTCATTTCAATAAAAGATCAATGCATCTCAATTGACTCCAAGGCTGAAATCTGAGAGAGAATGAAAATCCAGTGACTTATTTTCACAAGTTTAAATAAAAAAAAAAACACAAAAACTTAAAATTATCCTGTCTACTCTCCAACACCTGTATATAGAAGAGAGGAATAGCAAGGAAGACTAGAAAAGGCCTGTCTAGCTACATGCACCATCCTACTCAAAGCTATTTTTGTTTTCATCTTCTTACCTGTATCTCCCAAGTTGACCAGCCATATTGGCAGCAGAGGATGATCTGGGTACAACTGGAGTTAAAACAAACAAACAAACAAACAAACAAAAAAACATACTCACCACTACTGAGGAAGTAATGTTTACTTTTTCTCCCTTTCCTTTACTTTTTGAGGCCTGTCATGGTTAATTCTACACATCAACTTGGCTGAGCCATGGTGCTCAGATATTTGGTCAAACATTATACTGAATGTTTGTATGAAGATGCCTTTAGATGAGATTAAAATTTAACTGGTGTACTTTCTGAAGAGCAGATTGCCCTCCATAATGTGAGTGGGCCTCATCCAATCAGCTGAAAACCTGAATAGAATAAAAAACTCATTTTCCCTTAGAAAGACAGTCTGTGGCTTGAACTACAGCATAGGCTCTTTGTTGGGTCTTTTGCCTGCTGGCTCAATCCACAGATTTTGGAGTTGCCAGACTCCATAATCATGTGATCATAATCATGTGATCATGTGATCATAATCATGTGATCTCTCTGTCTCTGTCTCTGTTTCTGTCTCTGTCTTTGTCTCTCTCTCTCGGTACCTCTCTCTCTCTCTCTCTCTCTCTCTCTCTCTCTCTCTCTCTCTCTATATATATATATATATATATATATATATAATCTGTTTCTCTCAAGAACCCTGACTAAACAGGACCTAATAGGTATTTTTTGAGTATGATAATAAGAAACTAAAAGTTGAGTCAATGTAAATACGATATGGCAGTCTTCTTCCTAGATACATTAGTTCCGCGTAAAATTCCACAATGGATGAGGACCATAAGTACAGATCCTTCCTTCAAGAATCTAAATACTATGTGCTTCCAAAGGAAACTGCAAATTGTTTAGTTAAAGTTAAAAAAGGAGAAGAAAGAAAGGAGTAATACATGATATGGTACCTATACATGCATAGATATTTTCTAAATTCCTACTATATAATTTTTTCTTACCATGTAGACTCTGCTATTCTTATCTCCTAACCACTCTTTAGAGCTCCTAAACAATCTATAGAAAATAAGTACAAATTCTGAAGATAAATGGTAGAATGATCATTTAAAAAGATATTACTCAATGTTATTCAGAATCATTAAAAAAAAAATAGCTCTGGCTACTATGAGATATGGACCTGAGTGACACAGGAAGTTCATGGAATAAACATATGCAGTAGCAAACATTAAGTGTTGGGGAATCTCTGATAACTACTTTCTTAATTTACCTAAAGAAATCTGTTCATTTTCCTATAATTAGTTTACAGAAACCAGTTTTATAAATTAAAAATACATGCACACACACAAGCACGCACATGTATCCAAAGAAAATAGAGGGGAGGCTGAAAGACTGAAGTTTAATACTCCTGTAGACATACTTTCACATAGTGAGAATAAAGGATTGCAGACAGACAGATTTGCAGTGTGCTAATACAAGCTAATGTGCACTTAATGCAATTTCCAGCTGTCAACTTTTCAATTTGTACTTACTGAATTTATTTAGAATACCCTTTTTTAATGCAAACTAATTAAGATACCCTCATCCTTTTTCCTTGAGGTATCTGAAATAGCTACTTTGAAGTTTTCTGGTACATTAGCAAATGATCCCATACAGTGGGCATTCTATTCTGATTTCAAGGGAAATACAAAAAAGATACACATTAAATGGTGTATTAAACAGCGAGCTATATTTCTCTAATAATAAACCAAACCGAGCTGATTGGTCTTTTTATTGGTATAAATTTCTAGTTTTTTTAAATGATAGAAAGTCTTCTTTTTGGAAGAAATATAAGTAATGAACAGTAATAATTAAAGATTAGAAGACATTGTTCTCATTTCTGTTTTTGGTGACTTATTCTCAGTCAGCTAAAGCTTTCCTGACCCCTAAAGTTTCACAATACTCCCACCTTAACAAACTCTAAACCCCCATGGTATAAAGTCAAAAGGAATGCTCTTCAAAAATTCAATATTCTTCAAGAGGAAATGAGCAATATGCATTTACTTTCAAAAAGAAGGAAATTGGTTCCCATTAATCAAATTTCTCCAAGAAAATATATCTTTCTTTCACAGAGATATGAAAAGATAAATTTCTGCAAAGCTTTTCAGTGTCAAGCTAAAAGGGTTATCAATGAGGTTATAAGGTTTACAGTGTTAGAGCTGCAAAGAAATATGTCTTTATAATAAAGTGAGCCTCTTTTTAAGGTTGTAAGCGTGCTTTTTCATTCCTCACCTTGCCGTCTTACTGAAAGATCAACCATTTTAGGAGTGGCTTGTGGATTCTTAAGGCACCTCAGAAGCAAACTAGCTTTTACTGTGTTTTACAAAGTTATCATATTTAGTGATTATAATACAGTGGCTGTATGTATAAAATTTCTTATCCTTGTGTTACAGATAAGAAAACAAAGGCTGAGTGGGGTTAAATATTGTGACCAAGATCCCATAACAAACAAGGGAGAGAGCCAGGAATCAAACTCAGACCTATCATGATTTTCTTTTCTATACATTCTCCTCTCTAGAGATATTAGTAAGTTAAAATAGAGTGCTTTAAGCATTTTCAATTGAAAAATAAATCTAGAATGTGAGGGTTTCTCTACTTAGTGATCAGAAGTTGTAAACCTTTCTATTTATGCCTAAATTCAAAAGCTATTCTTAACAATGAAAGAATAATCCCCTCTAAAGACAAAATTTGGCAAGGAAAAATGCAGTCCAATTTGCTTTCACTACAAAAATAGAAATACATGTAATCTCAAATTAACTGTCTTTGTTTTCTGCAGTTCTATGCAAATGCAAATGTACAAAAGAACAAATCCTTGAAAGAGAAAAAATGTACATGTTGGCAACTGGTTGTCCTCATGTTTCTCTTAATTGATGAGTGCTTTCCCTGTTGGAACTCTTAAGACTGCTCAAATTCCCTGGCATTAGCCCTCATTAAATCTCATCTAAAATGATATATTTGTGCAGACCATGATGCTCAATCAGACATTCTGGCTAACATACTAGGCTGCTGACCTGGCATTCAGTGCCCAGAGACTCTGTTACTGAGCCAAGCAAGCCACTTCCTGAGCTGTTCCTGCCCAATTTCTGGTAACTCTGTCAATGAGTTTTCTAGATGGCTAGCGTCTCCCTACCCTGAGCATAGCAATGAGCCAAGGATGTGTGCAAAGCCCCAAATGTTTATGAATTCAGTGACACCTACTACAGATAAATACAGGCACTGATGAGCAGAATCAATGTCTGCAGATGAATGTTTCAATCAATTACAATGACAAACAGCTGTATTATGAGAGGCCGTGACTATTCAGAGCTTCATTTTAGGCAGTTAACACATGGTAACCATCTCAGACATGTTGAAGAAGAATTGGGATGGGGGGAAAGTAAAATTAAAATAATAAAATAATTCTCTTTTGTAGGTTTAATAGCATACAGGGCAATAGACTTGTAAATGTAGAGAAAATACAACAATTTTATTATTGAAGCATTCTGTATCTTGAAACATTTTTCACTGTAAGCAGTCTCCCAAGGTTAGAGCTATACACAGAAAATTGCAGGAAAATCTAGATCTGCAAAATAGATGAACCAGGGAGGAGATAATTCTTGATAAACTCATTAAGCTTTCTTAAAGTGAATGGTCCGTTTTACATGTAACACCTCTCTAGTTTTTCTGGCACAACTCCTACTTTTATCCTACTCCTATAGTTACCAGTTCCTAATCAGAATCCTACCTTCTCACCCTTCTCCAGTTTGCCATTCAATCACAACCAGAGGAACCTGCCACAAGCACTATTTTGTTTTCATCACTACCTTGCTTTAAAACATATGCCCCTCTTGCTCCTCTCACTACCATCACATAAAATGTATGTCTAGATTCTTTAACCCAAACATTAATATTCCAATGTGCTATTCTGGAATTTTCTTCCTTCCCTTCCTAACAAAAGCCTTACACTCTTCTGATAAATCTGTACTGTCTAATACAATTGTCATTACCCATGTATGGCTATGTAAAATTAAATTTAAATCAGATAAAATTAAAAATTCAGTTCCTCTGCTGCATGAGCTACATTTCAAGTCCTCAATAGCCACTTTTAATCAGTGACTACTGTATTGGACATTGACAACTGTCCATCAACGCAGAGTGTTCTATTGCATAGCTTTATCGTATACCTGCTCCTCAGTCACATTGTACAAATCTTCCTGCAAGTTCTGGTACAAGCCATTTCCTCCATGCAGAAACGTGCTCCTTTTTTGTCCATCTGTCAAATTTACATAACAGAATCTCATACCTCTCCAAAGTGCAGACTGCATTTCACATGCAGTCTGTACTTTATAGGCGCTCAATATATATTTTTAAATAACAAAATATAATTCACATTTTAAAGGTTGTCTTTTTGTTCAATTGTAGAAAACACCATTTGGTCTTTTTCATTTATAATAAGAAGACTTAGAACCAGAGAGAGGCCATACAGAGGTGATCCTCAAACTACTTAGCAAGTAGTATGGTACCAACCCATCAGAATGGAATTGGCCTTACCACCAGAATTGGATCCTGAAGTCCCCCTGCTCCTTATTTCCTGAGTCTTGGGAAGATTCACGGAGTTCTACAAAAAAACTGAAATAGCAAGAAAAATATTGGGGGAAGAACTTTCGAAGACTTAAGACTATAGCCACTTTTTCTTCCAGGATGGCAGTGTTTCAATATATTATCAGTGAATATGGCAATACCTTTGCTTACTGAACAGCTTTGGGTGATGTAATTGTCCCAGGGTCACACAGTTGTGAGAATTTGACATGAATTAAATTTAATACAACTTTTCAGGAACATATTTACTGTGTCACATGAGATATTCACCTTCTGGGACATTGAAGCAAAAGCCTTTCAAGTGCTAAATAGGCATGTGATCTTTATATCACTGATATAATGTCACATGCATTTGTGTGTAGATTACAACATTCCAGAAAACTGCTTCCTCAGATGTTGTATTTGGGGTAATTGATGCTTTAGGCCTAAAAATCTTAATAAGCTGACACTTTTATTTTCAGAAGTGCCTGCAAGGGATGCAATTCTAAAAAATTACATTCCAACCTGGCTGATTGGCTAATAAAATGAAAGTAGTTTGTAACAAATAAACAAGTAAAGGATATGTCATGCCTTGCACAGCTTTTAACATAAATGGGTAAAACTACTCCATTTCTTTTAATAAAACATCTTGCACCTAAAATAAAATGTTTGATGTTTACACAGAAATAGCATGCTTTTATATAAAAAAATTTTGATTGCTTGTTACTAATACTTAAAAAACTTAATGACTTTTTCTAAGTAGCCAACCATGGTTGTACAAAACCAATAGTTGATATGATATAATTTTTGATTCTAATCCTCCTTTAAACAATGTTCACTTTGATAAGTAAATGTATTACTTCTTTATTAATTCTTTGTACATGATTTTAAAGTAACTCCACAGAAAACAATAAACATAACTGATTTGTAAAGGTGTATATATCCCAGTGGTCATTTTATATTCAGTATTCTTTTCCATTAAAAAAGAAAGCTGTAAGTATTTTTAGATCAGGAACATGTGAGATATCTGGGCTTTTCTTTAATTTTTCCTGCTCTAAAATTCTTACTCTAAATCTAGTTCTGTTTTATAGTAAATTTGAACTATAACGCTGATTTCCCATCTCACAAAATAAATGATTCAGAAAATCACAAGAGAGAAGACTCCTATAGGTCAGACAGTGAAAACAGGCAGCAGGGCTAGTTAAACTGGTGATGATAGAGAAGACTGAGTAAAGGGAGATTACAAAAAGCAGAGAAAATAAACACTTTTTTTTTTAAAGAGACATTCAAGGCTATTTCATGTAGAAACAGAGTGGTCAACATTTTCATAGCTGCTGTGGGCATCATTGACTTATAGTACAACGTAATGACAGGCACAAAATCTTAATAATTGACTTTATTATCACCTACCATTTTTCATGACTGGACAAACAGGATATGGCTTATATAATTTTCACCACATTACAGTTATTATGGAACTTTATTTGTCTGAGATACTAATATTTATTTTCCTCTAAATGTTTTTTTTATAGACATTGGCATTGCACTCTGAGCATTAGTATTAAATAGAGCTAAGGTATGAGACATCCTTAACATTTCTTGAAGTATGTGGTAAAGAAAAAGAAAAGTGCTCAGGAACACAGGTGATAAAAATTAAAGAAAATTTTGTATCATGGTTTATTCAGGTAGGGAAAGTCTATTTTAATATTTTTAATTTTCCTTCTGAATGTTGATAATATTTATGTTTCAAGTTTTTCAGAGGCATGTGTTTTAGTACACTTGGGCCACTGCCACAAAAATATCCTAGACTAGGTGGCTTAAACAGCAAACATTTATGTCTCAGAGTCCTGAAGACTTGGAAGTCTAAGGTCAAGTTGCTGGCAGATTTCATAGCTGGTGAAGACCTTCTTGTTTCTTTCACAGAGGTCTTTCCAATGTGTCCTCACATAGTGGAAGGGGCAAGGGAGCTTTCTGGGGTCTCTTTTATAAGGGCCACAATCCCATTTTAAAGGCCTCCTAAGGGCTCAACTTCCATACACCATAATATTGGGGATTAGGTTTCAACATATGAATTTGAGAGGAACACAAACCTTTAGGCCACAGTAGCATGCAACTACTATGAATAAAGTGAAGGCCACCGAAGCAGTTTACACAAAACTCGTCATAGGGTAAGAGACTGACTTTATACTTGGGGGTTAATAATTATACTTGTTTTTGTTGTTGTTGGTGTTGTGGAGATGCTCTCTGACAGCATATGTACTACAAAACTGCATCTACTAACCAGGTTTTTTTATGGTTTAGCATTAACAATCAATAAAATTTATTATTCGATTTGCCTAAACATTAGAACACCCACTTAAAAATATTTCTCAATTGCTTTAATGTCATAAAGACAGGTTTTCTTTTATTATCATGCTATTTCTTAGAAGGGTTGCATAGGTTGTTTCTAGGTAGATGCTAATCATATTCACTAGCATACATACTACAAGGTGTATATCAAAATTCATAATTTTAAATTGTAACATCTAATCAGCTGAAGAAAAAGTTCTAGTGATACTTGATTAAAAAATAAAATAGGAAAGCTAACTAAATTCAAAATGATAAAATAAATGAAAACAAATACAGAATTGATTTGTAGATCAATTTGAATGTTAGAAAAAAATTAGAAGAGTAGATGAGATACATGAAGTATTCTGAGCAACTTGGAGGAAAGAAGCTGAATAAACCCAAGGTATCAAAGAAATACTCTTATGACTACTTATGTGTTGGAATAGTTTCTTCTTGGGGGAGGGGTGAGAGAACTAAACATGTTTAAAAAACTTTGTAAGTTCACAAGAACAGTTAGTTTCCTAACAGCTGCTGACAGGAAATAAAAGTATTCATTCAGAGGCTTTCTCCTCTAGAATAATCAGGTTGATAATTTAGCGACATATATGTTTTTAATTACTTGTCATCCATATACTGAGTTGGTGGCTCATACAGAGCAAACTCTCCTCATACAGAGATCTGGTAATAAGAAAACACTTTATAAACTCATACCCTTTATAATAATAGCTACCACATGTTGAGAGTCCTCTTATAGCGGACACTTTACACACATAATCTCTAATTCATAAAACAATCCTGTAAAATAGAAATGATTACCAATCCTATTATAGATAAACTGATAAACTAAGAAACTGAGACAGAGAAGTTAAATAACGTGTAAGTTCACACATCTCTTCCTATGCACAGATTAGAAAATACCATGATTTTATTTATTATGGGTTTGTCTTAATCATTCATGAAATGTTTTTAACTCATTATGTGACGTCATTCTATGTTGAAAACAGCAGGAATCAAGATAATGTCTTTTGGATTTTAACATCATGGAAGAGGACTTTAGACATTACTCACAAAGGAACTGGTCAGTATACTGGCTATGGTCAGCTAATTTCCTCCCAATTTGCATTTTATTTTTATATTATTGCTTTGTGCAGTGAACTAGGAGATAGTTCATGGTGTGAGGGTTTGGCACGCAGGATTGCCAAAATCACAGTGGTCCTCACAAGGTGACTCAAAAATTACAAGACTACATAAGGCAAGACTGACTCTGCATCACACTATCGCCAGGACAAACTCTGTTCTTAGCATGTAGGTCCCTTCTTCAGGAATTTTTTTCTCTCCAGACATGATACTCAGTGTTCTCTTGTCCCTCTTCTTAGCTCCTAATTCCATAAGGAGAACATCTAATTAAGTTATATTTTATATTAAAACACAAATAACTTGCCACTATCTTTGAATTATATCTCTAAGGACAATATGTATTTTATTAAAAGGAATTGGTTTACAATGAGTCAAATTCAGGGACAATATATTGAGTCATGAAGATTTCCTGTCTTCTTTATTCTACCTAGATACAACTTGAATGCACAAAGTTACTTGTCCATAGTCAAAATTCATCAAAGGCAGAGTCATACAACCTGCCATTATTATTTTTTTATTGTGGTATAATTGACATATAACATTATATTAGCTTCAGGTGTATACAACATGATTTGATACTTGTATGTATTGTAAAATGATCACCACAAGTCTAGTTAACATCCATCTTTATACACCATACAATATTAGATTTATTTTTCTTGTGATAAGGACTTTTAAGATGTACTTTCTTAGCAACTTTCAAATACTCAATACAATATTATTAACCACTTTCACAATGCCATACGTTACACTCTATTACTTGTTTATTTTATAACTTAAAGTTTTATACCTTTTGATCCCCTTGACCCTTTTCTCCCATCCCCACTCCTTGCCTCTGGCAACCACCAATCTGTTCTCTGTATCTATGAGCTTGATTTTTTGTTTATTCGTTTGTCTAGATTCCACAGGAAAGTGAGATCATATGATATTTGTCTTTCTCTGTCTCACCTATTTCATTCAGCATAATACCCACAAGGTCCATCCAATTTCCTATTCTTGGCCCACCCAGTTGTCACAAATGGCAAAATTTCACTTTCCAATGGCTTAATAGTATTCTATTGTATGTACCAAATCTTCTTTTCTATCCATTGATGTGCAGATTGTTTCCATATTTTGGTTATTATAAAAAAAAAACTTTAGTAAACATGGGAGTGTATGTATCTTTTCAAGTTAGTGTTTTGTTTTCTTTGGACAAATAACCGGAAATGAAATTGTTGAGTTATATTGTAGTCCTATTTTTATTTTTTTGAGGAAACTTTTCCAAAGTGGTTGCACCAATTTACATTTCCACTAACAGCACACAGAGTTCCCTTTTCTCCACATCTTCACCAATACTTATTTTTTGTCTTTTTTGGAAATAGCATTCTCACAGGTATGAGGTAATATTTCATTGAGGTTTTGATTTACATTTCCTTGATGATTAGTGATACTGAGCATCTTTTCATGTACCTGTTGGCCATGTGTATATCTCCTTTGAAAAAAAAAATATCTATTCAGATCCTCTTTCCATGATTGTTTGGTATTATTTTATTGAGTCATATTAGTTTATTATATTTTGAGTATTAACCCTTTATTAGATATATAATTTGTAAATATTTTCTCCCACTCAGTAGGTTGCCTTTTTATTTTGATAGTGATTTTCTTAGTTGTGAAGCAACTTTTTAGTTTGACGAAGTCCCACTTATTCATTTTCGCTTTTTGTTGCCTTTGTTTTTGGAGTCAAATCCAAAAAATCATCACCAAGACCCACGGCAAAAAGCTTACTGTTGTCTTCTAGGAGTCTTATGGTTTTAGGCCTTATATTCAAGTCTTTTATCTAGTTGAGTTCATTTTTAGTAAAGTATAATAGTCTAGTTTCATTCCTCCACACACGGCTGTCTGGTTTTGAAGAAAAAGTCCTTTTCCCATTATATAATCTGGGCTCCTTTGTTATAAATTAATTGACCCCATATGCATGGATTTATTTCTGGACTCTCTGCTCTGTTCCATTGATCTATTTGTCTGATTTTATGCCAATACTATACTGTCTTGATTACTATGGCATTAAAACATAGTTTAATATATATTATAGTATTATATAGCTTTGTAATATAGTCAAAAGTCATCAAAGCAGGGGCAAACAACCTGCTTTTTTTTAAGTGTAGTACAAACTGATCTGTGAAGCAGAACAAGGCTGATCTTCATGGTCTGTGCCTTGTCCTAAGCCACAAAGCACCAGGTGTGATCACTACAGTAAGTTATAATTATATATTAGCTAATCTGCAGCCAGACAAATTCAAAATTGAAGGCTTTGGGTAAGATGAGGTCATCTTTCAACCAATGTTCTTGAATGGCAAAATGTCCCATGATTCATGCTTTTCTGTGGAGGGCTCTCTGAAAGTAACTTCAGTTTAACAGCTTCCTGAGAACTGCGATGCACAACTTAGACTCATACTTGAATATTTAGTGCAATAATCAAATTCCAATAACCTCTATTAAATAAATATATTATCTTTATTCAAGCAACACCAGACACAAAATATAACACTGCTCTTTGTAGTTCATGATTTGAGATGTCCTTGAAAGTAAGATTGTTTAACAAAGATGTCATTTTACTGCCTTAGTAACTAAACCTTATTGGCAGTGATTCATGATGGAGTCATTGTATTTAATCTTACTCTGCATATTCCATAGCTTTCACATTCCACAGCATTTTCCAGTATTTGTTGGTAAATAGTTGCAGAAATTTATTTTCATGTTCCTAAGAACTGAACAAATTCTATTTCAAATGAAATAATTACACAGTAAAGGGCGAATAATCTAAATGAAACTTAATAAAATTAAGACAGCTCAGAAAAATGCAGATTATTGATATGCAAATTAATTTATTTCAACTTTGCTACTTTTTTACCTACCAAATAAAATTCTTTACACATGTGCTCCAATTCTACCCTATCTTGGCACCTTTCAATTAAAATGTACAAAGAGTATCCTTACCCAAAGACTCCAGAAGTCCACTAAGGGAAGCTTCTAGTTGAGTTATGCTATCTCAAAATTTTCTAATTGAGCAAAATTTCCTGAATCTCACAAGAATTTGCCAAAATTCTTGTCAACATGTACTACAGAAACATGTCTTCCCCTGAACACTAGAATGTAAAATGTCATAGGTCTTATACATTTAATTTTTTTTGTCACATAATTGTTTTCTGCTAGGAGCTAAAATTATGCACAAGCTCATTTTATAGCTAGAAATAATCATAACAAGTATATTTTAAGATATTTTACTGTTGTTTTCAAGAATAATAAGCAATTCCTACCTATATTCTGGGAGTCAGAAAACAGATTAACCACTTACGTGACAAATAAAGTATGAAAAAAAAAGAATAGACTAAAAATTTTATAAATATCCTTTTTTTGTTAAAATATTGCCTCAATAATCAATATTTTTAATGAATAGAATAAGAAATACACATTATAAAAATAAAACAAAATATGAAGATTCAACTTAGAAGAGAAAAGATATTTGTATAGCTATTTCTTCCAAATTGCTATTTTTCAAATCCCTATTGATACTAGTGATATAAAATTTAACATAGTTGTCTTCAACTAATAGCCCCCTTGATTAATTGTGTGTGTGTGTGTGTGTGTGTGTAAGAGAGAGAAATGCAGAGACAGACAGACAGACAGAGACAAACAGACATAGACAGAGACAGACTGAGACTCACTATGGGTGTATCTTAAGGGATAGATCTATCCCCAGAAATTATATGCTAAATTTCACTTGTTCAATAAATGAATTCCAATAACAACTTTAGTTCTGAGGAGGGTCACATAATTTTCATCAGATTCTAAATGGAATTTGTGACTTACTCAAATAGCTAGAAACCACTTTACATCTCAGCATTTTGTTTCTTTCAATATATACTGAAAGTTAGAGTGTGTCATTACATTTTCTAAGAGAGACACTGTACCTTACAGGTTAGATCTAATGTTGTCTATGGCATTGATATTTTGTTTTTAGTAGTAGCTGATGCTTGTGGTTTTCGATTCCTAATTATTAAATCAGTGAAGCCAAAGTTGATAGTGTAAAGGAAAATTAGATGAATATGCACTTTCTTGGGAGATCGCCATTAAGAGAACCCAATCTTTTAACCATAATTTATTTTTCTATTCAGGTGAATATTCTAGAGCTATTAGCTCTAGAAGATACTGGGATTTTAGGAGATGGTAACATGAATTCTCAAAACATTTTCTAAGAAAGGTCTGAAATAGCTCAGAATTAGAAGTCATTACACTTGATTTCAAATTCTAGCTTTATCTATATCTACTTTAGGGACGTAAGGTAACTTGCTTAACATCCTGGGCTTCTCATTGTCACACGCACACACACACACACACACACACACACGCACGCACGCACGCACACAAATGTGAAATGATGGATGTGTTAACTAATCTTATTTTGGTAATCTTTTCACCAATATACACGTATCAACTCATTACATTGTATAGCTTAAATTTACAGGATGTTACATCTCAGCTATATCTCAATAAATTGGAAAAATAAAAAAATAATGCATGAAGCCTTTAAAAATATTTCAAGACCAACAATGTAACAGAGTCAAGATAAGAAATTGGGTGCTATGAATTTTCAATTATTTTGGACTGTTGTAAAATAGTTTTATGATTAAATCTTGTACATAAAGAGACTCATTTAAAAATAAAGATAAACTAGGTACAATAGTAATTCATTCCTCAAAGGGAAATAGAATCAATAAATACCAAATATCACAAAGCAATATAGAGACAGCAATTATCAATTTCCTCTTTTGAGGAATTCATTGTCTAACTGGGGAGACAAACATGTAAACTGATTTTCACCCAGCTGCTATGGCAACACAAAGAAAATGACAGCTACTTTTTAATAGAGAAACTGATTAACGCTTCACAAAGAAGGTGGCAGCCTATGGAAGAAACAAAGATTTTCTTCTGGTAAGAAGAGAGAAAGAAATTCCCGGCAGTGGAAATAGTAGGCAAAGTGTCAGAAAGGTACATTAGAGCCCTCCCTACATTCAGGAGATGGTAAAAAAACTGATGTGGCTGGTATGGGAAATAATGGAAACTAATGATGTGAGGTGGGGCTTATAAAGGTAACCTACACATGATTAAGTAGCACTTTACTTCCAGGCTATGAGTTTTCAACCACATCCTGAAAGAAGAGTGTCAAAAGCATGGAGGCTAATTCTCAAAGGTCTCAAAGTTTGGTGAGTATCTGAGCAGCTATCTTCCATTCCACAGTCTGATTTAGGAATTGAGTTAAATTTATCCAAAAAAATCTTTGCCTGTAGGTGATTTTTAAATTTCAGAGTATAAGTATTGTACAGTGGCTTTCTAGTTAGAGGTTAAACATCACTTTAGTGGCATTACAGATTTTCTTTTATACTTTTTGTTCCTGTTTAATTTGTACTATATAATTATTGATCAGAAATAAGACTTACAAAGCTCAATTTAAAACATGGCAGTTTTAGTGACTAGGAGAAATAATTTCCTTGTTTTTAAATGAGTGCATGTTCCTACTGAAAAAGAAACAATATTAACTTAAATTAAGAGAATGCCCTTCTGTTATCAGACATTATAGTAATAAATTCTGTTAAAACCAACTACTTCACTCTAAGTGGAAAGATCAATCTTTGTCTTCTTTAAGTTTCTTCGTGAATGCTAATTAACATTCTTCAGTGTAACTTTAAGTGTAACTTGCTGGTCCTCTCTGAAGGTCAACATGCTATTTTAGGAAAAATATGAACAAATCCATAGTTGGTTTAAATGCAGACATAGCCTATTTTTAAAAAGTGAATATAATAGGTTGAGCTAAAATCTCCAGTGTGCCTAGGAGATTAATGGGGTTGTTTGTTTCCCAGCTATGATACTCATTTAAATAATACTGTCTGAGAATGACATCACATAAATGTACAGTAGAAAGAAGGGATTAAGTTGGAAAAAGGCAGTGGGATTTATTTTATTAGTATGTATTTTAAGTAAATCAGCATTTGAATAATTAAAAAAACCCTCTTATTTGTTCCCATAAGGTATCAACAGCTCCACAGTATTTAGGGGCTTCAATCTGACTATTCTTTATGGGTGTGCCATGTCAGACATAAGGTTAAGGGCCTAGACAAGATGAGAATCCTGAGAATTAGCATGATCTATTATGAGGTTTCTTTTTTCTGATTCCTCGCCTCCCCCTGATACTTCATTATTGGTGCTATTCTCTTAGCCTATGAGAAAAAAATGTACTTCACTGGACTGGTTTAAGAAGATACATTTCTGAGGGATGAGTAATGATGCAAAACTATACCCATTTTTCATTAGTATTAATGAAATCATTTTGGCCATTCATATCTGACAAAACAACACTTCGGTGCTAATTGTCTACTATACTAAACGGGGAATCTGTGAAGGAAAATATGTAAGGATAAGTAATAAATAATATCTACAAGTCATGGTTTGGGGGGTAAAGTGGGAAACAGTTTGGAAAGAGTCTGAATATTTTTTAATAATTATATTATTTTGCAAAAAACATTATAAGATCTTGCCCAAGTCACTGGGTTAATATATTTTAATGAATAAAGTAATCACAAAACACAAAGGCTACCGAAGTGAGAGGCAATATATATCAAGAACAATAGTGGACCTATTTCTTTACTGTTGACTACATTCCAGGTCCAAATCAATGTTCAGATTTTGTTGAACTATATTTGGATTCCTAATATGATTTTTCCATAAATAATGATGAATTGCATGAAGAAAAGGGGACTGGTATGGCAGGACAGAAAGAGTCAAGAAATACCAAGAATATTCTCATTCAAATGTCACTGAGTCATCCAAGCTTACAGAGGGCAGTGACAGAGCACAATGTACATTTGATTATGTACCACTCAAAAGTCACTTCTGTGACTCTAGTAGGCTGTCAACACTACTCAAATTCACATGGGTTTTGTAGAGCCGGTCTTGGGTTTTAAAGGTCAAATGGACCAATGAAAATATACAGCCTAATTGCCATAGCAAAAGAAGCCATACAGAACTCTGAGCATGACTTTGAGCCACAAGGAAGAGGATTATTCATCTAATCTTGTTTCTTTGATTTTATGAAGCTAGTGACTGGGGAGAGGAATTTTGGTGTGGGTGGAACATTGAATACTAGTACTGAAATCAATTTTTGAAACTATGCAAGGAAAATGAAGGGTTAAATCCAAAAATTTTGACCATTAGTTTATATTACCATTGTGAAGAATAGCCACTCTCTTTATAATTATCCTCCAAATAACAAATAAACAAAAAAAAACACATAAAATTAAGCCTTAATACAATGTTCACAAAGCCTTAAAAATTACTTCATTAGTGCCTCCATTTTTAAAAATTTTTCTTACGCCAATTGTTATTGACCATACAACCATCCCTGCCCCCCCACACGTGTGCACATGCACGTGAGTGTGGGCACACACACACACATACAGACACATACACACAAACTCACTGGCAAGATATCCTACATAGTAGCAATCTCTATAGAAGAAATATACTGGTAAGTCTATTTTAGCTCTTGACCACCTGCTGTTTTTAGTATAAAAAATCATTTCTCTCATGGGAAAGAAAGTGACATGTTAACTGAAGAAATAAAATGTTGTATGGTTATACTGTCTACTAAATCTACTGAGATGCATAGCATTTTTAAAGTCAAGAACGCCCAGCACTTTGGCAAACAGTCTTTTACCGGAGGACACAGGAAAATAAATCTTTATTTTATACTGATGACCAACAATTAGCAAGCTCTGGGCAGCAAGAAATGAAAACGATTTGGAATTTCAAGAGGCAAACTGAGCCATGACTTACTTTGACACTCGAAATACTGGTATTTTTCACTCAGCATTGGTCTGTAAGAATTGTCCTCGAGTGACACTTTAACCCTTGCTAAAGTAAACGTTCTTTTCCCTTAAAACAAAATAGATTCCTGCTGCCCTTTAGACACTAAATAGATGAATAAATTAACTTGGTTGCTGGATAGGAAGAAAGGGCAACAACATAGCTCCTCTGTTCTTAAAAATTGGAAGAAGGTAGTGCCTTATAACTGATAAAGTAGTGAGAAGTAGAAAACTTGAGCAGCTGGCATTTGTTAATAAGTTCTTGTAATGAATATTAGTTATTTGGCTACTTGGAACCCATCTACTCAATAGACATATTCTAGAAATTTCTTACAGTGAGGGAGTATTGCGCGCGCGTGTGTGTGTGTGTGTGTGTGTGTTGACCAAGGTTTTCATCTCTTACCATTGAATTTCATATGGGAATCAAGCTCACCCCTTAAAGGTAAAAATTTTATAGGAGAAACCTGAATATCTCTAGGTATACAGTGTCTAACTACACAGATTTTTACCCTTTCTTCTAGGTATGTACAGATATTTCTAAAGATCAAATCATTTACACTGTAGAAAGGAAAATCCAAAAGCCTAAACCTAAAATTAATATATATAACATAGTAAATGAAATAACATGTAAATACGTTGAAAGCAACAAACAGATTAACTTCTAAGGAAAATTTATCTGTGATCATTCTAATATAAGCCAATTATTACTTATGTCAGTTCTCATACAAATGTATTATATGTTTAAAAAGGGATTCTTGTGAATTAATGCTAATTATTATGTAAACACACAGAAACAGAAAAATACAGCATATTATTACACCTACTCTGCCAACTGAGACATAAAGGTTTACTGTAACTTTAAGTGCAATTTTCTTTCTGGTGGTAATACTTTATAAATATTCACTTGTGTAATGTTACTTCTGATATTAGTTTTCATAATTCATATTTACTTCTAGTTTTTCTATAAAAACACTCATTATAAGGGCATCATCATCATTGTTACTTTTCACTACTTTATTCTAATTTTACTTAATAATTTTTCATTTACCAACTATAAATACACAAATATTATCTTTATATTGGCCTTATCATTTAGGTTGCCAGACGTCTTGTATATACATGTGTTCTCTATTTAATGATTTTATCCTATGCCTTTAGTGAATTTGTCGTAACTGTCTTGTGTTTAGCTTTAATTCAATAAATTATTTTTTAAAAAAATCTCTAGAGGTACATAAATGACAACACTAGTTGATAATCAGATCTCCACAGGCAAAGATCTGAACAATTCCTTATAGTCTAATATAGTTTGACTGAGAGAAGACAACAAGAGAAGCCAACAAATTAAAAATATGTAGTTTTCATATTCAAGAAAAAGAAAGAAACACTGTTGTTTGCCCAAAGTTCCAAATCAGAGATTACTTCTGATCAGCTCACATGCCGTGAAACAGCCAATCAGGACATCCTCATTTCAGTTATCCAGCTAAAACGTCAACCATTAATAGGAGTTTTACTCCAGTGACCACTCTAACAACTAAATTCCAGCAATCTTTAAACATTCCAGCTTCTGAAAGTCTACCAACCTCTGAGCACCAGGTTTTCAAAAGATTTATATAAAATCAATTTGGCTTTATGACAAAAGACTGTGCTTACAATTAAGATCTCCTTTGCAGTCAATAAGAAGTTCGCATCAGCTTTCAAGTTCAATTATTATTAGTTCACAACACTTTCAATGGCTCACTCATGTTTATAAGTTTTAAATTGGACTGATGAGTGACAGTCACAATTATACTCTGACATGAGATTATCATATTCAATCTTTTCAATTCTTGTAGTAGTTGATATCTAATTGTATTTCTGTGTAAACACAACACAAACCTTGACAAAATGTAGGTATATATTTTGAGATGAACGTTTCAAACAATTACTAAATGAAGGAAAAGAGCCCTTGAAGTTGTTTATATAGGATACAATTGTTCAGTTAATATATATATAAAAAAAACAATGTGTAGTCAGATATAAGCCAACATATAATACTGCTAAAGATAAAAGATGTATAATTCTCTTACCTAAAAAAAGTGATTAATAACAAAATTCAAAGATAAAATAATCACAGCAGAAGTTGTAATGGCCATCTATTGTGCATATCATCAATTTTATAGCTCAAATTACTATACACATATACTGTTGCCAGAAACATTTTCTGATTCTAAAATTACAAGTAAGTTTTCAAGTGTCAAAATGAAAACTACTAAAATAAAAAAGCTATAGCTCCATTTACAGTTACAGACATTAACAAAGATCTGAATGTGTCATTTTTTTTAAAGCATAAACAGATACAAGTTATCACAATGCAAAAAAAAATTTTCCATTTACTTGTGCAATAATTTCCTTCTGAAAAAGCCTTGCTTGTAAGGCTATTGAAAGGAAAACTCTTCCAGATAAAACTTCAGAAGTAATAGCAAAATTTTTGCAGAAACTATTTTACTGCATTTTAAGTAAGAAAAAAATGTACTCCTTTTGGTGTATTTAATACGAATTCAAATACAAACATACTGGGTATTTATGTAAAGATGTGGACAACGTTTATTCAAAGGTGGAGCAAAATATGAATGATCTTACAGACGTTTGCTGTTCTTCCCATGTTCTTTCATTACACTACTCAAACAGTATTTGATATCTTTCTTTTTGACATTAAACCAATCGCGATGATTTTTTTTCATTTACCTCATCATTTATACTGTTAAAACTGAGCAAATAAAGGATTTTTCTGATTTTGTTTATATTCACTATTCTTCACATTCAAATATTCACGATTCTCACATTCAGATTCTGTTGGCTCTCTTTAACAAATGCATTTGAAAATCTCAATTTATTGGAAGCACTGAAATCATATTTTAATTCTGAAGTTCCCCTATTCTTACTAACATTTTAAATAATCCATTGAGTGAAGCTTATTTATTTCTTGTTCTTAGTTCTCAATATCTCTTTAGCAAAATGAAAGAAAATCAGTGTTATTGAAGTACTTTGTTGCTTAAAAGAACTTGCTGAAATTGTTAATGAAAGAAATAAAAAAAAATTTCAGTGTCAAGGCTGTTATAAAAATGGACACTATTATTTCTGAACAGGAAAAGAAATTCCAACTTGAAGCGAATAATTATTATGGCTCTTGCCATGACTTCTGTTTGGAATAGATTTTATCCCTTGAAGAATTCAATTTTTTACATGTATGAGATTTTTCATCATCATTAGAACATGTACAATCATCATTTGTAGTGCTAAAGAGGAAGGAAATAAAAATATTTTTTTGTTACTGGAGGACATTTTAAAAAGCCATTGATTACTAGATACAGAAGAATACTGAAAAATGGAAAGTTATGCCATAAAGATGGTATTACATGCTTCAGAAAATCAAATTTGAAAAATGATTCTCAGAATTGTTAACTTTATGCCAATAAATGTTCTGTCTACTGACTCATAATGCTAATGTTGAGAATGTTTTATTATTAATGAACAAAATAACTAAAGAAGTTAGATGTGACCACTGTAAAGATATGTTACAATGTAAATGGAATGTTGACTATAATTGCAAGAAATTTTATAAGCAAATTGTGCAAAACAGAACTAAGGAGAGCCCAACTGAGAAAAATATAATTAAAGAAAGGCAGGCAATTTAGATACTTATAATTTTTCAGATAAACAAAAAGTAATGTTTTTAATACGAATACATCCCATACAACATTTTTTATCTCTATGTATATATCCATAGGCAAATTAGATATCATTCTTATTTAACTGGATATCCTATATTCTATTTGCTAAATCTAGCTCCCTGAGCTAGGGAGCATGACCAATCTGGAAATATTTTAATGTTGTTTCTTTGTTTGAGGTTTCATGGACTGAGAGTATGGTATAATTCAAATTCTTGAACTCCATGAGAAGAAGGCTACAGATTCTAATTATTAGGAAAGATTATTCATATTTAAATAATAATTGCCACCAAGTTTCAATAGACACACGCTGTATTTTTTGTTGGTTCGCTTGGCAAACATTCCTCCTTTCAGTTGAAGATTATCATTTTTAAGTAACTGACTTAATGTGTATGTGAGAAGAGGGTAGGGGTCTCAGTTTCAGATCACACTCTTGTCCAGTTCAATTCCTATTCCACAGTGGGGCTAATAAAGAAGTAAACTTGAAGTTTCTGAGTTGGGCACACTTTCAGGGTAACCTTAGCTTCTGAGTGGACTTTCCTACTTTTATTTTATAATTTATTTAGTTTTTGTTTGTATTTTGTGAGGGTTTTTGTTTTGTTTGTTTTGTTTTTAGTAGCAGTTCATGAAGAATTTCCTTTACATTCTTGTGGACTCAGTAATTTTTCTAAGTATATTGGCTCTAAATTATCCAGTATTTAGGTGTTTTGCAGTGGGAAAATGGTTGCATACCAGAATATCTGGTCTTGTTAAACTGCAGTAATCAACATTTTATAAAATCTATCTTTAAAAGTAGACTTATAATCAAGCTTACTTGCAAATTTTAAAATACAACCCCTATGAAACACTTTTGGGTATTTCTTATAATTTTAAAATTGATTGCAATATTTTTCAGAGTAAGACATAAAAATTCTTTATGAGTCAAATAAGTTCTATTCATCTCATAAGAAAAAAAATCAGTCACTTTCCTGCAATCTTACCTGCCTTTCAGAAATACTTTACTCTTTTAATTATTTAATTCATTGCTGGTCTCCACATTTTTAAATAATTTCTTACTTTATCAATTTTAGACATGTAATTTGACCTCTTAATTTAGATGATGCAACTATGCCATTCATAACCACCTTCGTTTCATGCAACCAACCTTTTAATATAATTTTAATCACTGTTTAGTATGTATATTATTATGCTATAAATATGGTACACTATTATACTAAATAATATTCTCATAGCTCTCAATATTTTTTTTTCTCATAAACAAGGGTCCTTATTCTTCCAAATATATTTGTTCTTCCAAATATATTTGTTCTTCCAATAGATGAGTGCTGTCTCTTTCTATGGTGTGTTCTGAATATAGGTTAAATAAACCGTAGAAATCTGAGTAAGAAAAAGAGGGAGTTAACTCCAGCTCTTAGAGATGGACTACTTTGGCTTCTCAAAGGTGATCAGGGGCCTGGAGGAAGGTTGACAGTAGCTATGCCCATCCATTCTCATCCCAGGCACATTGCTCCTGCTCAGATGACCTATTTAAAAAATATTTTTTTTCACAATAATGTTTTAAGAAAAACTACACATGATACTATAAGTCATTCAGAGGCTTTTCAAAGTGAGAAAACAAACCCTAGAGACCACACCCCCAGGATCTAGCTGAATCTAACTTTAACGTGTTTCTTTACTATCTTGACTTTACATAGTTGTAAGATGAGATTATTAAGGCTTCATACAGCTAGAAATCCTTCACTCAGTTTCCATAAGGGTACGAGTCAAGGAGCTTCATATTTCGCACATTTTAGAACTGGAAGTTTGAAGATGACTGGGCCACTGTTAGAGAAGAAAACTGTGACCTTTTACTTGTTGGTGAGTAATAGCTGCCACCTGCCCCAAAGGTTGAAATTCATCAACAGTCCAGCAGATTCCCTTTCTCTATCCTCATATTCACCTAGAAAAGCAGAAAGAAGAAGACTTCCATCTCTATGGTATGTGGACAGGGAAATAGGCAGGGAGGCTGCTATAGCTCTTCTTCACCCTCTTTGCTCAGTGGTCCCATTCAAGGTTATCAACCTTCTGTTCTCCTCTCAGCCTCAGAGAGGGTACAGAGAACTTGGTATGAATAGTACAGTTGTATGATTATATGCTATGAACTTGATTATCTGACTGTAAGACACTCTGGGCTTCAGGTGGAGTGGTCGTTGTAAAGCAGAATTCTTTCCTTTTCTTCTTCTCCATGACAGGCAGAGTCCAAAACAAAAGAAAACAAAAAAATAAAAACAAACAAACAAAAAGTTGCTGGATTGAAAGATAGATGAAGGAGATGCTCAAGGGTAGCAGGGTTTAAGAAAGGTAGCAGGGACTTGAGAAAAAGAATGTGGTGAAATATTTCACAGTAGCTGGGGCCTGTAAGGAAACCTCCTTGAAGGGAGCAAGATTTCTGGCTTGTTAGAGCTCATTTGATGCCTGGAGGTTTCAACATCCAATACCATTGTCTTGGAAGCTATAGCAAGATACTAATGTTCACACTTGGCATAGAGGCTGTGGTGATACCTGCCTTTAATGGACCATAAAAGCTTTGACAATGAGCTTACTGGTAGCAACCATAATGGACTGAAGGTTAAAGGTTCACATTGTGTGGCAGCTAAAGATGGAGAAGGGCTCCCATTAATGATAGATATTAGAATCTTCCCACCTTAGTACTCAAGCCTTTAGAATTAAATTTCATTTAATTTACCAAAATAATGTAATACTTTTATACTATAGTATTTGGAACAAATTCATGTTGTTAAATTTATTATTCTATTTAATTTTTATAAACTCTTAATAGTTGATATTATTTATTCTATACAAAGGAGAAAACTGACGTATTGAAAAGTTAGGATCTATTTAGTGGAATGCAAAAAAAAAAAAAAAAAAAGAAATGGCTGGAAAACCCACCTGTATTGTGAGAAAACATTTGGATATAACTGGCAGAAAATGCAATGCTATTTACTCAAATAAAGGAGACATTGACACATCCAATTGAAAAGTCCGTGATAAGGCTGGTTTCAGACACCAGGGTTGATGCAGAGACTCAATGTCATCAGGATTCAAGTTCTCTCCAGTCTTTTGGCTCTCTATTTTCTGTGCCAGGTTCATTTTCAGGCCTTGTGTCATAGTAACATGGCTGTCAGCAAGTTCAGAGCTATATTTTTCTAGATTGAAGTGCAGCTAAAAATGGTGTTTCTCTTAGTACAGTACAGCCTCTGCAGAGTCTCATTGGGCCTTATTGGCTCCTCTTTGATCATGTGCTCATTCCTGCACCAATCCCTGCTTCCAGGTAAATTAGTGTTGTTTTTACATAGGACTAAGTCACAAAACCAGTGACTCAGTCCTTGAGGGAAATACGTCTCCATATGCTTGTGGAATAAGATTGAAAAATATGGGTTGTTGTTCCTCCAAAAGAATACTCTTTCCAGAAAGGCAAATACTGGATTTCAAAAGGAAAACAAAAACAAAGCATATATCTACCATAGCCCTCGCTCAATGCTCCAATCCTATCTACTGTCCCTATGCCACTCATTCACTCATAAAATACCATGTGATTCAATAGAACTGTGTTCTATTAAGGTGAGAATTGGATCTTCCACTTATATTGTCATCTTTAGTATCTTGTGTGGAGTTTGACTCGCTTGGAGAGATGGGTATTCATAGTTATTAACAACTACTACTTAAAGTCTCTGCTTCAGGCATGATCTCTATTTCTCCTATAAAAATGCATGTTTCCTTAGCAGATCAAATGTTCAATTAATTCTGAAGCCAGATTGTGCAGCAATTAGATGTTCTTATATTTCCTAGCCAAGAATAAAAGTGATAGTATAATTATTATTCAGTAAGCATCAACTATGTGCTTGACTCCCTTACAGAGAATGTATTATCCCTTTTTGGCAAATGAGGATGCTCTGGTTATGGGTAGTAGATACCTTTTCATGTTTCTTCCCACATCATAATGATATTATTAATTGCCCCTCTCATTCCCTGTGGGTGGTCCTCTTCTCTCCTACATATGTTTTACAAAGTAGAAAAAATTGGTCTGGAGAGATATAAAAATGAAACAAATGTACCACAGTAGTTATCTGAATTTCTAAATTTCTAGTGTCTTTTCATTTCCTAGTAAGAGGTCTGAGTACTACATTTGCATTTCATAAGATGCCCTTGAATCTTGAAAATTACTCTTATAAGTCAAGCCCCCAAAGGACTGTATATCTTTTATCCACAAATTAAATTAATTTACTCAAGATCATATGACCAGGAAGGAGTAGGGTCAGGATTTAAACCCAGTTCCCTCTGACTTCAAAGCCATTACAATGTGTATTCACTTCAAGTTACCATAACTCAAATTTCTAAGACTCACATATTTAATCTCAATGAACACTACAGTTTGTTTTTTTTTTTAGTAAAATGAAAAAGTTAACCAGTTGCTAATATAACTTTCAAATTTCTAGAGAGAACCTTACATTTTAGGAGAACACGAATCACCATAGATATCCTGTTTAAAAGTCAATTAGTAAGGCTGATGTTAATGAACTTCAAAATGTCAATATTAAAAAAAAAAGTAAGAAAATCAACATTGTGGATATTTCAAATTAGAAATCAGAAAGATATCAATGTTACAGTATTACAATGATGATATCTATAGTTAGAAGTGAAATGGTATTTGTGGGTGGGTATAAATCAGTTTCATAATTTAAACCATGATTATTTAAAAGAAACACATATTAAAAAACATTTAAGGTACTGTCTAGATAAAAGCACATTTTTTTCTGTTCTCTTGCTAAGTAATGAGCTCTTTATAATTCACCAACTCATATTTAACATAAGTATCTAGCTTAGATTTTATTTTACCAAAATTATCATCGATCATAGTTCATTGCTTTTGAATCTTCACATTTGATTCCGAGATTCTTATTTTCCTTTAATCTTCCACTAAGTCAGACTACTTGCAAATACATTTTACAGCAAATCCATGCTAAGGAAATGGCTACTTGGACTTTTTATTTGTACTTAAGCTTGCTTTATTCTGAAACTGCATTTTAACATAATGACTATATATTCTGTTATTTGATGAAGCAGAGACTTGTTTAAAAATACAGAAGAATAATGTATAACAGGTGTACTATTTCACAGCCATGTAATCACACCAACCAAGGCTGAAGTTAATGAGCTCCTTTAATGAATCTAGAAGAGAGATCACAATATGAAAAGCATAATTTGGAAGGTCCATCAAAGCTCCATCTTAGCTATTTCAGAAAGATAGTTTTATATACTATTTTCAAAAAACCTGAGAAAAAGATGCCAGAATAAAATCTGTATAAAATAATAATCACCCAAATGATTCTATTATTGTATAAAATATTCTATTCTGTATAAAATAATAATCACCCAAATGATTCTATTATTGTATAAAATATTCTATTCTGTATAAAATAATAATCACCCAAATGATTCTATGTGGTTTGTAAATTTGAAATGATATCTGTATCAGTTGTTTTATTTAAAATGTATAGTTTCATTCTAAGAGACCCTATTAAGAAATTCTAAGGGTAAATTCAGTTATTGCCTGAAAACCTGCTTAACCTCATCACAGTCAGAATGGATATTCATAAAACTCCACAGTCAACATTCGTTCTCAGAAACCAATTAACCCACTGTTATCTGCCAATACTCACTTGGCCTTAGGCTTTACTTTTACCAATTAAAACAGATGAGGAAAACCCTCTCTCAATGATAGAGGAAAGAGGAGAATAACTATGTGAAGATAAGCCGATAGCACCCAATATTAAAGCATTGAACCAATTCCGAGGAAGAAATATAGAACATTACTCTTCACTTTTTTACCTGTAGTATATGTTGAGCTCAACCTTTTCAATCTAGTGAGCACCTTTCATTCACCCTATCTTTCTATTGTGGGTGTTTCTCTGAACAACTTTACTAAATAAATTACTTTTCTAAGATGACATTTTGCTTCTCTCATCACTGCAAATGTTTCTGTTTGGACACAAAGAAAACTTTTTCTAGCCTGGTCATTCTATTAATTGTAAAAGGTAGTTAATGTCTGAGGATTTAAAGAATCGATTTCAGTCTGTAGTCTTTGCTCTAAAGTCTTACATTTGATAGGGTTTGCAGCACTTGTCACACTGCAATATCAATAGTGGGTATTCAATAATTGCTTGTTTGTCATGATAAGTAAAACAAGCATGATTTCTCTTCAGAGCAACAAGCGATACTTAATATAATATGAAAGGAGAGTATATCTAGTTTACTACAGTAACCTCATCTATAAATTATATTTAAAAGGCCCAGAGGTTGAAGCAGAAACTAGGGAAGTAGGATTACAGTAGGGGAAAAATTACATAAAGTTGTATTGTCGTACTTGCACGCACATGTGTTCGTGTGTTTGTACAAGTTCTTGTAACCAGCTAATAACTAATGGTGAACCATGATATTTGCAGTATCTGGACTACTAAACATAAAAGTATTAGATAAAATGGGAATGGTTATGAAACTGAAACTAAAATTCTGCATTGTATACATAGCTCAAAGAAACATTAAATGTGTTACTATGATTTTTGGTGGGTTCCTAAAGATAGCATATCCTTGAGGGGGAAGGATGTTAACATGATATCTTATTTAGTACTGAACTTTGCTCTTTCTTGTTTCATACCTGATCTATGAGACAGAGGTTTATATCAAAATACTGGGCTGGAGTTTCTGCACAATGAAAGAGGATACCCAAGGCACTGTGTTGGTCACAAAGTCCCAGTGAGCAAATCGAGTGAATTAATTTATTCGATAAAACTGATTAAATGTTTTTGGTCTGATTATGAAAGTTGTTTCATTTTTAACTGTGAGAGGCAATAAATAGTCACTTTTTTTTCCAAATCACAGGCCAGTATTTTACTTGGATAGTTTCTAAGAAATGTAAATATTAACTTTTTCCCTTAATAATATCAGAAGAAAAATCAATGCCTATTAGAATTTATTCTATAATAGGAACATGAACCAGCCAACGATGCCTTTCATTTAATTGTTATATAAATTATTTAAAATCTTCGTTGTAGGCTTTACTGCTGGATAATAAATAAAGAAATCCAACTTCATTGTTATAGTATACAGAAAGCAAGGGTTGTAAAATCATCTCAAAAATTTATTTATTTTTAGGAATACGTGATATCGATAACTTTGGTATAAAACTGTATCACTGTGCTTGATGAACACATAAAATATATCCATTACCTTTTATATACATATGTATAGTCTCATATTATTGTCTCAACCACCTATTAACTACAACTTTCAAACCAAACAACTTCTGTTCTCTTCAGGACAGATAAGATCAAGAAATAGGGAACTGAATGTGTGTCTTATTCAAGCACCTGGTAAACCTGTTGTTCTGTAGTATGGGTCACTTGTGTCCCACAGTCATACACATTCCTTTTAAATTCCTTAAGGTAACAAAAACTTCCATCTTCACTAACATGATGCAAAGGTATCATATAATTCCTTTATAGTCAATAACTGATGGGAACCCTGTGATGTACAAATATATTGAGACAAAGATGTTTGATGTACACTTAAGGACTGAATTTATAGTCGAGAGGTTGATATAAGATAGACAGAATTTCCTGGTATTGTGACTAGTACCTCCAGGAGGTATGGCAGGCCGTGTCTGCGAACAAATTTAATTTTTAAGCAAACTGCAGAGCTTACTTATTTTGGTATGTATTGATTTTAGTATATACACTTTAATGGAGAAAAAGGCTGATAAAAAAGGTTATAATTTTATATCCCGTGATAGAGCAGTTTGAGAGTCCAAAATTCAGACACATTTCTAGGGATGGATTTTGTTAACTGGGAAGGCAATCAGAAAGTGTAAGAGTCAGGAAAGGAGTCACTAGCAGAACCGAACAGTTACTCAAATCTTAAATCTTAGTAATCTCAATGCCATCATGAAACTCCTAACTGAACATGTGAGGGTCTCTGCAAAATCCCAAGAACTGATCATTGCCAGAAATAGCTTTTACCTTAAACAAACTATGCATCAAAAGCAACACTAGTAACAGCATTTTAAGAGTATAAAGCTCTTTTACATCGTCATCGATATGAGCTGCAGCTATTCAACAAGAAGGCCAAATTCAAAACTACAGAGTGGAAGGACTTTTGCCAAATCAATGAGATATTGCAGAGTCATAGAAACACAGTTTCCAAAAGCTAGTTTGTTGGGGCTTGATAATTATAAAACTACTTTTGACTTTTCAACAGCTTCTCAGTTAGAGTTGAACAGGCTTATAGACACCTATGATGACCAACGACTTCAGAATCCCTCTGGGAGTTATCACATTTAACTCCAAAGATAAGACTCCAAAAGGAGCAGAAATAGATATTAAACATCACACAGGGAAAAAAATAATACAGCCAAAGAAAGTTCTGTTATATAGCTTACACCCATGCATAATTTTTTCTTTGAAAATGGAAATATCTTGATTCCACATATTCTCACTTGGGAAAAGAGAATTCAGATGGACTTATACATCAATAAGTGAATACATTCAATTGGGCATAGACAGAACTAATTCATTATAGGCAAAAAAGAAAAGAAGAAAAACAGAATAATAATTTAGCTTATTTTAAAAGATGATTTCTAGACTCAGTGGAAAGTAGAAGATGCCCAGGAACCTGCCAGGAACATAGCAGGAGGCTGGGCAATAGGGAGGACAGCTCAGGTCCGCTTGCCAGTTCAGTGGTGGTGATTAGCCCAGTGGCCAGGTGCATGATATAATTATAAGTCACTCCAGTTCTCATCCTTTTCCAGATGGTGGAGACTTTGGCTTCTTCACCTTTGGCTCCTAGTAGTGAAAAACTAAATTTCTGGCCATTCCAGACTTCATTTAATCTGTTTCTTCATTTATTCAGTTTCTTTTTATAAATCCAGACTTTAGAGAATTCTACTTTTGTCTCTTTCTTCACAGTGGTACAGATAATAGAGGTATAAAAAAAACCAGCAGTCTTGTAGCCCTGATCTTAAAATGATTAAAAGCAGAATTTGTCCCCAATAACATCCCTTATTCATAGGGCCGTCCCATCAAACAACTTGTCAAACAGTTAAACTTTTTCAACAAATTGTTGTCAGATATGTTGCTATATGAATAGTTACTGCTACTTCCATTGTACAGAAAGTGCACAGCTGGCTTATTTGAATTTGCTTCTTGGGTAGAAGTGATAACAGAATCTTTGCAGCAAGGCTCATACGTACTTTTGTTTTGCAGGCCTGCCTAGCACTTGTCCATTAGTTCCTGAGCCCTGGCCTCTACCAACAGCTCCTCCATATCCTCGTGGCTCTGGATCAATGAGACTGTTCCATCATGAAGGTAGCTGAGTATCTTACCTATATGATTCTTGCATTTTTACTTACATTATAGAAAACATTTCTTACAGTGTTGAATTATAATCTACATCAAATACTGAATAGTATTATTCCAAAATATACAAAAACATACCCATCAATGAGCTCATTAGTATGAAATTATTAGCTAACTTGTATTTTAAATGCTTTACATCGTGTAAAAATCCTTGGTGACTTGTTAAATAGCTGTTTAAAAAATGTTTTATCAGATAGGAAAAATACTGGTTGTTTTTATATTAATGGGGAACAAGTTCTTTTCTTTCACTATTTTAAATAATAAAACATCCGATGTGTTTTCAGAAATAAATTAGATTTGAGTAATAAAGAAAACCTATTGTTTAAGCAGTTTTCTCTTCTGTAAAGAATTTAATAGTCTTTTGTCTTTTTATCTGACAGGCCACAATTAGATGGATTTGTTTATTGTTTCTTTTCTGATTAGTCCCTAAAATATTTGCTTTGATTAATTATAAAAGGCATATTTAACTAGATCATTAAAATAAGACTTATGTGATTTACAAAAATGATTTTTCCTATGTTAAATAAGGATAATTTCAGCAATTAACCACAGGAGTAGCTCTGAGGTTCCCATTAACCAAGGTAACAAGGAAAATGATACATGTTATATAATTTTTACTGTCTGGTAATTCAAGCATGCCAATATGGGGTTGGGACAAATTTATTTCTTGACTCCATACTTATTTACCATAAATTAAATTAATATAAAATGCTTTTGATAATGACAACTATGAAATATCATTAGGTTCTATTATAAAGAGCTAGGGTACTTCCACTAATCACATTGTTGTTAAAAAAGGTAATGATTCAACTGGAAGAATGATATTGACATTTACTTTTCCAAGGAAACTCCATGGAATAGAGAAGTGGCTTATAGTTAAAAGGTGATTAATTTCAGTAAGTCAGATTTCTTCAAAACATATCTTAAAAGAAATAATGGTTTAAGGGCTTTTTCTCTGTTCGTGTTTTTCTCAGTTATTAGGATAGGGTCAGCAAGGCATGTGGTTATTTTTGATTGCACCATTTTGATATAGCAATATTATATTCATATTATATTCAAGATAAATTATCATTTACATTATTTCATTAGATGTTTACATTAATGAATCTGCAACATTTTTAGTAAAGATGTTATTTGTTTTCTGTGAAAACTAAAGAAAGCAATGTGTTCATGGTATTGAAAATGTCATAAGCACTATTATCATAAGCACCAGCAGCTCTCATCTCTTCAGTCACATGGATGTCACTGAAGCATGATGAAACAGTTTAGGAGAAAAGCCAGGTCTGAATTACTAAACAGTCATGCAAAATGTTTCTTGTGAAACAAAACTTATTCCATTTAAGAATATACAGCAGGTCCAAGTGGGCTACAGAACAAGGAGCTGGTTAATGCCTTCTCTAGAGAAGTAGATTTAATGACCTAAATAATAACAAGAGGTAATTAGCTTAGTAGCTATTTATGGATAAATACATGTCTTTGAAATGCTTAAGGGCACTAGAGAATCCTGTTTCCTTAAAATAGTTTAAAGAGTCCCTCCCAAAATCTTGTTTATCACACTAATTTACACCCTGTATGTAAAAAGAAGGAAATATATATATATTTCATCTATCATCTATCATCTATCTATCATCTATCATCTATGTATATATATATATATATACACACACACATATATATAATACATAGATGATAGATGATAGATAGATAGATAGATAGATAGATAGATACATAGATACATAGATAGATAGATAACATGCTTAGGCCACACATTTCACATAGTGGATCCCAAAACCACAAATTATCATAATGAAAAGAGCAGAAAAAGTTTAAAAAAATAAAAAGGAGGGATGAATAGTTTTGGCCTTAATGTAAAATATGTTTGTTCTCTGCAAACATATTGAGGTTTGCAATCTATTGAGTTTTGTGGAAAAGGAAATAAGATATAGTATTTTCTGTAATACCCTTTACAGGGCACTTTTGAGTATATTTTATTTACACAGGCATGGCAGCACTTGGGGTGGGGGGGACACATTTTCACATTTTTTTTTCTTCTGTATTGAACTATATGCTTTGTAGCAGACCTCAGACAGCTGGCAGAATGGAAAGCCAAGGTTTGCTATAGAATCATGTTTTGTGGCAATGACACGGTGTGAAAAGATATCCAAAGAAACATTGTCAAGTATGTACTACATGATCAAACTCTTTATCTTTAAGCTTACTCCCAGAAGAGAAAAATTTCTCAACCCTATAAGTAACCAGGTATCCATAAATGCTGAGAACCTAGAAATTATGGTCAAGTTGATTTACTTCTGTGGTGTCTTGTTGAAAAATGTGTTGATTCATATTAATGGGTTGATGATGGGGACTAGAGGAGGGGAGAGTGTCAGGGTGAATAGGGCCTGATGTGTTTGCTCTCTAATCAGTGTCACTCAATCAGAAAGTGTGGCACAATTAGCATCTTGTTATGGTGTTTACATTCTTCTCTTTTTGTACTGCATAATTTGGTACTTTATTATACCAACTCATGTTCTTTAGCGGCTTCATGCAGCACTCGTTTATTTGGCAGTCACTTTTCAGTAAAGCTCTAAAAGAGAAAGCTCCAGCTGAGAAAGAGGAAGTATCTATAGAAAACCCAAGTCCTCATTCCTTCTAACTACACATACATCTCTCAAGTCTTCTTTGTCTACCTATAGCAGGTCAGAAGCAGCAAAATGGAAGAGCTTACAATGTGTTATTTAGTGGAATAGTTATATAAGGCTAGTGGAAAAAGGCATAGTGAAAATAGCAAAGAGTAACAGCTAGCAGTGTAGGAAGAAACAAAAAAGCTATAAAACTCAGGTAGAACTTTAAAGGCAAACATTTTTCTAAGGTAGAATTCTCAAGAAACTGATTCTAAAGTAAAGATTGAAAGTACAAGTACTTACTTATTAAAGATGTTTTCCCTGGAGAATTGAGCAATGGAGTGGAGAAGCAAAACAAAAAAGGTAAGAAACCAAGCATAATATGATTTCAGGTCAAATTCCAACCTCAGCCTTACCCTGTGTGTAGCTATGCAGAATATTTTACACCTCAGAATTTGTCCTGTCTCAAGGTGAGGAACATCTCCTTTTGTATTCCTTTATTGGTTATTCATTGGCTTAAGGCCATTGCTTGGAGGTGGTGGTGTAAGGAGGATGCATCTTGTTTTCCACGAGTCCCAAGGGAGAAAGTCACATATGCAAACCATTCACAGAACAGCACACAGATGCAGGAGGATGGGATCACAATTCTGGTAAAGGGACTTAAGGAGATCTGGTTAGGCCACCAACTACATCCATCTCCATGTTCTTGGGCATTTAATGACACTAACAATCATTGAGGTCAAGAATCATTCCTTATTCAGTATCTAAACAGAGGTATATGTGCAATAAAATTTTTTAGGTTTATAATTAGGAAATTGAGTTAATTTAAGTCAAGAGCTGTTCACCTCTATTTTGGGGGCCAAAATAACAAAGTAGGTAGAGTGAAAAGACCATAGGATTTAGGTATTAAAGGTTCTGATCCTGTCTCTGCTGTCACTATATAATCTCAGTGTGTGTCCTCAGTTTACCTTCTTGATACAAATAGCTTCTTTATACCCCATTCAACCAAGCTCATACATTCCCCAAAAAGGCCACACAAGTATCAAAAATGAGATAGTATCTGAAAGACCCAGAGTTTGGCAAACAAAAAATACTAAATAAATGTTAACTAAAAACAAGAACATAAACGAATTTAGCTAATATTGCATTTGGCTTTTAATGACAAGGACACTGAAGTGGTAAGGAGACACTTGTCAAGAACTTAACATTTTCAGTCACAATAAGATATGTTTTTCTTAAATTTCTGAAATTATCCACAAACATATTAAGTTGCAAGCTTATAATACAGTCATTTTTTTCTAATAGTTTAACTACGTATCATTAAAGTGAATGATTGTTCTTTCAGTTGCCTGTGTATTTAAAATGTGTCAATATTAAAAGGTTATAATTTTCCAGAGAAGAGTAAATAAATCTAGTTAAGGCATACTTATAAAGGTTTCAGTTTTATTTTATTTTAATTCATTTTTTTTTTTTAATTCTGGGGAGTCGTATAGAAAGTCTTTATTTTCTAATGTATTTGTCAGTATTTTCAGAAAGATCTATATTGAGATTTTTCAAGGCAATTCTGTATCTGCATACTGACAGATGAAATGACAATTTTAAAACAACAATCCCTAATCCCTAGTGACTGTACTTCTATGTCACAAAACAATTGCATAATCTGCATGATTAAAAGGTTTGCTGATCAGAGCTCTACAGCTGAGAGCCAAATATGGCAGAGTATGATCTAGTTTTCTGCTTCATAACTGCAAATAAAGACTGGCATATAGACCACTGAAAGCAGCTATTCTCATACAACTTAGATCGAGCACAATTTTGGATGAAGAAAATGTTCAGTAGCAAACAATTCCTTTGAAAACAAAACTAGACTCTGGAGTTTTCTAGCTCACACCATTAAGTCAACATTTCTGATTTACAAATCTCTGTATAAAATGAAAATACAGAATGCCATCTTTTACATAACCTGTAAAAAGATTTTAAACACCTTTATTCTCTACAGCAAGTTCATAATGAAATTCTACATGAAATTAGAGAAAATGATGACTGGTATTTTAAATAAACATTCAATAATAATAATGTAAAGTCATTTGCCTGTTGTAGATATTCTCCAGAAATTATGTCTTTGTCTCTATAGCAGGGGGTCCCAACCCCCAGACCACAAATGGGTTCCTTAAGAAACCGGGCTGCACAGCAGGAGGTGAGCAGAGGGTGAAGGAGTGAAGCTTCATTTGTATTTGCAGCCGCTCCCCAGCGCTAGCATCACCTCCTCAGCTCCACTTCAGATCATCGGGCATTAGATTCTCAGAGGAGCACCGGTCCTTGGTGCCAAAAAGGTTGGGGACTGTTGCTCTATAGTGTCTAGCCCCAGTCCCTAGTCCACAGTTGGTACTCAATCTATATTTTTATTTGAATGAATGAATGCTGTTTTAATGGATAAAGAAATGTACGAACACAATTGCCCCCAAAAATCTAAGAATCATAGGGACTTCTGCACTGATGTCTATAGAATACTAGAAGTTGCAACCGCATTACTATAAATAATCTACTGGATCAAGGAGGAAATACAGTTTAGCATTTAATTATTTTTAAAGGTACAATTTATATTGTCATATGCAAAGTCTCTGGTTATAAATCTTGTATTCTCTTCCACAGCCTTATCCTTTGGGAAAAAGATGAGACAAATACATTAAGTATGGAATTCTGATGTCACAGATTAGCTTCACTAACTCAGATATTTCCTTACTCTCTACAGATATGCCAGTGATTTTGGATCACGCTGACAATATAAGACAGGGTTATTTAAATCTTCTTTTTTGGCAAAGTTCATGTTATTTTTGATGTACCCAAGCAAAGTCCCCAACAGCAAAGCTGCAAAGTCCTGCTTTCTCTATTTTTATTGAGATATTGAATGTAATAGAGACTTACTAGAACTGTCTGTATATACTGGTGCCATGGATATAAATTATTTCTTCTTTCTATTTTTTTATACCTTTTTCCTTTACTCTTTTTTATCCTGAATATTTCTATTTCTGAATATTAAACCATGAAATTTCTGTGTGGCTTTTTTCAATATGCCTTTCTATGTACAATCAACTAAATTTCAAATGGCAGGATAGACTGATTTAAAAAATGACACTCAAACTCATTATGGTCAGTGCAAAGCTCAACCACTCAAAATATATGCCCAGACATTTCAGTGTTAGACAATAGTAAGAAACCAAAACCCAAAAGGAAGGCATCAAAAGATGTAGAGTACCCATATAACCCTCAAATTCAAAAGCATCTTCTACATTAACTGTGCCCCAACAACTGTATTTTTTATGAGTTAAGGAAACCTAATCTTTGTTCTTCCTAGGAGTTCTGGTTCAATTTGGAATATCTGCCAGGGAGATGAGTCTCCTGAAGAAGGTTGAAATGATAGTTTATGTTAAATTAAGATCAGAGACAATGATATTTTATATTTCTAATCGTGTGTTTTTCAATAGATAATTATAAAGGACATCACAGTTTTAACATTTAGCTTATTTTCAAAAGACTGAAAAGGGTAAGAAGCATTTTTACTTAATGATAGCTCTTAGAGGCAAAGAATTTTATCTGAAATTTAGAATCATTGACCATTGTATTTTTTGCTATAAAATTAATCTGCAATGAGCATCTTGAAAAAAAAAAATATTCCTTTGAAATAAGCATCTTTAAAATCCTTGAATGTATGTAGTTTGATTACAGTGCATTTATATATACTCTGTTTTATTTACAATTGTAAAAATCCCAAAATGTGTATATACAGAAAACCAAATACATGAGACTCAGAGGAAAGTTGTTATTAATAATGTCACTTGTAAATTAAATGTGCCGGACACTTTTTTAAGTACTTTTACAAACATGTATGTAATTACCATTTTCATCCCCGTTTTATACATGAGGAAATTGAGATGTGGATCTGCTTTATAAGAAGTGGAGTTAGGGATTCAAACTGAGGGATGTCTGAATGCAAGCCACGATCTTAACCACTAAACGTGCACTGTACAATGTGATAGCTACCCACTACACATGAAATGTGGCTAGTATAAATTAAGATGAGTTGTAAGTATAAATGTATGCTGGATTTCAAAAATTAGTATAAGAATAATAAATAATTAGTAAATAATTGTATACTGATTGTACTTTTAAATGATGACATTTCGATTACAATGGTTTAAATAAAATATATTATTAAACTTTTCTCCTTATCCAGTATAATCTTCCTAGACTGAATGATGAAGAACTGGAAAATCTAAATAGACTGGTCAAATGTAAGGAAATTGAAACAATCATTAAAACCTCTCAAAAAATAAAAGCCCAGGACCAAGTGGCTTCACTAGAGAATTCTACGAAATATTCAAAGATGATTTAATACCTGTTATTTTCAAACTTTTCCAAAAAAATTGAAGAAGAGGCAATACTTTGTAACTCATTTTATAAGGCCAACATTAACCTGATGCCAAAACCTGGTAAATAACACACACACACACACACACACACACACACACACACACACACACACAACTATATAGACCAATATCTGATGAATACAGATGCAAAAATCCTAAACAAAATACTAGCAAACTGAATGTATTAAAAAGATTTTACATCGCAATCAAGTGGCATTTATTCTAGGGATATCAAGATGGTTCAATATACGCAAATCGATTAATGCGATACATCACATAAACAAAATACAGGATAAAAATTATACAATCATATCAACAGATGCAGAAAAAGCATTTGATGAGCTATAGCATCCATTTATGATGAAAACATTTAATAAAATGTATAGAAGGAAAGTGCCTTAACATTATAAAGGCCATATATGACAAACCCTCTGCTAATATATATACTTAATAGCGAAAAACTAAAAGCTTTCCCTCTAAGTTCAGGAACAAGACAAGGTTGTCTCCTCTCACTGTTCTTATTCAATATAGTGTTAGAAGTTCTAGCTAGAGAAATCAGGCAAGAGAAAGAAATAAAAGGTATCCAAATTAGGAATAAAGAAAAATTGTCACTTTTTGCAGGTGACATGATTATATGAAAAACCCTAAAGACTTCACCAAAAAAAGAAAAACTATTAGAAACAATAAACAAATACAATAAAGTTTCAAAATACAAATAGCAAAAATTCCACAGCATTCCTATACACTGACAACAAAATTTCAGAAAAAGAAATTAAAAAAAAAAAGAATAACTTTCACAACTGCAGCAGAAAGAATAAAATACTTAGGAATAAACTTAAAAAAGCATATGAAGAACCTATACACTGAAAACTATAAGACATTACTAAAAGAAATTGAAAAAGACACAAAGAAATGAAAAGATATTCAGTGTTCATGGACTAGAAGAATCAACATTATTAAACTGGCCATATTATTCAAAGAAATATACAGATTTAATGTGATCCCCATGAGAATCCCAATGGTATTTTTTTAAAGAAATAGAATAAAAATCATCAGATTTGTATGGAATCACAAGAGACCCGGAATAGCCAAAGCAATCCTGAGAAAAAAAGAAAGGAAAAATTAAAACAAGGCCAGAGGTTTCATACTGCCTGACTTCCAGATTATACTACAAAGCAACAATAATCAAGGTGGTATGGTATCGGTAGAAAAACAGATACACAGACCAATAGAACAGAACCAAGAATCCCCAAATAAACCACCATGTATATGGGCAAATAATTTTCAACAAAGGAGCCAAACATACAATGGAAAAGAAAATCCTCTTCAATAAATGGTGCTGGGAAAATTGGGAAGCTACATGCAAAAGAATGAGACAAGACTGCTATTTGTCACTGTATACCTAAATTAACTCAAAATGGATCGAAAACTTCAATATAAGACCTGAAACAATAAATTGCATAGAAGAAAACTTGGGTACTAAACTCATGGACCTTGGATTTAGAGAGCATTTAAATTTATAAATCTGACTTCAAAGGCAAGAGAAGTAAAAGCAAACATAAATAAATGGAACTATATCAAACTAAAAACTTCTGTACAACAAAAGAAACCACCAACAAAACAAAGAGGCAACCAACTAAATGGGAGAAAATATTTGCAAGCAATGCCTCTAATAAGAAGCTAATATTTAAGATGTATAAAGAACTCATACATCTCAACAACAACAAAAAAATCCAATTAAAAAATGGGCAGAGGGCCTGAACAGATACTTCTTCCAAGAAAATATACAAACAACCCACAGATATATTAAAATATGCTCTATTTCAGTAGCTAATTGGGAAACGCAAATCAAAACCACAATAAAATACCACTTCACACCTGTTAGAATGGCTATCATCAACAAGACAAGTAATAACAAGTGTTGGAGAGGTTGTGAGTAAAAAGAAATACTCATATACTGCTGGTAGGAATGTAAATTGGTATAGCCACTATGCAAAACAGTACAGAGTTTTCTCAAAAAATGAAGAATAGAATTACCAAATGACCCACCAATCCTTATTCTGGGTATCTACCCCCCAAATTTTAAAACATTTATTCATAAAGATATATGCACCTCGATGGTCATTGCAGCATTACTCATGGTGGCCAACACATGAAAACAACCAAAATGCCTTTCGATAGATTATTGAATAAAGAAGATGTGGTACATATATACAATGGAATATTACTCAGACATAAGAAAAGATGAAATACTGCCATTTGCAACAACATAGATGGATCTTGAGATAATCATTCTAAATTAAATAAGTCAGACAGAAAAAGTTGAGAACCATATGACTTCACTCATATGACTTCACTCTCAAACTTAGAGAGTTTAAGACTTCAACTAAAAGCAACAAATGAACAAAACAAACAGATTCATGAACACAGGCAACAGTCTAGTGGTTACCATAGGGAAATGGGGAAAGGGGATTTAGAAAAGGGTAAAGGGGGTCAAATATATGGTGACAGAAGAAGATTTGACTTTGAGTGGTGAACACACAATTCAATATATAGATGCTGTATTATACTTGAAACATATAATTTTATTAACAAATGTTAGCTCAATAAATTAAAAAAAAAATACTTTTACCTTTTTTCTTTCCAATACAGTTATTAGAAAGTTTAAATCACATATAGGGTTCTCATCTGTAGCTTCACTATATTTTTACTGAACCATGCTGAATTAAAATATAGAGGTTCTATTTTTCTTTGACAAATTAAGGAGGGACTTATAACTGTCAACCCTCTGCTTAGTGGGCCTTTGCCTCATTCATTTTTGTATCTTTCATGAATTCTTTACTTCATATTATACACACACACACACATTAAATATATAGAGATATATATAGTATGTCTCATACTAAAATATAAGGTACTAACATCAGGCTCTCAGTTTTCATCTTGCAAATCCAAGGAATGAAGAAAAGGAGATTCTAAGATGAATAACAGTCTCTTAGGTTTCATAGCCCTGTCACCTTCTGCCTCCCTACAGACTATCTTCCATCACTTAGAATAGAGCCAGAAATACCCCAGCAGGATGGCTCAGGGATGGTCAAACTTCCACTTGTGAGAAAACCCAATACATCACCTCTTTTTATAAATAAATTTTACTGGAACACTGTCACATTTACTTATTTATATAGTATTGAATAGTTGCCTCAGAGACCTATGGCCCTCAAATTCTACCATCTTTATCAAAAAGGTTTGCCAATCTTAAAGAAGGTGATGTCACCATTTAGAATGGATCCCTTTCTTCTGCATCTTACATTTCAGGGAACAATTATACTATAATTATTAGAATTTGATGAGATAACAAACTCTTTTAAACCCTTTATTTACATATTTTGTACATGCTACAACATGGATAAACCTTTATTTTTAATTATTTTTATTAAATTTACTGGGTGACATTGGTTAATAAAATTATATAGGTTTCAAGTATATAATTCAAAAACGTATCTGTATATTGCACTGTGTATTCATCACCCAAAGTCAGATCTCCTTCCATCACCATGTAGTATTAAATCCCCTTTACCCTCATCTACTTCCCCTAAGTCCCTTTCTCTCTGATAACCACAAAACTGTCTATGTCTATGGGTTTTTGTTTATTTGTCTCGTTCATTTGTTGCTTTCAGTTTTATCCCACATATAAGTGAAATCATATGATTCTCAACCCTTTTAAAGCTATTAACAACTTCAGTTTGTTTTATATTATGTTTCAAGGATGCTTATATTTCAATAATCACTTCTAAAATAAAAATCCAGGAATCCTTATAAGGCCTATAATTATTTCTCTGTTATGATACTGAGCTAAGAAGAAAATTTTATATGTCCTCTATCCTGACACCAGCTGAGGCTTAGAGAGTTTAATACTTCAAGATTTATAATGGGGATGTCCAAAATAGCTGCCGTAATATTTCTAATAACAGAAAAGTCACTGTGGAGAAAATGAAAGATGCTTACTTTGTGGGGAGTAATCTCTTTAAAGGAACATTACTAGAATAAAGGATGAAGAAATCAATACAAGTATAATGCCATTATTAATGTGGCCTGTCGATACAAGGCTATTTTGCATTTTTTTATCCTACACCAGGTGGGTCATTTGAAGGTCACAGATAGTGAGGGGGAATTCTTATTGTACGTAAAGGCTTTTTTTTTTGTCTTGATACAATCAATTGACCTCAATTTTCCCAGATGTGGAAGATCAGGTAAAATTAAAGTCATTCTTAAACAAGGTAAACTTTTCACCAATGCAAATATGAAACAGTAAAGAAATATTTACTCTTTACTGATACCTCTACAACTAGCTATCATCAACAATTCAAATATCATTTTTACAGTGAACATCACTGTGACAAGTACTGTGCATACATTTATGTAAAATTGAGTCATAAAACAAGTAAATAGGATAGGAGAATTATGGAAATCTTTGAAGCTTCATATCAAATTGTGCAATGCACTATTATGTTCTGAGAAGAGAACAACATTTGATTGCAGTATTTTCTATAAACATATTTTCATCTCATTATTAGGGGCTTCTTATTAGTGACAATGGAGAACTGGAATGCATTTAGGGGAACTCAGTTTTAAAAATCTACTAAAGCCTTTGAAATATTTGAAGTAAATGTTGAGTAAAATATCTGTCCTAGTAAATAAAATAGATTTATTTAATATGAGATTCTAAAAAACTGCATTAGAAAACAATGGTTCTTAAAGTTAGCTTAAGCATAAAATGCCCCATTTGTGTGCACACAACACTAAAACTTCTATTTAAAAAAAAAAAAAACTATTAAGCTTTACTAATATTGAAGCATTGATTGATACTGACACTTTCATTCAGTCCTATAGGTCATTTCCCAGAAGACATTATGAAGAAAAAGTGAGAGCTATACAATGCGGAGGGGTTAACAACTGTAGCCTCATCCACACATTTGCCTTAACATCTCGCAATATATTGGAGTTTATATGTATTTCATAACTATGGTTATTTTCCTAGTTTGAGTATTTACAGGGGCCCCAGTGTATTTCTCAGTTACAGATGATAAAAATAGAACTCTAATTAGCTTGAGTAAAATGACAGGATTCATTTTCTGGAAAATTTAAGGATGGAACTTGTTTGACTCCAATGTATGCCATAAGACTCTCACTCATTCATGCTTTGCTTGTTACTCTTACTCTCTTTAAATTGTCTTTATTCTCTCATATTATAGATAAACTTTCTTTGCACCATCAGAAAGATGTGCACAGGCCAACCAACCCTCTATTTTATAGCTACCAATTCTAAAGAGAAAGAGACCCAAAACTCCCCATCTTCCATGTCAAACCTAATGGATAGAAACTTATTGATCCTGGTTTGGTCAAAACAACTGGTGCCGCCTCCGAGTCTCAGGATATATGAAAATAAAATATCCCAGAGGCATTGCAGCACATAATGTCAAAAATCATAATGTAAAAAGAATATCCAAATGAAAAAGTTTTACATGTATTTATTCAGTAAATAATCAAAGCTGTACACAACAAAATCAGGAATTTGGGAGTGCAAAATTACATATGCAAGCTACTGAAGTAATATTGTTTTTGTTAATTACATTTTTTTATAGCATTCTGTGGAAAGAAAGAAAAACCTAGTACTATCGTTTAGATGTTCTCATGATTAGTGATTTTCCAATGCAGGCAACATTTTTTTTTAAGACAATTTATTTAGTTTTTTTTTCCTAATTCTGAATTTTTTTATTATAAAATATTTTCCTTAGAAATGGATTGTTTTCTAAAAAATAAAATGAAGAGTTGATACTTAAAACATAATGTACTTCATAAAATCTCTTTAGTCCTTTCCAATTCTTAACATTCTATATCTCTACAATTCATCTGGAAGATTGTTCAATAACTTTCCCTTCTACTGCCTCCCATAATCCTGGTGATACTTTAAAGATTTAGTGTTTCAGGCTATTGCATTTTTAAAATTATTATTCTTATATAAAGTAAGGAAATATTTTCCAGGTTAAAAATTTTAATCAATAAATACAAATCACATTCTCTCTTCCTAAAACTGACTTTTAAAATGTTTCATTGTATAAACCCCCTGAGGGGCCTTCATTGCATGCATTTACACAGATATTACATGAGTAAATAGCAGAAGATTTCGCTTTTTAAACTATATGAATTGAGAACCAGTTTTGTTGAAGTTTAATAGCTTTTTTTCATCCAGGAGAATGCTAAGTTGCTTCCTAGATATGAAAATTAAGGAGCAAATCTTAAGGATTCTCATCACACAAACTCAAAACTTTTTTTTTGATTTCTCCTTTTATTTTATCTATACGAGATGTTAGATGTTAACTAAACTTATAATGGTAATCATGTTACAATATGTGTAAGTCAAACCTTTATGCTGTATATGTTAAAGTTTTACAGTTTTGTATGTCAATTATATAGCAATAAAACTGAGGGAAAATCTAATGTTATTGTGAGATAGACCTTTTTAGAAATAAAACAGTTATCAAGTTTGTTCAACATTCTCTAAGCTAAAAGAAATTGCATCATTTTAACTGAAGAGAAGCACATTTCACAGATAGCTTTTCTTTCAGACCATAAGTAGTGTCAAGATTTCATTTACATCATTACTTGTTTTTTTTAAATGGAAAAAGTTATGAAAATTTTATGTGAGTTTTGGCATATTTAGTTTACAAAGTGTGTCATTTCATTCACATGCTCATTTTTTTCTTTAAAAGAGTGGAGGATGTATTTTTTGCTTAGCAGTTTCTTTTTGGGGTTGATTTTGGTAAAGCATTTGATGCTACTTCAAAATTCAATGCTATCACATATGTTTGTAAACCCAAAACATTATTCTTCACTTTTATGAAATATAAAACATGTAAAATAGCCATCCAAAGAAAACATTTGAAATTCAAGATTAATTAAAGTTTTTTTTTAATATAAAACTATAAAAAATATTAGATGAAAATAAAGAAAATGCTTATTTTAGAATTTTTGGTTGGTGATGTCCCTTGTAGGAAGTCTCCAAAACCAACTTATATAAGATTGATATATTTGATAATAATATAGTAAGGAATATATACCTCAAACAATATTCCAAGATATGTGATAACTGGAGAAAATTTACCTCAATAAATGAGTCAAATAATACATAGTTTATATGAACCATAATGATAATAATAAAGCAAAAATCCTTGAGGCTCTCCAGTTGAAAAAATTCATGAAAGCAGAAATACAAGTGACCAATGAATATTCAAAAATACATTAATTCCTCTTTTAAGTCAAGATAATTCTAACAAGAATAATTCAATACCATTTTCATATTAGATTAAAATTGTAAGACAGATGGTACATAGTGCTGGAGAGGATATACAATAATGAACAATCTCATACACAGATTATGTGAATTTAACTTGGGACAGCCTATGGAGAGCAATAAGATCTGTTAAAACATCAGATTCATGAGCTTTCAACCAATTATTTTTTCTTGCAGAGATTTATCTTAAAAAATACTTGCACATATGTGTGTTTCTTATGATATAGTTTAAATTAGAAAAAACTGAAAAAATTCTCAAAATCATTCAATATAGGAGTGACTAAATAAAGTATGGCATACTCAAACTACAGAATATGTAGCACTTGTGAAATAATTAATATATGTCTACCTGACTTGACATAGAATGATATATTTTGATATATTGTTTCATGAATATAGCAAAATGAAGAATGCTCTATTATAAAATAATGCTCTTTAAATTAACCAAATAAAATGACCACTTCTATAACTATTTCTATATATATATATTTTTAAATAAAATATCTGGAAGAATATGCACCAAAGTATTAATGGCGGATGCTCTTGGGGAAGCAGGGACTTGAGGTAGAGAAGACACTTTCATTTCTGTATCACGATTTTGCCATAGTTTGAATTTTAAACAATAAGCATGTTTTAAAATACAATATTTGCAAAGGTTTTTTTTTTAAAAAACAATGGTATAATTCACTGCTAATTATAGTTACATATGCTTTTAAAAAATAGATAAGAATAAATGAAGCCATAAATGAAGGCAGGAACACTGTTTTATCAGCTGAGTTTTCTCAATGCAAGAATGCAGTATATATAGTACTTTGTGTTCTGTTTAGTGTTTTGAAACACTAAAAGACAACTTATTTCACTTTCTCCAATTATCTTAGTCACATACAGTATTACAGAAAATAGGCAGAAGGTGAAAAGCTGTTTGTATGAACTCTAAAATGAGCTGGTCAGTTAATCATTTCTCCAAATCTTAAGGATCTCTAATATTTTTTTCAGCGTTTGGAATCTCAATCATGCTTTAATATTATAACATAATAAGTTAAATATACATAGCCCCCAATAAACATGAACAGTCAGACACAGAGTAAACATTTGAGGAAAATATTCTAACAAAATTATTTTGGGCATCTATGACGATGTCTTCTGAAGAGATGCTTGGCATAACAGGAATAAATTCTCACAGTATGGGGCGTAATCAAAGATTCTTTGAGAAAAGAGTCTATTCACTTTGTCCCCAAATAAATTACCACATGAGGTCAAAGTATCTTTAAAAGGGACAAGTCTTCTTTTATATTAGAGCTAAGGCACTACATACAAATACTTATGGTAGAGGCAATATTAAATCTTCATTAAAATCCACTCTGCTGGGATATCTATATCTATATCCATATCCATATTGATGCCTATCTATACCTATGCCTATCTAAATATATGCTGCATATTTGTATTACATATAAACATTTTATATTTATCTATCTATTTAATTAGTTTTCTATTGCTGTTATAACAAATTATCACAAATTTAGTAGCTTAAACATCATAAATTTATTATACAGTTCTATAGATCTAAAGTCTGAATCAGGCCTCACTAGGATAAAACTAAAATGTCAGTGGAGGTGCACTCTTTGCCAGCAGCTCTAGGGAAAATCTGTTCCTTGCCTTTCAAGCTTCTAGAAGCTGCCCACATTTCTTGGCTTGTGGACCTCATCCTCTCTCTTTAAAGCCAACCATATAACAATTTCTATGGCCCTTCTTAAGCCCTCACAATCCTCACATTTCTCTCTGACTATAGCCAGGAAAGGTGTATAAAGCCTTCGGCCATCTATACTGGGATGGGGAGGTCCCTGAATAAATGACTGATGGGGAAATAGAAGGGAACAAACCCACACAAGGGGGGAAGACAGGGAGGAAATAGTGTAGAAGGTCAACTTTACAAAATTTACAGTGCTAAGTTTGGTACTGTTTGTCAGTCAGAATGGGATATAAAAGACTATTTCAAGGAGGTAAATTAACCATAGAGATCTTTTATAAAGTCTTTTAAAAGAGAATTTCCTTGTAATAAAAGACAAACATACAAAAATAACTGCCCGTGGTGATTCTGTACAAGGGAAGCAGGTAAATACTTTTCACTTTGTACCAACAACACCCCATCCTCCAGTATTTGTCAAAGAGGAGGTCATGATTGAATGAAAATCTGATGAATATACATAAATTCAGATCAGCTACTAGAAGATGACTTCCAAAACTAAATGTGTAAGCTTTCAAGATTTAATTTGGTATGCAGGGAGATTTCATTTGGTTTCAGGTAGAGCCATGTATCAAATATTTGGTTTATCACTGTTAATATAAATTAATTTATACCTCAAATATGTTAGCCTGGTGGAAATCAGGATATGATAGACATATATAGGACATACTAAGGCCTTGGCCAATGGGAGTGATTTGGTTTTTATATTATGATGTTAGCCTTAATGATTCCTTGCTAGGCACAGATTTTAATAGTCAAGTCAGGGTTTTAAATCAATTGGGGCCAAACCTACCATCACCTGCAAGAATAATAGACACAAAAGGACTGTGCTAATTTGCTTCCTGTGGTAGAGTTGCAAAGGCTTCTACCAGCCTCCAACCCTACAGGGCCCTCAAACGGTTCATTGAACATTGAACAAATATGACTTTAAGTGATATCATTCACAATTCTGATTTTCATCTTCTTTGTGCATTAAAGGAGAAATTAAGAGAGGCTGTTTTAATTCTTTATGTACTTTGCATGGATGAACCAATTTGCCAGCTGGTAGAAGCAGAAAAAAGGAAAGATGGAAGTGCTGAAAGGAATTTGGTGATGCTAATACCTAGAACATTGCAGTATTTTAATTTGGCTACTTTTTAGAATTGCCATGGATACTTAATGCTATGTACATTCATGTGTGCATTCACTTAGTATGTTAAAAATATTTTAAATGCTGCATCACAACATCATGAGAAAGTAGGACCTAAAGGATTCAGTCAAGACCTCTTATCTCTTTGCAAGTGCAATAAATAGATCTCAGGTTCATAATTCAAAGTTTCTGCTCAGTGTAGCAGAAAAAGGGCTGCAATGCAAGTTCCATGAGGGCCGCAATCCTGTTTGTCCTTATAATTTTTTTTTAATCCTCAGTATCGTCAACATTGCCTGATACAAAGTATATACTTATATTTTCTGAATAAATGATACATCATTGAATCCATAAGTCATTTCTTGATATCCTAGGGGATTGGTTCCAGGTCCCTGCATGGATACCAAAATTCATGCTCAAGTTCCTTATATACAATGGTGTAGTATTTGCATATAATGTACACATATTCTTACATACGCTTTAAATCATCTCTATATTGCTTATAATGCCTAATACGATAAAAATGCTGTGTAAATAATTGTTATACTATATTGTTTAGGGAATAATGACAAGAAAAAAAGTTTGTACATCTTCAATACAGATGCAACCATCACATGCAACCATTGTAGGCATAACTACATAGTACATGTCAGCAACAACATAACATTTTTTAAAAAATATCTTTGACCCATAGTTGGTTGAATCCATGAATGTAGAGCTCGTAGTTATGGAGGGCCAACTGTACACAAAAACTACTATAAATTATTAACAAAATCTCATATAAAGTAGGCAAAATACATTGAGTGATTTATAAAAGACATACAAATGGCTAATAAAAAATCTAAAATTAAAATTAATCTAATAATACCATTGTGTTTTGCTGATGAGACTGGAATTTTTAAAACATTGACAATTGCCTAGTGTTGATGAGGACATACGAAAACAGACATTCTCTGTTTGTCTGTATTTTGAATTGTTAATTGTTAAAACTTTTCTGGAAGAAATTTCTACCAATGAATCAAAATAATAATTAAATTTAAAAAGAACCTACTACTTCATTAAGCAACATAATGGATCTTGGAAACTTTTGAGCAAAAATAAAAAAATAAAATAAGGCAAATAGAAAGGAACACATAATGTCTGACTCCATTTATATACATTTCAAAAACAGGTGAAATTGATCTATAATGTTGGGAGTCGGGCTAGAATTTCCATTTGAGAAGAGGGCTACTGGGGTGCTAGTGATGTTCTGTTTCTTGATCAGGTTGTGCTTACATGATGTGTGACATTTATGAAAGTTCATCAAGCTGCATACTCATGATTTTTGCATGTTTCTAAGTGTATATTATACAGCAATTAAAAATGTGTTTATAAACAAATGCTTATAAAAATTTATACCCAGCAATTATGTATCAACACATTTAATAATCTGGAAGAAATGAATAAATTCCTAGAAATATGCAATCTTTCAAAACTGAATCAAGAAGAAACAGAAAATCTGAACAGACTGATTACTACTAACAAAATAGAGCCAGTAATAAAAAACTCCCAGCAAAGCAAAATCTTGAACTGAATGACTTCGCAGATGAATTCTACCAAATATTCAAAAAGGAATTAACACTTATCCTTCTCAAACTGTTCCAAAAATTTCAAGAGGAAGAAAGGCTCCCAAACTTATTTTATGAGGCCAGCATTACCTTGATTCCAAAACTAAAGACATTACAAAAAAAGAAAATTACAGCCCAATATCCCTAATGAACATGGATGTAAAAATATTAGCAAACCAAATTCACCAGTACATTAAAAAGATCATACACCACAATCGAGTTGGATTTATTCTTGGGATGCACCTTGGTTTAATACTCACAAATTAATTAATGTGATACACCACATAAAAAAAAAAATGAAGAATAAAAAGCATATAATCTTCTTAATAGATGTAGAAAAAGCTTTTAATAAAATCCAGCATTCATTTTATAAAAAAACTCAGCAAAGTGTGAATAGAGAAAACATCTCAATATTATAAAGGCCATATGACAAACCCACAGCTAACATAATATGCAATGGAGAAAAGCTATAAGTGTTTTCCTTAAGAAATAAGACAAGGATATCTACTTACACCACTTTTATTCAACATAGGATTGGAAATCCTAGTCATAGCAATCGTATAAGAAAAAAATAAAAAGCATCTAAATTGGAAAAGAAGAAGTAAAACTGTCATTATTCGTAGATGGCATGACAATATATATAGAGAATCCTAAAGATTGGACCAAGAAAAGTATTAGAACTGATAAATGAATTCAGTAAAGTAGCAGAATACAAAATTAATATTCAGAAATTGATTATATTTTTATACACAAATAATGAACTGTCAGAAAGCGAAATTAAGAAAACAATTAAATTGCATCAACAAATAAAATAAAATATCTATGAATAAATTTCACCAAGGAGATAAAAGACCTATACTCAAAAAATTATAAGGTATTGAAGAAAAAAATTGAATATACGAATAAATGGAAGCATATTTCGTATTCACGTATAGAAAAAAAAATAACATTGTTAAAATGTCCACACAACCCAAAGCAATCTATAGATTCAATGCAACCCCTATCAAAATACCAGTGACCTTTTTCACAGAACAAGAACAAATAAACCTAAAATTTATATGGAACTGCAAAAGACCCTGAACAACAATCTTGCTAAAGAAGAACCAAGTTGGAAGTATTATGATACCTGATATCAAACTATACTACAAGGCTATAGTAATTAAAAGAGCATGGACCTGGCTTAAAAAAAAAGACACTTAGATCAATGGAACAGAGTAGAGTAGAGTAGAGTAGAGTAGAGTAGAGAGCCCAGAAGTAAACCCACACCAATAGGGTCAATTAATTTATGACAAAGGAGGCAAGATTATGCAATAAGGTAAAGACAGTCTTTTCAATAAATGGTGTTGGGAAAACTAGACAGATACATGCAAAAGAAAAAAAATGAAACTGAACCACTTTCTTACATCATATATAAGAATAAATTCAAAATGTATTAAAGTAAGAACCAAAACCATAAAATTCCTAGAAGAAAACCTAAGCAGTATACTCTCTGACATTGCTCTTAGAAATGTATTTTTTAAAATATATCTCCTTGGGCATGAGAAACAAAAGAAAAAATAAACAAACAAGACTACATCAAATTAAAAAGTTTTTGCACAGCAAAGGAAACTATTACCAAAACAAAAAAGTCAAATTCCAAATGGGAGAATATATGCATCAATGATACATCAGCTAAGGGGGTTAATATTCAAAATTCATAAAGAGCTTATACAACTTAACATCAAAAAAACAATCCTATTTAAAGAACGGGAAGAGGACCTGAATAGACAGTTTTCCAAACAAAACATACTGATGGCCAAAAGACATATGGAAAGATATTCGATGTTATTAATCAGCAGAGAAATGAAAATTAAGCCACAATGAGATATCACCTCACATCTGTAAGATTGGCTATCATCAAGAAATCGACAAACAAGTGTTGGCGAGGGTGTGGAGAAACAAGTATCTTTGTGCACTGTTGGTGAGATTGCAAATTGGTGCAGCCACTATGAAAAACAGTTTGGAAGTCCCTCAAAAAAGTAAAAATAGAACCAAATGGGCAAAGAAGAAGTAGTACATATATACAATGGAATATTACTTGGCCATAAAAAATGAAATCTTACCATTTGAGACAACATGGATAGATCTAAAGGATATCATGCTAAGTGAAATAAGTTAGAGAAAGACAACTACCATACAATTTCACTTATATGTGGATCTAAAGTACAAAATAAAATAGAAACAGACTCATAAATACAGAGAACGAACTAATGGTTGCCAGATGGGCTGGGTGAAAAAGGTGAAGGGAATAAGAAGCACAAATTAATGGTTACAAAATAGTCACTGGGATGTAAAGTGCAGCATAAGGAATATAGTCAAAAACATTATAATAACTATGTATGGTGCTAGGTGGGTACTAGACTTATCAGAGGAATCCCTTAGTAAATTATACGTATCTAACCACTATGTTGTATGCTTCAGGTTAATATAAAATAATATTGACTGTCAACTGTAATTGAAAAATAAAAAAATAAAAAATAAAAATAAATTTAAAAAAATAAAAAATAAATAAATAAATCTTTAAAAGTAGTTATTAAAAAAAAAAAAGATTTTTCCCCAACTGGTTAAAATGAACTGCATATAAAATTATAGGCTTGTAATCACTGAAATATATGTTCTTAATAAGTTGATAATAAGCAAAGGCTGTGTTTTTATGTGTGTATGCATTCAGATATACATACAGTCGCATATGCAATATTTTCTGAATATATTCCCATTCAATGTCAGTCCCTTTGGCCTTGAGCTATATCTGACCCACATCAACTGTTATCAAAACAGATTGAAGTGATGTGTCTCAAGGTGACAGAAGATGGTTGAGGTCATCACTTTACAAAGGCCCTTAAGTAATCAGCCACCAGAACTGCCACAATGTGTTATTGAAATTGCAAGGCATCTCTGCAAATCAGAGCTATGCATAGAGGGCACGCAGAAATGAAGTCTCTCTAGTCACATCATCCTTTGTACATATAGATACATACATCTCCGTCTTGATTACTGGTCCTAAATGAAAACAGACAGAACTGGAAATAAATGCATCACTTTTAGCTGCATAGACACTGTGTGATCATCTGAACTGAACAGTACAACAGTCTGTCATCTAGTCGAGAAACAAAGAATGAAACTAAGAATTAAATCATCTCTGCTTACATTAATATTTTTTTGTCAATGTAGTGGGATTTTGGGGGTTGTGTTAATTGCATAGGTCTTGAACTTAGTTTTTAGTTTCCTTTTTCAGAATCAGACCCAAAAGCCACCTTTGTCTCTCAACTATGAATACAAACTAGGCCGGTCCTGGCATACATATATTATTATTTTTTTAATTGTGAAAATTTTCTACTTAAGAGACACTTTCCATTCATTATATTATGGGGACATTTTTATGAACCTCCTATTTTCTGTTTTAGTAGTAAATGAACCATAGCATAAGTATTAAGTTAAAAATAAGTCCTTGTAATTATGAAAGAGTTATAGAATTTCACTAATAAAATATTAAAAGTGTCCTTTTATAGTGCTGTAAAAGACAGAAGTAAGAAAGGTTAGTTTCAAATAAAAGCATACAAATGTTATACAAAATGATAATAGCATACAAAGGCTTTGTCTACCTATTTTTCTGCTCTTCTCCTTTTCTCATTAGTTTATTTTAAAGCATATTTCTAACAAATCATTCCAGAAGTCATTTATAATCCAGAAGCTATTCATATATATTCTCACCAATAAAGTTCTTCCCTGTATCTTGACCCTGAAAGGATAAACGCATCTCTTTTTTAACTTTACATTTTCTTTTATTTCCACAATTACAACCTTACATAAAACTTTTATTACAATTGTAATTCTAATAGTACACTTATATTTCATATTACCTAAAGTTGAGAAAGATAAATATTCTATTCACACTTTCCTTATACTCTTTCAATTGCTTCTTTGAGTGTGTTCTTCAGAAGTAAAAAAAAAAAAAGGAAAAGGAAAAGAAAAATGTATGGAATAGTATAATATATTCATTTATGAAGATTTCTCTAATAATGAAATGAAGATATAGAAATTGAAGCCTTTCCCAAGTAAAACAGTATGATTATTGAGTTAATGAAGCTTCAAGAACTAGGAGGCTTCAGGAGATGGATGTTAGTGGCAATCTAATATAGAAGCAATTTAATATAGTAGTTATCATACAAAACGCTTTAAATCCTAGAGTAACCATTTGAGTGACTTTGGGCAAGTTAGTCATTTCCAAATTGACAGGGCTAAAACAGAACTCTTCTTCTTCCACTTTTAATTTTGTCCGTCTTTATTCCTCCCCATGTCAATTAGGGGCACAGCCACCCACCCAGTAATCAAGCAAGACATATAAAAATTATCGTTGATTTTTTTCTATCCCTCATCACACATTCAATCTTTAGGATCCCAAAATATGTCTTTCTCTCTCTCTCCCCTTTCTACTATACTATTAACATTCCACACCCAAACCACCATCAGACAGTACTTGGATCTTTGCAAGAACTTCGTAACTTCCCCCATAAAATTCATTCTAAACACAGCATTCAGAGTATTCCTTTAAATGTTTAAATCAATCCATTTACTCCTTTGCTATAACTCTCTAGTTATTCTCTATTACAAGTCATATATTCAAATCCCTAATAGACTTACAAAGCTCCATCTTATCTCACTTTACTTATATCTTCAATTTCTTGCTATAGTATTCTCTTCCTTACCTATTATGATCCAGCCACTTCAGTTCTCTCTATGTCCTTCCTCCCTTTTGACCTCAGATCTCTTATTAAATGTTACCTTTGACTATTCTGAAGGGGACACTAAGTTACTTAAAATTACATTGCCTTATTTTTTTGTTTTATTCACTTCTGTACTTTCCATATGTGGCACATAAAATATAATTCTTAAATACCTATGGAATAATTGAATGAACTTAAGAAAAGTGACTTTGTTATTGTAAAATGCAGATAATTCTATCTACCTCTCAGGGTTGAAACAGAAGTTAAATGTGACAAGATATATCCACTGTTTAGCACAGTGCCTGGGGCAAAGTAAGACCTCATAAATGATAGCTATTGGTGTTATTTTTTGATAAGTAGGGACTATAATAGGGACTTGCAAAAGACCTCTAGATGAGTAATAATATCTCTCCTAACTGTAAAAGGATTAAGATTTTCTATTTTCAGTGGATATTATTAAAACATAGTGCTTTTAAATAAATTGTCAAGGAATGAATAAATGAATTACAGCATTTTAAGCTAACCTGGGCCATGCTACTGCTGATGTATGTAAAAGACATTTTATACTTTCTTTGCTTCATCATCCTGGTATTCTAAAGGCTGCCAGATTTGACTTTCCTACATATCAGAAGGAACCTAAAAAAGATAAACTAGGAGGATCTGTGAAAAGGAAGAGGCAGGTTGGGAGTAAAACAGATCTAAATTTACATTTAGTCTCTGCCACTTGCTGACAAACCTCTGACAACCACTTAATCACACTAGGCCTCAATTTCCTCATGCCACTTCTTAGACTTATTGGGAAAGATAAATAGATACTGAATGTAATTCACCTAGCACAATGGTTTCATGTCACTAATGTTCAAGTAATGATGCTTTCTCTCCATGTGTGTCTCAGAAATAGCCCTGTGAGCAGCATTTGGACTTCCTTCCTTGAGTTAACATGTGAGCTTAGGCTGGTGTTATTGTTGTTAATGTTCTTTTATTTCTTTATTCTGTTCCTGAGGGTAACAATGTGGCTACACTGTCTACTAGGTTTTTTTCTCATAGATCCATTTTATTGGTGCTATTTGCAAATATGCAGTCTTTGTTAGTAGTGACACTTAATTTGAAAACACAAAGCCAAAATCAATAATAAAATAATTTATGATGGCTTATAAGGGCTAGCTAATCATTTTTTAAAAGGTCTTGTTGGTAGGTTTTTTAATAAAAAAAAATGCTCTTATTCCCACAAACTTGCAATGAAAACTAGAAGACAACACTGCCTAGAATCCTAAGGAATTTAAACTTGAATTATTGCTATGGTCTATTAAACTCACTCTAAAAAAAGGTCAATCTGTTTTTGCTTCAGAGGCTTGTTCATGTGCAGGCATATAACCACACTATCACAATGCTGGAAGAGCAAATAGTTTTACTGAGCTGCAGCAGTGGTCTTTCTACAGAGAAAGTTTGCAGTTTCAGCAGCTCTAAGTGTAGCTTTCTCCTAAGTGAGGCAAACGCTCTCTGCATTGTTTTCTTCCCAGACGATTCAAATTGAAAAGTAGATGACTAGGACTCAAATGCTAGAAAATAGAGGAAAGTAAACTGTGTCATTTCTCTAAGTTTTAGTCAAAATGTGTTCATCAGAAGCAGAGTTAAAATAATAGTCCAAACAATAATTTGAAAAAGCACTCAGTTTTACCAGCTACTCCTGTTTGGTATTTGATTCCATTATCTTCTTCCCCCTTTCAATTTGAAGCATTTTTATGCTTCAGATCTTCTTGAGCATATCGTTACTCAGATCTAATGCATAAGACACAGGAATTTATATTGAAAGTGATGTGCACAAACAACAACACGTAGTCCCTAGAGAAGACCTAGGGAAGCAGTTGCAGTTTGTAATGTAGCATCAATCAACTTTTAATTCAGGGACCAAAGTTTTCTTTTTTTTTTTCTTTTTCCTTCCAACATTATTAAGGAATAATTGACAAATGTAAATGTATATATTTAAAGTGTACAATGTAATGATTTAACATAATACAGATCATGAAATAATTACCAAAGTCAAGATAATTAATGTTTCCATAACCTCACATTTCTTTGGTGTGCGGTAAAAATGCTTAAGATCTACCTTCATCAAGTTTCATGCATACAATATTATATTATTAACTATAGTCACCAGGCTATACATTAGATCTGCAGAACTTATTCTTCTTTTCAGTGAAAGTTTGTACCCTTTGACCTATACATCCCCACTTTCCTCTCCCCCAAAACTTTTCTTATGAGCTATTATTGGGCAGAAAGAACATAAATATAAGTGATGTATATAACCGTTTCTAGGTAATTTTTAGTTAAAAACATAAGACCTAGTGAAATGTACATTTCAAGAAATTTCTAAAAATTCATTTGGATATATTTGTCAAGAACATTACAACTGTTCAAACTCTTTGATTCAGTAATTCCATTTCTAAGATTTTATTCTAAAGAAGGATGCAGAAAAATCATACAGAGCTCAAAACGAAAATATTTATTCTTAAGGAATACTTTTAATTATATAACATAAAAATATATGCATTTATATTGATCTGAATGTGAATATATAAAGTGCTAGTGGTGATTACCACTGGGTATGGAATCATGGGTGGCTTAATTTATTGAGGCAGAAATCTAGAATGACTATAGGTCTCATGTTGTTTGCTTCCATTCTTTTCTGAATTTCAGTCTTGTGTTGCCCATTGTCAAATGTCTGGAATCAAATGTTTCACATATTTGCCCAGTTTTCTGGCTGCTTAAAGTAGGAAGACAAGTCCAGCTCCAGTTACACAAATGTACTAGAATTTTATATATATATATATATATATATATATATATATAATTGGCAGTTCCTAATTATATATGTATATATATAAAATTTAATTATATATAATTATATATAATTTTTCAAAATGGTAAAGTATATGAAATAATTTTATAATTGAAAAATATACTATTGACCATTCTGCATTTTGACCCAAAGTAAAGATGATATTATAAGTTAATTTTGAGGTAAAATATCACACATTTTATTTCTCCTATTATTGTTAGGCATAGGAATTTTGATCTTGGAGAGATACATTTTTTTAAAATTTTATACAACTATGATAGATTAATAAAAAAGTTTTTTTAGCCATACATACTAGTGTGGCTAAAATAAATATTGTCTGCTTTCTGTTCCTATCTCAATAATGCCAGTCTTCATGGCTGTAGTACTAGTTTTTATTTGTGGAATTATGAAAAATGCAGGCAGGGCATTCAAGCAGAAAAAGAACGCTGTCTTCTAAACCAAATCCCCAGTGTACAGAGGAATCGTCTCAAAATCATGCAGCAGGTTTCAGTACAATTCATAGCTACTGACATTTTATAGACCAGGAAGATCCAAGCTTAACTAGCATAGAAAAAGTAATACATTTTCTTCCTTTTGTGGAAAGCTGCATATAATATATCTTTGAAGACAGGGTTAAGATTATCACCATGTTCTTCTTTGGATAAATATGGGAGTTCAGTTTTTGAGGCTGTGGCATAGTTTGCAGGCAATAAATTCACATAATGATAAAAAAATGCTACTTGTAGAGAAAAAACATGGGCAGTATATATTTCAGTTCTATGTTCTATAGTGTGCTGATTTACAGAGATGGTTTCTCAGTATCTTATACTTAACAAACTCATATTTCCTGTTCTAGAGTATGCCTGATTCTCCAAGGGTGAGGGCTTTTTTAGGGGAGGAGGGGAATGCAAACCACACATATTCCTTTAAAGTGTGAGTGGTGTTTAATGACAGAGGGATGAGAAGTGAATGCATCAGGGCTTAATGTTATCTACCTTATCCCCTCAGCACCCTATCTTCTGATTTCTGCCTTCATAAACTCAGCTCAATATTTTACTTCTGCACAATAAAGTTTGTCTCAATAAAATTAGTTCTTGCAATTAGCTTCCTCAGCAACGATGAGCCAGCGGTAATGTGGTGATTTTATACTAATAGCTGAAAGTATGGTATCAGCAAATGCCTCTTTTCAAAAATGCTAGTATGCGTAGATCCTTAACTAGCTCATCAGGTTAGTGGATAAATCTTTGCAAGATTTCCAAATCTCAAATTGATTTACCACTTATATAAGCATAGCTCCATTACCTTATTTCATGCAATAAGTAGCACTTATTGAACATTTACTATGTGGCAGTCATTATACTAATATTTTACATATACTTCATCTTACTGCCATAAGAATCTTTCACGTAGTCAAAAAAAATTAAACTTATATTTAAACTGCGAGAGGTGTGTGTGTTCTTTCAGGTGGAAGTGTGGATAGCACTGCTGATAGCATTGAACTGATAGCCATGGTGACAAGGGAGCAGGAACAGCACTCAGCTTCTGCTCAAATCCTAATCAATTCTGAAACCACTTTGAAAATCAATATTCTTTGGTAAGTTTGCTTATATCACTTGAGTAGAAAAACAAACAAATCTCTTTCTCTTGCCTCTTCTGCCGTCTTCTTTGCACTGAAAAATTAATCTTTAAAAAGTCAAATATTCTTCTACTTTTAGAAGAAAGAGAATGAATTCCCTTGGTGGTACACATAGGTTGCTCTACGTTAGAGTCTGCATTTGGCCCTTTTTGATATTATTTCCACTGACTATTTCCGTTAGTCCAACAACTAATAAAAAATGGGAAGTTAAATCCAATACCATTTATCAAACACAGAGCCTAACTCTATGGAATTCTGTTGCTGGAAAAGAACATAAAAGTAAGTAAAATGCAGATTGTGTCCTCAGTATGCTTCCAATTTGGCAGATGGTAACAGTAGTGTACAATATAAAGCTAACTTAAAGAAAAAAACTAATTTAAAGAAAAAATGTAAGAAAAGCTATGCATATGAGCTCAGAAAAGACAAATAAAAATATAAAAATCTTTCTGTTGATGAAATTGGAAGCTCTTTAGAATTGCATTTGAAATGAACCCTACAGTGAACATTGTTAACTGGGGGAGTCCATGAAGGAAAGTATAACAGATGAAGAAAATGATGTGAACAAACACACAGAGATAGAAAATTAGAAGACATTTTCTGTCAGCTTAGAAACTTTCTAAGAGTTCAATATTCAAATGAATATATCAGCAGCCACACATTGTTCAGATTTATAGTATGTATTTTAACTCTATTTTGATTGGTTCACTTTGTTTTCTATTATTAATCCTTCTAATTAATTTTAACTAGTTAGTCCTAACTTGGCATATCCATTCAACAATTGATCAGTTTGAGAATACTGTCATTGTTGAGTTTTTGTTCAGTGATCTGTATACTAGGTTCTACATTTGCCATATTTATGGAAATAATGGATATGATACAAGTATAGCTCTTGAACAAGGAAAATCCCAATATACACAATAAGTATTTATCAAACTTTTAAGCCACATTTTTATGTTCTACTCTCAAATGTGGTGAACACACTCAAAACTAACCCTGAGCCACTATATAATAACATATAAATGAAGCTGGAAAAATTATTTGAAAGATATTAATCAAATGGCTGTGATCACAAAAAATGCACTTTAAAATATTATGTTGAGATCTACAAATACTGAGAGTATGCAGATCACTTTTAGTAACCCTCAGAACCAAAATGACATCTACTCTTAAGATTTTGGTGCACATAAAGAAAAAAATAAAGGACAAGAGCCATGTGATTTCACTCATATGTGGGATATAAAACAAACTGCAACAGATGAACGAACAAAACAACATTTATAAACAAACAAAAAATAAACTCATAGATACAGACAACAAAATTGTGGTTACTGGAGTTGAAAGGAGAGGGAGGATAAAGAGGGTAGAGGGGGTCGAATACATGGTAAGAGAAGGAGATTAGACTTTAGGTGGTCATCACACAATAGAGTAAACATGCCATATTATGAACTTGTACACTTGAAATTTAAATAATGTCATTAATCAATGTTACCTCAATAAATTTTAATAATTTTTTTTCCCAAAAGCAGCCCTTCATGGATAGTGAAAAATATTCACCCATTAAGAATGCATTGATGGTTTTGATTCATTATAGTTAAAAAACATATTATTGGGAAAAACTGGGTGAAGAGTATAAAGATCTCTCTATATAATTTTGCAACATTCTGTAAGTCTATAATTATTTCAAAATAAAACATTAAAAAATGCAGTATAGATCCTCCAAGGATCAATGCTAAAAGAGGTTCTTAAAGAAAAAAAAAAATCCACAAAGTTTTTTCTTCCCTCATCTTTTCATCTATAAGAAATGGTAGGTTCTGAAAAAGGAATCCAGTAGTAATAGAGGCAGAATACTGATTCCTTCCATTCTCTGTGGTTGGATATATTATTTGAACTGCTTACTGCATATCCCAGGGGAGAGTTATTTCTTGCTAGTTTTATTCCTATAGCAGCATCTTAAGAACACTGCTTACTTTTCTCTTTCATGAGAGTGCTCTGGCTATTCGCAGAAAAGCTTACCCTCAAAGGCAAGGAAGGGCAAAGTGATTGGCAAAGGCAAGGCTTACGGCCAGACTGCAGAGCTGGAATGGAAAAACAATGTAACTTCCTAAAAACACATACGCCACTTCCATGACATTAGCATTCTTCTTCTTCTTCTTTCTTCCTTCTTCTTCTTCTTCTTCTTCTTCTTCTTCTTCTTCTTCTTCTTCTTCTTCTTCTTCTTCTTCTTCTTCTTCTTCCTTCCTCCTCCTCCTCCTCTCCTCTCCTCCTCCTCCTCCTCCTCCTCCTCCTCCTCCTCCTCCTCCTCCTCCTCCTTCTTCTTCTTCTTCTTCTTCTTCTTCTTCTTCTTCTTCTTCTTTGCTTCAAAATCCCAGGGTCTATCATTCTCAATGAGATTGCCAATGTACCTCCTGGAGAGTGCTGGTTCATATCTGATATGTATATCTCAAAGATGCAATTATGCATGTATTGCATTCTGGTCCTTAGCCCTAGATCACACCTTTAGCCAGGAAGTATGGAGAGGCTAGAATTGGCAAACACTTTAGATCCCTTACTAAGTTTGACAGTTCTGTAGCAGTGCACTTTTAAGGTCACTTTTCCTATCTCTTTTCTGTAAGTATTTCTCAAAGTTATATCAAGCTTCAGATAGTTAAAAGCTAATTCTTAATACATGTCACCATTCTAAAAAGTGCATAACCGTTTTATATGATGCTTTGGTGAGAAAAATATTAAATTATACCTCTCAAATTGTGTTTTCATAAATAGCACAGGATTTTCCCACACCTTTACCTCAATTTCCTTGTGATCGAGAAATACAGCCACTGCTTCAGCTGCCACCTCAGGTAGGGGAGAGGTTGAGGGGCAAATACTCTGGCTTCTCCCTTGCTTCTGCCCTCTAATTTCTTGTTGGTGTTTGCCATTAGCTCATTCCACTATTGCAGTTAATAAATCAGTGCACGGATGAATGAATAATGCATGCTTATATGATAGAATATGTTAATATCCACCATTCCACAATCATTATACACTTTCTGAAGGACAGAGGAGCACAATTCACTCCTGATGTCTGGAAAAGCCAGATAAGGAAGTAGAAAGAAAGCAGTACAATAACTTGGAAGTCACAGCCTCAAATTGCAAATGGTATACCAAATGCCTCTTAATGACATAGTTTTCAAGCATTCAAAGCCACTAGATCATGATTTCCATTGAAACAATTAAGAAATTAAAAACATCTGGTAAAAACTAAGACATGGATATTAGCACTCCTCCAAACAAATGATTATTACTTACCACACTTCTGTGCTTCAATCATGCAGGTGAGTGTGTGTTGGGGTGTGTGAGGGTGTGTGTGAACACACTCAAAACTAACTCTGAGACACTATATAATAACATGTGCATACATGTGTTTTTCTTATCATCACATAACCATCTAATTCCTTGTCTTCTTGCTGTATGTCTCACCAGCACTAGGTATACTTAGTTACTGTCTTGGCAGCACTTCTCAAACTCCAAGAAACCTTATTCAATTTCAGTTAATTATATGGAAATAAATATGATATTTTATAAATGTTATACATTATTTTATAATATATATTTATTCTATAAAATATAATATTTTATAACATTTTATATAATATTTATATATAATAGTTTAAATCGTGGAAATCATTAGGCTCTCCAGAAAAATGCAAGGGAAAAATGTAGACATTGTACTATACTCAAGATAGATTACTTACATTTTACATTACAGCTATAATGAAGTCAATTTAAAACTCTATTTCAATATGCTATAAAGGATGTTTCATTATATGAGAAACAGGACCTTTAAGGAAAGGGTTTAGGAAGAAATCTTTTTAGCATTGACATTTTTGGGCTATTTTAATTCATTATCAATTAAAATAGGCTATTAGAGTAAGGCTATTGAACAATAAATGTGGAATTAATATACAAACTATAATTTATTCAACACCTACTATGTAATTTTTTCTTCTTTTGCTTTGGAGTGATCATATTTATTCTGATGGGTTAAGCAATGAGACTACAAAAAGAGAACTATTGAGATGGGGTTCAGACTCAGTTTCACAATCCTTTTTGAGACATTTCTCTAGGCAGCTACTAATATAAACTGGAGATGTCTGGTGAAATGGAACTTTTTGATCCCAGGGATTAATCCATTCAACAAATGTGTTAAATATCTACTATGCGCCAGGCATTTTTCTAATTGTTAAAGATGGAGAGATACTAAGAGGTCATGCACACCGAGATCATGAGTTTAGTGATCAGACATGTAGTCCAATCAGAGCACAGAGCGGTAAATAAAGTCTGACATGCAGTGTTGCAGAAGAGAGTAAAGAAAATGACTATATTTAGAGAGAGGAAGAGAGTATCACAGAAAGAATGATCTGTGAGGATGTCTTAAAGGATGAATGAGAACTAATCAAGTGGACAAGAATATAAAAAAGCAAAACATGTACAATGCACTGACTTATTTAACCACATAGCAAATTTAAGGAAGTGTTAAAATTTTACAGTGGGAGAGAATGGACTATTTTAGATGAAAGAGAGCAATATGATAAAGGGTGGAAAAGAAATGTCCTGACTCAGTCATCACATACAGGCACACACGTCCTGTGTGCAGGGACACTACTGGCTTGTGCGGTCAGAGAGAGGGTTTCCGGGTTCTGGCTGCTTAGTCTCACCCTATCTAGACTTGGGAATGAATGAAGGAATGCTCAGAGAATGAGGAGAAAAAAGGAGCTTCAAAAATGGCAATAGAAACTGTCCTCATTCAAGAGAATACTGTTTCTAGGCATGAAAAGTGAGACTAAAATGCAAGTGTAGTAGGGCTCAAGATATATGTGACTTGCTGAATAAATCTCTACCAAAAACAAACAAACAAACAAACAAACAAACAAACAAATTGATAAGTCTCCACATTCTAGGAAGAATATTTTCATAAAAAAGGCATTAATGATTTGAGATATAAGGTGATTTTTGAGGCAACAACTTTTAAATTACACTTAAAACATTTACATGTCTTTTCTGTAACATGTATATTTATTTTAAAAGGAAAACTAACCATTTAAAAAGACTGGGGTGTTAGTGACAGCTCTACTCCATTCCCTCTTCTGACACAAACAGGTATGAGACCTTCACATGGACCACACAGCTATGACTCCTTCCAACCATAAAGTAAGAATACGTTTTCCTTTTTTGGCTTATCTTAATATATCACTTACGAATGTAATATCTCTTGAGTGTAGTACCAGGAAAACAGTTATCTCCAAAGTAAGGAACACACTGAATGGTCAATGAATATTTTTTGAATAACTACATAGTTGAATTTTTTTTAACCTCAGAATTTTTATTTATCTTTTGTAAAAGGCACATGTTCCAGAGAGAGGAAATACTTTAAGTTGCCATTATTCTATCATTTTACTGTGATTATGTTTCCCACCCTTTTTAGAGTGTGGTTTGATAGGGGGAAACCAAAAGCTCTGAACAAGAAAGAGAGAGAGGCAAGGTTAACCAAGAGGGTGGGGGCGACTCTAAGGCTCCTTATCTTAGATAAAGCATATGCACAAACAACCACATAAAAATCTAACTCTACACCTATGAAATTAATTTTGTTTGACCAAGCAAACTTTTTATATCTATTTAATGAGCATTTAAATTCATTCTAGGTTGTATGATCAATGTTATGAAGGGCTTAAAACATGTAGCATAATCCTTGTCATATTTATTATAGACGACTATAATTTTCCCCTCATCCTTTTCTTCTAAGAAAAGAATCTTGGTTTTTCCTTTTAGAACAACTCCTTCTCTACTCTCAAAGTAGTATTAGTGGATTTAATCACTTCTTGACTTAAGACACAGACATGTATCCTGTGTATAGTAAATCACTGGTTTCCGTCACTTTGCCCCAGTAATACATTTTTGATATGTGATACAAGACTAGCTAAAGAGAGATATTAATTTTGGGATTCTAGCTGAAACTATTAGACAAGATAAATTAAAATGTGAGAATGTAAGCCTAGAGGTACTGAGGGGACATCCAGAGGAAAGAATGTGCCTCAGAAGGGAGCCGGCCCCTGAAAACCAAAACAAGATAGACACTAAGAAATAGTTTTCAATGTTACTTTTGAGAACCTGGATTAATCCACCATTGAACTTTTCAGTTGTATAACTGATACATGAATTTTGCTGTTGTTATTTTATACCTGTTGGATTGCCTGTCATTTATAACCAAAAATAATCTTTCTATTAAAGATTGTAATAAAATGCAAATGCAGTTATTAAAATTAGAAGGGTGAATTGGTAAAGACACATAGAATAAGGAGAATGATACTCTCATTGTGAATTTGGAAGTAGTCCTAAAAAAATCACAGCATTCGATATTTTTTAATGAAGGCTAGTATCATGATGGATGTAGGAAAAGTTAACCTAACTTAGAGGATACATTAAAATTAAAGATACTAGAGTGGAAAAATGCAGAGAGCATTCATACTGGTGGATGTAGAGGGAGAATAACATTTTAGATGTTGTATTTTGAAAGAAAGAGCAGGAGATGGGGAAATAGAAACATGGAAATTGAAGCAAGAAAGAATCCCTCAAGATTCGAAACATTATGAAATGCACAAACTTTAGCTAAATGGGGCTTAATTGGGGGGTTCAAAATGATATAAGTTAAAGTAAAAAATATTCTGACAAAAAAATAGCTATTGTATAGGGATAAAAGTAACAAACCACAAAGAAAGGAACCAAAATATTGTCTTTAATGCAATTCTCTTCAGATGATTACTTTTCAAAGAGATTTTGAGGTTTTATAGAAGTATTTTCTGACAACTTCTGTGCTCTGAAATTATATTAAATTAGAGATATTACAGAGTGTGCATCACTCATGCTACCTTCTAAAGAAAACGGACACCAAGAAAGTCACCATGCTCTCACATGCTCCAATTTCCCATTGCTAAAACTGACTGTACAAAGAGAGGGCTTCTAAGTCAAGGTTACCAAATACATGAATGAGCAGCTGACCTTTGCTTCTTGTCCAAAAGACTTGCACTTAGTAGAAAAATTGAAATAATTAGGTCTGGTTTAACATGTATTTGAAATGGGCAATATAATAAACTTTTTCATTTTTTAGTGGAGGCGAAAATAAAAGATACCATAAGATAGAAAGGGGGCAAGAAAGTTCACAGAGTCAAAATAATGGTTTAGACAAAGTCATATGGGAAAGCAAACTATACATAATAATTCAAATTCAGTTAGTAGCAGAGAGAAATGAAGCAAATGTGATTTTTAGCAGAATTATATCAATAGTGATGCACAAAAATAAAGATCAATGTTTTCTGGCTGGGCTGTGAAGGTTTTGAGAGCTACACTGAATCTATTTTCAGAATTAACCTGCAATATCCATTCCTGACAGGTTTAAGCCTTGGTAGCTCCCATGAAATCCTTTCTCCCATATGTTCTACTTGTGTTTTTGCAATAACTTCTGTTTTCTTGAACTAGCTGGAGTAGATATCTTTTCATTACATTTAAACAAATTTTAATATATAAACACATTTACTCAGACATGTGAACACATATTAAGTGTCTTTAATATGCTATAAAGTTCATTATGAAAACTGAGAATAAATTTATTTTCCTCTTAGAACAAGTGAAAAATGTATCCTTAAAAAAAAAAAAACAACAACAAATTTAGTAACATACATTCTGCTAAAAATACTTTGCTAAACTTCTGGAGAGAATTGAAGTTTTAGAACTGTGTTGGGCATGTTTTATTCTAACTCTTGGCCCCGTTCACCATTGCCTTTTAATATCACTAAATTCAACATCGCTAGACTTGATCATATGTTTCTAGGCTCAGGGATAGAAATATTGTCATATAATAACAATAAGAAAAATAAAGAAAATTGAATTTGAAACAGCATTTCAATTGATATAAGGTCTTTTATGTAAGAGTTATTCACAGTGACTAAAGTAGATTCATTTTATACATGAATTGTGACTGGTCTTGAATGATCTTTCCCATATTCTCACAAAATAGGCAAAATCTACTATCATAATTTCACAATCACAAAACCTATTGCATAATGCGAACCCTAGACATAATTAAGGAAAACTGAGGTGAGATGAAGAGATATGAAAAGAGGTCTATGACTTCATATGTTTATTATAGTGTATAGAATAAAGAATACCTGGCATATACACAATCTGTTACCTTTAAACTAGATATAAAATAGCTAATGTGACTGGTAGAATATAAAACATTTAAAGTATTATTGAATTCATGGCAAATCTTGTGTACTGATGCACTTTCCCAAACAAAAATTATTGAAAATTATACCTACTAATACATATGTATAAAATAATTAAATTAATGAAAGATCTTGAGAGGAAACTGTCAATGTTGCAAAAGGCTTTCTGATCTTTAAAAAGGAAGAAACATTACTGTAAGCTATAGTGAATAGACATTTGTTTAAATCCAAGAAGATTTTAAATTAAGGACCAATTCTAAGGTAGCATGTATTTGTAAAACCTATTAAATTAAGTTTAGTGAGTATCTGTTACTTTAATAAAACCCCAAGTATCAATCTTGCCAACAAATAACACACCTATATTCCCTTATCAGATAATTCTAAAATCTAGCTTCTAAGTTTATACTCTATCCTTTAACTCAGTGTTTTTCAGCTGTGGTTGGCTAATCGATAGGAGAAAAAGGGATTGAGTTACAGTCACTGCAGTGAGAACTGAATACAACCAGTTCCTGTCTTATCTATGAGAGCTCAGAGTAATTAACCATTATGGACTGTGAGGAGGTCATTCATATAAACATAATTTATTATTTGAATTAGAATAAAGAAAAAGATGTGAGGTACCTTTATCCCTTAGTCAAGCCCACAGCATGTAAGAAAATGAAGCTCTAAACCAAAACAAAGTCCAATTGTGTAATTGTTTCTTTCTTCAATACAGTATGTGCACCTACTAATAACAGCAACTTGATAGGAGGGAAGGGGTCCAGTTATTTCACTGTAAGTGACATAATAGCTCAAGGTCAATAAGAACATGGTATTCAGTTCATTGTTAGAGACCAAAGAATTTACTAGAAGTCAATCTTCCAGACCATGTGAGAAGATTGGTTGCCAGGATAAAATAAGAAATAGTAACTGGTGTGTAGAAAGATATACCAAATAATATAAATATTTTATAAGACCTAGGTAGCCTCATCTAGTGAAAATAATGCCTAATATCAGACCATAATCAAGTTCTCACATAAAAGTATGGGGCAGATGAAATGAGGCAGACTCAAAGTAACTTCACGAGTGCAGAATGATGCCATGCTTTCAGACTCATTAGTAACTATTTTGAAGAGCACTGTGAAGACTGGTTGGAGTATCAACCTCTAAAGCTGGACAAAACTGAGTTAAATATTGGATCTCTCACTTACTGAGTTCAATAACCTTAAAAATAATCTTAATTTATCTGAGCTTCAGTTTATTAATCTTAAAATGAATTCAATAATATCTCTCACATTCAACTTCTATTAATATCAAATTAAAAACTGTAGATAAATTCCCTAATAATATTGACTGGCTCATAGCAGGCCTTTCATAAATGGTTGCTATTGGCATTTTGATTTTTTTTTTTTTGTCAGGAAAATCTCCACAGACAACCAGGGAAGCACTCTAGGATCCTATGCTTACATATTTTCCACAGAGTCATGGACAGGTCATGGAAAGGTCCAAAACTCTGTTTTTCTGATATTTTCTGGCTGCGATCACTTTTGAGATTAGAGAAATCAAGCAAAGATGTTGAGTTAGTCATTCTACAGCACAGATGTCACTGTGAGTGAGGTGGGTGAGTACAGAGTCTTAAATATTATGCAAGTTGAGATTTGCACAATAAAAACTTTAAGAACTTAGAGATCTGGGCTAATAGAGAAAGTAGAAGAAAACAGTGACTCTTAGACAAGCAAAAACAGTCTCTAATTTTGATACTAACCTATCAAAATGTGATATGTGTCAACAGAAAAGATCAGAAAGAGGAGAAATTTATCCCTGAGATCCAGCTAGGAAAGCCATCTTTAGTCAAGCATTCAGAACTGTCCAAGGGAGAAGATATAGCATTTAGTGGCTTGATGGGTAGTTTTCCATATTGAATTAGGAATAATTTCTTATGAAATATTCCCTTTAAACTATTTGCATACTTTTTTTTTTAACATCACAGTAACTTTCTAATGGGCAATTTAATTTCCTACATCTTTTCTTACAAGGAGATTGTAGTTTGCTCTTAGCAGGGCTTATAAGCATTCTAATAACTAGAAAGAATTCTCATTCATAAACTAGAATTCTCATTCGTAAATTGGTTTATGTACCAGGTTTTTGTAAGTTTAAGAAGTATAAGTTAATTACCAAGTGTGCAGGTTCTGGGAAGTTAAGGGACACAAGTCCAGAATGTAGTGACTCAAATGAACAAGGTCCTGCCTAGATTATCCTCAGTATTTCTTCATTATAACTTCTAAAATTTAGAAAAGACACCACAGTTACACATTTGTCTCTGAGAGAAGCTACACAATTGCTGCTGCTCCTGCTACTGCCATTGTTGAAGCCTAGAATACACAACACCATGAACATTCAGTATCTTAAGCACACTCAAAAACGATATACAAAGATTATCATGGGAATGTTTGATCGCCCTGTAATCTAACACTATCACAATATTAGGATGGGGCCTAATACCTCTCACTTCCCATAATAATTTATTGTGGCTACACTATTAGGGTTATAGTTTTATATATTCTTTTATTTACCTGTAACTACCTTTTTGAGTTTTAACAGATGTATTGCCGGTTCTAAAATTAGTGATTTTTTTACTTGTTTTTTTTTTGTGTGTGTGTGTGTGAGTGACTGACATAATCGGTGTTGACAATTTAAAATTGTTTCCTATCTCTGGACATGGCTTTATAAATAATGCTTTATAACATACTTGATTTCCTACTAGCTCCCAGTAGTAGAAAATGACTTGTTTTATTCCTGAATTTATACTTCCACATATTTATTATAAAGAATGTGGAAAGCTATAACATCATTACAAAGAAAATTATACAGATATACTAAAATTTCATCTTAGACTCTCAGTAAGTTGAATTTCTGTAAAGGTTACTTTGTCCTTCAGGAATTCTAAAATAACTAGCCTTTCAAGGCTATGCTTGCTTCCCCTAACATCACAATAAACCAAACCTTCCATGGAATTTGCGTTTATGCCTTACATTAGCTTGATATATTCTCCATTTAACCTTTATTATTACTTCAGTCTGTGTCACCTTCTATTGACAATGATTCTGTATGAAGTTATTTCTTTTTCTTTATTTTTACTACTTATATAGCTTGTAGTTAATCATCCACAGCAGAGTATTTAAATAAAATGAGACCAAGATGTAGAAACATATATTCTAAACAGAGGGCTTCACAGTGATGAAAATAAAGATGTAAAATGCCTGAGCACAAGACAAGATAGAGTGAATGGTATCCTGGATTATGTGTAAAGTACAAAATGATATCTGCAAAATTCCACTGTAGGATGACAGTGATTTGTAATTCTCCAACATAAAGATGGGAAGATTGTTTTCTATGAGAAGACAAGGAAACTTCCCATAAATTTGGTCCAGATGATGCTTTGTAAAAAACACAATCTATAATCCATTCAACATATAATTATGCCTCTATGGTTGCTCCAAATCTTTTATGAGAGAACATAGCTTTTTTCCATGATAATTATTTTGATGCAAAAATTAAATTAATAAAACTTAAAACCACACCTATACATTGCCCACTTACCTCACTTCTCTAAGAAATGGTCAATGCATTTTCATAAGGTAGACATTCATTTAAGAAGCATTTACAATGCACCTCATATGGTCCAGGGAATCCAATGAGCCTAATGAAAATCTGAAACACACTATTATTTATACATTAAGTCTAATAAGAATCTCTTAACTGCCTCATGGACCAGGCAACTAAATTCTCCTTACAGGCAGTTTAAACCTATTCTCCAAAATGTTGTGTTGTTTTTCTTAATTTTCATATATAATCATGTTTTAACAAATTGATAGGAAAGCAACTGCCCTCTTTCTTACAGTACAGTATAGTCCCCAAATCTTTGCTATCCTTATTCTAATGCTATTTTTTAGATTATTCCTCAGTTGGAAAATAAAACAAAAAACAAATATAAAAACAAATAATGTGTGTGTATGCATGTAAATATATAGTTATATATAAAGAATCTACCAATATTCATCTCTGTTGACACAGTTTCACTAGATTAATCTCTATAAACTGTCATGTCATAGCATACATAGAAACTGGGGTGAGGTATGCTTGATTGTGGCCAGAGGCAAACAGCCTAGGGACATTGTCCACTGCAAGCTTTCTCTAGACACTGTGAAAGTTGAGTTAGCCAATATCTTGGCACACTTGTGTCCCACACCACAGCATACCAACTCAAAAAAAAAAAAAACTGTGTCATATGTAGGACAAGTGATGTAGTTCTAACTTTTTAAAACTTGTATGACTATCTCTTCAGTCAAAGCAAAGCACACACATACTTTTTGTAGCATATTTAAGACATAGCAAATAGATTTTTTTTTTTTTTTTTTTTTTTGCTAAAAAACACCCCACCTACAGACAATGGGGATCCTTGGAAAAGAAACAGTAACATAGTATCCAAATAGTATAATGGCAATAGTAATGCGAGTAGAAGTAGTAGCCCTAGTAATGGCTAGCATGTCTGAACAATGTTGCCTCCACTTCAAATTCCTTATCTTACTACATCTTCACAACAATTCTAAGAGGCAAATGTTAGTTTATGAAGAAGGAAAAAAAAAAAAAAACTAAGGTTACAGATATTAATCCATTTCCTGTTTGCCCTAAAAATACTTGCTGGCGGCACTTTTGGTTGCAGTGTTTATCCCCAAATAACCCGTGGATTACAGTCCTAACCTCACTCCCAAATTTTGCCACGAAATATCTTGCTTTTATGATTATTTTCGCATCATTCTAGTATATCGATAGTCTTTGGAAACAAATGACATCATTCTATTTATAGCATTCTGTTTTCAGTAGTGGTATTTCCATTTACAAAATATAGTGATTCTCAATTGCTGAAAATGTCAAATTCTAGAAAACTCAGCATCCCTATGTGTGATGTTAACATAGTTCTTGAACAGTTGTTAGCTGAAGATTCATTTGAGGAATCCAATTTATGTATATATTTCTGTTACATTAGGATTAGAGACAAGTTCTGTTTAGAAATAACTCCAAGAACAGTTTTTATTTTATTTTCACATTGAAAACCAGTCAGATTTGCTTCTGCCTCAAAGAGCATGTTTATATAAAATTAAATTAACAGTGGCAGCAAGCTGCACTTTTCTTTTCTAAATGGGAGATGAGTTAACTAACTGATTATAAGTCACTCATCCAAGACGTGGCAGAACTTGAAAGCTCGGTTTCCCCAATATAACCATTTATGATTTTATGCTGCCTCCTAAAAATGACATAAAATATATTTTTTGAATAAAAAATTACACACATAGGTCCAAAAATAAATAAATAAATAAATAAAACACATATGGCACTACTAAAATCAGCCAAAACAGATTTAAATTATCTCTTAATTTTCTCCCATTCAGCCTCAATTCCTGCATTATTGGGAGCATAGACTAGGAAGTAGTTAAGGAATTGTGAAATTATTCACTGCAATGGGAATAGGAAGAAGAAAACTTGAGGGAGGAGAAAAAACCAACCAACCAACCAACCAACAATCCAAGACCAGGATGCAATGAAAAATATGAAACAGAAAACTTATATTAGAAGGACAAAGGAAGAGTTGACAAGGACTAAGCATCTTTTGTGTCAACCATCAGAAGACAAAAAGCAGTTTCCTGTTATCTCTGAGTCTGGTTAGTAGGTAAACTGGACAACATGAGTAACAAAATCGAGCCTTGCGGAGTAGAACAGCCATGATGTAGAGGCTGAAAGTTGCATGTTAATTTATTGGAAAAACTCCCGCTAAGTATCCACTTGTATTGGAAGTCTGGCAGAGTGACTGGATCGCCAGGCAAATAAGAGGAAAATTATAAGGAAACAAAAAAAGAAAATTGTAGATCCTTTGAATTGTCCTGGAACACCAGGAGTGCACTTCTTAAAACAAAATATACAGAAATAATTCTAAACTGACATGAATGGAATTCTCTCAAAGACTCTGCATGTAACCCATGGGATATTTTCCATTTCCTAATCTGAGAGGGTAGATTGGGTTGCTTGTTAGCCTGCCATTCAGAGAATTTAGTTACAATGTCTGTGGGTTAGTGCCGAGATTTAATTCTCCAAATTCATTAATGTGGTGCCGGTTACATGAGGGTTGATTTATAAAGGCTCTATCGATATGGAATATATGTGAAAATCTTGGCTTAGTAAAAAAGAGGACCATTTTGACTTGTTCTTTAACCAGTTCATAATGTCTTGATGAGTCACCTGTGACCATAACTTGCTCACAAAAGGTATGTTCTTATAGCACTTTATGAACAAGATAGAGCAGAGTGTTTAATAGGCCTTAATAGACTGACTCCACCAGGGCCATGTGCTTAATAAACACCAGAACAAGACTAGCCTAGACTTGATCATCTGCTTCCCTCTGAGTCCCATTGTGACCACTCTGGGAACCTAACTATTGATTCTATTCTGCTCCACTATGCTCTCAAGCAATGAAATCAAGAAAAGAGGAAGATGGTAAATGTATTCTGTATAAGCCAACAACTATATTCACCAAAGTTCTAAGGGCTTGATCTACTTCATAAGGTCCTACTCATCACTCCCACGTGCAAAATTGTACTTATAAAGACATTGAGATCAATGAGAATTTTCATAACCTTATTAATATTTTGTTTTAATAAAACTATTTTCAAAAAATTTAAAAGGCCTTTACATCATTTTAGTTTTCTACTTTAAAATTTATACTAGGGTTCTGTCCCATTATCTTCAAAGCAAATTCATGTATTATATGCTTCTGATGAGCTTCTAATCTATATTTCTAGATTCATCCATTTCCAAACAGACATATCTATTCAATTCTCCAATCTCTCCAATTTCTAACAATTCACTATTCCTATACCAAACCCAGTATTTTCTGGTCTATGTTCTTTACTCATAGTGTACTCTTTAACTTTTAAAAATTTATTTTATATATTTGTAAAATCCAATCTTCTAAGATTACCTGATCCATGCAGTTACCTAAATTCAGCTTAATTTTTAAATCAGACCTTATTCGTAATTTATTATCATAGAATTTCATTCCTAAGATATCATATCTTACATAATTTCTACATGTTATTTTTCTCTACTAATTTATAAGCATAGTGACATGTTTTAACTTTGTATATTATACCTTTCTTCTCCCACATCTTATTCTCCCAGAATAGGTAATATTATTTAGGACACAGATGTTTAACAATAGTTTACTAAATTATATTAAGTCAATGTCTTTCATATATGATTTATGACTCTTTTTCATTTATAAAACACCAACTATTGAATTTTTCTAAAAATTCAAAAGTATTACCAGGAAAAAACAAAACAAAACAAAACACTTGACACTGTTTAAGCCCATATTAACTAAGTTTTGTTATTGCTGTTGTTGTTTCTTTCTTTCTTTTTGATAGCTTCCACAAGTTTAGTTTAATGCTCACAGTGCTTCTGGGCCTCAAAGGAATGAATTGCTATAGAGAAAGAGGCAAATTTTATGCCATTTACTTAACTATGAACTCTCATTCTCAAAAAAGAAGGGGAGAATTCCTCCCAAACTATATCTTGTTGTTTCTTATCGACCTTACAGAATTATTGAACACAAAGTGTGTCTGTTTTTTTTTAAGCAATGAATTTAGCATTTTCTGTTTACCTAATAAGGCATGTTCCTGAAATTCTAGGAAAAAATGAAAATAGTCACTCCTAATGCCAGATTAAAGGCATCATTTGTGTGAGAAGGAAGAAAAAGGTGTGTGTGTGGTGGGGATACTTGATTTTTTACTTACAGAATCCTTGTAAGACAACAGCCATGGTATGTTAAAGATCAGGGGCAAAAGCTACACAGTGAGAACACCAGATCTGAAAACTGAAGCATCAGGATTAAGATATAGATTAAATTTAGGGGAAACACATGTAAATTGAATATAAAAGAGAATATAATGAAAACTCAAGATAAAATTTAGATTATTATATTATCTATAGTTTATAATCAACCTCAAACTTATTTAGATAATTTTAAGAAGTTTAATTCTTCAATATTTATTAAGCACTCTACTGAACATATGTTAGCCAGGGTATTGATACAAAGGAACCCCAAATCTCAGTGGCCTACCAAAATAGAAGTTTATTGTTTGCTAATGCTACATATCCCATATGGAAATTCCAGGTGGGACTGCTTCACATATATCTCAGGTTTCCAAGTGAATGGCAGCTCTATAATCTTGTGACTGAACCAACTAGAGTAAGAGGCTTCCTGCATCACCTTGGCAAGAAAAGATATTCTGGAGGATCTCACACACACACAAAAAATGCTTAGATTTGGATATGACTCACTCAACCATTTCTCTTCAGAGCCCATGGATCATAATAGCTACATGGCACAATCAAACAGTAAGGGGATGGAAAAGTACATTTCTCCAGTGTGTCTGGAAAGAGGGAAACTAAGTAAGTGAGAACAATAGATATCTTCATCACAGGATATAAAAATTCAGTCAACCCATAAATATCCACCACCGTTTCGCTTCTATAATCTGTATTTTTACAATGTATGTTTCTTTCAAGTAAGTTTGTGCTACTAGGAGGAGATGTGTGATGAGCAGAAAAATCAATGCAAGAATATAAACACAACACAAATAAGGGGATAAAATACAAGAGTATCTTTATCTCCATACTCTCTCAATGTACATCAGAGATCAAATTCACTCAGCATTCACTGTCTGGCATTGTTTTGGGCTGATCTTTGTTTTAAAAGGTTGGTTGCCCCCTCTGACTCATCAGAGCATGTGGCATACTCATTTGTTAACAATTTTGAATGTTTCTCTTTACAAAGTATTGCAGGGAAGCCACAAAATATGGAAGTGTCTTGAGTACAATGTGTTATAAAACAATATTATAACAAAAATAATGACAATTAATTCATGGGAATCAAAAGATTATGTCAATGAACACTGCCAACCACTAATAAGTTTATCGGTTTCTTATGACAACACTAAATAGTATAAATAATTTATGTTTTGCTAAACGGATATGTATGTAATGGATTCTCTTTATAGCTACATGCTTTATCTACTTGATAACCAAAAAAGACTTTTTCCAGAGCATTTCTAAAACCTATATTTACCAAGATTACTTTTAAACAAATGAACAGAGAAATTATGGCAAACATATTTGCTTAAGACAAGAGAAAAAGTTTGAACTAACCAGATTATGTGTGCAAAAACATATGGGTCATCAAAATCATTTCCCCAAAGCTCTTTTATGATCTAAGAAAGCAAGCAAAAGCAGTTCATGTTTAATTAATATATTGCATATCTAGCATATTTGTTTTAGAATTCAACTTTGAAATTGATATTGTATAGTTATATTGCAGACCCTGGTGAAATAATTGAGCATAGAACATTTATTTTCATTTTACCAGATATTTACAATATGATAAAAGTGAACTGGATTGATTGGGCGTCAGGAGACCTAAATTTTGCCTCAACTTAATCTCTAAGCAGTAAATATGCTGACTTTTTTTATGATTTAGTTTTTTCAGCTTTTAACTCCAGCCTCCCTTGCCTTGGAGATTTTACATTCATGTAGAGGTTTACAAATACCTCAAGGCTTTTCAGGAGCAAATCTTTTCATAGCAGTAATGCACAATAATTAAGAGTATGAGCTCTGGAGACAGATTACCTGGATTCGACTCATAGTTTTACCATTATTTGCTTTCTAGTCAATGAAACAAGGATAATAATGGCATTTAATTCAGAAGATAATGGAAAGATTGAGTTAATACTTGCAGATGCATCTAGAATGTTGAAATATAACAAGCACTCAATTATCATTAGCTATTATTATCATTAGGCTTTTTTTTTTTTTTTTGCTATGTGAAAATGTTATCACTGAATAGTGATCCAATGTACTGAGTTACTATTAGAAGGAAGTTTGGAATAGGCTCTAAACCCTGTCTATAAGGTGCTTAAGACAATTTGGGAAACCAAAAGACATGAATAATTAGAGGGCCGTACATTCCAATTTACCAAGTAAGTAGTAACCACAATGCCCAGTGAATATAGCCAAAGCTTTAAGAGGCAGGAAAATAATTTAATATTAGATTTAAAAAAGGTATCAAAATAGAAAACATTTTTTTTTAGTTTCTAAAAGTTGGTGGAACACGTCTCCTTACTAACTCTCACACTGAAGACAACCTAAATGTTAGATAAAATATTAAAACACAAAATAAAACATTCTAACAATGTATTGATGATCTAGCAAGATACTTAAAGATATTCATTCTAAAGCAAATGGGTTAAAGTTCAATGAATAATAAGGTAACAATATTTACATACTCTCAAAGTATCTTATTAATTACCAAGAAAAAATAGAATTTCAAAGCTACCTTATTAATCACAAAGAAAATGATAGTAATTACATGATAGAGAAACAAGCAGTCACCAAATAATTAAAATTAATACTACCAGTAATAAGAAAATTTGACATTATGAGTTTACTTGTACGGTGCAATGAAAATTTTACCCTTGAAATATTCCTACCAAAATACATAACTAAATCTAATCATGAGGAAACATCAGACATCCAAAGTGAGAAACCATCTGTGGAACAACTGGCTGCTTGTTTCCAAAATGTCAGTGTCATGAGAGATTGTAGGACACTAAGAAGACCTGTAATCCCATACTTTCTATTGCTATAAAGCAGGGGTTTCCAACCCCTAGGCTACAGACCAGTACTGGTCAGTGGCCTATTTGGAACTGGGCTGCACAGCAGTAGGTGAGCAGCAGGTGAGCAAGCGAAGCTTCATCTGTATTTAACAGCCACTAGCATCATTGCCTCAGCTCCCTTTTAGGTCATCAGGCATTAGATTCTCATAGGAGCACCGGTCCCTGGTGCCAAAAATATTGGGGACTGCGGCTATAAAGGACATTATTGGGACAATTAGTAAAACTTGAATAATATCTGTGGTGGTTTTAAGATCCATCCACAAAACTTTGATGCTCTTCCTAGCCTACTTCTTCTCTCCTTGAATATTGGCCATCCTTAGTGACTCGCTTCCAACAAATAAAATGTGGTGGAAATAAAATGATGTCACTTCTAAGACTAAAATATATTGTGGCTTTCTCCTGGTTCTTGCTCTTAAATTGCTCACTCTGAGAAAGTTAGCCACTATATCATAATGACAATAAGCAACTCTATGGATAGCTCCACATAGTGAGGAACTGAGGCATCCAGCCGACAGCTGTGTAGTGTATCTTCCTGGAAATTGATCACCAAGCCCAGGCAAACCTTTAAATGAATGCTGCCTGACTACAAGCACTTAGATACTCTGATCCAAAATCATTCAAATTACTCCTGATTCCTGACCTACAGAAACTGTGAGGTAAGTGTTTGGGATTTTTTGTTTTGTTTAGTTTGTTTTTAATTTCTTTAATTATGCTATTATTATATACACAATACAAAATTTACCATTTAAAACATTTTAGGTGTACAGTTTAGTGGTATCGAGTGCCATTTCAGGTGTACAGTTCAGTGATATTGAGGGCATTCACATTCTTGTGCTGCCATCATCACCATCTACAGAAATTTTTTCATCTTGTACAACTGAAATTCTGTACCCGAAATATAATAACTCCCCATTTCCCTACCCTAAACTCCTGACAATCATTTTATTTTCTGTCCCTATGAATTTGACTATTCTAGGTACCTGAAATAAGTGAAATCATACAATACTTGTCCTTTTATTACTTATTTAACATAATGTCTTTAACATTCATCCATGTAACCTAAAGCAAAATTTCCTTCCATTTTAAAGCTGAATAATATTCTTTGTATGTATATACTACATTTTGTTTACCCATTCATCCATCAATGGACACTGGGTTGCTTCTATTTTTGACTATTGTGAATAATACTGCTATGAATATGAGTGTACATATATCTCCTTGAATCCTTGTTTTTTATTATGTTAGTGGTGTCCTTTGATACACAAAATATTTTAATTTTTATGTAGTCAAGGTATCTGTTTTTTCTTTGCTATACTTTTAGTGTCAGATCCAAGAAAGCATTGCCAAATCAATTTTTGTGAAAGTTTATGTGTTTTTTTTTTCTAAGAGTTTTATAGTTTTAGCTCTTACATTTAGATCTTTGTGGCTTATTTGAATTAATTTTTTCATGTAGTGTAAGATTAAAGTCCAACTACATTTCTTTGCATGAGGATATACAGTTTTCCAAAGACCATTAGTTGAAAAGACTGTCATTTCCCTGTTAAACAGTCTTGACTCTCTTGTCAAAAAAGTATTTGACCACATATGTAAGGGTTTATATCTGGGCTCTCCACTCTAGTCTATTGTTTTATATGTCTGTCTTTATACCGATAATGCATTTTGATTATTGTAGCTTTATAGGAAGTTTTGAAATCAGAAATGAGACTTCCAAATTTGTTCTTTTATAAGACTATTTTGACTATAGGAACCCTTGAGATTCTATATCAATTTTAGGATATATTTTTTTATATCTGCAAAAACTTTGTTGACATTTTGATAGGAATGACACAGAAATGATAGATTTTGGGGGGTAGTACTGACATCTAAATAATATTATCTTGCAATTCGTGGACACAGAATGTTTTCCTATTTGTTTGTGTATTCCTTAATTTCTTTCAGTAACATTCTGTAGTTTTCAGTGGACAGTCCTTTGCCTGGTTGATTAAATTTATTACTAAGCATTTATTCTTTTTGACATTATAAATTAAATTGTTTCTTAATTTCCTTTTCTCATTGATCATTGCCAGTATATACAAATACAACTAATTTTTGTGTATTGATTGCGTCCTGAAACTTAGCTAAATTAATTTATTAGCTCTAACAGGGTTTCTTGTAGAATCTTTAGGGTTTTATTTTAATATATAATATCATGTCATCATGTCATCCTTTCCAATTTGGATATTTTGTATTATTTTTTCTTGGCTAATTGCTCTGGCTAGAACTTCCAGTATAACGTTGAATAGAAGTGACAAAAGTGGTCATGCTCCTTTGTCATGCTCCTTATCTTAGAAGAAGAGCTTTCAGTCTTTCACCATTATGTATAATGTTAGCTGTGGGTTTTTCATACATGGTCTTTATTATGTTGAGGCAGTTTTCTTCTATTTCCAATTTGTTGGATGTTTTTATCACAAAAGAGTGTTGATTTTGTCAAATGCTTTTTCTGCATCAATCGAGACAATCATGTGCTTTTTTTCCTTCACTTTGTTAATGTGATCTATATCTTTGGTTGATTTTTTTAATTTTATTAAATTTATAAGGGTGATATTGATTAATAAAATTATGTAGGTTTCAAGGGTACAATTCTATAACAGGTCATCTGCATATTATACTGTGTGTTTACCACCCAAAGTCCAATCTCTGTCACCATATACTTGACCCCCTTTACCCTTTTAAACCTCTCCCCCAGCTCCTTTTAATCTGATAATCACCATACTGTTGTCTGTAGCTATGAATTTTTGTTTGTCTGTCTGCCTTGTTCATTTGCTACTTCAGTTTTTTTATATCCCACATATGAGTAAAATCATATGGATTTTGACTTTTTCTGTCTGACTTTTCGCACTTAGCATGATATTCTCGAGATCCATTCATGTTGTCACTAATGACAGTATTTCATTTTTTTCTTGTGGCTGAGTAGCATTCCATTGTACATATGTACCACATCTTCTTTATCCAATCATCTATCAAAAGGAACTTTGGTTGTTTCCATGTCTTGGCCACCATGAATAATGCTGCAATGAACATAGAGGCACATGTATCTTTATGGATAAATGTTTACAAATATTTTGTATAGATATCCAGAGAGATATTGCTGGGTCATATAGTAATTCTATTCTTAATTTTTTGAGGAAACTCCGTACTGTTTTCCATAGTAGCTTTACCAATTTACAGACTCACAAGCAGAATATGAGGGTTCTTTTTTCTATACAACCTCTCTAACCCTTGTTATCACTTCTTGTTATTGATAGCCATTTTAACAGGTGTGAGGTAGTATCTCATTGTAGTTTTGGTTTGTTTTTTCCCTAATAGCTAGTGAGGTTGAGCATTTTTTTTCTGTTTGTGGACCATTTGTATGTCTTCTTGGGAGAAGTATCTATTCAGTTCCTCTGCCCATTTTTTTATTGGACTGTTTAGGTTTTTATTGTTGAGATGTATGAGTTCTTTACATATTTTGGATATTAATCCCTTATCAAAGGCATTGTTTGCAAATATCTTCTCCCATTTAGTTGTTTGCCTCTTTGTTTTGTTGATGGTTTCTTTTGCTATGCAGAAGTTTTTTTAGTTTGATATAGTACCGTTCATTTACATTTACTTTTACTTCTCTTGTCTTTGAGGTCAAATTCATAAAATCTTTTCTAAGACCAAGGTCCATGAGTTTAGTACCTATGTTTCTGCTATGCAATTGTTTCATGTCTTATATTTAGGTCTTTGATGCATTTTGAGTTAATTTTGGTGTACAGAGACAGTCTAATTTCATTTTTTGCATGTGGCTTTCCAATTTTCCCAGCATCATTTATTGAAAAGAGTTTCTTCTCTCCATTTCATTTTTGTCTCCTTTTTGAAAATCATTTGCCCATATATATGTGGGTTGATTTCTGGGCTTTCAATTCTGTTCCATTGGTCTATGTGTGTTTTTTTCTGCCAATACCATGCCGTTTTGATTACTGTGACTTAATAGTATAATTTGAAGTCATGGAGTATGACACCTCCAGTTTTGTTTTTTCTCAGGACTGCTTTAGCTATTTGGGGTCTTTTGTGGTTTCATACAAATCTGACGTTTTTTTTTCTTTTCTTTATTTCTTTAAAAAGTACCATTGGGATGTTGATGAAGACTGCATTAAATCTGTATATCGCTGTAGATAATATATCCATTTTACCTATGTTAATTATTCCAATCCATGAACATGGAATATTCTATGTCTTTGTCTAAATCTTCTTCAATTTCTTTTAATAATGCCTTGTAGTTTTCAGAGTTAGGGATTTAACATGATTTGTTAAGTTTATTCCTAGGTATCTTATTCTTTGTGTTGCAATTGCAAAAGGAATAGTTTTTTTTTTTATTTCTTTTTCTGAAATGTCATTGTTAGTGTATAGGAACGTAATGGCGTTTTGTATGTTGATTTTGTATCCTGCAAATTTAGTGAATTTGGTTATTGTTTCTAATAACGTTTGGTGGAGGCTTTAAGGTTTTCTATTTAACAAATCATGTCATCTGAAAAAGGTGACAATGTTACTTCTTTAGTTCTAATTCTGATGCTTTTTATTTTTTTCTCTTGCCTGATTGCTCTGGTTAAGACTTCCAGTACTATGTTGAATAATAACGGTGAGAGCAGACAACCTCGTCCTGTTCCTGATCTTAGAGAAAAAGCTTTCAGTTTTTCATCAATTTGTTGTCATACAGTTGTTCACAGTACTCTCTTATAATCCCTTGCATTTCTGCAAAATTGGTAATAATGTCCTTTCAATTCTGAGTTTAAGTATTTACGCCTTCTCTTATTCTCAGTTCGCCTAGCTAAAAGTTTGTCAATTTTATTGATATTTTCAAAGACTCAGCTCTTGCTTTTGTTGATTTTCTCTATTTTGTTTATATCCATTCTAATCTTTATTAGTTCCTTCATTCTTCTAACTTTTGGATTAATTTGTTCTTCTTTTTCTAGTTCTTTAAGGGGTAAAGTAATTTGAGGTATTACTTCTTTCTTAATGCTAGGATTTATAGCTGCAAATCTTCCTCTTAGCACTGCTTTCATTGCATTCCATAAGTTTTGGTCTGCTGTATTTTTATTTTCATTTGTCTCAAGATATTTTTTAATATCACTTGTGAATGCTTCTTTGACCCATTGGTTGTTTAATAGTGTTTTGTTTAACTTCCTCATATTTGTGGGTTTTCTAGTTTTCCCTCTGCTATTGATATCTAGTTTCATTCCATTGTAGTAAAAATATTTTAAAATTTATTAAGGTTTATTTTGTGACTTAATGTATGATTTATCCTGGAGAATGATTCACGTGTTGGGTAGAGCGTTCTATACATTTCTGTTAGATCCAATTGGACAATAGTGTTGTTACAGTTCTCTATTTCCTTATTGATCTTCTGTTTAGTTTTCTATCCTTTATGAGAAGTGGGGTATTGATATCTGCTACTATTATTGTAGAGCTCTCTAGTTTACCCTTCAATTCTGTCAATGTTTGCTTTCTATATTTAGGAGTTCTGAAGTTTGATGCACATATCTTTATAACTATTATACCTTCTTAGTGAATTGATCCTCATTCATCATTATATAATGTTCTTCTTCATCTTAAAATTTCTTACTTAGTCTCTTTTGTCTAATACATCTATTTTATCTCCTCCATTTTGGTTACCATTTGCATAGAATATCCTTTTTTTTTTTTTTTTTTGGCGAGGCAACCCTTGGTTGACCTCACAGATTGCAAGGACCTTATCAGCTTACAATCCCTTATTTTTTATTTTTATTTTTTTACTCCTAAAGCACCTTTCTTTTCAATTCTGAATTTCGTCTCCCATCCAAGTACTAACCAGGCCCAATCCTGCTTAGCTTCCAAGATCAGACGGGATTGGGCTTGTTCAGGGTGGCATGGCTGTAGACTGCATAGAATATCTTTAATTTTCACCCTACACATGTCCTTAGATCTAAAGTGAGTGTCTTATAGACAACAGATAGTTGGGTCCTGTTTTTGTTTGGTTTTCTTTTGTTTTTCAATCCATTTTGCCACTGTATATCTTTTGATTGTGAAGTTTACCTTCCATGTGTTTGCTGTTTTAAGCCACTATATTTTAGAATGATCACAGCAAAAGATATCTAACACAACATCTGTAGATTAATTAATGGTACCATATCAATGTAAATTTCATATTTTTTTATAATTATACTATGGCTATGAATAAGGTGTTCTTGTTTTTAGGAAATATATACAATGGGATTTTATAATTCAGAGCAATCACATCTCAAATTACTCTTAATTCAGAAAGAGAGAGGTGACAAAGCAAATGTGGTAAAATGTTAACAGCTGGGGAATCTGGATGAAGGTACATAAAACTCCTTGTTATTATTTTTGCCACTATGGTTTATGTCTGAAATTATATCACAACTTAAATAATAAATTAAATAAAGTGAAATTCAGAAACCAACAATCAAGGACATATTAGAACACCAAACTTGAATAGAGCACCAAAGCTAAATTTTACCTTATAGATTTTCAGAAGGAAAAGAAATTAAAAACAATGAGTGGAGGTAATATAGAGATAAATAATAACTAAGACTTTTCCAGAATTGGTGAAAGATGCCAATATAAAGTTTAAGTTTAAGATCAAAAAAGTAAATTAAGTAAATACAAAAAAGTTACTACCTGGACATATTACAATAAAACTGCAAGTTATCAAAGAGAAGGAACAATATTGAATGTAGTAGAAATAAAATATTAATTATCTTTACAGAAAACAATGAGCTTGACAACTGACTTCTAAATAGCAGCCTTGTACACCAGTAGCCAGTATAGTAACAGATGAAATACGCTAAAGCAAAATAACCCTTCAAATTAGAATCATACATTCGACAAAATGTCTTTCAATTATGATAAAGAAATAGACATTGATAGACAAAGAAAACAGCTTTTGCTACCAACTGATAATTATAAATATACTCTAAATATAGTTCTTCAGGCAGAAGAAAGGAATCTCAGATGGAAGACTTCAGATATAAGAACTGGTAAGCAAATTCAATGAACAATATTCATATTTACTTATATAAAACAAAAATAAAATTGTCATTAGGATTAAAAATTCCAACAGAACTGAAATACATGACAATTGCATAGAATTTTAAAAGAGACTCATTGTAGTTATTCTAAACTCTTATATTGTTTAGAAGGCGAATGAAGATTGAACTTCACACTTAGTGAGGTTCTCTATAGATGATAACATTTTAATGTAATCATTAAAAACTAGGAAAGAGAATATAAGTATTAAGCTAATGAAGGGAAAGATAAATGAGAATAACTAATTAATTCAAAATAATTAGGGAATAGACAAAGAAACACAAGAATAAGTAGACGAATAAACTCGATATAATGTTAAAGATATAAAGAAAATATACTAGTTTTTAATTAATCTAAATAGAATAAATATTTTGCTAAAATACAAAATTCAAAACAGTGGCTAGCACTGGTAAGTATGCAATATAATTTTATGTGTGTAAAATTCAGAAATTTATGATATGCATCCCACAGCAAATATACATTGGTAAAAATGTGTCAAAACCATAATGAAAAGCAAAAGAATTATAAATAAAATTCATGAGAGGTTACCTTTTGACTAGAAAAGAGATTGGATTAGGGAAGAATATATGGGTTACTTCAGGATATATTGATGTTTTTCTTACACTGGATGATGTGCATAATGTTATACACAATATAGTTTTATTTATACCTTGTGCATATTTTAAATATTTTTTTCACATCTCTATTCAGTAAAACCAATTAAAAAGAGGCATCATCAGAAATAAAATATTCTGGATAGTTGTAGAATGTATTGTATTGTTGTTCTGATACTAGATTGTACTGTCAAATTGAGAAGGAGAGTTGTTTTTGACTGTGAAACCAGCTTGATTAATAATAGTGCAAAAACTAAACCTGGGTAAGGTCCAGATGACCTTTAAGTTCTACCAGGTAGTTAAGTGGGATAGATAACAAAATTGTCCCAGTTCTTCTCTCCTCCCTGTATCCAGTCTCTCTGTAGTGTTACTTTGCAACTAACTACTCTCATCAAGAGATAGAGAGCTTTTGTCCACCTCGTATATTTGGGCTGGCTTTGTGACTTGCTGTGGCCAACAGAATGCAGCAAAAACAATGTTCTAGAATTAGCTTCTAGAAGCCTTGAATGTTTCTATGCTTTGTCTTGAATTCTTCTACGCTTTGTCTTGAAACCCTGTCAAGATGTGAATTTGTTCAAACTACTAAATTGTATGATAAGAGACATATGGCCCAGAGAGCCCTGGTGCCTTAACTAAAAACTGCAAAATAAGTGAGTGAGGCCATTTTAGACTAGCCAGCCCTGGCCTAACTACTGCTGACCTCATTTAGATGAGCAAGTTCATCTGAAATCACTGGAGCCTAGGATCACCAAAACCACTCACTGACCCACAGACCTGTGAAAAATAATAAAATGATTGTATCAAGCAAGTGAATTTTGAGATAGTTTATTACTCGGCAAAATTCATGAATCATTAAAGCAGATATCAACCATAAATGGATTCTACACTTCTACAAACACTACTTACTTCCTTTTTTTTCCTGAAAGTATTCATAAAACATGTTTACCTGGTTATAATTTTATAAACTGATTAAACACTTAGTAATCATGAATATTTCTACTACATATAAAATGGCCCCATTTTAGAATATTTGAGACAGGAAAGTCTTCAAAAATGATAAAGTCTGAGAAAATAGATTTTAAATTACTTTTTAGAATAGTAAATGGAGTAAAGTTTAAGAATAAAATAAAAAGCTTGAGGGAAAATTACACAGGTATGAAACTAAGATGTGCTGATCCCCCTTAAATTATGGCACTGTGAAAACCCTTATGTACTGTGGAGCCACAGTGTTCATGAGAACAAGAGAACAGGGGTGGCAGAAGGTATTTTTAACAAAGTCATCAAGGCACTCATGAGGATAGCATATTTTCCATGAACAAGCAGCATAATTTAGTATCTGTTTTAACACCACACACAGCATAATGGAAATGGCACTTTCAGAATACTGATTCTCCCACAGGGAACTCAACAGTGAACTAGGAAAAGATCACCTGCTCTGACAGCTGATTGGTGAATTAATTAGGTGTTGCACTTTTTAAATTCTATTGTAAATTACATGTGGTACATGCATTCAGAGTTATGAAAAGGTTTTAAGGATCTTAGGTATCACACGACAGTAAGGCAAAATGTAATCAGATCCAGAGCGAAGTCCAATGCAAATAGGTTTACTAGAGACATGCTGAGATTAATCTTATCCTCCTCTCTGAGAGGAAAATTTAGACTGAGCGGCAAAATTATTTAGGCTCCAAGTGAAAGAAATTGCTACCTTTTTATTGCCCTCTCTAAAGTTTTCTCGATTCAGACTTCATACTTATAAACTTTCTACTCATCTCTAAAGTTATTCCTCCTTATATAACCTATCAAGTGACAAAAGATTTTGAAGACAGCATAGAGAGGACCATTTTTCACTTTGCAATGACTATATCCTGGTCATTGCTACCTGTAGTCTCTCAAGAAATATTCTTTTGTTGTAGGCCTTTGTTGCTAAGTACATCTTGTTATATAAGGTATTTATCTATTTTATGATCTTGAGAAAGTTATTGAATCTCTTCAGGCTTCGGTATCTTCATCTGCAGAATGCAGATAGTGATAATATTCATTCTGTAGCGCTGTTATAGGGATTAAGTGAATATTGTAAAGTCCTTAAAATAGTGCCTGGAACATGACAAATGTTATAAAATTCTTGCATAAATATTGATACAAAATCATGTTCTCCTATTGCCACTGAGATCCATTACCATTTAAACCTTTTATCGTTCAGTGGACAGATTTTTATTTTCAACATTCTGAATGAAAATGGGTCTTTTCTCAGAAAACACAACTTTCACAGAATGAAAGTTTATAAATACTAATAGTGTTTCATGTACCGAGAATAAGAGTATAAAGTTTCACAGAAGATTTAATATATTTTCCTATTATCTTCTATAACTGGAAAGATAAGGAGGTAAGTACAGGGCAGAAATTATATCTGTCAGACAAAAAAGGGGGGGCACTTAAATTCATCTCAAGCCTCTTTTCTGGTAACAGATTGTACTGCAAGCAAGTTGAGGTGTGGCTGTCTTATGATTAGCTATCCTCCTGTCCTGTGGGAATGGCATGCAGCAAATGCAAACTGATTCAATTCAATTCAACTCTTACTTTGAGCAAAGCACTGGGAAGGATGATGAAGAGAATGTGAATCAAACACTGAAATAAGCTCCTCTCCTTCAAATATCCAAATTATCTATTAATAATATTTTAACCTCTTCCAATAAAACTTTGATCACTGAAAGTCCCTATAGGTATAGAAAGAACATGTAAAACATTTTAAAAGATAATTCTTAATTTTAGTTCCTTTCTCTTCCTCTGTTATGTACTAAAGATAACTGTTGCATCATAAAATGATCAATTATTATTGTTATCTGTATTGTTAACTCATATACATATGAGTAATAAATGAACATAATAGGTGTTCAATACATGTGTGTTTTGGTAGTCCATGAACTGCAGTGGGAAAAAGAGCTGCTTCTTGAGGACTTCTTTAGTATTGACAATAGCTGACATTTACCAATAATGTGTGTAAATATATTGTTAGTATTGTGTTTAATCTTCAAAACACCACTATAACATAAGCACTGAAAAGAAAAATGAGGTGGCATTCCAATCCAGTCTACCCTTGATCCAAATAAGAGATTGGATCTCCTTTAAAACTGATCCCAGAGCAGCGATGCTTCACTACCATATATGCCATTAGATAGGTTTACTTCCCAAACGTGTGCAACAGGTTTGCTTCTGAGTTTCCTAGTACCCTATGCACACATGCCAATAAATAACTGCATGATTCAGTGAAATTATAAGTTAAAAATAAACAAGTTTCCATGAGAAGCTCTGCTATTTGGAATGCTGAGACTGGAGGGAAGCATGTCCCATATCTCTTCAATGGAGAAACTTTATAAAGGATGCAGAAAACCACACCATGAATAACATTACTAGAGTAAATGCAAGCATGAGTTTCCAGCATCTCAAATACAAATTATTGTAAGTCAATTACATTGATTCAAGCTATGGCTTAGTGAAAACACTTCTACAGAGTAAATACAAAGATTGTAATAGTCTTGTTTAATCAATTCATAAAATTTATGCTATATTAATGAATGAAAAGGATTCACATTATTCAAGCAGTCCTCTCTCAATATTATATCTTGCTACTACTTTGCTGACTAATACTGGATGGCAGAAATTGGGATGTATATACTTTAGGATGAGTCATAGACCACAAATACTTGCTGTTACTGAGTAAGGAAGAACATAGCCCTAAGTTTAAAAGCATGCATAATTTGGGCATCTTCTCAGAAGCTGAGATGCCTACCCAGAACACCTACCTGAACAGACTACCACTGTATCTATGCAGAGAAGTACAAAAGGGAATATCTATAGCTAGTGTCTAGGCTTTTCGCAGAAAAACAAACAAACAAACTGGTTTTATCCAAAACATGAAATCTGATTGAAAGAACAACATTTTATCCTAATCGTAATTCTAAACCATCAAAATAATAAGTACCCATAAAAAACTTAATTCTATGCTGTAAAATGTACCCCTAATGTTGAGCTCTAATTAAAGGTCAGGTAAATGGCAAAGCATGTAGTTTGTAATAGCTTATTTTAAGTTATTCTTTCTTACCATTATTAGTACTTGAGCCTCAATGACAACATCATATCACGAGTAGTAGTTTTTCAACCTCTTTTCAAAGACTAGTAACTTAGCCCCACAAACCTCAGGCAAATTTCCAAAGTGACAAGTTCAGTGATTGTGAACTCATTGTAGGAATAATGACAGTGTACTTGGGATTGTAACTGCTAAAACCTTCTGCCTCACTACTGACAACTTAAGTCAAATAAATTAAATTCAGAGATTTTTGGAGCTAGAAAGATTTTTATGGTCAGATGCAAACTGCCACTTCTTCAAACACTGGTTGATACATAAATCCCTGGTGAGAAGCAGTTGGCCAGTCAACCAAACCAGGCAACATCTTTAGAGGCAAGATTCTCAACCCTTTATGTAGCAGCTCATTTTAGGGGGGGTGGGGCGGCGGGGGGAGGTGAAATTCCAATTTTTACATTTTTATTTGATTTTTGCTTACTTAAACTGAATCCATATAATATTATTTAAAAATTTTTCCACATTACACTCAAATGTCCCACGACCTTTCTTGAGTCACAGTTATAAAAGTCTGACCTCCTTTCCAACTGAAAGATTCAAGTGTCATCATCTCTAAAACTCTGAGTCTTACCTTCTCAAAACAAAGCATATCTAATTTGTTCAAATCTTCAAATTTCCTAATTATCATGTTTCCTCTGGGCAGTTATCCTTGGGTTATAAATGTCCTTTTTCAACTTGTAGGCTGAGTTTACAGTTTTAGGAGTGTTTTATTCAGAGTACTGACTGATTTTATAGCCCCTTCTCTGTTTAATATGCCTGTTAATGTCATTTACATTCTAAATACATGTTGGTCGTCACCCTGGTGACATTTCCCTTTTAAGTGTGAATCAGCAATTTTTTTGTACAACATAAAATGTCTCTGCTATATTCACAAGTTATCTCACTCTTTACTAATATATATTTTTAAAAATAACTAATGGCTTCAGAATGGAGAAAATAATGTTTAATACCTCACTAATGGTTTTAAGAAAATAAAGATTAGCAATAAAAAATAGGAAAATAAATCAGTACCTTTGGGGGTTGTGGGAGACAAATCTCCTCTGCCATTTCAGATAAAGACTTGACTGTATCAGCAAAGGAGAAAAAGCCAGTGTTGGGAGAAGAGGGGCTGAAAATGGAAGTGAAAATGAACTGAATTGTTAGAACAAGAATCTAGAGGATACAGGATCTTTCATTCTGCTTATGTTACATGCTGTAAACTTATTAAAATGAAATTTCTCAGTGCAGACAAATTTCCATATGGCTTTGATGTTTTATAAAAATCACATCAAAATCAAATGAAATATTAATTTTCAAATAACCTCTAGTCATTTAATAAATTAACAGTGTGTGTTTTGTTTTTCATGGATAAAAATAAAATCACTTCATATCTACTAATAACATACTTCAGAAGACAGTCATTGTTCTTTAGATTCACAATCAGGAAATGTAAGACTTCACATAAATTCAAGTGGGAAAAAGAGGTTAATTTATCAGGATTATTTAAATTGGCTAAAGGAAATATAAAAGAATATACTAAGAAATATTCAAAGAAGAATTATATTTTACAGTGTCTTTGAGATATGTCAAATTTATCTTATTTTAACTGCCATTAAATGTTCTTTTTGATTGGAAGATCCCTGTGAATGATAGTTTCGTGCTGGGCAAATGAGCAGTTTCCCCTAATTCTCTTCACATGACTGTCTGCCCATTCTTTTTCTATTATCTCATTGAAGTTAACATAATGGAGACCCTTGAAAAATGTGAACCTATGCCTTATCATACAGTTGATAATTTATCATGATGCCTTTAAAAAAAAAATACCAATTCAATACATTCTTTGTATATTTAATTTCTCTTCTATTCCTCCTATATATATATTTATTTATTTAAGCCTATATTTCTATTTATAGAAAGTGAGAGTTTCGTTTGGACCCAAAAACAACATCCTAGATGAGGACTGGTGTGTGTGTGTGTGTGTGTGCACACATGAGTGTGTGTGTGCATGCATGTGTGCATGTGCACGTGTGCGTGTGTGTGCATGTGTTTGTGTGCATGTATTTGTGTGTGCATGTGCATCCACTGTTTGTAACTAGGAGGACCATTTACATGGAAGTTATTCTTTCCTTGCTATTATTGTTTGCCTGATAGACATGTGCAAGAATCAGACATATTCCCTTTCTAGGAAACCCATTTTCCAGAAGAAAATTTTCTTTGCTTCATTTTTTGTCCTTTATGAGGACATAAGTGATACAACCGCATATGTCAACCTTTAGTGGCATTAATGAGGCCTTTCTTAACAGTGACTAGCTAAGCCTTATCTTCCTGGACACTCGTCAAATCCTAATTCCTTTCTTCATAATTTTATGTGGTGAAAAGAAAGTAGTGATTGCAAATGTCTCAATTTACTCTCTAACAACTGAAAACAAAAAAATAAAAACTTTGTTAAAATGTTTGGTAAAGGACTCTCAGCAAAGAAAGAAAAGGTAGAAAAACTAATAATGACTTTCTAAAGGAAAAAAAAGAATGTCATTCACATCATACATATACAACCTCTGAAAGAGTCTGAGGTAGTTTCTATTCTTATAATTGCAATTTTTAAAATACTGAGTGAACAATGTTATGCCTTCTAAGGATAATGAAAAAATACCAGAGTAACTCAGCTTCTACTTCAAATAATAGTAGTATTACATGTCATAAGAATTAATAAATATCTTTATTAATTTAGCAATGAAATACATGTTATGTATTTCATTGAAAGAAACCAGAGGAACTATTTAATTCAATATATGGCTAAATAAAATAAAATTAACTTCCTGGTATAGAGAAACTAAGTCTTAAGACAAAAAAAAATGGTATTTCAGCTCCCAGTCAAGATGACAGAATAGATAAATGCTGTGCTCACCTCCTCTCACAACCACATCAAAATTACAACTAAACTACGGAACAATCATCATTGAGAATTGCCTGAAATCTAGCTGAACAGAAGTCCTACAACTGGGGAACACACGGAAAAGGCTACCTTGAGACCGGTAGGAGTGGGCAGAGATGCGGAACGGGCTTGACCCACAAATGTATACGGTGATTAAAAATTGAGAGAGTTATCTCGGCTGTGGAGGTCACCCCAGAGAAGCAAGGGGATTCCAGCCACACATGAGGTGTCCCAGCTGCACATGAGGTTCCCCAGCTCAGGGTTCCAGGGCTGGAAAGATAAATCCCCCCAAAACCTGGCTGTGAAAACCAGCAGAGATTGTGGCTGAGACAGAGGATAGCTGATTTCCTCCTGAAAGACCCACTCAGAGACTTATCACTGACGAATTCACTTGCTCTGAGCTCCAGGCCTGTGGTAGCTGCTCAAAAGCTCCAGGGACACACAGGGAGGTACTGAGTTGTCTGACTTTGGGGCGAGGGCTGGAGGGGCAGAACTCTCCAAGAGAGAAGTGTTGGCAGAATCTAGTGTTCTTTTGTTGAGCCCTCTCTGTTCCCTGCATGCAGATGCAGGCAGCCACCATATCTGCATCTCCATCAACATAACTAACATTGGTTGCCCTGCCCTAGTGATTCTCTGAGATTTTGCCTCTCCCAACTTTCAGGCCCACCCAAACTACTTTCACTGGTTTCTCCATACAAACAGCCTATCTTGGCTTATGCTGTGGACTTTGCTAAAATCTCTCAAAGTTTCAGAAAACCTAAACAAGGAGCATCTGGTCTCAATGTGCCTCAAGCCCAGCACTATCTGGATTTATGGCTTGGCCTCTTGAAGCACATCCAAGCCCAGCATGGGGGATGGCCACCTGCAGATTGCTTGATGGTTTATGCCACTTGACTCTGGGCAGGGCAGAGGCTGCAAATTAACTTGGCTTACAGTTATGCAAGCACATAAAGTGGCTAGCTTAGGTCTTAGCCATAGCAGCACCTGGAGGCACATCTGAGGATGACACACCCAAAGGGAAGACTGGGCAGGCTAAAGTGCATCCTGCTCTGTAAGATCAGCCCCTGTACAATAGCTCCTCCACTGTAGTCTCGGGCCAGTCCTCACAACCAATCAGCCTAAGGGCCAATCCCTCCTACTGATGTGCTAACAGCAACCAAGGCTCAACTACAACAGAAGGACACACGCAACCTATATAATAGACACACCTGGAGTACCCAGCTCAGGTGCCCAGGGAGACTGTGCCACTGAGTCCCAAAAGACACCTACTGCATAAGGCCACTCTACTAAGACTGGGAGACTTAAGAGTCCTATCTAATACATAAAAATAAACATAGGGAGGCAGCTAAAATGAGGAGACAAAGAAATGTATCCCAAATGAAAAAACAGAACAAATCTCCAGAAAAAGAACTAAACAAAATGGAGACAAGTAATGTATCAGATGCAGACTTCAAAATACTGGTTATACAGATGCTCAATGAACTTAGGGGAAGAGTAGGTGCATACAGTGATAACTTAGACAAAGAGATAGAAAACATAAAAATGGAGATAGAAAACATGAAAAAGAACTAGTCAGAAATGAATAATACAATAACTGAAATGAAGAATACCTTAAGAGGAATCAACAGTAGATTAGATGAAACAGAGGGTCAAATCGGCAATTTAGAAGATAAGATAGCAGAAAACACCCAATCAGAACATCAAGAAGAAAAAAAAGAAAGAATGAGGATAGTTTAAGGGGGCTTGTGAGACAACATCGCGTGTACCAACATTTTCATCACAGGGATATCAGAAGGAGAAGAGAAAGCAAGGAATTGAATACCTTTTTCAAGAAACAATGATTGAAAACTTTCCTATACTGGCAAAGGAAATAGATAAACAAACACAGGAAGCACATAGAGTTCCAAACAAGGTGAACCCAAAGAGGCCCACACCAAGACATATCATAATTAAAATGCCAAAGGTTAAAGACAATGAGAGAATCTTAAAAGCAGCAAGAGAAATGTAATTAGTCACCCACAAGGGAGCTCTCATAAGATTGTCAGCTGATTTCCCAACAGGAACTTTGCAGGTCAGAATGGATTGACAGGAAATATTTAAAGTCATAAAAAGCAAGGACCTACAACCAAGATTACTCTATCCAGCAAAGCTATTGTTTAGAATTGAAAGACAAATAAAGAGCTTCTCAGAGACAAGAAAAAGCTAAAGGAGTTCATCAGCACCAAGCCAGTATTACAGGAAATGTTGGATGGACTTCTTTTAGAAGAAGAAGAAAAACAAAAACAAAAAAGATTAAAAAATATGAATAATAAAATGGCAATAACTATATATCTATCAACAATTACTTTAAATGTAAATGGATTAGATGTTCCAATTAAAGGAAAGGCTGGCTAAATAGATAATAAAATGACACCCTTACATATACTGCCTACAAGAGACTCACTTCAGTTCGAAAGACACACATAGACTGAAAGTATAAAGGAATGGAAAAGATGTTTTATGAAAATGAAACAAACAAACAAGCTGGGGTAACAATACTTATACCAGACAAAAGAGACTTTAAAACGAAGACTTTATAACAAGAGAAAAAGAAGGATCCAGTAATCCCACTTCTGGGTATTTATCTGAAGAAGCCCAAAATACTACTTCAAAGGGATGTATGAATCTGTATGTTCATTGAAGCATTTTTTACAACAGTCAAGATATGGAGGCAAGCTGGGTGTCCATCAGTAGATGAATGTATAGGGAAGAGGTGGTACATATATACAATGGAATATATAATGAAATATATAATGAAATACAATGGAATATAAATGAAATATTATTCAGCCATGCAAAAGAATGAAATCTTGCCCCCCTGCAACAATGTGGATGGAACTAGAGGGTAGTATGCCGAGTGGAGTAAGTCAAAGAAAGTCAAATGCCATATGATTTCGCTTACATGTGGAATTTAAAGAACAAAATAAACAACAAAATAGAAACAAACTCATAGATATAGAAACATTTTGATGGTTGCCAGATGGGAGGGGATTTGGGGGTGGGTGAAAAGAGAGAAGGTTTTAAGAAGTACAAATTGGTAGTTATGGACTAGTTATGGGGATGTAATGTAATACGTAAGGAATATAGTCAATAATATTATAGTAACTATGTATGGTTCAGATGAGACTGAATTTATCAGGGTGATCACTTTTTAAGTAATATAACTGTCTAATTACTATGATGTACACCTGAAACTAATATAATATCATATACCAGCTATAATTTTTTAAAAAATAAATTAGTTTTTTAACAGCATTTCATTTCATTCTGAAAATTCAATTAAAATTAATTCAGTTTTACCTTATATGATCAAAAATCCATTGGACACTTTACAAGCACAAGCGACTCATGATGCAGCTTTCTTGTGGTACTCTTCAAATCCTATAAATAAGAGGAAGGTGAAAGAGAACATTTAGAGCAATATGTGTCATTGTAAAATGATGCTGATTAGCTATGAAATGTTTATTATCTCTCCATATTGCTATTTAAAAATACCTTCATATATATTGCTATATAGATTTTGTTAAATGCACAATACAGCAATAAAAATGATGTCTTTCTGGGCCTTTCAAGGCACTATATAGCCTCCAGATTATGAACACTATAAAAATTCAGTTACATGTCATTCTACCAAGAAAGGCTGTTGTACTATGAAAACTAAAGCATTTGTAATTGCAATGTTTTATTATATACACATTATCATCATAAATATTTTTCTAGTCATAACACTGAATTATAAGTAATAGAAGGTGTTGGCTCCTAGTTTAGTTTTCACTGTTGATGCCTTTACTAGATTTTACCAAGTCTTAATTTATACCCCATAATTTTCCTGTACAAGATTCATAAAGTGTGGGACATGCCAGTCATCCATCTGATAAGTTTATATTAATATGTAGGTATTTAACTGGTTTCTACTTTTAGATAATATACACTATATATAGTAAAAACAATACTAAAACTTTCACAACCTATCTCAATTATCTGTAGAAGAAAATTTTTAATCATTATTTTCTCCCACTTACTTGCTAAAAGGAAAATAAAGTGATAGGCAAGTTATACAGGTACTTTGCTGTTATCCAATATTACTTCTCTATGTTACCCACACACAACACACACCATTTAGGTAGAATGGAATTATGTTACATGTCTATCCTAAGTTCTTCAATTCTCATACATGTACAGTTAAATTCAAGCACAAGACTCAATGAAGTAGCACCACAGACATCTGTACCCCATCTCGCACACTTTTTCTGAAAATCTCTAATCCTTAGGGGGCAAGTAAGATTAGAGTAGGGACAGAGATGGTGGGGAGCCCTTAACTGAGAAGTATAATTTTGTCCAGGCACATGTAGCAGGCTAGAACATAAATAAACTGCTTCTTATCCCATTGCAAGAGGTATCATATAAGGCCATGCTTAAAGGGCTAGATTCAAACAAATTACATTTCCAATTCAATGTTTCTGGAAGCTGCTATCAGGAACTATATATATTTAGTATGTACAAATACGAAATATCTATACAAAAGACTATATATATATATGAATATATATGCACATATATATATGGAACTATATATATCAGGAACTATATATATTTAGTATGTACAAATACAAAATATCTATACAAAAGACTATATATATATGAATATATATGCACATATATATAATACATATATATATTTCTCACTATGTCCTTTGTCTCTTGTGTCTATTCTTGATAATTAAAACTCACTTTGAAGCAAAGATGTTTTCCAGCCAATAAAGTAAATTCTTTATGGTGAGGAACATGTCCCATTACATTCAAGAAAGACACTGGAAGTTACATTTACATTAGGGAGAAACAAACTTTAAAAGAAAGGATTAATCACATTTGGTAATAAAGGGAGTATTCTAAAGTTCAGAATAGTGGAACAGTAGGCAGAAAAATATTGAAACACCAGGAATGGCTACAAAGCATTTTACAAATTTCTGAACCTATTGCAGAACTATCCTGCTTTCCTGAAAAACACATAAACTAATCCATCATCTTCTAACTCTGTATTCACAATTGTTTGACTTGTTCTCATTTTGTTATTTATAATTCTGCAATAAACAACCCTAAACTCTTATTGAAGTTTCACTGTGATAAATGTTGTGACAGGTATTTTCATATATGTACCTCATTTAATCAACAATATATACACATTGTCACACTTTGCAGACCGCTGCCATTGTCTTATATGTCTCAGTAAAAAAATACTAAATTGAAAGCTATATGTTCCATTTTTCCAACTAATTTACAACTAATTATAAATTTTAAGTTCTATATCTTTAATTTGCTTAAAGGTTTTTGAATGTCTAAAATGTTTATTAGATCATTAAAAATGTATATTGAATATGAAAATTATCAAACAAAATCCATTATTTAGTTACCTGAAACTTGCATTTTAGTATTCCATTAGGATAGGAAGATGATTCTGGAACTCTACGAGTCCTTTTGTTTATGATCACATTTGAGGATTATATTTATAAAATCTTTAAGGAAGAAGGAATGTTAATTATATCTCCAACTCATACACTGGAATTGCCTAATTTTGCAGGGAGAAGATAATTAAGAGCAAATATTATTTGAGGGAGATGAAAAATAAGCTATGATGGCATAGTAAATGGGATGAATGCAAAAGAAGCAACTAGATATTAAAAATTAGAGAGACTAATTTGCTAAATTAAAAATAAAGTTGGGAACAGATAAGGTAGTGGACAAAGAAGATGGAGGAAATGTGTTTATAAAATTCATAAAAATATGTGTGTTTTGGGGGTCTTTCTTTTGTTGGGAATCAAAGGAGTACAACTGTCTAAATAGAAATTTCTTCAGAGTTTGCTGGGTTATCGATAGAAACTTAGAGAAAATAAATGCAAAGCCGTAATTCCTTAAAAGTAAAACAATGGTTACAACAATGGGGCACCACATTCTGTACCAAATGGTAACAAGATGAGAAGCCAAGTCCAGATGTGATCTTATATTTTGTGACTCATTTGTCTTAACTTGGGGAGATGCTATTATACCAAAATTATTTGGAGAAGCAGAAAGATATTGGTAATAGGATAAATATTGCTTAGAGAAAGTAGAGTGAAAGTATGAAAAAAATCAATTTCGTAAGAATTGGTGGATGTGGCTCAGCTGAACTGAGAAGTCTCAGAACAAAGACGTTAAAGAATTATGCTCTCAATATTTTGACTGTGGCACACAATTTGAAATAAGAGATAATAGTCATTCTAACAGGTGTGAGTTGTTATCTCATTGTGGTTTTGATTTGCATTTCCCTAATAGCTAGCATTGTTGAGCAACTTTTCATATATTTGTTGGACATTTGTATGTTCTCTAGGGAGAAGTGTCTGTTCAGGTCCTCTGCCCACCCATTTTTTGATTGGATCGTTTGTTTTTTTGTTGTTATTGAGTCATATGAGTTTTTTTTGGTATATTTTGGATATTAGACCCTTATTGGAGGCCTTGCTTACAAATATATATTTTCCATTCAGATGGTTGTGTCTTTACCTTGTCGATAGTTTCTTTTGCTGAGCAGAAGCTCTTTAGTTTGATGTAGTCCTATTAGTTTATTTTTGCTTTTAATTCCCTTGCCTTTGCAGTCAAATTCATAAAATCCTCTTTAAGTCCAAGTTCCTTTAGTTTAGTTCCTATGTTTTCTTCTATGTATTTTATTGTTTCAGGTCTTATATTCAGGTTCTTAATCCATTTTGAGTAATTTGCATGTGCGGTGATAGATAATAGCCTGGTTTCATTCTTTAGCAGGTGGCTTTCCAGTTTTCCCAACATTTATTGAAGAGGCTTTCCTTTCTCCACTATGTTTTCGGCATTTTTTTTGTTGAAAATTATTTGCCCATATAAATATGGGTTTATTTCTGGACTCTTGATTCTGTTCCACTGGTTTGTGTGTCTGTTTTGTTGCCAGTACCATGCAGTTTTTATTACTGTCACTTTGTAGTATAATTTGAAGTCGAGCACAGTGATGCCTCCAGCCTTGTTCTTTTTTCTCAGAATTCCTTTGGCAATCTGAGGTCTTTCGTACTTCCATACAAATCTCTCATGATTTTTTGTTCTATTTCTTTAAAAATATCAATGGAATTTTGATGGAGATTGCATTAAATCTATATAATGCTTTAGGTAATAAGGTCATTTTAACTATGTTGATTCTTTCAATCCAAGAACATGGAATATCTTTTCATTTCTTTGTACATTCTTCAATTTCTGTTAATAGGGTCTTGCAGTTTTCATTATGAAGGTCCTTCACTTGTTTTATTAAATTTATTTCTAGGTATTTTATTCCTTTTGTTGCAATTGCAAAAGAAAATTTTTTTTCACTTCTTTTTCTGATGCTTCGTTATTAGAGTATAGGAAAGCTATGGATTTTTGAACGTCGATCTTGTATCCAGAGACTTTACTGTATTTGTTTATTGTTTCTAGTAGTGTTCTTGTGGAGCCTTTAGGGTTTTCTATATAGAGAATCATGTCATTTGCAAATAATACCAATTTGACTTCTTCCATTCCTATTTGGATGTCTTTTATATTTTTCTCTTGCCTGATTGCACTCACTAGGACTACCAATGTTATATTGAATAACTTGGCAATAGTGGACAGCCTTGCCTTGTTCCTGATCTTAGAGGGAAAGTTTTCAGTTTTTCACCATTAAGTATAATGTTGGTTGAGGGATTGTCATATATGGCCTTTATTATGTTAAGGTATTTTCCTTCTATACCAATTTTGTTAAGTGTTTTGTTCATAAATGGGTGCTGTATCTTGTCGAAGGCTTTTTCTGAATCTATTAATATGATTACATGATTCTTATTATTTAAATTGTTTATATGGCATATCACATTAATTGATTTGCGTATGTTGAACCATCCCAGTGCCCCTGGGTTGAAGCCCACTTGATTGTGCTGTATAATCTTTTTAACATGTTGCTGTATTTGGTTCGCTAGTATCTTATTTAGGATTTTTGCATCTGTGTTCATGAGAGATATTGTTTTGTAGTTTTCTTTTTTCATATTATCTTTACCAGGTTTTGGTATCAGGGTAATATTGGCCTCATAAAATGACTTGGGAAGTATTGCCTCCTCTTTGATTATTTGGAAGAGTTTGAGTAGAACAGGTATTAAATCTTCTTTGAATGTTTGGTAGAATTCACTGGTGAAGTAATCTAGTCCTATACTTTTACTTTTTTAGTAGGGTTTTGATGATTGTTTCAATTTCCATACTGCTGATTGATCTAGTTAGATTTTCCAGTTCTTCTTGATTCAGTCTAGGAAGGTTGTAATTTTCTAAGTACTGGTCCATTTCTTCTAGGTTATTAAATTTGGTGTTATATACTTTTTCATAGTATTCTTGCATGATCCTTTGTATTTCTTCAATGTTAGCCATAATTTCCCTGCTTTCATCACTGATTTTGTTTATTTGTGTCCTTTCTCTTTTTCCTTTAGTGAGTCTAGCCAGGGGTTTGTCAATTTTATTAACCTTCTCAAAAAACCAGCTCTTTGTTGCATTTATTTTTTCTATCGCTTTTTAAAAAAAATTTCATTTATTTCTGCTCTAATTTTGACAAAGTCTTTCCTTCTGCTGACTTTAAGCTTCATTTGGTCTTCCTTTTCTAGTCTTTTAAGATGAAGCCTTAGGTTGTTTATTTGGGCTCGTTCTTGTTTTTGGAGATAGGCCTGTAAATATATGAACTTTCGTCTTATGACCACTTTTGCCGTGTCCCAAAAGTTTTGATATGTTGTACTATCATTATCATTTGTTTCTATGTATCTCTTGATGTCTCTGTTTATTTCTTCTCTGAACCTGTTATTCTTCAATAGCATGTTGTTTAATCTCTATATGTTTGTGGTTCTTTCTGCTTTCCTTTTGCAGTTGATCTCTAGTTTCAAAGCATTATGATCAGAGATTATGTTTGGTATGATTTCAACTGTCATATATTTGTTGAGGCTATCTTTGTGTCTCAGTATGTGATCAATCCTTGAGAATGTTCTATGTGCACTAGAAAAGAATTTATAAGCAGTTGTTTTGGGATGGAAAGCTCTGTAAATGTCATTATGTCCAGTTGGTTTAATGTGTCATTTAAGGATATAATTTCAATATTGATTTTCTGTTTGGATTATCTGTCCATATCCGATAGTGGGGTATTTAGGTCCCCTACTATGATAATGTTTTGAGCTGTTTTTCCCTTTAGTTCTGTTAGTAATTACTTTACATATTTTGGGGCTCCCCGATTGGGAGCATAGATATTATTAAGTGTTATGTCTTCTTGGTTCATGATTTCCTTTATCATTATGATGTGTCCCTCAGTATCTTTCTTTACTTTTTTTTTATTTTGAAGTCTATTTCATCTGATATTAGTACCATTACTCCCTCTTTTCTCTGAATGCCATTTGCTTGAAATATCATTTTCTACCCTTTCACTTTGAGTCTATATTTGTCTTTGGAGTTGAGATGTGTCTCCTGGAGGCAGGGCAGCATATGGTTGAGTTTTGTTTTTTTATTCATTCTGCAACTCTGTGCCTTTTTATTGGTGAGTTCAGTCCATTTTCATTTAGAGTGATTATTTATTATTGAAATATGAGGTCTTCTTATAGCCATTTTATCTTTTGATTTCTTTCTGGTAGTTCGGTGTTTCCATTGCTTCCTTGTCCTTGTGTTTCTGTTTTCTTTATTTTGGTTGGCTTTTGTGGGTTTTTTCTCTGGTCTTTCTTGTTTTATGTTATATACTTCGGTTCTGAATCTTCGGCATGTGGTTACCATTACAAATATGTAAAGGATAGTTATATATATACAGTCGTCCCTTTTTTTCTGGGTATGCCTTATCTCCATTCCTCTTTGCGAATTTGGATCTTTGAATCCTCCCCTTTTCAGTCATTGTTTTCTCAACTTGTCCTTATGTATGCTGAATGTTCATTACTATCTTGCTATAGCAAACCTCTTTTTATTTTAAGCTTATAATGATCTGTTCCTAGTAAGGGTTACACTCCTCTGCTTTTATCAGCCTGCTAGTCACCTTACTCCTAATTATGTGTATTTTGTTGTTGTTATTTTGTTTAGTTGAGCTGACCCCTTTCAGTATTTCCTGTAGTGCAGACCTCGTAGTAGAGAATTCCCTCAATTTTTGTATGTATAGAAAGGTCTTTATTTCTCTTTCATATCTAAAGGAGAGCTTAGCTGGATACATTATTCTTAGCTTATAGTTCATTTTATTTAATAGTTTGAATATTTGATTTCACTCCTTTCTGGCTTGTAAGGTTTGCGTTGAGAAGTCCGACCATAATCTAATGGGTTTTCCTTTATAGGTTACTGTCTTCTTTTCTCTGGCTGCCCTGAGAATTCTGTCTTTGTCACTGATTTTTGATAATTTTAATACAATGTGTCTTGGTGAAGGTATTTTTGTGTCGAGATAACTGGGTGTTCTATTGACTTCTCGAATTCCAATCTCCAGCTTATTCCTTAGATTTGGAAAGTTCTCATCAATTATTTGTCTGAAATGCTTGCTAATCCCTGCTCCTTTTCTCCCCTTTGAGAATTCCTATTATTCTTATGTGTCCTCTCCTGATGGTATCAGCTGGTTCTTGTATTTCTCTTTCATTATTATATTTTTATTTTTTGGTTTCTCTCTTCTTTCTTCTGATTTATTTCTAGATTTCTGTCTTCGATATCACTGATCCTTTCCTCTATTTGGTGGACTCTATTTCTCAAGCTTGTTATTTCATTTTTCAAATTTGCAGTGTGTTCTTTATCTCCAGAAGGTCTATTCAGTTCTTTTTGAGGGTTTCAATCTCCTTGGTAAAGAATTCACTCTACTCATCTAGTTGTTTTTCAATTCTTGAAATTGTTGATATGATTTGTTTTGGGTCTCACTGAGTTTTTTCAGAAGTACCATCCTGAATTTTCTGTCATTTAAGTCACATATTTCTATGTCTATAAGCTTATTTCCTGGAGATTTTTCTCTTTCTTTCTTAGATGCCTTGTCATCTTGGTTGTTTATGGTGTTTTATAGATTATTTATCTGCCTAAGTATTAATTGAAGTGTGTTCTGCTCACTTTTTTCCAGAAAGAAGATTTATTATATAATGGTCCCTAGCCTGTTGCAAAGAAGTTGTTTTTCTTTTAGTTTCCAACAGATGGCATCTAAGCCTCTTGGATCTCTGCTTTATATAAAATCTTAATAATGTCTTTTTTTTCCTTATAGATGTTTAATCGCTCTCCCTATCCTCAGTCTCAGTTCTTGTTAGTGTTAGTGACAGTTTCAGTAGTGTTTGCTCAGATTTCCCTGGGGCTCCGAGGCTTCCACCTCTGAGGGTATGGTGGGAGGGGCCCTCTGGGTTGGATGATGGGGGCTGCTGCTCAGCATTTGTTTTGCAACCGCAGATGGTAAAAATCAACTGTTGTTTTTCTGCCATGCCGCTTCTCTGCCTTCTGCCCTAAGAGTGGACCCTGCCACCGGCCGCGTGGAGCTCACAGCAGTCCCAGGCAAAGCTGTTCAGGGAACTCGCTGCAAATTCTCCCCTCCCCCTCCTCCTATAGGGAGCTCCGGCTATGAGAGGCAGCTTCTTTATTTCTCTCAGTCCACTGACAGACACCCAAGGTTCTGACCTGTGATTGCTCTTATGCGCATATCCCACGCTCAGACGTGCTGGTGTGCAGTTTGGGTGTTTTTTGTTGAGTTTTAGATGTTCAGCTTATTGTTGTTTCAAGGGGAGTATTCTGGGAATGTCTCTCACTCTGCTATGTTTAATCTGTATCTCGATAAGCAATATTTTAAAATTGATTCAAACTGGGGTAAGTATATCCATTAGGTTTATGGTGGTGTGCTAGGGAGTATTTGAAAACAAAGAGAAAAAAATTAGTCTCCCTGGACCATCAATAATATTTTAGAGGGAAAAATACATACCTACACTGTGAATATTTCTAGATATAAATACATTCTAGTTATGAACTTACATATCTACCTTTACAAGAGTTTAGGAGAAAATCTCTATTTTAAATAAAAGGGTAGACATTTTTACCATTCTCTTTTCCACTATAATTTTTATTAATTCCTATACTTTATTTCAAAGTCGGGGAAAGGTGGAAGACTTTTCAGAGGAACTACACAGTATTAGGGAATTTTCTCCTAAAAGAAAAGTAATTCTCTCACTGATTTTTTTGTTTGTTATTAATATTTAGTATACAGTTGTCTGCGAGCTCTGCACAACCAAATTCTCTATTGATATATTTAAGAACCTCTATTTAAATACATTTAAAGAACCTATATACATATTTAAATATATTTAAGAACCTATATTTAAATAGATTATCAAAATCATCTATTTGTTACTGTCGTAATTTTTATATAAGACCATGTTGTCTAAAGGCCTTAATACAGAGAGAAAATGATGCTGCAATGCTTACCATGGTGAAAGTTTTGAGCAATGAATTACTTGGACCATCCCTTAAGGCAAATAACATAGCATCATGTAAGAAGCACCCAAGTTCTCTATAGCCTCTAATATGGAATTCCATCAACATGTTGTAGAGATTAGGTTTGGCTTAGTGAATTGGTCTATCCTACATTGAAGAGAGAGCCTCTTATACAATGAGAAGATAAAATGTTTTATATTATTATATGGCATCTGCAGTCTCTGCTTTTTTTTTTCTTTTTAGTCATAAAATAAAAGGAATAAGTGAAATAACCTGTCTACTATGTGCCTAGATATGATGCTTTAAAATTTTTATTGAATTAATTCACCATAAAATAAGTCATGTGAGATAGATAGTACTGTCCCTTTATAAATATGGAACTGAGGCTTAGAAAGTGACACCATAATTTTGGCAAGATCACAGACCTTTCCGTTACATATCGATGCCTCCAAAGTACCAACTATGGATAGCTTTTGTCATGGGACTGATTAGAACAAATGCTAAATTGAATGAAATGTGCTTAATAAAACTTGAAACCTGTAATGAATGCAGTTGACCAGAACTGAATGATTTAAGTATTTATCATCAACATTTCAGGGTTGGTAAATAAAAATGAAGTTCTGAATGAAAACTTTCTCTTTCTTTTGTTTGTCATTGTGGCCCTTGTTTGAGAGGATGGTTATTAAAATGCCATAGAGTCTGTTTTCCTAACTAATATTAAATTTTAGACTTATACTAGAAATTTTTATTAAGATTTATAAAAATATAATCAATATTTTAAACAAGCTGTTTTTGCATAAAAAAGTAACTGCTTAATTAAAAATATGATATCTCCAACAAATTGACATGATATAAATGACATTTATATTGGAAACATAAATTTATTCTACATTACTTTTCCACTAGGATAGAAAAATAAAATATACTATTCATTCAATTTTAATTCTAATATAACAAAGTAACATAATTATAATTCCTAATTTCAATATCACAAAACAACTAGGCTGATTCTAAAAATTAAGCTATATAATTCATTACTCTAATATAGTAAATTAGCTATATTATTTACTGAAGCAATAGAAGGAATAAAGAAGGAACAGAGGAGCAATATATTCGCTGAGTAATTTTGACTCTGGCATTCACTAGAACTTTTTAATAGTAAAGTAAACATTTTTTCAAGTTAAAAAAAAAGCATAATAGTATTATCTGATTGAATCACTCTACAGAGATTCCACTTATAACATGTTGCCCTAGACCATGCCAAAAGAGAATCTTGCACTTATATTACACTAAGTTCTATTTTAGCATGAAATGCATATAGCCTGTTCTTCAGGAAAGTAAAACAGTAATAAAAAAAGGAATTTTTATTCTTCTCTATTTTAAGTTGCCTGGTTTTAAATTGCTTTGTTTGGTGGCTCCCAACAGAATGATGAGGATTTCACTCTGGATTGCTTTGGTGGCTTACATTTCCTTTTGTTCTTGACTTTCATAGAGATGTGCATGGTAGAGATATCAGCATTTTTATTTGCTTTAATCTTTCAAAATCCAAGAGTGAAAAAATACACTGTTATCTTTTTATTAGGTCAATCAAGTTAAGTTTTCTTTGTGCTTAAACTTTTAAATAAAAGTTGAAATTCTACTACAGCTACAAACTTTTGCAAGTGCAACATATTTTATTTGGTCTTAAAATGTATCTTTATAAAATATTTCTCTTTAAATTACACACATATGAGATAATTTTCATGCCTTTTACACACTAAAATAATAATAATTAATATACATCAAATGCTTACCATTAGGCAAGGCATTGTTCTAAGTACTTTATATCTATTTGCTCACTTAATTCCCACAGCAATCAAATGAATTATTTTTTTTATCCCAGTTGAAAGATGGAAAATAGAGGCACAGAAATATTAACTAACCAAGTAATTAACAGAGCTGGAATTTAAACCAAGACAGCATAACTCCAGAGCTTGAGCTATTAACACGATAATACTACCTCTGATTTAAAAAATGCTAATAATGGCATTATGATAACAGTAGGCACAAAGATGTTCCTTTATCATCTTAATCACATTTAAACCAAAAAAATCAAACCATAAAAGTACATATAGGGTGGCAGGAACAGTTAAGAATAACAGAGCTAAGTTTCACTGAAGGCCTGGATCATTCTTGCTTAGTTTACCAAGTATTCACAATGTCTGGTAGAATAACAAACATGTCAAAAAACAGCCAATAAATATTTGCTGAATAAGTGAATTAATAAATAAATGAAGAAACTTATGCGAGCACTGCACCCAGAAGCCAACACTCTATAGCTGTCCTGAGTTCCTCCTCTCTCACATCTTCCAGTGCATCTTGAATCCATCTGCATGTTATCTTTATTGCCAATCTCCAGTCCAAGCTATTATCTGTCTCCTGGATTACTGTGATGGCCTCCTACCTAGTCTTTCTACTTACCCTCTTCTCTTTCCAATCAATTCTCTATACTGCAGCCAGAATTATCTTAAAATATCAATTGGATTATGGCTCTCCATAAGTGAATTCCCTTGGTACTTTGGAGATTTAATGTTTTTCTTTCCCTTCCATACTCATTTTTATTCCCTTTCTCCTCTCTCCTGTTCTCTCTTCTCTCTTTTTATTTCTTTCTAACCAAAGTTGACTCTCCAGTCCTACCTCTTGGCCTTCTCTCCTTCAAGTATCAGGCCCCATCTGTGTTGAAAGTGTAGCCCCATTTCAAGGCCTTTACATGCACTGTTCTTCTGTTAGAGCAGTCCTCTTCCCAGTCTTTGCCTAGTCATTTCCTTCCTACCTTAGGTTTCAGCTTAAATGTCACTTCCAAATGTATATCTCATTCTAGATGGGAGTCCCATTGATATGGCTGCCTCAAGTTTTCTTCCTTGTTATTCCTCAGAATAACGTAATGTTTTGAGCACAAGACTTTTAACCACACATACTGAGTTTGAATCCTGAATGCGTTACTTGCTAGACTGCATGACATTGAAGAAGCTGTTTATCCTTTCTATGCTTGTTTCATTATTTGTAAAATGAGATACTTAGTTGTGAGAACTAAGTGAGTTAATATATGTAAGCACTCAAAACACAGTGCCTGGCATATCGATAAGACATGTGAGCTATTATCATTCAGTGAAATTATATTTATTCATGCACTTATGTGATATTTTGCCTTTCTCATAAACGTGTAAACTCAAGGTAAGAAATAATTATAGCTCTATTCTTACCACCATAAGCTTGGTGCCTCTTATACTGCATAGTGTAGGAAGAGCTCAACAAATATTTATTGAAAGAATCAGTCAAATACATGCATAATTTATGAATGCATAAAACAAAAAACTTGAAAAAAGAGAAAATAATATAGATCAACCATCTTTGGGCAGGTGGGTCTTTGACGTTCATAAAATTATACAATATTCACTTGGAGACAACATATGACAGTCTGTTTCATTTGTTTGGAAAGTTGACTGGATCTAAAGAAAATCATAATATTGTTCCCATTCAATTATTTCTCAATTCAAAGGTATTTAAGAATTAACTAAAGTACCTGAAATAGTTCTTGGGAATTTGTTTCATTTTCTTCCATTTTTCTCATTATTGGGCATTAGTAAACACAAAAACTTTAACAACTCTCAGGAAAAAAGTTCTGAGTTTTAAAGAAATATTTACACCATTATCAAAGCTAGAATACAGTTCTTTAAGACTTAGATTTCAGGAAAATTTCAAAACCCAGTTTCCCACATAATTCATCCTCTAACTTTGATTCTGATCTCCTTGAATTGTTTTAAAACTCCTAATGTATAATTTTCAAAAATATCCTGCTGATACTTTTCAGAAAACTACTCCATAAAAAGGAAATGTAAGACCCTATAGCAAAAAAATGATATTAGATACCTAGTGTTCATAACCCTTGAAATACCCATTTAAATATAGATTCGGAGGTAAAAGTAGACCAAAAAATTTTGTATACCAAGTTCTCTTGCGTTACTTTTTTCTGCTTTATTAGAAATATTCTTAATATCTTATAGTAACAACTCATCTTGGCAAACACCCTTTTGACAACATTGTGTTTAATATTCAGTTTCCTTCTCCAATAGCAGAGCAGAGGCTTTGCTGTATATTATTTAAGAACTGGGCCTCTGGAGCCAATTTGATTCATAATCAATTCTAGTTTCTTCTCATACAATGTTGTTCCTTTTATGAGATAAGATATTGAATATATATTGAATAATATTATTCAACAATTCATTTATTCGCTATACATTTATTGAAAAAAAAATACATTGGGAAGAGACTGAGACTGAAGGGAAAAACAAGGTAAGTTGTTTCCCAGGAAAAATTCATAGATCACAAACTCCGCTGTATCAGATGCACTAGTAATTATTTATATTGCCTGGAATAATTAAACTGTATATAAGAGAATCACAATTATATTTTAATGTGGTAGCCATATGCCAGATACTCTACACCTTATCTATTAATGAACTTATGGGATAGATGTCATGATTCTCATGTACAGAAAAGAAGATTCCAAGGCTCAGAATTCAATAGTAAATTTCCCTACTTTATTTAGCTAATAAGTAACAAAACCAGGATTTGAAACTTGTTTTTTCAGGTTCCAAAGCCCGAGCATTTTTTTACTCAGTCTGCCTTTCTCTACAATTACCAACTTTTCTGACAAAGTTGACAGAAAACTAGTAACCAGAAGATTGCAAGGAACAGCTCCCTTTAACTTCTTTCTCTGGGAAAGGAGCAAGATAGAATCCAATCTCATCCAGGGATATTCTCAAAACCGGCACTCCAACTAGCTCTGCAGTCTCTGTATCTTATCTCTACTGCCTCGGCACTTTTACAGAAGGCAGATAGAGAAGTGGAAGTGGGGAACGCAAAACAGAAAGCAGCAAGGAGAGGGGGAATATAGAGATGGGTTTTGTGTCTGGATGTGGAAATAGACATCTGGCTGCTGGAGCTGCTGATCCACACTTAGTCAGACCTACATTGGATGAATCAACTCCTGAGCCAGAGCAAAAGTACCAATCATACTTCTAATTATTAGATGCCTACATAGCTATAGATATTTATGTAACTAACTGTGGTATTTTTTCCAAGAGCTTCACCAAAAAATGGAGTTTCATCAGCCAATGAAAAAGTTTGGCAAAAACTTATTCAGAGTATCGTCTCAAAATGTGTTCCTTTAATAGTTTAGCCTAAAGAGTATCTGAAGAATCTTGAAAGAAAAATCTATAGAAATTAGGAAGTATAGACTCGAGAGAAAAAGGTCAGTGAATATTTATGACTCAATCATTCATAAAATAATTTTAGTTTAGAAGGATCCATAAAATACTCTGATCTCAATTAGACTTGAACCTATCAGGAAGTAGAGATCTGGAGGAACTGAGCTACTTGCTGATAATAAGCTAAGCTGAGAGCAGAACCTAGGTCTCTAGATCCTATAATAAGTGTTCTCTAAATTATCTCACCCTCAGAAGACACTGTGGCCAATGTTTGATCATTATATTTAGGTTTCTATTCAGCCCTTTCCTAGGATGGCTGATCCTTGGGTGTATATAGTCCTCAGGAAAAGAGATGCAACCCTTTGTAAGAAATGGCCCTATGAACTCATCACAGTCTCTCAATGATGCTGCTCAGTCATCTGAACAATGGGACAACATTACGACCTTGGAAATGACTTGAAAGCAGGTGGAATCGGGCTCATGGAACTACACTGGCCTTTTGTAAATATGTTTCATATTTACTAGACTGTGTCTTACTTGCACATCTGTGGCCTTGTCGAATCTTTGCTTTAAATTTTTTACTTCTTACAAAGTAATCTATTAACAAAAGGGTCATAACCAAATTCTACATTCAATTTTTTTAGGTCATCTCGTAGGCTTTTTACTCACTTCTTCTTATTACAGGATATTACTTAAGAATCTTGAAGAGATTTTAATTTATTTTCCTGAAACCTTTCTTTATATCATTATTCATTTTGCCAAACACTTTTGTAAGACATTTTTGCTATTATGAATATAATTCTATAGTCATGAGTCTATATTTTATGTTCTCAGCAACATAAATGTTTTAACATTTATAAAACAGGGAAATGTTGGTCATTCTAAATATATTACCACATTTAAAATAGTTTATAAGGATTTATGGAACTATATTAATTATGATGACTAATAAGTTTTTAGATTATTTTAAATATATTTAATAAGAAAAATCATATATAATACATAATAGGAATACTTTTATATTAAAATTTGATTTTAGAAAGCTGATTCTAAAATCAAATTTTAGAATTTGATTTCTGACAGAACTGTCTTTATTATTTTAAAACCAGGAATTGAAAAAATAATCAAATGTTAAGCAAAGCTACAATGAAATATCTTTAAATTAAGGGGAGCAACACACATATTCTCTGATGTAAATTATGCAGTTAATTGGTAGAGTAATAAAAATTGGAGAAGAACTGCAAAGAATGGTTTTGTTTATTCCCACCTCCCCCTATCCTGAGATAATGACAGAAAGAACCCAATGCCATAGCTTAACGTACTATGATCTATTTCTGGTATTTTTCTTTAGTAAATTATAATTACATTTTGATTTTTTTCAATCATGAAAATGGAAAAGACCTTGATAGAATATTTATTCAAACCCAAAGGATATAGGCAAGATTGAATTCAAAAGTTCCAAAAACTGTTGCCTTGTTTTTCAAAAAGGTCTTCTGAAAAAGTCTCTGATATGCTCCAATAGTTATACCATTTATTTATATATTCCCTAATGTTATACCCAAAGCTCTGTCCACTGCTTTACCAAAACTTCATATTAAATTAGTGCACTATTGTCTTATTGCTATTAACTGATCTAAGGGATGAAAGGAATTTCTCAAGTCATAAACCCTCTCCAATTCTAGGCAATCATCAGCCACCAAGCAAGACAAATGAACCTATCTAAATGTGCAGCCAGGTTTTGTGCCAGTCCTGTCCTTGTGAACTACATACTGATCCCTAGATAGGCACATCTTTGATATGTCTGGTTTTGTATTCTGCTTCTTCTATTAAAAAAGACCTTCCCCTGTTTTTTTCATGAAAAAATCATAAGGATTGTCTTTTTACAAATTTCCCTAAGTTTTATCCTTAAGTCAAGCTGTCTAAGCACCCCTACTCCAAACAAGAATATTGCCCATTCTCTCTTCTATGCCCCCAAACAATCTGAAGCCTCTATTATTACACTTATATTTTCACGATTTGAATTGTTAATCACAAACTATAACTGTAACTTACTATGCTTCTGTCCCAATGCCTACCATATAACCAGAGATCAATAATTGTTGCTGATAAAATAATCCTGTATATAATGTATCTATAAAACCAAAATGAAAGTCTGATGTAGAATGCAATCAAGCTTTATTGAGTTTTGTTATTCACTCATTCAGCATCTGCTATGTGGCAAACACTTCTAAGTACTTTGTGCTTTCTATAGAGATGGCATGAGAGAAACTAAATGCCAAGCAGCCTAAAACATAAGAGATACTCATCAAATATTAATGTATCCCTTTTATCCTTCCTCTTCTCTGTTTCTGCGACCATTTCTTATATAAAGTCAACATAACATATTTGAAGAATACTCTTATTCTTTAAATTCGTATAAAGATTTATTAAACTGTAGCTTCTCTTTTGGTTTTTTGGCCTTTACATTTTAAACCAATTTCTGTATCCCTTAAGTTATTGTATTACTCTTATGCATAGAATAAATTAAAAATAGCTAGTTTTAGTCTACCAGGTTCTTAAAAATTTATTTTTTCACTCTTACATCATTATTTTTAATCTGACTCTTCCTTTCCAACATTATTTTTCCCCTTTTGTTTCCTTCAGTCTAAAAGGGACAAGACTCTCATGAAGTAATTCACAGGAATATGCAAGTGACATAAGAATGACTTGTCAGATGAATCTTTTTTAAATAGGGGATCAGCTATTAGAAATTGAAAAACATGAATCCCTGATATGAAATTTCAGAGGCTATGGGCACCTGGTGGAGGAGAGGTAAAAGTCACAGTGGTTCAGAGATCTGAGAGAGTCATATAGACTTGAATTTGAATCTCAGTTCTACCACTTATCAGTTGTGTAATTTGGGCAAATTGTTTAACCTCTGTGAATCACAAATTCTCCAATTTAAAATGAGGAATTATGATAAAAAATAAGTATTAATTTATATAAAGTCAAAACACAGTAGCTGGTAAATAATAAGTAATCAATTAATAGTTTTATTAGTTATTGTTAATGAAAACATAAAAAATCAATATCTTTCTCAGAATTTTTAGTTTCCATGAAATAGCATATGCTTTTATAAAAATCACACAGCACAACCTTTCTTATGAGAAAAATCAGTTATGTTAACATTCCATTGGGTCTTTCATTTAAAATGTATTAAACTTCTATGGTTTTGAAAACATATCACATCTCTCTAGTAATTAATCTTCACATAGACATTTAATTATTTCTAAATCTTAGTTATTTTGGAGAATGACCCCCTTTGTTCTGAAGATGCTCCCTAGAACTCCTTAAAGTGAATTTTATATTTTCCCCTTCAGTTATATGCTAAGTCAGAGATCCTAAAAATGTCTTACAGATTTAGTAACAAATCGTCTAACTATTTATTTTATATGTTGTGTGTGTGCGTGTAGGTATATAAGTCTACACATGTGGATTACCTTACCATTCCTCAAATTCTGTTATGAAAACTCACTTGCACTATTATCTGTAGACTCAATACTAAAAGCCATGCCTACTTTCTAGAATTCATTAACCTGGGTGTTGTGTGCCTGTATGATAAAGTTTAATCTACATGTGCATGTATGTGATGTGAGTGTGAGGGAGGTGGTTGTGGAAAAAGAATTAATAATGAAAAGTTCTGGAAGTATAAATTGGACAGTTTTACAGAAGCTTAATTTTCTTTCCTTCTGCCATTTTGTTGCACTGTATGGAGAATGAGAAAATTAATCAGGCCCTAAGATCTGGTAATTGGATATCACATGTAAAGATTCCCAAGCCTTACATCTTCTTGATTTAATTGATGAAGACATTCTAAGTACAATGTAAGTCTCTGTGTTAAGCATAATATAATGCAAATGCTTGACCAGATGATTTTGTAAGGGCAATATCCATTTTTCAAAATTAAACAACTGACATTTTAAATGCCCAAAGGCTCTAGTACTGTACATATTATTGATTAAACTGACATTTTAAAATTACTATAGTGCAAAAAAGCTTATTAAAATAGAAAACTAAATTTTCTTGGCTTTTAATAGCTCAAAATTGGCCTGAACGCTAATAGTGCAAATGTTTGGGAAATGTACCAAGTGGAACTTTGTATCAATATTCAAAGGTCCTCAAGTAAGATTTCATTTCCTGGAATACAATCTTGGGACTGTTTTCAAACTACATAGATATATAAGCAGCAAGCAAAACACCTGGCCACTAATCCTGGACTGTGCTTTTTATCTATAATGAATAGACAACTTTTAGACATAATCCTGTACTTTACTACTCTCTAGAGTCAATAATGAACCTCTAAATTCAGTTTCACATTGAACATTTTTGTCTGATAAGCTTTCTGGAATACTCATTTCAGCCCTTTTGTGATACTTGGCTTAAATTATACTAGAACAATTTTAATAGTCATTTCCAGTGATACAAGTATCTAAACACCCATAGTCCATTGAGGATCTGATTTTAAAACAGTGGAATTCATGTTGACTATATGAAAAAGATATTTTTAAAATATCCACCATTTCAGATTCTGCATCGCACTTATAATACGCATTCACCTTAACAGGGGTGAGTTAATAACTACTTTTCAAGGTATTTGTATTATTGACCATATGCAGGAGACAAGTAGAGAAGATGACAAAAATACACCTGGACAATAAAAAAATAAAATTGGATTAAAAGCTAACAGTGTAATCCACAACTATCTGTGGAATTTGGGCAAACTATATAGGTTAGGAAACACTGGTATTATTTATACCCTAGATAACATGCCACCTCATATTTGGGGCTGAGGACAGCTTTATATGAGGGAGAAATATGAATGATATTGTACTAGAGAGAGACTTTTTATATCCAAAAATATACTACTCTCTTTTACAAGGTTAGGGATTCACTGTCACTATAACTAAGATTAACTTCAACTTAATTTTCAGTGTTATATTTAAAGTTTCAAATAATGTACATAAATAACCATGCCAAGTGAAATTCTTTGGCCGTTTTTTAAATGCCAAGGATGGAAATTATGAGAAACAGAGGTTATCATGAATACTATGCCAGAGACCTTTCTGTAATATGTCTTATAAAAAAAAAAAAAAAAGAGAGAGAGAGAGAGAGCAACAGAGAGTTGTTCATGAGAGTCACCTTCCTTCACTGATCATTTGAATGAACATATGTAGGCCATTCATCCTCTTTCTCTCTCTCCCTCTCTTATTCTCTCTCTCATCTGTCTTACTCCACAATATGCTTGTTGCTCAGTCTATCACATTAATCTTTGCATGTTCTTTGTCCATGGACACAATAAATCAATGTAGGCTCGAATTAAATGACTGTATATGCAAATGACCTAACAATTATGGTGGGGTTTTTTTGCATGTTTATTTCAGTTTAAGTGGAAATGTAGAAGATATGACTATCATTCACTATTTTGATGCCAATTTTAGTTTCTTATTCTCTGAAACAGGTTTATACAAGAACTTAGCTTTATTGTAATAAGGTATAAAGATTGTGCCAAAAACCACAAATTGAAAAGCTGCCAAGTTGTAGTTTTCGGCATGTACTCAGAGAATAGAAAAAAAGAGAAAGAAGAAGTATTAGCTGCGTAAAGCATGGGAAAGAGTAAATGGGTTGAAACTTTGCAAAAATTTCAGTTAACTTTGAACAATCTCCTGAAATTTTGAACCAAACCATCATCCCTTAAAACAGTTGTATGCTCATTCCTATAATTACATATATAGTAAAAACTGAACCTTCACATACATGGCTGCTGCAGGCTGCAATAAACACCGCAAAGCAGAAATGCATTACCTCTGGCTGAGTGTATCACAGTGACCCTATTACAATCTTTTAAGGATTAATTTTATCTTCTTAGCTCATTAGTTCCCTAAATAGCATTTGTCATGACAAAAGGGAGCACTTAGAAGGAAAGACTTCACAGTCAAACACGAACTCAGCCAAGAACAAGCCCAGAAGTTATCAAAACAAAGCTTCATGAATTTGAAATAAATTACCTTGCTTGGGCACTAACTGAATAATGTGCTTGTGTTTTTTCAGTGTCTAAACATAATCTATTTGCCTCAGGCTTTCTCTATACCTAAAATCTCATGAATCTCAGGCTGTCAACCATTATCTGCAACCACACTCCTTTAAATGGAGAAGTGTCACAGCTTCAGGTAACATGATTTCACTAAGAGAAATTGCCCGAGGAAGGATGCAGGTGTATCTGCCATTCAAAAGCCCAAAAGGTATGTTCTTCATTTAAAAATAAACTCACTTAAACAATGAGAACTAATTACCACATTAATTTATCTCAATACATCTAAGTACAGGCAGGCAGACATAATAACATGTGTAAACTACTAAGCAAGCAAAATAAAAGGTCTACTGTGAGTCACCTTCACAGTACTGCACAAGTACCCATGAAAGTCATATTTTAGGTTCAGTTCTGTAGTTTCATTAGTATTATTATACAAACATCTGTGCTTATGCAGCTCCATAATGCTTTATGCCCTTAGCTCCATATATGTGGTGTCCATATTCTTTATGCCCTTAGCTCCATTTATGTGGTGGACGTATTCCATGGTGGCCTCCCATGATCCTCATCTGCTGGTGTTCATGCCCCTGCAAAATCCCTTTCTCTTGATTGTGGATGGAACTTGTGATTTGAGTCTGACAGAATATGGAAGAGGTGATGAGATGTCATGTATCTTTCAAAGTTATATAGGAACCTATTAGCTGACTTTTTCTAGTCTATTCTAGTCTGTGCTGCCGCTTTGATAAGTAAGCCATCCTACTAGGGAAGCCCACATAACAAGGAGCTGTGAGTAGTGTTTAGGAAATGTGAGCAGCCTTTAAGAGCTGACAAAGTCAGTGAATAGAGGCTTAAGATGGCCTCCAGCTATAGCTAAAGGTCCTACAACTATAAAAAATGAATCTCTTAACCAACTGAGAGAGCTTAGATATAGATCTTCCCCAATTGAGCCTCTGGATAAGAACACTGGTCGACCTTTTCCTTTCAGACTTGGATGATCCTAAGCAGAGGACCCGTATAAGCCGAGCCTAGACACCTGACTCACATAAACTGTGACATAAAAGTTTGTGTTGGATTGTTTTAAACTGCTAAATGGGTGGCAATTTATTATGCAGCAACAGAACACTATAATACAGTGTATGTCAGAATAAGGTAGTATCATTCACGGCTAATAGTACCACCATTCAATCTTTCAACCCTTCTCCTTCACTCATTTAGTCAACAAACCCATTATCTGACATGTCATTTGATTATTATTATTTTATTATTATTTCATCCCTACCAACTGCCATCGTCCTAGGACAGGCCTTCTTCATTTCTCACCAGGAAAATTGTCAGAGTCTGCTTCTAGAGCATTTTCTTTTCCTTTCATGAATAGTTTTATAAATATTTTTCAATGCTACTTCTAGAAAACATCTTAAGAAAAATATAAAATAAGAAGATAGACTTTGTCTCTGGAATTTCTACCTCTTTTACTGTTCTCTCCATTCCATCCTATCTATTCCCACTTACTTAGGCAAATTCCTCAGTCCTCTGATTTATCCTTCACTCCTTCTGACAATGAGCCTTTTATAGACCTCACAACCTTTCACAGTCTATAATGGCATCCTACTTCCAAGGGTTGAAAGAGCATTAATAACTTAATTCTAATTTCATTTTAATAGAGTCATACAGGCACACTGCCATCACACAGTGTGTTTTCGAACATATCTTACTAGCAAAAACATTATTATAAATAAAAGTAAAAAGACATTTCAATAGATAGAACAGATAAAAGCAGGATTGAATGTAGGTGGTGTTGCAGTGGGATATGTGGGTGAGTTTGTAGAAAACCCAATGAAATGCTGGCCTAATATCTACTATGCCCTTTAACACACATAGTTTCAGCCCAGCAGCAGCTCTGATGAACCATAGGGTTCTGGGTAAGACAATTTAAAAATCACTGCTTTAAACTAAAATAATTATTCTTTAATAAGGATATATTATAATGATTATCAAGAGAGACAGGCAGACATTTGTGATTGAATGGTCATTTTGCTAAAACTTAATTCATAAGATGCCAGTTTACCTTTAAATTCTTCACATTCTCAAATCACATATAAAACTACTGTACTAATTTCACCAACTTTGATTATTTTCATGACAGCTGATCCTTAGGTAAAGTTGATTTGTAGAAACAGAAGTATTCATGGAATGCAGGCTTTTTCATTCTTTCTCACATCACAGTAAATGCACTTGAGGCCACCACTGACCTTGACTGTATTGAATCAAAAATTGACTTTTTTTCTCCCTATAGCCTCTATCCTCCATATGCAAGCACAACTTTATGTCTTAATCACCAATAAAATGTTTTGCTTAGCATCTCTTCTGTATACTTGAAGAAATGAGGCAGGAGGGGAATTGTTTTTTGAAAAGAAGCAATATATCCTATAGTACAAATTTAAAAGAATATTCATTTTATATATTAGTGATTTTGAGAATCTTGGCTAACTTATATCTGTCATCTGTATAATCAATGTGCATAATATTTCACAAAAGTTATTTACATCTCCAAGTGCAGTTTTAGCAAAAAGGATTTTGAAAGCTTGCACATAAATAAGGATGTATCTGGCCACTAATACTGTAATAGATTTTTGTTTATTAATGACAATAGTAGCATCAACTGCTAGGATTTATTGAATTCTTCCTATATGCCAGAGCAGAGCTAATGGTTATATATAATGAAAGTTATCAATAACACTTATAAGTAAGTTGTTATTACCTCCATCTAACAAATTACGAAACTGAGACTAAAATGGTCGAGGAAACTAAAGCAAAGACTTCTACTAAGTCCTAGAGATGGTGGCTGATCTCAGCTCTCATTACCTCCAAAGCCTTTTTTTTTTTTCTGCATCACTGGCTTAACTCTGGAATGGAATGAAATAAAGTGCAAAAACGTTAAATGGATGATAATTTATAGTAATTGATATTTGCCCTATGGTATCCTTATATCAATTCCTAGATACCAACACCATTAACTTTCTTTAGATATCAGCTTCTTTATCTTTAGTTGTTCTTTTCAAAGCTGTATTAAGTTACCAAGATCCCTTTCTATCCTTCTGCTCTCAGCTAGCTATTAAAACAATACTTTGCCACCAAATCACTTTTAACAAATACACATATCAAGATCCTCCACTATTCATTCTCCATGGTCTAACTTCACAATTTAGAGAAAAACTTCTTTGCACAGTTTTAGTAAAGGGAGCATGGAAATTGAAGGTTATCATGCTATATTTCCATTATGCTAAAATGGGTGTATCTAAAGTTATACATGAATAAGATTAGCAAAAGAAAAAGCAAATTTATTAAATCCAGAACATTTTACATTTATTCCAAACCTGCAGTTAACTTCTCAAATTAAATGTCTCCAATACAACCTTAAGTTGATCTAGTGTTTTGTTTACTCACCGATGAATACACGAATTCATTTCTGAGCATATAATAGAAATTAGGAAAACTCGTGTGATAACACAATGAATGGAGCCTGTTTTCTGTCAGCTTACACTCTAATAGAGATAAGTCAAATAATAAAGATCCATAATATTAGAATAAGAGGATTAAGAGTTCGTATAATGATAGATATAAGGCATTATTGGAAGTTCAGACTAGATAATCATTATTGTATGTAAGTGGGATTCAAAGATAGATAGATAGATAGCAGGAAGCTAGACATCTTTAATGCCAAGCCAAAAAGCTGTTTAAATAATTAAATGTTTACCTCCATTGAAAATAAATTAAGATAAGCTAAGGTAGCTGAATTTGTCTTGTCAGAAACAATATAAATTTTCCATTATAAAAGTGACATGACCTAAATTTTTATTCCTTGGCATGGTGACTTTGCCTCTATTACTCCCTTAGCTGGAGTATCCCTGAGTTTATTTTATCTATCTCTCTAACTCTATCTATCCATCATCTATCTATCATCTATCTATCTATCATCTATCATCTATCTATCTACCTACTTATCTATCTATCCAGGTATATATTTATATATCTATATGGATATATATTTTTACTTTATTTTCAAGGGAATACATAAGTAATCCATGTAATCTCCATACTTAATCTTCTGGAATTCAGAAGTGGGGTATCATAATCTTTTATAAAATTTTATGAAAAAATATATTATTTTTGTCTATTCAAGTAAACGTTTATTCTCGAACTGATTAGAACTTTATGTGAATTCACAGGACAACTAGAGTAGAAATTCAATTTAAAACCAGAGACCTCAATATAAGATAATGATCCCTAGTTCTGTTCTCATTTCCTCTTCTTCCTGGTATTCTATCCGCCCCTGCTTTCTATTTACTCACTTTGTCACTGTACCCCAGAATTTCTGGTCAGCATATCTTCTTGAAACAGGTTAGATATTTTTTAGAGTTAGGGTACTGAGTGTAACTTCTGAAAATGGAATTTTTCTTTACACAGTAAATCTTACTTTGAAAAAAAGTCATTTTACTTACTGTTTATTTTTTTTTTCCTGTCACCAGGCTATTATCCCAAAGGCCCTAATGTTTCTTAGCATTAAACTGTGTCACCAGCTATGCTTGCTTACAAGAACTGAAGAGGATTCCCAACTGTAAAGATCAAAATGCAAAGCACAAAAACCAAGGTGGTGTTGGGGCATTGTGTGCAAAAAGGCTGAATGAAACAGAGAAATAACTACACATGCCTAAAAGAATTTAGCCACTGCATGACACAGTCTATAAACACAGAAGGCTTCTCCCCAGCATGAGTAAAGGTGCCCATTCCCTGATCAAAGAAAAAAGTTTCTGCTCTGTTTTACCAAATGCAGACTTGTTCTATTGGCATGAATGTCACTGAGAAGAAAGATTTTGGTTTGCATTCAGAAGGGTCAGTAATGAAACTGTTTTATGATGAATTCTTGAGTTTTATGAGTTTTTAAAAAATTGATGCCAATGACAGATACCATCCAAAGCCAGGGCTACATATGGTTTCATCAGGACGACATTCAACAGACCTCAAGAGAAATTGTTAAATCAACAGAACTTCCAAGGAAAAATGAATCAACTATTGAACAAATAAATTAAAAAACTGGAGTGAAATTTAAGTTTCAAGACTAAGAAGGTCCCTCTGCAAGAGGTACCAAAAAGTTTTGATGGGGAAACACTCTTGAATAGGGGACATGCACTTAAATTAAATCAGCTTCACCTTGTATAATTGATAATACCTATAAGTCACAGGAATTGAGTTCAGGGGATCTAAAAGTTGATATTTTTCAGAATTCTTGTGTGATCGTAGTGCGACACAGTCAAATAAAGCTCCAGTTGTTTCACCAGAAGAATCACAGATTTCAGACACACCTTGCCTCTTGATGAGAAAGGACATGTAACATGGAACTAAAAATACCTTACCCATATCTGATTCATCTGAAGGTAAATCTTCAGATATCCACTGTCAAACAATGAAAAATGTGAGTTTAACACCAAGCCCCACAAAACAAGTTGAAACTCATGATCTTATGGATTATCATAACAGTTCACCTTTATTCAGAGCACCCCTCAGTTTTACTAATCCTCTTCACTATGATTGGACACAGATAAAAGGAACATTGATGGTGCTGTGACTAAGAATAAAACTAATATTTCAATAGCAAGTGTCACAGTTTCTGATGCCTCTAGTACCAAAATAATTTCTACAAGGAAAGTATTGCCAATATCCATTAAGAGACATGAGATAGCTGGATCAATGCATTCAGGAGCTGAAAAAGATGTTGATGTTAGTGCAGATTCATATCCTCATATCCCCCAAATATTCTGTATTGGCATGTGAACATAACACACCTGTAAGATCCAAATGGAGTGAACTTCAAGCTAAAAAGGAGTCTGAACAAAAAAAATTTAGAGGCTTGATAACCTCTGACAGTGAAAAATGTGATCATCTAGCAGGAGGTATTCATACAAAGACTTGTTCAGTATGTCTACCTACTTTCAATAACAAGAAAGATCAAATATTGGAAAATCCAACAGAAGCCACATATATTATTTTTTGTAATCATTGTGGAAAATCCAAAGGACCAAGAGATCCACCTTCAGAATGGACATGATTCAGGGAGCTAATAGACACTTTATACTGGAAAATGCAAGTGTCATTGAAAGCCAGATTTATAGTATTCCATCTTAAAAATGTGGGACTAATAGCAGTGTAGATTGTTACCTTAGGATTGTTTTTTGGGACCATCTACTTGCCTTTGGAAAAAAATATTGCACATGGTTTCTTTTGTAACTTAAACTATTATTGCCTTAATGTCTCTTAACTCTGTTACATGCTGCTTGTAGACATATTGATATAGTAATATCAATATAGTAAAACTTTCATGATAAATTGAGATTAAAGACTACTCTTTTGTTAATGTTTCATCACGTACGCATTATTTTGTATACGTACAGGGCAAGTACGTATATGACTTAATAAAGTTGCAGTAATAAATGTTACTAACAGAAGATGCAAGAAATTTCTAAATGGTCTGAATCTTTGTGTACCTTATTTGTAAATTATTTGCCCTGAAGTTTTAGAAAATAGTTCTGAATTTTAAAATTGCCAGAATCATGCAGCCAGAATTGCAGGTTGTCAGAGATCAACTATTTAAATAATGAAACATTTTAAAATTGTAAATAAAAGTTATTTTTATATTATATATTGTCTAATTGTCTATCTTAATTGTCCTTGTTTTAGTTTAGTCATGGAGGTTCACTAGGTGCCTTAGAATAATACTGAATTCTTTTAGTTTGTGTATGTTACTTTAATATTTGAACTCAACTGGGATTAGAAGACTATCAAAATACATGTATGTTTCAGGATATCTGAGCTGCCATTAAAAAACAAAAACAAACAAAAAAATTGATACTACCTCTTTCGAAACAATAGTTCATTTCCAAAAGTTCAGATCATTGTTTAAAAATAAATCAAAGTTGCTATCTTGGAAAAAGTGCTATGAAACACATTTGCTCATTTTTAACTGAAGTAGAAACACCATTAAAGGGTAGCATCTGTAATATAAGATATGTTAAGGAGTCACATTTCATTCTCATTGTAACTCCTGATAGGCTTTTGTTAAATGGAATCTGCATAATCAAGTGAACTGTAAAAGCTAATCAGCTCAAGAAACCCCAGGGCACTTCTTATTGCTGCAATACTTTATAAGATTTTCCTAACTTTAAATAAAATATAATATTACTTCTTACAAATAAGCATAACTTTTTCTCTAGACTATTTCATAGCTTGGCTTTAATAGCTTAAGCTTAAAAAATACACATGAATTTTGGATGCAAAATTCTATCAATCAATGAAGGGTTCATTGATGGAATCACTATTAAATGTTGATAATTGGTGATATCTCTCTATAAAAGTGACCCTATTTATGAACTACTTAGACTCAAAGAGGTATCTCATAAGGTAATACATTTGCAATGCCCCAAAGACACAATATATGTGAATAATGTGTATACATTTATGAAGATTAAATTCCATGAAAATCTGGGAGATTAATTACATGAATTTAGCTTTTCATACTTTTTTCCTACTTGATAAAAATTTTCACAATAATATTTGTACCATAGCTATTTTATTTGCATTATAAATAGATTGATAATAAGCCACATGTATTTTAATAAGCCATGAGCACGAGTCTCTCATACATCTTTAAATTAGAGTTCTGTTAATCAAAAAATTATTATACATTTTCAATGGAAAAACAAAATATTCAGGTACATATTTAACAAAATATATATGGTATCTATATGGGGAAAAATACAAAACTCTGATGAATGAAATTAAAGAATTAAATTAATGGAGAGATATGATGGATTGCATTAATAGATTTTTGAATGTTGAACCAGCCTCAAATACCTGGGATAGATCCCACTTGGTTATGGTGTATAATTCTTTTTATACACTGTGGGATTTAATATGCTATGATTTTATTAAGAATTGTTGCATTTATGTTCATGAAATATATTCATCTGTAATTTTCGTTTCTTGTTATGTTTTTGTTTTGTTTTGTTTTGGTTTGATTTGGTTTTGGTATTAGGATAATGGTGACCTAATAGAATTAATTGGGAAGTACTCCTTCTATTTTTACCTTCTGGAAAAAAAATATGAAAAAAAAAGTTGGTCTAATTTCTTCTTTAAATGTTTGGTAGCACTTACCAGTGAATCGATCTACTTTTTTTTTTTGGAAGGTTATTAACTATTGATTCAATATCTTTAATAGATATAGGCATTTTCAGATTGTATATTTATTCATATGTGAATTTTGGCAATCTGGGTTTTCTAACTGGTCCATTTCACCTAGGTTATCAAATTTATGGGCATAGAATTGTTCACAGTGTCTCTTTATTCACCTTTTATCGTCCATTGGGTACAAAGGATCTGTAGTGAACTCCCTTCTTTCATTTTTCATATTTATAATTTCAAGGCTTATCAATATTTTTGATCTTTTCAGAGAATCAGTTTTTGGTTTGTTGATTTCCTGTTTTCAATTTCGTTGCTTTCTGCTCTAGTTTCTAATATTTTTCTTTTTGCTTACTTCAGATTTAATATGCTCTTCTTTTTCTAGTTTCTTAAGATGGACTATTAGATGACTGATTTTAAATCTTCTTTTTTAACATATATATTCAATGTTATAAATTTCTATACACCGCTTTTGTTGTATCCTGCAAATTTTGATTAGTTATATTATCATTTTTATTTAGTTAAAAGTAATTTTAAATTTTTCTAGAGATTCCTTTTGATCCATGTACTATTTAGAAACATGTTTTTTATTCTCCATGTATACTGGGATTCTCCAGTATATCTTTCTGTTATTCATTTCTAGTTTAATACCATTGTGGTCTATGAAGATACACTGTATGATTGCCATTCTTTTAAATCATTAAGGTATGTTTTATGACTTAGAATATGGTCTTTCTTGATGAATATTCTATATGAACTTGAGAAAAATAAGTATTCTTAATTAAATAAAGCTTTCTATAGATATCAATTATATCCAGTTAAATGATGGTGCTTTTGAATTCAACTATGTCCTTACTGATTTTCTGCCTGCTGGATTTGTCCATTTCTGATTGAAGGGTGTTAAGCATTTTATATGATTCAATTTTCTCTCCTTTCTTAGTATATCAATTATATTTCTTTTTTCTCCTCTCAGTGGTTGCCCTAAAGTTTGCAATAAACATTTACAGCTAATCCAAGTCTACTTCCAGTTAACACTATAATACTTCATAGACAGTATAAGTACCTTAGAATAACAAAATAGTCCTAATTCCTCCCCTGTATTATTTCTGTCATTCATTTCGCTTATACATAACCTATAGTCATTAAATATATTTTCTTATATTTTGAAGAAAAAACTGATTTGTTAGATCAATTAAGAAGAAAATTAACTTTTATTTATCTTCACTTTCCATTTCTCTGCTCACATTTTCCATCTGTTTTTGTACATTGTCTACCTTATTTGTTAAAGCCCTTAGTTTATTTATAATAAATTTTAAAAAATTCTTGTCTGGTAATCTCAACATTCTTGCCATATCTGGCTCTGGTTCTGATGCTTGCTCAGTTTCTTCAAACTGTGTTTTTTGTCTTTCAGTATGGTTTCTAGTTTGTTTGTTTGTTTTCCTTGATAGTCAAACATGATGTACCAAGTAAAAGTAACTGCAGTAAATAGGACTTTAGTAAAGTTGTAATGTCATCGCTGGGGCCCATCAGAGTTCAATGTTGCCCCAACAGTAGGGGAAAGGAGCGAGATAACGATGGCATAGATATGTAGTTAGCGTTTTCCTTGGTTCTTCCTCAAATGACTGCAGTGAAGAATCACAGGTCATTGACATTTAATAGTTTTATTAAAAATATAGTTTTGAAAGACAAAGAATGCCCCCAAGGAAGCCTATAGAGAAAGACAAAGTATGCCCCAAAGAGATACATGGCCCCTGCACTGTAACCAACACAAAAGGACCAAAATGGCCACAAAAGGGCAAAAAGGCCACAAAAGGCCACCAAAAAGAGAGAGAAACCAGAAGGGCAAAAAAAGGGGCAAAAAGGGGAGCCAGAAGGGCAAAAATGGCCCAGAAGCAGGAATGTCTACTTTATATTTGGTCTGTGAAGGGTAGTTCCAAAGGCATTCTTGGGTGATTGGTAAGTGAGATCATTTTGATTGACACGAGGCTACAATGTAACTCTGCCTAGTGCGCATGTGTATGCCTGGAATTCTACTACCACTGAGATGTTCTTTGGGCAGTCTCTAGGCTGGGCCCCTATTCTTTTGTTTCCTCTGTAGCTCATGTGTGATTAACTACCTAACAGTAGTAATAAGGTGTAGAGGAAGGGGCAGTAGTTCTATAGTCTTGTGATTAGGTCTCAGGATTTTAGTTAGCTTGTGCCCTTCGACTGTGAACTTCACAAACTTCTCAGTCTCAACTAACCTCTCTCAGTGTGACAAAATAGTTAGAGTGGGCCGGATTTGTATATTTCCCTTCCTCTAGGTCAGTTGGACTCTAATAAGGCCCCCAGGGTTAAGCTCTAGTAAAATAGTTTCTCTTGCGGGTAAGCCTATGACAAAATGGCTACTTTTCCCCTCTCCCTGCCTAAAGCACAAAAGGATTTTTCTCCAGTCTTCACTGTCAGAACATGGTACATCTCCTGGAGGTAAAATTCATTAATTACAATTCTGATTTTCCTACTCTAGTACTGGTTCCCACAGAGTTTTCTGCTCATGGGTTTCTATTCCAGTAAGTTGTTTTTCTCTGTATCCAGCCTGTCTGTCTCTCTAATTTTTGAGGCAATAGTTTACCTTGTAACCTCGCTTCTCTGACAGATCTAAGAAGTATTGCATTTTTTCAGTTTGTTCAAATTTTTAATTATTGTTAGGACGGAATGGTGACTTTCAAGTTCTTACATGCCACACTGGACTCTAATTTTTTTTTTCAAACAATAAAAATAACGTATACACTGAGGACATAAATACTACATACCTCATTAATGTTTGTATTTATAACCCCATGCTAGTAAGCATCATGTATTTGTGGCTTTGAAGATATAATATTCTTCCTAAAATGTCTCAATGTCAATTTACTGCTTTTTTCTACTGTCTTGTCTGCCTTTCTCAAGGTTAGTTTCAAACAGTGATTCTGAAAATGGGAAACGGTCTATGAGTTGAAAAACAGAGGAGGTTTAGGGCCCATGAAAACAACAAAGGCACTGGAATGATAATCATTCAAAAAAGACAAGTACCCAGAGACCATTATCAAGCAGTAAAGATGGTTTTAAAGTCATCTTATTCTGATGATAATACTTTTCATACTCAGGGACAAAGGCATGGCATATTCAAAAACAATTATTATTACTAAAATGTAGCTTTTCAAATGTAGCCTAACAAAACCAGGTCACTTATTTTAAAATTCCTGGGTGCATTTTCACCAGGTAAAAGTTTAAATCAAACATTTGGAGTTTAAAAAAAGGATGACTCTTGTCTTCATGATACACATGCTAGCCCTTATTTTTCTCCCAAAATAGACTGATTTTCTTCACAATGAAATCTGTTGAGATGGATAATCCTCTTCTTTGAAGTTTTACAGTGTTATAAGACACTTAGCTACTAGGCTAGCCAACCTTACAGAGTCACTTTTCTATATCACTCATCTACCGTATTTTGACTTGGAGCATACTCATAAGACACGCTTTCACCTTGGTTAATGTTTAGGTTCTCAAACTATTAACTCTAATGTTGGACCATCCATCATAACTTTTCTGCCTCTTACATGAACTATTGTCTCTAAGGGTCCTTCTTCTTTCATATGTACTTTGATTTACAATTATGAATTCATACAATGTAATGATTTGTAATAAAAAATTCACAAGTATGGTGGCTGCTTTTGCCCACCATTGTACTCCTATATCCTCAGCACTTGGCAAAGAATAAGTGATAAACCAATATTTGGTCAATGTGTCTCATAAAATCATTACATCAGCCAGCCAGTTAATCTGGTGGGGCTCTAATGGCATGGTACATATTAATAGAAATAAAGAGAATCACAACATGAGGAGTGAAAAGCACCCATAGTCAGGCTTCACAGTGTTTCCCAGGGTCAAAGTTTCCTCATTGCCCAATAGATAAACGCATGAATTCCTCTAACAATCCAGTTTCGCCCATACTCCACCAACCCTTCTGATATGTACACGTTCCTGAGAGTCTTTCAAAGTAACTTATATATTCTTATTTTCACTCTCTACTTTGGGGAATTAAAACAAAAAAACAAACCTTAAGGAGTGATATAGTGAGAACTGGTCCATTTTTGTCTTGCACTGTACATTTCAAATTCCTAAGGATGGTGACTCGGTCTGCTCAAGGGTCTTGTAATGATCCTGTCCCCCCCATTGTCATTCTTCCCAATCATGAGATGCTGCCTGGTCTGTTTGGAGGCCTGAAAGATGAATGAATACCTCAGGGGGCTATATCAGTATTTATTGTTGGGATGGTGAAGGGTGGGAAGAAGTAGTATAGTAAAAAAAATCTGTGCTGAGAATTATAGAAGCCAGAAAGAGACTCCCAGGAAGTCCTGCATCTATTGCCACATGGAAGCCCAACTTAAATACACACATTAGGAAAAGAAGATCTTGGCAGAATATGCCTCAATGAGAAAATGCTGCAACTCAAATCATACTAAAATTATTCACTATTAAGAAGAATAGAATAAATGAAAACAAGAAGGCAGTAATAAAGATCTAATCAAATGTTCTCAATATATTTTTTAAATTTTGAGTAAACACAACTCATATTTCCAAGTCAACTAAAGAGAACCTTGAATAAAACAAAGATTGGCAGAAATTATGTTACATGACATTAAGAATACTCTCCTTAATAAGTTAACAAAGTAGCATACAATTTGAAGGTTTATGACTCAGGCATTAATAGATATATGAAAAAATATATTCCTTAATATACTGAAAAATCACAGGAAGCAGCTAAAATATGAATATTAGCAAAATAAAAATAAGCATGCCTGTTAAATATGCATCATGTATAATTTAGAGATCCACAAGAAAAGCTCCTTTGTTCATTGTCTATGAGATTTGCATTATGGGGTTGACCCTTACAGATGCCTCATCACTGTGACCATCTTTACCTGTCTGCTTTATGCTTATCTTTCTCTGTCTATCTGTATGGAGTTCCAAGGCTGATGTCTTTGAGGGCAAATTAAGAACTCCAGTTTGATTATAATAGTATCTTGATGTTAAATAAATAGCTTCCTGAGATATCTACAAACCTTTTTTTTTGAACTTAGAAAGATTATATTCTTCTGTATGCTTAGTTCCTATGTATTTGGGGGAAAAGTCTGTAATATCTAAGGTCATGTTCCAAGTTTTCCTTAACTTAATTTTGAGAATTTTATTCTAAATCAAATGCAATATCACATTGAATGATTATGGATCATTCACATGTAAAGCATTTTTTTTATGTCAGAATATATTAGTAAATATTATAAACATAAACATAAATTCTCTTATCTAGAATAATACTCCACTTATCTAGATGTAGTATGCAAATGAATATTGCATATAAATAAATCTTTGTTTTAAAGTACTGGTTAAAAATATTATATGTATATTTATAATATATGTAACATGTATACTTATTTAGTACCTTATACAAATATACTCAACATGATATTCAACATTGTTGGTGATTCAGGGCTATTAAATAAATTTCAATTTTTTACTAGAGATTAATATGTCAATGTCTCTTAAAATGTGAAGGGATACTTGCTCCTATTATTTAATGGTTAATGTATGGATTCACTTTTCAAGTTCAATTTAATGGTTAATGTATGGATTCACTTTTCAAGTTTTTAATCTCATCGACCCCCTTTATGGGTGATATAAATTCTACTGATTGTTTCTTCTAATTGGAAAGTATGTTCCAGATAATTGAGGCAACTGGATAACTGACACTGAATAAGAAATGTCATACATCTAATTATTAGACGTCTACATAGCTATAGATATTTATGTAACTAAACCGTGGTATTTTTTTCAAGAAGCCTCACTAAAAAATGGAGTTTCATCAGCCAATGAAAAAGTTTGGCAAAAACTTATTCAGGAATTAATAGTAAAATCTCTTTGGAATGCTTGGAACAATCTCTTTCTACCTCCTACTTGTCATATTTAGTAAACTTTTATTCATCTTTCACATCCCAGCTAAAATAATACTTCACTGGGGATAGCTCCCATATATCCTTCTACTTTAAACGACATTAGTCTTTGATTACAATATCCAACTATATATTTGTAAGAGTTGAGTAATATTTCTGTCCCTCATAAGATCAAAAGCCCCAAGACAAGAGTAACCATTTTACTTACTACTGTGCATAGTACCTAGGACAGTGTCTGGAAAAGAGTGGGCACACAATAAACATGCATTAAATAAATGAATAAATACATAAATGAATGAATGAATAGGGTAATGGTGGTTCTGGAAAGGCCTGGAGGAAACACGCTATCCATATGCAGACATAACAGATCTGGATCTTAAAATCATCCTTAGCATTTATTGCAAGCGTGTTTATTTAAATTCTCCTTATCTGTATTAATATTCCTTACTACTTTGAGCTGCAGTGATAATAAAATTAGGTAATTTACATAAAAAAATCCAGTGTTTATTAAGTTCTTAAGGAATATTTTTAGTTTAATAGCTAAGAATCTATGTTTTAGGGTCAAACCTGAGTTTCTATTATAGCCCTGCACTTAAGAGCTGAGTGACTGAGAAGTTATTATACTTGAGATTCAGTTTCTTCATCTGTAGAATGGTGATAATACTATCTACTCAAAAAATTTCAGGATTTATATGCTATATTTTAAATAAAATGCATACCCCAGAGCCTGAAATATGGAAAGTTCTCAATATTTCCTCTCATGATCCACATCACTATTCTCTTAACCATCTAAATACTACCACACTCACTGAACAGTAAAGTAAGCAATGGTTTCAAAAATAACTGGTATGCATTGTATATGCATCCTAGAAGAATTAATATTAAAAAAGTGAAACGACCATGAAACAGCACATGATTTAAGTGTAGAGTCATAGGTGGGAGTTAGTGGAGTAGTTAAGAGTTGCTTCTGAAGTCAAAATTTCTAGGTTCAAACTAGGCTTCTGCACTAACATCATGAAATTTAACTGCCCTAAGCCTTAATTTCCTCTCCTGGAGATGAAAATAAAACTAATAAATAGAACTATTATAAGGACTAAATGAGCCAATGAATCAAAAGCACTTTGTACAGTGCCCGACCTAGAGTAAGAACTGACAAACACTAACTCAATATATATAAAGGGAACTGGTTCATTAAAGACCACCTGTACTTTCAGCGATTCTGAGCTAGAAACTGTTCTCTTCCTTGTTGGAAACAAAAATGCCAAGAACAATAAAGACTTCCTTTTTATTGAATTATAGAAGCATAACATCCAGTAAGTTTAGCATTTATAATGAAAATGCTTTACTTCACATTCCAAAGAAAGAGCCAGGTAAATATCTGAGCATTAATGCAGTGAAGACAGAAACTGGTGTGAGTTTGAAAATAGAAATGATGAAGGATTGCAAAATATAATAATTAAAAAGTTAACCTGGTAAATTATTAGAATGAGTTGATATCCTTACAACATGATAATTTTAAGAAGTAAATAAATATTTTGATATTTTAAGAAATTTATCTTGAGTTCATCATTGTAACCCATTTGGATGATCACAATGAGTTTGAAAATATGTGTGTAAATACAAGCAACATGGATTTAAGTTTCACCATATCTTGTATATAGTAACTGTATTAACTACAGCATGATTTTACAAACCATTTTAGGGAGGCAACTGTAAGGTTCTTTGGATTTTTGTCTTTTTTCCTCATACTAACTATGAGCTCAGAATTTGAATCTGAAAGATCTGAGATTGAATCTCCTCATATCCAACACCTTACTAGACAAGTTATTTAAATTATCTGACCTTTATTTACCCCATCTTTAATGTAATGCATATAATAAACAGTATCTATTTTGTATGATTGTAATAAGAATTAAATAAGCTATACATTTAAAGAATTTGGAATAGGGCCTGGCATGTGGCAAGAGCTAAATTAACACTAGGTCTTATTATAAACTCCAAATGTTTATTCTTGTGTAAGTTTAATGAAAGACTCTAAAAGAAAGTAAAAATCTAAGTTTTTCGAAAAACAGCAGAAATTTTTATTGCATGTATTTTGTTTAAACATGGTTAAGAAACAGAATTTAAAGGAAAATTGTAGCCTATGGCCATGCCACCTTGAACAAGCCTGATCCCGTCTGATCTCAGAAGCTAAGCAGGTTCAGGGCTGGTTAGTATTTGAATGAGAGACCACCTAGGAAGACCAGGTGCTGTAGGTATAAAAAAGATAAACAAACAAACAAACAAATAAACAAGTAAATAAATAAAAAATAAGGAATTGTAAACTGACAAGGTCCTTACAATCTGTGAGGTCAACCAAGGGTTGCCTCATTTAAAAATAAATAAATAAAAATAAAAAAGAAAATTGTATTACAACCCTCATCTTACATTACCTCAATAATTATTTTTTAGGCTTAAATTTATTTTAATTTTATTTGCTTATAAAGTCTCAATTAAGACATTTTTGTACATGTATACATATTTGCATGCAAATAAATAAATATTATAAAATGTTGCCACATATTGACATTCTATTGATATTTGTGTCACAGAGATTGTTAATCACCAAACCATCTGCTTCTTCTTCACTGTCACACAACTAGACCTCTATTTCCCAGCCTCCCTTGCAATTTGTTAGTACCATGTAACTATTCTAGCCAATAGCATGTGAACAAAAGTGATATGCACCTCTTGGGAACTTGGATCCTAAAATTGTTCATGTTCTTTTTTCCTGACTGACCAGTCAGTATTTCTGTGTTCATTTTCTATTCTTTCTAACAAGGATACTTCCCTTGTTCTTCTGATTTATATGTGGTACTTTCCATTGAAATAAATGGATTTACATAGGGCAGTAGTGTTAATTATGAGGGTTTTCTGGGAGATCAGGAACAGCAAAGGAGGGACATTCACTGAAGACAGTGAGAATAACCAAGACAGGAAAGATAGCTTGACCACATTTAACCTGGCATTGATTGGGGTCACTGAGTCATAAAACTCTTCACAATTTTATTGTCTTATTATACTGTGGCAACTAAAATAGCCAGCTATACATCAATAAAAAATATATCTTCAACGATAGCCATTCGCATCTACTTTTCATCATTCTCCATGCACTTTGTATATTTCATGCCAATGGTGGAATTAATTTCAGCAGGATCCCAATTATCATCAAGGACTAGGTTACTTGCCAAGCACTTCTCAGGTTCAGATTGGATCTAGAGACTACACTGAATCTGCCAGTCGCTCTGTAATATGCAGTGTATCCACATGCACTGTATCACAGCCCAAGGGGCACAATATTGTCATAAACTCTAGAGGGACACTGATAGTCACATGAAGACGGCAGTGCCTCTTCAGCCTAATTCCATATAACGCTAAATGGAGCAAAATCCCTTCTACCATTAATCAAGAAAAATTTTGTTTGTTTGTTTGTTTGTTTGTTTGTTTGCTTTTGAGCGAGATATAATGGCGTTAAGCCATGAGTTTCAGATTCTTCTTTATCACATCAGCTAGCATTTTCTAACTAATACAATCAGTTTTTCATGATGTTTATGGTTTCAATACATTAGAATCACGGGAATAAAAATATCTTTATAATTCTAAAACAAAATACTCTTCAAAGTTGCTTAAATGTTTCACAGTTATTATATACACATTTTACTTTATGGTAGAAATTCAAATTTTGACCTTATAGTTCTATAATATTATTCATCCAGAAGATGTTTTTAAATGGAAAATATATACAAGTAAACATGAATTTAAGGAATTCTAAGATTCTTTTTTGGTTCAGTTTAAACTATGAGTTCATCTATATTTTTGTATTTTTATAAATGACACTGCTTAGAATGTGAGTCAATAATTCTAGAATCCTCTATCCTGACTGAACAGAGAATTCAAGAGGTTCATCAGACTCCAATCCAGGACTGCAAGAACATTTGGACTGGTGATGTATTTTTCCAATTACTGTGTTTGCTGTCTATGAACATATTGAAGCCATTTAGGATATATTATTCTAGTAAATGAGCAGACTGTTCACACACATTAAATTTCTGTTCTTGTGTAAATTATAAAATGCTATACCTTTATCTATTTCATGCCAGAATTAAAAAATCCATATCACAAATTCTTAGAAAATAAACCATTATCCATTCCTGGAAAATATAAATGAGAATGAGCATATATGTATTATCAGAAATGTACTGAATTATATCCACTGTTTTTCTGCATAATGCAGCTAATATTAATTCATTCTGCAACATATACCTGTAATGTATGTTTGTTAACATTTAAACAAATGGATTTAAAAACCTAGAATCCAGTGAAAGAATGAAGTATATATTTGTCTTGAGCCGAAGGGTCAGGACAAAGTTGGTAGTGGGGCTGTTAGAGTAAATAAATAGTTTTTAAGTAAAAATAGAAGATCATTTTTCCAGTTTTCTTATTTTTTATGTTTGTGCAACAAGATGTTATGCTAATTTTTAAGTTTTAAATATCCACTATGATTATTAATACTTATACAGACGTGCTACTTTTCTGAAAAGGATTCTTTCAGAAATTTTTTTTTCAGTAGCAGTTGGTGAATGAAATAATTAGATGACAGGAAAAAAAAAATGAACTACAGGCAGCTGTGGCTTTAATTGACACTAGAGATACCTGCCTGTACTACGCTTGTCTCAATAGGAAAGGATATTAAGTAAATCTGGAAGACTTTTTCAATAAATAATCAAATGTTTGGGCCAAGTTGTATTTGAGATGTTCTATGAGTAGTTGGGAGTCTAACGATAAAAACAATATTGACTATAAAATGTTGTTACTATGTCTTGATGCTGGCATTATGTGAAATGAATTGTATGCATTCCTCTAGCCCACACTCTGATTCTGGGGGTTAGGAATAACTCTTTATTTCAAGTGAATATACCATTCCTCTTTTGCTGGACATTTAATTTGCCTTCAAAATTTTTCCAGATTTTAAACAAACCAAAACAACAAAAATATCCTCTCAATGTTATGGCTTTTTTCATGTGTAAGATTATTTTTAGAATCATTTATCAAACTATGATTTTTAAGAAAAAAAAAAGTAAAAAATGGTGGTGGGAATTTAAAAGAAAGGAATAGTGGTATGTGATAAAAAGTAGTAACACTAATGAATCTAGTGGGAAAGAGTACCAAATTTTCAGAGTAAACATTATGATAAGAGGACAGGAAAAGTAATGTTATTTATCTATCCTGATATACCAACATAGCTTAGACTCAGCTTAGTTTGGTAGAAGGGCTCTGAGAACTGCTTTGAAAAGAAGCCAAAATATGAACAGAGATATCTGTCATACATACAGTTCTCATTAAAACAAAGTTAAAATAAAAACAAAAGGAAAAACAGATTTTACAATTTATTTTGATTATTCTGATTTGGCTCTAAATATTATATTCTTTGAGGCCAGAAACTGCTCTATTTATTACTGTCCAGAATACTTAGAATAAAACCATTATCTAGTAAATAGTTTTATATACATATATGCACATACACACACACACAACACACACACACACACATATATATATATATATACACACACATATATAAATCATTTATATATAATCATATATATAATTATAATAGTCATTTTCAGGATGATCTATCAGACTACAATTCTTAAACCTCTATGTGTTTGCCATCAAGTTATATCAAAGGAATGAGATAGATTCATGTCATTAAACTTAACATTTAATTCTAGGCTAGTGATTTTTTTAATAATTTTTTTTATTTTTTATATATTTTTGCAATTATTGTCGACATACAATATTATATTAGTTTCAGGTGTACAACACAGTGATTAGACATTTATATAACTTATGAAGTTATATAATGACAAATCCAGTACTCATTTGACACCATACATAATTATTACAGTACTACTGACTATATATATTCCCAATGCTATATTCTACATTCCTATGACAATTTTATAACCACCAATTTGTACCTCTTAATACCTTCCCCGCTCCACCCATCCCTCTATCCCCCAATCTGACAATCATCAAAATGCTCTCTGTATCTATGAGCTTGTTTCTGGTGTTTGTTTTCTAGATTCTACATATGACATTTGTCTTTCTCTGTCTGAGTTACTCCTCTCAGCACAATACCCTCTAGGTCCACGCATATTGTTGCAGATGGAAAGATTATACTTGGAAATTCCTGATGGATTTCAAAATATAAGTTTATATAAATGAAGGAAATGTAAATATACCTTTAGCATAAACTATAGAAGAAAATTACATGAAATAATATTAAAAATTAAATGTGAAAAATGACCAAGGAGTTACCAAAAGACAGCAAAGACATTATTTTTTCTGATTTGTTAATATTTGACCCTCAGATAAGTCAAGGCTCTATCAAGTTCACAAAAGTATCTGAGGAATTAAATTCTAGACTAATAGCTGCTCTAACCCTGTTGTCCGATATCAAATGAGCTATTTATTTTGGAGGAGTGTGCCCATCGGCTGCTTAAAGAGCCCCACAACACTTAACTGAACTCAATCTAGGGGAGAATTACAAGATTTATTTCCCATGAACACAACTTAATTAAAGTGACGCTCATTTGAAATGTGCAAAAAGATAGAGGGGCTTTTAAATAAATTTTATTAAGGTCCAGGGACAGGATCAAGATCAATGGCTTAAATTAGGTAGAGTTGACGTAGGTGGAGAGATGAAGGGAAAATTACAATAATACTTAGGAGACTTTGGAAAGCAATCTACAGTGAAACAATGAAGACAAAAGCCTTAGAGAGGTTAAACTCTCTTTTTCTCATACACAGACACAGAAATGTTCACAGTCATAATTTCTTTTCTCTAAACAATTTCAATAAACTTATAGATATATATATAGAAAATTGATTATAAAGTTCTTTTTTTCCTCACTGAAAATTATGAAGTTGGCAAAGATCTTGGGCATCCATACTTCCTGTCTCTTTCAATACCCAACTTACCCAGTCCGTAGTGTTTTTATACTACTTCTGATTTTTTAGAATCCAAAGGGAAAGTTTTTTCGGGCACTGTAGCATTCATCTACAAATCCTTTCATGCAAACCTACTACCTACTAATCCTCAGACTTTACTATATGATAGTCAATACATATTATGAACTAATTCAAAATGACAGGGAAATGACCATTTAAATTCAAAGAGCATTTACTGAGTACCTAATTTTCACAAGAAAATATGCTAGGACTGTGGGGAATAAAAGATGAATCATCATGCTCAAGAAACATATATTCTTCATAAACAAACAGAATACAAGGAAGAAAATTACCAATATTATAACAGATACATTGGACAGAAAAAATATCAAAGCTAGATAAATTTCACAAAGAACAGTATGGAAAGCTTCATGGAGGAGGTGAAAATTAAAACGATGCTTTTATTATTTAAGCATGAAGAAAGAAATGATGTGGGACTAAATAGTAGGTGAATACTAGTTAAGGTCATACATAGCCTAAACAATATGCCAGAATTTTCTCAGTGAGTTTGGAAATAGAGAGTTCGAATACAAGATGGTTCAGTTCAAGTCAAGATACCTCACAGTCCTAGGGCAATGGAAATAATAGCCTGGTCTCCTGGAAGGCTTCTAATTATAATACATATATATGCTACATATATACTTCTTGCTTTTGTCTTTTTCAGACAACCCTGCTACTATACCAGGCAATTTCACATTGCATCCATGAAGTTATCTTATCCTGTCCTGAATATTTATCTCATAATATCTTGATTTTTTTCCCTTCCTTTTATCACATTCGTACTTAGCCACCTCTGAAATTCCTGCTCTGATAGAATAACTTCTTGTAACTCTCCTATCCACTTATTTCCACTTACTTTTCTCAGAACCTTCATTGATTCCAAGCTAAAAGCTTTCTATTTGTATTTCGTTTTCTATCTAGGCTACTTCGCTATCTCAGTCACATTCTTACCAGTATATTTAATTCTCATGCCCGTTGTCCTTTGCTCTAGCTTTGTGGACAATCTGCAAACAAATCACTGCAAACACTTACTTCCTCTACTCCCCTTTCTGAACTGTTTGGTGCTGCTGAAAAAAAAAATTACAGTACTCTGTTAATTGGTGTAATTATAAGTTTATGATCCTACCCTCTGCTGGGTCTTCAACATTGTTCTGTATCCATTTAGTTATACCATTTACTTTTCCCAAAACAGCTGTTCCAAGCCCTCATCACTCTTCTGAGTCTTTCTATTCAGACTCTGCTTCTTCCACCATCAGCAGACCACCTCTTGTTCACTTGACAGAAAACAACAGAGACCATCAGGTGGGAACTCCTAAACTTTCATTACTCCCATTTTTAAATCTATGATTTATTATCTCTCAGTAGTCATGGGGGAGTAGGAGTTTAACCATTTCAAGATTAATTTTACTCCCCTTCTCATGTGAGAGCACACACCTTGATCCCCACTCATTTGTATCCTAAAGCTCTTTTCTCTTATCTCATTTTCTTCCACAACCAACATATTCACCACTCCCTGAACCTTCCCTAAATTAACCTCCCTCTCTGAAGGAATCAAATGTCTTCTCTTTTCTGCCTTCCTGCTTGGAACATTTGTTAGCAGCAGAAACCACCTCCTCCCTATTCACTCTTTACTCTGTCTAATTTGCAGTTGTTCTTAACAAAATCATCATATGTCCAGAATCTGCTGAGCATTTTCAGTCCTTTTCTTGTTTGACTTCCATGCATTTGGTTAGTCCCTCTTTGTTTAGCCACTCCAGCTAAATACCCAACTCCTATCCTAAATATCCACTCCTACTCTACTCCTCGTTTGACCCTACGTTACTGGCACTTTCTTTTCCTTCTCTTTTTACATTTTTTCTTGTATTGATTCATTCTTCTTCTCATTTACATATTCTGGGAAATCTCCTTTGCTTTAAAAACTCTATGCTAAAATTCAAATTTCTATTTCTGATAGACCACTCCTCCAAGATTTGGGTCCATAGCTTTTACTGCTTATTAAGCATTGGGAATCTGCCCTATGAATCTCAGCATGTCCCAACTTGAACTGTCATTTACTCTCATTTATCTTTCTCCAGTTCAAAAACTAATTTGGTTAATTGCATGAATTTTGACTTAATTTGACATTTTTAAGGCCTGGTTTTATCTACCCAAGCACCTTATCTTTTTCCATAGTCATTCTCATTCTTTGTCATGGACTCACTTTATGTTTTAGCCACAACAACATCTAATTGTGCTATACATAGACATTCAAAGTCCAGAAAGACATGAATTTCTGGAATTCATGCCTTTGCACAAGTTGCTTATTTTACTTTTCCTCTATACCTTCAAGGCTATGTCAAAGGCCTTTTCTGTAAAGCTTTCATAAATCCCTTTAGGCTACACTATAGTGCATTATGTTTAATTGGGCTATGCCACTAGTCTATGAATTCTGTGAGTGAAGTTCATATTTATATACTTCTGTCATGACTGCTTCCCCCAATTCTCCAACTCGGAACTCCTTAGATCCTCAAGTAAAAAACTTTTTGTTACTTTAGTACTAAATATACACAATCACATAATTATTACTTAAGAACAATATGTAGAAAGAACATTATTTGACCTTATTGAAATTTAAATGTATTTTAGAGAAACTTCAAGGATAACTCTTCAATGATAATTTTTTTTTAAATCATTCTAAATATAATGACATCAATATTATAAGAAAGATCAAAATCTATGTGGTTGCTTTAGTATAATGGAGTGTACCTTATCCTGGGTGCCTTTTCATGCAAAATGCATTAGTAAGCAGAGGTTTTTACAACACAATCTATCTTCTTTTTATGTAGAATGCAGCTTAGAGCTGTCCAGAGGGATCCACTGGAATGTCATCTCTCAGAATGAGGGCCTGTCCTTTGCTATGTACTCACATCTGACTACTGAGGAGGTAAACTATTGCTTTTTAAGACAATTTATTTTCACCAATGTCTAACATTGAGAGCATATTTGAAAAGCCAGATTTCATTCATTATGTGTGAAACATTTTTCTTTTACTCTTAGAAAAATATCATTTAAAAATTATTTTATTAATTTCAAGTATATAGTACATTGGTTAGACATTTATATAGGTTATAAAACAACACCCCTAATTGCTCTTTCTCTCCTCTGTCTTTCCACCTAGCCTTTACATTAATAGTATTCCCTGCTCTGTGCTCCCCATCCCAGTGACCATCTATCAACTGCTAATTTGTACTTCTTTAACCCTTCACCCCATTCTCTCAGTCCCCCAACCCCTACTACCATCTGGCTCTCCCCAGATTGTCCTCTATATTCGTAAGTCACTTTTTGATTAGTTTGTTCTTTTGTTCCTTAGAGTTTACATATAAGTGAAATCATATGATATCTATCTTTCTCTGACTTATTTCACTCAGCATAATGACTTCTAGATCCATCTATGCTGTTGCAAATGGTAGAATTTTTTTTAATGGTTGAGTAATATTCCATTGTATATATGAATCATAACTTTATCCAATTGTCTGATGGACATTTAGGTTGCTTCCATATCTTGCTATTGTAAATTGTGTTGCCATGAATGTCGGGGTGCATAGAACTTTACAAATTATTGTTTTAGTTTTCTTTGGATAAATAGTGCAATTGCTAGGTCAAAAGATAGATTTATTTTTAATTTTTTTAGGGACCTCCAGACTGTTTTCTATAGTGGCTACATCAATTTGTAATCCCACCAACAGTGTATGAGAGTTCCTTTTTCTCCATATCCTTGCCAACACTTGTTCCTTAATTTATTGATGATAACCATTCCAACAGATATGAGGTGATATCTCATTGTGTTTTTAATTTGTATTTCTCTGACGATTTATGACCTTGAGCATCTTTTCATATGTCTACTGGACATCTTTATTTACTCTTTAGAGAAATATCTGTTCAGGTCTTCTGCCTATTTTTTAATTGGATTGTTTGTTTTTTTTGTTGTTGAGTTGTATGAGTTCTTTATATATTTTTGGATATTAACCTCTTATCAGATGTATCATAAGCAAATATCTTCTCCTAATCAGCCGGTTGTCTTTTTGTTTTGTTGAAGGTTTCCTTTGCAGTACAAAACTTTTTAGTTCGATGTCATCCCATTTGTTATTTTTGTTTGTTTGTTTCCCTCGCACAAGGAGATATATCCCAAAAGAAATTACTGTTAGCAATATCAGAGAGTTTTACTGCCTATGTTTTATTCTAGAAGTTTTATGGTTTCAGGTCTTACATGTAAGTCTTTAATCCATTTTGAGTCTACTCTTGTATATGGTGTAATAAGGTTTCTTTTCTTTGTTATTATTTTATTTTTTTTGCATGTATCTGTCCAATTTTCCCAGCACCATTTATTGAAGAGATTGTCTTTACCCCAGTGTATATTTTTACCTCCTTTGTCATACATGAGTGAGCTTTTAGGCATGTGGAACTTTTTAGTAACACAATTAATATGTTAAGAATAGCATTGTGCTATAGGTAAATGATAGATATAGACATAGATACATATGAAAAATGGGAAAATCTTTATGAAGAGAACCAATAAAAGTCAAATAGCCCCAAAATGTTAAATTTTACTACTAATGTGTTGAAAAATGACTCTCTGTCCAATCGAAGGGTACTAATAAATATAAGATATATTCTCTGCCTTCACTGAGTTTATGACTTCTTTAGAAAAACAAAACCATAAGGGTGTAAAAAGTGAAATAACAACAAAACTTAAAAATAGTCCAAAAGACCTACAAAAGAAATACTCTCAGTCAGTTCATTATTAATGATCAAATAAATCTATGCAAGCAATAATTGTTACAGGAATCATGGAAGGAAAAAGATTCCTGACTTTGAGATACTAAGAGGTTTATAGATTATGTATTTTGGAATATAAAGCTATTTTTGTTTGACATCGAGAAAGGTTCTGAACTGTATCTTTCTAGGACCAAATCTATATAATTATGAAGAGCTTGGTTTACGCTATTTTCTTACAAATTTTAAAATTGTATTGCTCTTGGGGTTGCCATTCTCACCATGAATTTGAAGTAAAGCACTTAAAAAATTCAGTCAATGATATTTTTTCTTAAGAAACTGAAGACAGTCTTAGAGAGAGAGTAGCTTTTCTGACTGTCATTACTTGAGGAAGAAGTGACATATTAGGCAAATCAAAGTTAAAACAGAATTACAAAATAGAGAATGCTAAGTACAGGGCAATATCTATTTCTCTGCCCTTTGAAGGGCACTAAATAGCAACCCTCAGGAGAACACTGTGGGTTATGAGACAACCTTTGGTGCTGGCTTCTACCTTCTCCTCTAGCTAAGAATAATCCTGTTATTGTGGGGCCCTATAGGATTCTGCTGCTTGCCAGCCTTTAGATAAGCAACAGAACTCATTCTCTATTCTGGAGGTAAATATTATGCTGATATAGCTTTGGGCTAAAACCAACACTGCCAGGGAGCTCTGACATCATCTACCTACTACTATCATATGATTAAGTCTGTAGTTCTTAACCACAAGTAGGTATTAGAATCAGCTGAAGAGCTTTTAAAAAATACTGATGTCTTGGCCCCGCCTCAAACAATTAAATCATAACCTCTGGTGATGGGCTTGAGCATCACTCTTTAAAAGTTCTCCAGGTGATTCTAGCAAGTACCCAATATAGTAACCAGTGCTTTTTACATTCTAATGCACATGTGAATGACCTGGAGATATTGTTAAATGCAAATTATGACTCAGTAAGTCTGTGGTAAAACCTGCGATTCTGCATTTCTAATAAGCTCTCAGGTGATGCTGATGTTGCTGGTCTAAGGTCCCCTTTTTAGTGTACGAATCTTTTTATACTTCCTTTTAAAAATCGACAGAAGTACAGCAGAGTTATTATAAAATCCTGAGTCTCAGACTCTGTCCTTATGAGATTCTGATTTTCTCTATAAGTTGTCTTCTACAAATCTGGAATTAAAAAGTTAAAAATCAGATGATACTGATGTTATTGTGGAACCTTGGTTTATGTATTAAGAACTCCTACCCCAAAGGTGTTCAAGGGAGATACTTCCTTGAAAATGCCCCCATGGAAGAGGTGCTCTCTCTCGGCAAAGGTAGTGTTCTCTGCTATAGATTATGAATGGTTGATGGCTAGTTGGGCCAGTGTAAGAGTAGAATTGTTGAGCTTTGTCAGGGTTGATTTCTCCTAGAGTGTTTCAAACATCATCCTTATCATCAAAGAAGTCCTTCTGGCTCAGTGGATTAGATGGAACATGCTCTCCCCCTTCTCTTAGAGAAGACCTCCACAGATAATTTCCTAGGGATGGGCCAATCTTAACATGCTCCCATTTCTTCTATAATAGAGAGAAGGTATCATAGTAAGTTGGAAAGGGCCACAAAAAAGAATAGTCTTCAAAACTGGCTTTTAGGTTGATAAATAATTTTTTACCTCTCTTAGAGAAGTCATTAAATAAGCAGAAGAGTTAGCTTAAAAGAAAGCTTCATATGGAGAAATGCAGGAAAAGGTCAAGAGCCATCCTAAAGCAAGAATAACCATGAAACCCATGTTAAAACAGAAGAGATGAGTTTTTCTTTTTTCTTTTTTTTTTTTCTAGTGGCAGTGGCAATATAGAATACACTCAGAATTCTCTATTTGTATTTTGGGTATATATTATGTGCATGGCATATGAATATATACAGAAACAAGTACACAAGAAGATATATTAAGACTAATTTCACTCCTTTAAATAAGGATTGACCTCAGCGTGAGAGATTAGATCTAATTCTAGCTTTGTGACCCTCAACCTCAGCTTCCCATCACTAAAATGAAGGAGTTGGATTGTATAATAAAATCAGCAACTGCTTCCGGAGTAGTTATTATGCCAACTATTAGGTTCAGTCTCTGATAAATCATTAATCCTCTTTATACCCCTATGAGACACAGTATGTTGTACCTGCTTTTGTAGATAAGGAAAGGGAGGGCACAGAAAAATGATGTGTATTGTCCAAGAGTATAAATGATAAATTACATTTTATTCCTGTCCTAGAAGAGCATTCCATAGGTCACTCATTCAGTAACCTTTATTAAATCTGCATTCACACACTTGAAATTAGGATTGCAAGACAAACCCATATATTCCTAGCTGGTGTATTTAACACAAATCTGTCATTTCTTTAGGGTAAACCAAGACTGGCCTTCTGGATGGAACTCTCTGGTCACTCTACCACAGGGGAAAACCTACCTAAACAGGAAAGAGAACATGAGAGTGACAGGAACTAAGCAATTTGGAATATTTTTTTTCCCTCTTCAGACCAATATTAGCAAACCAACTGATGTGGGTTGGGAGGATGGGAGATGTTTAGGAGGGAAAAGCTCGCAAACAGAAAGCCTGGTGTGGGACTTTCCTCTAACCCAAATTCAGAAAGGAAGTCAATTCACCTTAAGTTTGAGGGTCACGCAAACCCAGAAAGATATCCTTTTAAGAGACAGAAAACTTTTTTAGCCCAAGGCTCTAAAACTACTAGAAAGAGACATTAGCTAAATGGTGAAGGTTCAAAGTGTTCTCAGGCTGATAGAAAGAGATACCAAGGGCAATACTCCTTACAATACCTGCAGGCAAATAGTAGTTATTATTATTTCAAGATAAATAAACAGAAAAAATAGAGAAATTTTTGAAATAAAAACAAGAGAAGAAAATAAGCCTACACTTGAAATGTAAAATTAAGAGCATATTTTTTAGAGGACTACTCCATGAAGCAGAACATTTTGGACAGCAACTATTTTACTTGCTCAAGGTAATAAAAGATAACAGAAACACAACAAACACGAAAACAAAAACCATACATATGCATTTGTGTAAGTTTGTCTTGTCCAGAAAAGATAAAAAGTAGAGAGTGATAAAAAAGGCTTGAGTTAAAAGTATGTTAAAAAAAAATCATATTTAAATATAATTAAATTTGAAAAAATCAGCATTGGAACATATCATGCAAACCATGTACAATACAAAGGAAAGTCATAAGATTAAAAACAGGTTATGAGAGAAGGCACTAAACATAATAAAAAGCCAATGGGTAAACAATTTATTATAATTTGTTGTCCCAAATAAAAGGGAACTATCCATGTAACAGGAAAAAATCTGGAAAAATAATAGGTTATCTTAAACCAAAAACAAACAAACAAACAAATAAATATTCTCAATCCATGGAGTAGAAGAGCTTCCTATAAACAAGGAAAAAAAAAAATGTCCTGCTACAAAGTGAACATAATAAATATTGGCTTGCAAAGATAAGGAAAAGAAAGGACACATAAAACAATAGAAGACATAAAGGAAGATCAAACACATCTGTTGAAACAATAACTATAAAAGTAATAAATTACCTATTAAAAGAGAAAATTCTCTTAGGTGGGTATGTGCATGCATGTGATCTGTTAGCAAGACAAAATCCAAGATTATAAGCACTTAATGATTTGGAATATTGTCTCTGTTGCTTTATATGTTGTATGCTGTTTTGGAAAGGTATAATCCAATTTAGTCACAGACTTTTTATATCAAATAATATAACATGTACCAAAATATTTGTATATTTATATACAGGAATGCACAACTTTACTTGGTTCTTAGTAGCATGTGCTACATGTGGCATTAGTCTTTTCTAAGATGAATATCGACTTTACCAGATGATAAGCAATCTTTTTAATCCTTTATGAGGTGGTGCTGCTTATCAGGAAAAGTTGCCTGTGAGAGCAGTGTCTCTATTTTTCATTTTACAGCAGTGTTTGAGAGTTAATTTGAATATTTCATTATTTTGTTGTTATTACTTTATGAAAATGAATAGAAAAATTGAAAAATGAAAACATTGCTATTAATATAAACACGACCAAGATGGCTTACTGAAGTGTGGCTACAAGGAAAATAACAAATTACAAAAAGTAGAAAGAGTGCAGTTCACATTTTCTGACCACAATAGGATAAATCTAAATTTAATAATAAAACATTGGCAGAGAGCTCCTTGCATTTAAGCACAGCAACTGCATAGACAAATGTGAAGAAAGTGAATAACATTAAAGAACAGTCATGAAATGCTAGAAATAGACTATTGAATAATCTCTGTAAAAGGCAAGATGTAGTATGGATTATCTGAAACAATCTGTTAATTTGTGGATCGAGAGTTTAAACGACCACCATAAAAAGAACATTGACCAGTCCACAGTAGATTAGAGGGTAGCTTGCTACAAACAACGGATATTTTGTTGTTGCCATATCCAAATTTTGTATATAATAAACAGATATTATTTGTATAATTAATATCATCTATATAATGAAAAACATTAAAATTTACTTTTGAAATATGCTTCTTAAAAAACTATAGGCTACTTTAGAGGTGACATGACTTTGTTGAATGCGATTTAGAGTGTGAAGTTGAGCGTGTGACCCTAGGCAAGCCCTAACTTCTCTCAATCTCAGTCTCCTGCTATGCTAATCCTTCATGATGATAGTAAAATGACTCACGTGAAGGTGAGCTGAACATGGAAAATATCTCTATGATATTATTTTTTCTAGAGCCTAACCAAAGGAAACTGAACATTTAGTTATGGGAAGTGAACATAAAGGGTACATGTACCTTGGTGGCTGCATTGCTTTTCTTCCCACAACTACATCTATTCTTTCTACCCCTCAACGAATTGCTTACATTTAAATTCTAAACTAAGGATTTGCTTCTGATGAAACCTACATTAAGCTGCAGGCCTTTCAGAGGTTTTCGAGGCAGAAGTTTTTAATTATACCTAGCCCAACGGCCATTACACTGTAACCGTTATTGCTGTTGCTCTTGATATTGTTGGTTCCATTCTTCCACTGATAACAATTAGCTGTCGATTTCCAAATGCCATAAAGTGAAACAATCTACTCACTCTACTTTCTGGGAGAGCCTGGGCTGATGCAGTTGCTATTTTGGAGACATTGTTTCTGGAGCCCAGCAGTGGCTTTCAAATGAAGGCCTATCAGACCCACATCGGTCAAGGCATATGTAACCTTATAATGATAACAAGTTTGCCTCCTGAAACAGAATACTAGGAAACTACTAATACTCACTAAAATAATATTAATTTTTCTAAAACTGAATGATATTTTTATTACTTACGTAGTACTTCTACAATTGGACTCCAGCCTTGGAAAGCTAAAAGCACTCTCCATTGCTTACCCTCTGCATAAACCCGTGTCTGGAGAAAAAGGATTTAAGAAATTAGTTTACTACCCTCAGCATTATTTTCTTCCCATTATATTCCAGTTTATCTGGGAGGAAATTATATATATATATATATATATATATATATATATATATATATACACACACACACACACACAATATACACACACATATATTTATATGTTATGAAGAGACAAAAGCCATCTTTGGCTATAAAGAGATAACATTACAATGGCTCTCTCTATATTTTCTCCATGAAGGAAGAAAATCCCACATCAAAAAATGTTTAGAAAATTGATAGTGACATTAAGTGCACATATGGACATTTGATGAGTGTTTCTTTGCCAGCCCCTGGTCATCCTTCTATAATTATCAGGTTATTGATAAACATTAGTGAGCATGTCTATCTGCTGTGCCCCTTCTCACCTAACATACTGTGAGTCACTTTGTGAGCCTGTGAGTGTCACTGGGGTGGCAGTAGCCATCCACCTTCTCCTCTATCACTTCTGCGATATCTATCATTATTCAAGTTAACTTCTGCTCTTCCCAGAAGAGTCACATTTGCACATTATATAGCCTTCAACCAGAAGGTTTTTGCTACAATATATGGTGAATGCTCTAGTATGTCACCATCAGCACATTGAAGATATCCATTCACATCCCTTATTGACTGAAAAAGGAAAGGAGGAAGAACCTTAGGGTAGTAATCATGGTCTAAGCACAGTCACTAAGTAAGGTAGTAGGAATTTTACATAAGCTATCTGTCTTTATCTTCTCAGAAAGTTTAGGAAATATTGCTGTCTCAATTTTTGAGAGGAGAGAAGTGAAGCCCAGTGTGTTATGCCTGTTGCTTTCTCAAGGTCACATAGCTGCTAGGTGGTGAAATCGGAACACAAACATGTGTCTGAAGCCCATATATTATTTTTTTAATCTATTGATTTTGGCATACGATTTACAAATAATAAAGTTTTGAATGTGCCTTCACTGAATTTTGACAAAGGCATATACATGTGTAACCCAAACCACTATCAAGATATATAATATTACCATCACTCTAAAAAAGGTTTCTTCTGCCTTTTAAATCGCATTTGCCACTCCCACCAGCAACTGCTGCTCTGATATTTATATAGTATAGATTCATTCTGACTGTTGTAGAATTTCATATAAAGTGAATAATACAGTATGTGCTCTTTTGTTAAGGCTTCTTTCACTTAGCATAGTTGTTTTGATATTTTCCATACTGTTTTGTGTTGCTGAGAAATATTTTATTTTATGTATACAACAGTTTGTCCATTCTCTTATTAATGGACATCTGGGCTGGTTTCAGTTTTTGGTCTTTCTGTTTGTTTGTTTGTTTGTTTATTTGTTTTTGCCTTCTTCCCAAACATCTTTACTTTGCCAAGCATTATATTCTTTCTGAGTCATTTTATTTTGCATTATTCTTTACCAGAACTTAAAGTATAAGATCTAACAAAAGAGATGAAAATTGAGGAGAGGAAAACTGGATGGAGATAGAGAATTAACCTTTCTCTGCTCTTCATGGCAAGTGACTGGCACACTGCTTAGAAGAGAAGCTCAAAGAAAAGTCTAGCATTTAATAATTTTTTAAATTAGTTATATATTTTAAAAATAAAATTGTTTTTAAATCAGCATTTTGTTCATTATGTTTTATACTTTTAATTACCACATGTATGACAAAAAATATTTTCACATTTCATGATGGTTTACCTATTAGAAATTTCTCTCTTTAAATGTATTTAGTTAATATTTAAAATTATAAATAAGCCTATGAGGTGGTATCATACAGGCTTCCATTATGTCTTAAATAAAGTTATTGTAATTATTATAAATTATTCTAAAATCACATGCTCATTAAGAAATTTTCATATTCACTTAATAGTACATATTTTCTAATATTAAACATCCTTATATTTAAATATCTTGAAATTCTTTAAAAGGAATAACAATTTTAACACATGGTTTGCAAATCTATGATCTGTAACGACATTTTTTTAATTATCACATTTACTTTTTTACCACAGGTAAAAAAAAAAAAAAAATCTCATTACTTAAAAAAGATAAACTTGCCAAAGAATTTCTAGAGAATATTAAATTATTATATATTTTTAAGGAAAATTATAATCAAATATCCATTGCAATTGCACAGAGCTTCAGAAGTATAAAACTTCCTGTTTACAGTTATGAAAAGCATTTTTTTTTTGGTTATCCTCATTGATCTGTATAGAAGAGGCTATCATGTGAAAATTAAAATGTCATGAAAAGACAATGGATATAAACAGTTTTTTCACTAGTTCATGATTGTATAACATAAGATATTCTCTAGGCTTGTCTCAGGATAAGTAGATGATTCCAGCTAAAGCAATTACGTAGGACTCAACAGATTTTTGTTTCTGTCAGAACCTGCCTAGTATGTTCATTACGGACACACAGTACAAATGTGTGCTATAACTCAAAGCTGAGGAGAGGAGTCCATGAGGAGAAGATAATAGAGTCACCTTGCCTAAAATGTGGCTCATAACTTTGTGCATTATACCAAGACTTCCCTAGTCTCTAGCCTCTGTGAGGCTATTACAGGGTGAAGACAGAAGGCAGCACATCGGTAGGTAATAGCATATGCTTAGGAGTCAGTACAAGGTTAAAATCATAATCTTATTCTTAAATTGCCACGCACATTATATAATCTCTCTGAGCCTCAGTTTCCTCATTTGCAAACATTTTTTTCAAATGGATCTTGTGAAGATTAAACAATATAACATAAATAATTCTTTTAGTGACTGCACAGTGAATATTGTTAATAATAAGATAACATGTAGTCTGTGCTTTTTCTAGGTGCTGATGGTAGAGTGCTACAAAGTGATCCCCATGAGATCATGCCTCCCGAAATTCAGACCCGGAATGGTCTCCTTGATACATTAAATTTGGACTGGCATTAAAACTTGTTTTGACCAACAGGATACAGTAGAAGTGACAGTTGGAAAGTTCTGGGTTTAGGCATTAGGAGGCTTAACAGCTTCTGCTTTTGATTTCTTGCTTTCCTGAGATGCCAGGCAATGAATGAAGCTTGGGCTAATCTCCTCCAGGGTAAAAGACTATGTTTATAGAGAAAAGAACTCTGATATATGAATGTCACAAATAGAGGAGGCCCAGGAAGCCCCCAGTCATCTGTGCCGTGGCACCAGACACGTGATGCTCTAGCCACAGACAAATTGGCAGCTGACAAAAACATATGAATGAGCCAAATTAACACTACAGAGAGCAAAGACAAGTCAACTAGCTGAGCCCAGCCCCAGACTGCAGAAACATGCCCCAAAAAGTGGTTGTTGTTTTAAGCTACTAAGTTTCAGGTGGCTTGTTACACAGCAATAGTTAACTGGCATAGTTTACTAATATAGATAACTTTACATTTTTATTTTTATGATTCCCATTTTACAGCTGAGGACATCGAGTTATAGATAATTTAAACACATTTTCCAAAATCTTGCAGCTAATGCATGGCAGAGCAGGGATTCTACCCAGGCAGCTTGGCTTCATAGCCTTCTCACTCAATCACCAAAGTAAACGGCCTCTAGTTTTGTCAGCACCTTCTCCTGAAATAATAAGGCTAGCTCTCAAGGCTTGGGGTCATTCAGTCTTTTTAGGTATCTTTATGGAATCTAACCCAAATTCATTCTTCTCTTGGGATTTTTGTTGGCTATGCCTCTAATAAACATGCTTAATACTCAAGGGCCACATAGAAGGTGATGATTGATAGATAGATGATTAATAGATAGATAAATACTATAAATTTGAAATTTGAGAATGAAAAAGAAAAGGCATATCCTAAAGGATAAATTTATATAGATATACCTTTTAATAGATATTTATGGATTTGGGCTACCCAGTATCTACCTTATTTTTGTAATAGCACCTTAATTTCCTGTTTCGGAATACCCCTCACCAACTGGAAAATGTGTGATACAGGAGCTGATAAACAGTTCTCCTGCCTCCTCTACCTGAGGAAGAAACATCAGCTCATGCTGAGGTTAACACATACTTCTTCCTAGAATTTGAGTTTGTGGTGCAGAGTGAAGACAAGAATTAAGCATGCATTAATTCCACCTGTACTGTCTAAGTAAAATTGTGAAGCAATTCCAGCCACCCTAATGTCTGAATTTAGTCAGTTAGCTCACCTTTAGGCACATACAGTAGTCCCTCCTCATCTACGAGAGATATGTTACAAGGACTTCAGCGAATGCCTAAAAATACAGACAATACCAAACCCTATACTATGTTTGTTTGTTTTTTCTACACGTATATATCTATGGTAAAGTTTAACTTATAAATTAGGCACAGTAAGAGATAAAGAGCAATACTAATAAAATATAACAATTATAACAATAAGCTGTAATTTTTATTGTGCCTTAAACTGGTTGAGTACAGAAGAATATCTTATTCTTCTGTACTCAACCAGTTTAAGGCACAACAGCAAAACTAGTACAAATTTCTTTTTCCTTCTTCACAATTCCACTTGTTTACAGGTTTCTCTTAGCAATCTCACCATATAACTTTTTCTTTCCTAATTAAGTCACGAACTTTCACCTTTTTACTTAATGGAAGCACCTTATGGCTTCTCTTTGGCTTATCCAACTTGCCAGCATCAATCCCCTTATACTTTGGGGCCATTATTAACTAAAACAAGGATAACTTGAACACAAGCACTGAGGTACCTCAACAGTCGATCTGATAACTAAGATGGCTACTAAGTGACTTAATGGATGGGGAGCGTGTACAGAGTGGATATGCTGAACAAAGAGAGGATTCATGCTCTGGGGAGGACAGACTGGACAATGTGAGACTTCATCACGCTACTCAGAATAAAGGGCAATTTAAAACACGAATTGTTTATTTCTGGAGTTTTCTATTTAATATTTTCAGACTGGGGTTGACCACAACTAAAAGTGTAGAAAGTGAAACCATGCATAAGGGGGACTACTGTACCTAAATTAACTCACTCTCTCTCACACATACTCTCTCTCAAAACTAGCAACCAAAGAAACCAATTTAATACACATGTTTATTTGAATATGCTATAAAAAGTCTGATAATTTTAGACATCAACGACTCATAACTGAACCCAGGTATCCAGATAAGTTACCAGTTTAGCATATGTTAACTTCCCATAGAACATACTATTCATGAGGACCTATGATGTTTTCATGTATTCAGAGCTGTTTAATTAAAAGTGACACCGGATCAAAAATCACAAAAGAAGAAGTAGGAAATAAATATTGTAAAGAACAGATATTTGTCCCAATTTTTTTAATGATACAGTTATCTAAAGGAAACATAAGAACATCGATCAAAAACTATTTGAAATAAAACAAAAATTTTATAACAAACAGTAGTTATGAATGGGGAGACTGGATATTATAAAAATCAATACAGTTACATCAAAATGTAAATTATGAGAGAAACAATTAAAAATATACCAAGAAGTTTAAATCAGGATAAAGTTTCTCAGAGATTTGCTTTTTAATTATGAGGACCTACTATAAAGATTTTAAATTATTACGAATGTATAACAATACCCAGTATTTTCAGTAGAGGTTGGAAAGTCAAAAGACAGCACAGAATGCCTATAACAAATTCAATATGTTAAATAATTAAATATATGATAAAAATGGCACTTCAGATAAAAATAAGAGAATGAGTTATTCAATAAATTGGATTAGCACAAGTTAAGTAAGAGCTCTGCACTATACCTACACATAGATAAATTTTAAAGGAATTCAAGATAAAAAAAAAGAGAGAAAATAAAAGAACTAGAGAAATATTTAGTTAAATATTAATTCTTGGAGTTGGATTTGTCTTTCCAAGCCTAGATGCAATTTTTTTAAAAAAATCAAAAGAAGTCTGATTTAGAATTCATAAAAGTGAAAATATGTGAATAATAACAGACTATTAAAAAGTTAATATATTTATCATAAAGTAGTTTCATGAGTCAATTAGGAAAAGGTGCTCTAACAGAAAGGTTGACAAAGAATATAGATAATCTATCCACACACATATGCACACACACATAGCACATACATTCATATGTAGACATTAAAATTGTCAATAAAATATTTCAGAAGACTCAACCTCAGTACAACACTGAAAAATGCAGATGAAAATATACTCCTTTCCTCATCAAATTGAGAAAGATAAAAATAATAATGATACACGATATTGATTAAAGTACAGGTATACTATTAAAAATGCAGTGATTTACTGTAAAAGACAAATTGATAATTTCCGAAAGGCAAATTTGTCGATTTTAAATTAAATCTCTAAAAAAAAAAAATATGTTATTTGATACAGCAATTCAACTTCTAGGAATTTATATTTATGTTGTTAACATGGTTATATACAAAGAATAGTTTATAAGAAACAGCTTCATAAGACATAATTCATATAATTCACCAATTGAAGCATCCATTTCAATTATTTTAGTATGTTTACAGGACTGTACAGCCATCAACACAATCTAATTTTAGAGCATGTTTGTTTACCCAAAAAGACACCCTTTGCTTATTAGCAGTCAATCTCCATTCTGTCTCCCTGATTTGCAAAGATTTCTAGCTCTCTCAAATTTTTTTGTTACTTATCTCTAAATTTTTTTTATGAATTTCATTTGAAATGTCTGTTTTTTTCTTTCTAATATACACCATTATATAATCGGCATTTTAAATTGTTTTCAGAAAATTAACCAATGAAACACAGAATTTTAGGCATTTTAGGTCTTCAGGTTCTAAGTTTTTCTAGGCAGTGATTAATTATAGTTCTTAAAAATTGCTTCTGTAATTGGTCTAGTTACTTCTCATTTCAGATAGATTAATGAACATTCTAGAGCTTTAAAGGAAAGACAATTTTCAGGCAAACAAGGATTTACTTCTATCAAAGCTAAAAAATTAAAAATTTTAAAGTAATCTTTAAATTAAATTTATTGGGGCAACATTGGTTAATAAGATTATATAAGTTTCAAGTGTACAATATTATATTAATACATCATCTGATGTTGCACTGTGCACTTAAAAGTTTAATCTCCTTCTGTCATATATTTGACTCAGGTAATTTTGTTTTGATTAATACTCACAGGGCTTTATACCTTATGCCTAACTCATTTCCTCTTCACACCACTCCAAAAGTAAATAAGGTTGACAACATCTATGATAATGAGAATAAGAAATTGGCTTTCAGCCGAGGTGGAATCCTGGCTGCAGTCACTTGAAGAAACATTGGCCAGAAAATCAGAAACACTAGTACCAGTTCTACAGTTTATTATCTTAACCAGACTACTTCTTAGCTTAGTTTCCTCAATGGATTTGGACTAAATAATTTACAAAGTACCTTTCAGCATTAAGATATAAAAAATTTATTATCAAAAATGCCTCATGCATTCTCTATTAAATGTAAGATCGAGAAGACACAAACTATCAAAGAAACCAAACCAGACACCATTTTGGAAAACGTTATTAATAATCAATAATAGAATTTTGCTCTAAGATTTTGCTTTGAGTAAATTATAGGTGAGCTTATTGAGTTTGGTTAACTAATAACTATTTTATTGAAGAATCTGACAGTTATATCCACCTATAAAATTATACGTATTCATTTTCTTATTTCATAATCATGCTAAATGAAGTAAGCAATATGTTTTAGGACCCTTCATTTTCATTTTATAACTCTCCCTTAGGTAAAACCATTCTTTCAAAGGTAAAACCTATTTTTTAATCTACTCAATTTCAAATGACTCTGACTCGATATGCTATATAATGTTTGAAAATGATATCCCTGGGAGGCACCAAAGGGAAGTTCCTCTGGAGTTAATTTAGATTCAGGGAAGATAACCTTGTTTTTCAGATGAGTTTGACAATATATATTGAATTGGTAAAGATATTTATTAAAGTGGTTGATTTTTTAAAAGATCATATAAAGTATACATATGGTAGAATAATAACGTAGTCGTTAAGAACTTGGCCTTTGGAGGGGGGCAAAAAAGTCAATACAAATCTCGGCGTTTTCAAGTATTATCTATGTGACCCAAGGCCAGTTATTGAATCTCTATGAGCCTTGGTTTTTATGTTTATAAAATAGGAGAATAATATTACCTATCTCACTTCTTTAATGTAAGATCAATAAAATGACATAAATAAAGCACTTGACACAGTCCCTGATATGTATTAACTACAGATAAATGGTAGCAATAGTGAGATCAAACCACTAGCCTATGTTTGAATCCCAGTCTAATCATGTGCTAGCTCTGTGACCTGGGAAACATATTTAACTTTTCCATGCCTCACTTTTTCTCCTTTGTAAATGAAGAAAATCTTATCTACCAGCATTGTGGTAAATATCATATTGAATTTCTACATCAAGCACTTAGAAAAGTGCTTGACATATAGTAACTCCTAAAAAATATTTGCTATTATTATAGTTTTATTGGATGAAGCTCAATTTTATGTCTTAATAAAACAATTGCAGGTAACTTTAGTAAGTATTCATCAAAAAAAAGCAGTTCATATGGGATTTAACCAGAAGCTATGAACATGAAAGAAAAACCTGTGTCAGTAATGTAGTTGCTTTTATTTTGGGAGGTAGGAAGTTATAAATATCCATACTTCACACTAATAGTTACTGTAAGCTATTTATAGACCACAGAAAAAAGAACAATTGTTCTCTGAAATTTTAAAAGAGCAATTGAATCCTTGGTTTGTCTTGATGTCAATGCCAAGGTTCTTGTTGAAGACTAGGGTGGGATCTTTCAAATGGCACTCTCTTCACTCATTTCTGACACGATTCTAAACATCTTGCTAATATCTCTAATGTTACTCCAAGGAAAAAAACAAAGAATATTGATATTTGCGGACTCATAAATTATACACTCCTAGGTTAAATCCCAGTTTCCTTTCAGATGGCACTTTTGTGTGTATTTAACATAGCTTGCATTTGATTTGTGTTGTGCATTTTCTGGAAAATGAATAAATTATAATGATGAAAATGATAATCCACAGAGATTCAATTTATTAAGATAATTTCTGCCAATTAGAATTTTTCAACCAACAACCTTTTCTTATTAAGAAAGAATCCATGTTGTTAAATAAAATACAGTAAGAAAAAAGAAAAAAAATGACACATATCAAAACAACTAACCATTGTTATAAAATGATTCATTACTAAAACACTGTTTTTGTTGGGAAGCACTTCCCCATGTTTTCCATTAGCACACTAGAGTGCTATCCTGAATATATTCTTCTTAGTAACCTGTGGTTCTCACAAACTAATCAGACTCTTTTTTCCATGAATAGTATCAAATTCACTTGAGAAGTTCTTAAAGGGTGTGTTGTTGTTTTTATTCTCAGACTGAAGGCTGAAGAAAATTGGGTAATTTTATAGACTCATTAGAACAATATATGTCTAATTATAGTCTTTTAAAAAAAGCCTCTTCCAAACATTTAGCAAAAGTATAGACAAAATCGTCAAAACTAAAGACGTAAAATACTATAAGATTAGAAATAAATCAAAACAGAATTGATAAAGAACTAGGTGTAAGTAATCATCTAGCATATGGTAGGTGAAATTTTTATATAAATTAAATTGTTTTGACATATAGTCATTCTTGAATAATATTTTTGTTATAGTGAAATGTCTCATCTTTGCCTATTTCTTACTTATATACTAAAAGTCACACTAACAAAGTGTAAATGTAATGACTAATTTCTGGCCTTCATGTCACAAATCCAACATGACTTTCAAAGCCTTCCCTCATATTGTTTCTCTCTTACTTCATCCTAAAGCCTTTATTTTCTACTCCCCAGAATGATCTCTTGTCTTATCAGATTTCTAATCTCAACACTTCCCACATGCATCAGACTTTTCTCTGTGTTCAAATATCTGTCTAGGAAACCTTACCCTTATGGAAAATATTCTCTTTATCTTCTCAAGAACAGAGCCTTTATACTGTATAAGACCATATTCAGCATTCTAGTCTCATGTGCCTTCCTCTGGGTTTATTTTGAGAATGTTTACTTTGCCTTGAAAATCAATATTGGAACTATACATAGAGTAATGAGTTGGGATTTTTAAGATTTTAATTATTTTTAGAAAGCTCAGTTTACCTAGCTACTTACATAACTGCCATAAAAAACTAAACTTTATTTATAAATTAAGTTGTCTGAATGAGCATCATTCACGTATCCAGTTATCACTTATTGGATTTACTTTATCAAATTTTAACTAGTTAACCAAAGAGCTAAACCAAAATTTATAAAGATATTTTTACTTAATTAGTATTAATTTCTACATTTTCCTTTTTGGAAACAAACATGTTTTCATTTTTGAGTTTGTCCTTTTGAATAAAAATCTGTCCATTAATTAAAAGATATGGAAACAAAATAAAGCAGGAAAAATAAAGATGTGATAGGGAACCTAAAGGCAATTCCTATGTCGAGGCAGAAATTTTAAGGGACCTGTGTCATAGGTACGTTTATTTTAAAAATAAAGAAACCACTTCAGAAGAAGTAAGTTATCCAAGGCCACTGATTGTACAGTGGCAGAAAGAACTCTATGCAAAGTACTCACAGTAGTTTTAAATTTGTGAGCAGATGACCATATTACAATGAGCAATATACTCTGAAGAACGAACATGTGAAGAGTTTGATTATTGTAATCAAATAAAACTCACAACTAAATTAATCTGATGCATACTTAATGATATGCATAATTGTTATTGTGTTGTATGGGGCCTAGTCATACTTGCTAAAGGATTCACATAAATTATTGTAATTGGTATTGTTCTTACACAGTCAAGCTAAATATTTCTAGGATTATCTGAAGAGAAAGAAAAGGAAAAGCAACTAGGAGAAATGGGAAGCTGTCCTAATGAGAACCAAAAATTAGTAGGAACATAGAGATCATTTAGCTTAACTCTCTCTTTATACTAATGGGCAAACTGAAGATTACAGAATGGAATTATCTATTTGGGTTACCTGACTTCAAAGCACACTTTTTTTCTTTTTTTTTCATCTTTCTGATATTGACTCCTTGGCTCTGGAATCTGTAAAACTCAGATTTTCCTGTTTTATCAAGAGAAGAAAGGGTGGTCATGAAAGCTTACAGTAATAAGCTTCATTTTTTCATCTGTTCTGTACAAACAACACCCCATCCCATCTTCTGCAGATGGAGGAGTCATGGAGAGCACACCAAGATTCAGCTTTCCTCTCAGGGAGTCTTAAACCAGACTTCAGCGGGAAGGAAAGCACCTGGCCTAGAAAAGAGGAAACTGCTGAGAATGGATTGTCTTCTGGTTCACAATGCAGAGGGCTTTGGAGTTCTTCTCGCTGGACATATGAAGCAGTGTGAAGATCTTCGGAACTGCTTCACCAGTTGCCAATCTATTGTCTCTTTACTTATTGTGTCACCTTCCCAATTGAAAGAGTAATGAATTATAGTGGGAAAAACAACAGGTTTGAAGTCAGACATATTTGTGTCTAACTAGCTACATAGTCTTGGGGAAGTCAACCTCTTTGAGCTCAATTTCTTCATCTATTATATGGCATAAATCATTTTTACCTCACAGATTTATTGTTTGAATTAAATAAGATAATGTATATTAAGTTTAACTACAGTGTTTGGCATATAATTGTTGGGAGTCAACCTGCAATGGACCTTTCCTGCTCCTACATGTCTTGCTGAGTGTGCCAAAATTACAAGGTCATGACTATTCTTTCACCCCAGAAGTGAACAAATATATTGCAACAATGTATCATAAAGTCCAGCAATACAATCAGTCTCCCTCAGGACAAAGAAAATGTTGGCTCACTGATAACTACAAAAGTGGTTTCTCAGACACACTCAGCATGTCCTTTTGCCTAAGCGATTTTGCCCTTGATGTTTCCTTTGTCTGAGTGGGTTTGCATTGAATCTACAGATCAATTTGGTGAGAACTGACATCTTAATATTTAGTCATTTGATTCATAAATATGGCATATCACTCTACTAATTAGGGTCTTTTTAATTTCAGCAATTTTATGTAATTTTCAGTGAACAAATATTGTACATCATTTGTCAAATTTGTCCCTAAATATCTTATATATTTGATGCTATTGTAAACGGTAATTATTTTAAACTTTTTAAAGTGTTCATCATCAGGATAAAAAAAGTGGTAGTTTCGCTAAGCTCAGTGTTCTTTTCTCCTAGAAAAGACCCCATTATGTATGTGCAGGTTCCATCTGGCCTCCATGGCACCCTATGAGATTTGGAGCTTGGGTATACCAGTATACCCATTTATGATACTCGTGCCACCGTTTTGTCATGGATAATAAGTCTTTTGTCTCTGACTCTGGAGTCTCATTTCTTTTGTCAGTATCCATGGAACTTATTAGCTCTCCCTACTCCATCATACTTATTTAAATAGCACAAACCCAAGTTACAATTTACATTCAAGAAAAGATCATCGTTTCCTAGTATTGCTTTTATTCATCTGCGCTACATAATACACATTGCGGCATTTAGTAAAATAGACATATTGAATATAATCCCACAATAAGCTATAAAACAGATATTGTTAAATCCACTTGAACAATAATAATATCAAGACTTAGGTTTGAACAGTCTGAAATATTAGGTAGATAAGTATTGCTCTCTTATTGGCATCAAAAGGTGGGAGATTAGTAGGGTAACAAATACAAGTAGAGTGGCCCTTTAAATAACTTTTCCTTGTAACTTTGCCAAAGACAGCTGTGATCCTTCTAGAGCCCAAAGACAGTTAATTTCCAATCAAGTGGAATAGCCAATGAGAGATAACTCTGTAATAATTCATTGGAAAACCTGGAGGTAGATGACAAGGGATGTATTGCAAAGAGAGAACATTTGATACTACATGTGATCATTCATGTCACAGCTTAAAAGGAAATACACACATAGCTACACTACTTGTCTGTATTCTGTATGTTCATGAATAATGGACATAAATTTTCCACAGGAAAAAAAATTACTATAAAAACTTCTCTGTGAATATCCAAGTTTTTTTTCAAAATCCCTAAGATACAGTCAGAATTAGGCAATTCAACGGTTTCTTTTTACTAAATTGAGCATAATGGATTTATGAGGCTGAGAGGAAGTTTGGAAACCTTTTAGTTTGGCGCCTAACTCTACACAGGTTCCATCCCTCCTGATCTTAAATATGAAGTACCAGTACCTATCTGGACTCCGTAATGAAAAGAATAATGATTTGGGAGCATAACAGCCTAACTTAGCATTCTGGCTTTCCCATTGTCTGCCTTTGTTTCCAGGGCAAGTTATTTAACCTCTATGGGCCTAGTTTTACTTATATATAAAATGGAGATGATAATATTCCCTGGAGAGGTTACCATGTCTGGCATACATTAGGCACACGGTGAATGGGACACATCATTCACACTTCCAAGTCACACAGAACTTCAGTGGAAAAGACAGACTGTGATCCAGAGACTCTTGATATGTAACAGTATAATCAGCTGGAAAGCTTTCTTGTCCGGTGGCTCAAAAGAAGATTGCTCACACAGAACTCCAGGTGAACAATTTGGGAGGGGTTTAGAGAAGTCCTCACAGGCCTACACTTGTACTGTAAGAGTGATCCGAGGAGAAATAACTCCAGGAAGCAGGGTGCCCTTAATCTGGAGCTGCAGTATTGCTTAGCGTCTCAGAGCTTCTCTAAAATCTCCCTTTAACTTAAAATAGAAGAGTCTCTTTTTAATCTTCAGAGAAAGGTATTCTATTCATTCAGCTCTTACCTGCTCACTGAGGAAGGACAAAGACAAAGGTGCAAATGTGAAGGCATAATCAAGGAGGCAAGTTAGCTACTCTCTTCAGAGCCAGTCCTCAAAGAAAGATTATGATCTAAATCAGAGCTGTTAATATCTTACGTGGTAATTAAGTCTCAGCTGTTTAAAATTCCAAGAATATGCTGCACTATATTTGAGGACAGAGGGGCCAAGATGGGGAAACTTTTAATTTCTGTATTGCTGCTTATATTTAATTGAACCCTAAATAAAAGCAAATCTGGGGCCAGGAATGAGAGGAAAAAAAGACAGGAGAAAAAGAGTATCTTGCAGGTTAAGAGCCCTTACTTTTGAATCAGAGAGAGCCAGGTTCAAATCCTGGCTGTTTCACTAGTAAGTAAACTTGTCAAGTAACTTAGCCCTTCTGTGCCTTGGCATATATACAGGCAAGAGAGAAGAATACTTTGTGGAGGTTATCATCTGAGTTAAAAAGATAATGTGTGGAAAGCACTCAGCACTTCATAAATATTCAGCAAAAGGGAAATCAGTATTATTTGAATAAAATTCAAGAGTAAAAAATTTTGCATTCACAATTTTATTTTTGCTTTCTAAAAAACTTTGCATGGATATTGATATTTTCCCACTTTAATTTTTATTAAACAAGAACATACAACACACACACACATACATGCAAACGTTATATTGTAATAAAAATGCCCTCTACTAAAGCTAAGTGTTTATATTTCCTTTCAGAGTATTTCCCAACTACTCTAAAACATTATGAGGAAGGAAAGGGAACGGGTATTTATTATGTATCTACTGTGTATTGCTTTATTAGACTTTGCACTAGGTGCTTCTTTCATTTAATTCTCACATTCTGCCAAGACAGTATTATTATTCACATTTTACAAATGAAGAAATTGATGGTCATCTGGATAAACACCTTGCCTAAAGTCACTCACCTGGTAAGTATCTGAGCTTGGGCTAAAACACAGAAGTGTCTGATGTTAAAATTGTAGATTTCCTGTGGACAGAAATTATTCCAAAGTTGATACAGGACATGATGAGAAGAATCCCTGAAGGTACTTGTTAGAAATATAAATTCTGGAGACTCAGTCAAATCCAAATCTATAGGGCAGGACCCTAGAGAAACTCTCTGCTTAATGATCACTCCAGGTGATTGCTATCATCTGCAAAGTTTGACAAATATTACAGAACATTGATTGGTGTTCTGAGACTTTTAATCTATTTTTAACAGGCAATTGTTTCGCAATAAACAGACTTTTTTTTTTGACACAGATTCTATAACATTAAGTTTCTATTAATGGTAAATACAAAAATTAATTTTGAGTTTTTAAGCATAGTGGAGATATGGCATTAGTCCACCAAATTTTAATAACAAAATGAATACTTAAAATATTTAAGGCAAATCATATAGTCATGTCAAATAATTTTTACACTCTTCAGTAGAATGTCACAAAATGTTAAATATTATGCTGATTATCTCATGTTGAGTGTCATGTTTAAATATGCCAAAGTTTTTATTATTCAAATAAATTATTAATTAGAAAAAAAAATAATGCAAGGAACAAAAATTGAGCCCAAGCTTTTCCATTTACTAGTTCTGTGGACTTGAGCAAATCATTTAAACTCTCTGGACCTTAGTGGCTCCATCTAAATAATACATGGAATGATATTTCCTTGCAGGGTTAACATATGGATTAAAAGAAACAAAAGATAAATGGTTTATAAATGAGCTTTTGTGCAGTTTTAAAAATGAGTGGCTTTTACTATCATAATGTCAGTAGAAGTTAGCTGTTCTCTGCTAAGTTTAAATCCATGAATATTTTCTGATTCTCTGCCAACCCTGAGAGAGGGGCATTTTTAGAAAAGTAGAAGTGATGCTATTTTAATGAAGATGTTATCATGTCCTCTGGGTGATGTTTGACTAGAATCTATTCCTTTGTGTTACCAGCAACTTAGAAAGAGTTTAAGATCTACAAATACTCTTCAAGAGAGAAAAATGGAAGACATCGTCCTAATGTTCCTACATCTCTTCTCTATATGTCTGCAATAAAGGTTTATTGCTCACAGCGATTTCCGATCATTTACACTGGTGGCGATAATAGCAACCTCATAGACCTTGACAATTATCTGCTAAGTAAGTACTTTAAAAATGGCTTTGAAATATCTTGATTATCAGGAATATAAAAGGCAAATTTAAATCTGATATATTCTTAATAGGAATGAGAGTGAGAACCATAATGACAATAATTATAATATTGTGCATAATAAGTATAACTTTTCAAGGATGTAACTCATTTGGAGAAATGATGTGACCCTGAAGTCACTTTACCCATTGTATTACAGGAATATAAAAAATATTTTGCAAAACATTTTAAATGTGTCCTAAGCTGAAACATGGCTGCCAAAGTTGTTTGTGATTTCTGAAAATAAGCTGACACAGGTTGGTTCAAATTTGAGCTCTTGGTGTATTGGGCAAATTACCTAAATGCTCTGAACTTTAGTTTTCTCATCTCTTAAAAAAAAAAGAGGTAAGTGTAACTGTCCCATAGATGAGGTCTGTACAAGCCATAAAGTGACCTACCAATTGTAGATATAATAAATAATTATAAGATATAAGTTCTTATTAATCAGGTGTAAGTCCAACAATAGAGATAATGGTTTTTAGGTGACTTTAGCTTTAACCAGTTTATTTAAAAATCTCTATAAATCCTATAAATGTAACCATGTCCAGATGAAGGTATTGGGAATCTTGTTATCATAAACACTTATATCATAGTTCCATCTTTTCCCTAAATGAAGCCAAACTTATCATAGTACTTATGACTGGAATATCCATTTTTTTAGCATGCCCTTAATCCATCTCAGAGTTTCATTTTGTGAATTCCATTTTTACTACTGTCTCTGGATTCTTTTCAGAGCTTCTCTCTTTGAAATCCTACAAGTTTACAGACATCGAAGGAGACTTTTGTACCAGAAAACACACTAGTTTGGAAGCCAGAATTGTACAATGTAGAGCACACCAGTTTTGTATTCACATTGTGCCACTTCCCCAGGTATGGTAACCTGACCTCTCTAAAACATCTGTTTCCCCATATATAAAATGCAATGTTATACAAACTAAAGGAAGAAATATAAAGCTAAATATACAGGTAGTATTCTTTAATTATTTGTCAATTTTATTATTTAAAAGCCTCTGTTCTCTATGAGGCTGCTCTTCATTTAGTATATTTTGATGCTGTTATCCAGATAGAGAATTCTGGTAACATTCTGGTTTACTAGACAAGCAGCTAGCTAGGACCTCTGACTACCCCTCTAGCCAAATGAGTATGATGAAACTGAACTTACCTCTCCTCAATTGCTTTCCCAATTAACTATTATAAAATCTGGCACCCAAATCCAAGCTTTCTGGCATCTAGGTCATCTTTTTTTTTCCCCTGGGCCCCAAATAGCAGTACTCATATGCTTGCCCTATAAGGCAGAAGGGCTACAAAGGTGACATGCTTCCTGTGGCTCCAATAACTTCACCTAGGTCATGATGGTTCTCTATGAAAGGATGAGAGGATGTGGGTACACATGCTTCTTCTTACTGGTCTTGGTTTGTAAATATCCCTTATAAAAACCATTATTTAGCCTACATGATATGGTACTGTGGAATTTGTCCTTATCCAACTTGGTCCGCAACTGTCATCTACTCTCTGAGCAATATTATGAGAAAATTTTAAGCCATGCATATTCTCTTATTAATATCCTGGCTCCCTGCATTTTTCCTCTGCTGTTTACTCTTCACTATCTGAATGGTTTCAGAAAATTATAGAATGCATCTTAAAATAGCAAATCGCTCTTTCCCTAAGCCCCTGTTTTCCTACAACTTAATGTTGTACTTATGCGCCAACACAGAAAATATGGTCATCCAAGATTGACGGTATCATTAACTTCTACTTATGTACTAATGCTTCCTTAATGGATCTATTTACTAATTACTAATATAGAGAGATTCCAAGGAAATCTTAAATGATTTATGGATATTACTGAAAACCCAAAATCAAGATTGACCTCAAATCTAAGAAATATTTTCTTTCCTTGACCTCAGATGTGCTGCCTTTATAGAGCATTGTGCAATTTCCATGAGTCCTGTTGAACAACCTTGCATTTTTTTCAGAATACTTTGGCTTTAGCAATTTTTAGGGTATTGTTTAAGAAGGACTCTTTTTTTTTTTTTTCCGGTTTCTGTTAGTGACCTAGTAATTGTTTTCATGGCTTACCAGTCAAGTATGAAGTGCTCTGATAGCATGTCAACAAAATGTCAAATACTGGAAGAGAGATTCTATGACTGTTATTGTGATTGATTGTTTATTTGAATCTTTCTGCTCCCAGCTGCTCCTTGGATGCTATGTCAAGAAAGATGGAAACTATAGAGAAGACATTTTGAATACAGTAAAAGCTGTCTTCTATAACTTTGGTATATAGAAAATAGATAAGAGCAGAAGGTGGAGGACATGCAGGACTCCTGAGTAGATCACTAAAGAAAATATTGTCCATAAAATATTTGAGGGTTACAGGACAGCCAGGCAAAGTGAACTAAGGAAAACACTCCATAGCCACGAGACTCCAGCAACACTGAGATAAGAGTCCTGTTTGTTTTCTGGTGGCCCTGCCTGGCTCCCACAGTAAAGAGCAACATTCTTTACTCTGCATTTGTCAGAGATATAGGAGAAAAGCTGAAAGGGGATACAACATAGAGTCAGATCTCTCCTTAAGAACTACTATTCTATCTAATAAATACCATTGTCCAACATTTTCACTGATGAATTCAAGACACTTATTTAGAGTTTGTCTTATGCGAGGTTATACAAATGAATAAAATAATATAAGCTGTCCTCAAGGAGCTTAGTGTATAGATAATTCTACTATAATGGTATCAGTGTTCTTGAACAGTAATAAAATTCCAAATATTTTATGCTTCCAGAAGAAAGAATCTGATTTATAGTACACATACTGAACATAAGTAAGGTCAAAACAGAGTATTTCTTTTTTCAAAGCAAATATTTGAATAATAATTATGTAAAATTATTACCTTGAAAAGCATAAGTAGTTAAGTATACTCCTTCTGTGAATGAGTCAAGTGGAGGCTCCTCCATCCTAAATAGCTACTCTACCCTGAATTTGTTCAACAAATTATTGAAAAATATTTGGTCTAAGCAAGCCATCTCAGACATCAACTGTCACTGAGAGTTATTCGCAGATATCTTTTCTTAGTTTAAGAGAAACAAGATTTCCAATTAAAAGACTCAACATCAAAAACAAAGAAACAAAAAACTTTGGGTGATTTCTCTCTCCCCTTAAGCAGCTTATTAAATTTTCTATTTAATGTAGAAAAACTTCATACAGAAACATTCTTTGAAAAAAAGATAAATTAATTTAAGATACATTTGATTTTAACAGAGTAGAAAGAAAATGACAGGAGAAATAGGATTTAGACATTTCTCAAGCAAAATTATCTCTATTTATAGCAGCAGCCCAGTGCCCGATAGAGATAAGAATCATGTTACCAGTTGGCTGAATAACAGTTATTCAGCACACTGGTGATGAAAAGGCTGCACTAGAAACCCTGAAGAAATACAAAGGAAAAGTCAATGTGATCCCTGCCCTTGAGGAGTTCAAAGTTTAACAGGAAAAAAAGGGCAGGCTCTTGTGAGGGAAAAAAAAAAAAGACCCCACCTCCAAAAAAAAACCAAAACAAAACAAAACAAAACAAAAAAACAACAACAAAAAAAACTAGATAGATAGATAGATAGATGATAGATGATAGATAGATAGATAGATAGATAGATAGAACACAAGAAAACAACCATCTCTTCAGAATTACATAAATTCCACTTCTGTTAGTCTAAAAAAGATAGTTGCATGGCTTAATCTAGTCAAAGAAAAATAAAAAAGAAGAAATTTTTCTGTGATATCCTTAAAATTATAACCTCTTACAGTGATACTCTTATAGGAGTAAGGGCTAATAAAAGTTAAAAATAAGAGGCTTAATTCGTCCTGTTGAAGAAAAGAGACTTCCTTCTTCTCCTTGTTCTTTGGGCATTTACTTCAGAAAACTTTCTAATTATAAGTATGCTGAAGTTTATGTAAATAATTTTGAAAACTAGATAAGCCATATGTCAGTTTTATAACCCAGGAATGTTTTCTTTGCAAAGACCTGAGAGACATCTTTCTGAAACATAAACATCAAGGCAGATAGCACCCCTATCTTCCAGTTTCTGTGGGAGGGTCGGAGCCTAACTTTGGTGGGTGCCTTGCTCTAAGTTGTAAAAGTACTTCCTGTCACATAGGTATGAGGAAGTTTCCTCCTCCTAAATAAATCCAATTGGCCAACACAAATGGCCACCTCAACTACCCAGTAAAGTTAGGATGAATTCTGTGTGACAAATGGTGCTGTCAAGTCTCCTACTTGAGGACCAATTATAGTTTACCTTGAAAACATGTATGTAATGGGTTGCTATCTGCTTGGCTATCTAAAAGAACAAGGTTTCTTTCCGCCTCTGTAATCTCTCCAAGGACTGCCTGTGATGTTCATTTAATCTAAGCTCTATAGGTAAGTATATATTTAATGCTCACCACTACTTTTTGATATCAATGTTTCTCTGGGCATTTTGCTTACATGAAACTTTTCTCTAGTAGATTCTTCAGGAAGAACTCAATAGGGGAACATCCCCTAAGTTCTTGCATTTTGACAAATATTGTTTATGTCTTTTATACTTGAACATAAATTTAACAGTAAAATATCTTTGTCTCACATTTTTATTTTCTTGAATATTTTTAATGTTACTCCGTTTGGCACAAGACATTGCTGTTAAAAAGTCTGATAATGATCTAATTTAATTTTCTTTTTAAGTCATACTTTTTTTTTTTACCTAAATTGCCCTCCCCCAATTTTTTTTGAAACTTCATAATCATATTGCTACATTTTGATTTTGGCTATCCTGAATCATAATTCTCAGGTAGACAGTATGTCCTTTAAATGTGTTTCCAAGTCTTTTATTTTTTTAGGACATTTTCTTGAATTATAATTCTTATTTATTCTGTTCCTCTGCTTTGGTTTACTTCTTAAGGCACTCCTATCATTTGTAGAATAGATCTTTTCCTACCTTCAATCTTTTTGGTATGTTGTCATTTATTAAAAGATGTTCTTCTGTTCCGTATTCTATTTTTTAATGTAATAACTTTGCATAGGCTTTGACCTCATTGCTTTTCTGTTAGTTCATTTTCATGTTTATTTTCTTAAACTTTTAGGAGAAAGCCTAGCCCACATAGCTTTTTTTAACTTCACAGAGCTCCCTCTTCTGTTGTGTTTGGGTAGTGTTAAACAAATGATGGCTTGATCTCCGAAATTTCTTGACTCTGTTCTCCTCTCAGACTTTTACCTAGACTTTTTTTCTTTTGACTCTATTGTTTCCATGAAGCTCTGTGTTGATTCCAGTCCTTGAAGTTTCTTCGCACTATGGATACTATTAAGATGAGTGCTCACCTGTGTGTACCCATGTGTAACTTGTTTTGAAGACAAGTGTTTATGTTTGTGAGTGTGTCTTGCTGTAAATATTTGTTCATATTTTTGTGAATTCAATACTATGTACCATTGTATTATAGTAACTTTTATAAAGCAAATCATAAATAAAAAAAAAATTGGCTACCCAATTTTGAGAGTTCTCTAGGTATAGCTCATTCCAGTCCCTCCAGATCTTACTGTGTGTTTCTTGCACCCACCTGTGACTGGAGTGGGTAAAACCCTATCTTTTTTTAACAGCTATTTTAGGATGGTCCACTGTCCCTTCCAGGTAACACTTCCAGATATCTGGGTGTTCTTTTATTAAGGGTCCTCAGTTTTCCTATTGATTCACTCTACTTGCTGCATAGATGCTGATGCCATGCACTTCTTGTAGCTACTGGTATATTATCCTTGCCTGTTTACACTCCATTGTAAACATTATTCATAGATCTTTGCTTTGCTATCTGGTTGCTCTATCATTTTATATGAAGATTTGGAAGGATACAAAAATATGCTTCCATTGTCTTCTTAGAATTCTACACTGTCAGTATACTATAGGCTTTCATTATGTGTTGAATTAGATTTAATTGAATAACAAAGTGAATAATAAGTTAGAAAATTTTCCTGTAAATCGTAAATCTTTATCAACACATATTGGTATAAGTTATTCTGCAAATACATATATGTTGATTTGTAGTATGGCATAAAGAAAATAAGACATATGAAGGGGCTATGAAAGTGTGATCATCCTTTCTTACCATAATTTCACAAGGAAAAATTGGTAGATATACAAGGAAGTCATTTAGTCAGATCAAAGGGCAGAATCTCTGTCATTAGTTACACCCACCTTTACTCTAGTTTTGTATATTCAAAATCATCCTGGCTTAATGGAAAAACTAAAAGACATTGATTCAGACATAGACAAGGATCACCTAACTGTAAGTGTTCTTATTAGGCAATAGCTGAAGGCCATTTGCTATCAGCCTGATCTTATAGCAAGTCTTACAAATTTTCTAACTATAAAGTAGTCTCATCTTAAATAAAAACACTGCCTGAGACTTTGCACATTAGAAGTTCAGCCTCTATTCCAGTGGTTAGCTTATGTAGATCTGCAGAAAAATCTCACTAATAAGCACCATTTCGTTAAATCGCACTAATAAGCACCAGTTCCTTAAAAGATCAGCCTCAAGAATTAAAATCCATGAGAATAAATATAAAATGGAAAAATGACATTTTTGGTAGAGATAATCTGCACTAAGAGAAATGCCGCTAAAACTCTTTCGACATTATCCATTCTAGCATTTAATATTACAGATAGGATGTCTGATGCTGTTCTGGCTATCTCTTTCTGTGACTGAGGTCCTCTCCCTACCCTTATTTCTCCTCTTGATTATGTGTGTGCGTGTGTGTGTGTGTGTGTGTGCGTGTGTGTGTGTGTATGTGTGTATGTTCAGGTCAAAGGTATGAGGTTTAGAATCAACCAGATGTTATTTAGTGTTCCACTAAATAAAAAGCCACTTCCAAGTTGTGGGAGCTAAGGGAATTTATGTAATCTTTCTAATCCTTAATTTTCTCATCAAGAAAATAGGAATAATAATACCTAGTACTCAGAACGTTGTGAAGTTCAGTGCTATGATATGTTTAAAGTGGTTAATAGCAAGTATTTAGTAAAAGTTACCTATTATAATGCTTTATTATTATCATTACTATTAGCCTAGATCTTAGTAATTCAGAAATCTCTCTAGTAAATATCTAGGTATAGATATTTTTAGTATACATAAATATTTTGGCAAAATTTTTCATTTATACATATCAACATTTTCACATTATATTTGCATAATGTTTTTACTTATCTGTATTTTGAAAGAACTGAATGCTCTAGGAAGGCAGGGAGTATATCTACTTATTTAACTACTGCAATTTATACCTAGCATAGCGCCCTGCAGACAATCAATGAATAATTGTTGAATAAATAGCTAAATGAATTAACAATTTATTTTTCTCAAATATCTATATATGAAGAAAAAATGCTTTGGATAACAAACAGGAAATCACTATAGCTCATTTGTAAATTAATAAATTGGTGGTGGTTTATACATTTTGCTTTGTAAATTTATTATGAGTAAGTAACCTTGCATTGGTTTCCTTTCAGTAAGAGATAAAATCCAACTGTAATCCGACTAGATCCTGGCCTCAGGTAATGTACTCAACAACAAAAAAAGCCTCTGGAGGCATTGTTTTGAGTAGTTCTGGCTTCTTCCCTCTGACATCTTTACTATTAGTCACACCCCTTTTGAAAATCAGCCTTCTCAGTCAAGAAACTCTGCAGCGATCTACTCAAGACCAGTTGCATGTATATAACATCAGCATCACTTTGGGCTACTTCAGAGCACACATGAATAAGCAGTAAAATGAGACCCCCAGCTTAGCAATTCTTCAGTAAATGAATGGGAAACCATGCTCTAGGCAGTTATTGATATTACTAAATAGCCCTTGAAAATTGCCCATTGGAGCTGAAAGCATACCCTATTTCTCCTAGGCCCTGCATTTTCTTTTAACTCTTTTTTTTGGACTTCAGTACTATATACTCTCTCGCCTAGGAGTGATAGGCTTTGTAAGCAAGGCAGGAGCATGCTGAATACATCCTTCCAAACAATACCTAGGAAAAAAGTTAACTTAAAAATTGCATCACATGGAGATAAACACTAATAGTCAAGGAGGAGTCCTGAGGTTCAGATAGTTAAGTTGCATGTGTAAGATGTCAGTATTAGCAAACTACAAGGTTAACTCAGACCTTCTAAATCCAATTCACCCACAATGACATGCCACTGAAGTGGAGCTGAGATTCAAATCTCTTGATTCCGTACCTAGTGAACTCTTTCCATAATATGTTGCCTTTAGAGGAGTGAGGAAATAGCATCAAAAAATAAATTTAAAAAATAGTATAGAAGTGGAATGCTCAGTTACATTAGACATAAGCATGAGGCAATACAGTTGACCTATACATAAAGAGGCAGCATTTGAAGAATAGCTATTTATATAAGATAAGGGAACACTGTGCACTGTATATTTAGGAAAAGAAGTATCAGTGTGATGATGATGATGATGATGATGATGATGATGAAGATTTTACTACTATTTTCAACATTTCCTTATATAATATTGAGCTACACACAGAATAATTCCTTCCAAATTCCATTGCTGGAAGCCCACATCACCAAGCTTCTAGGCTTATCTATTGTTTGAGACGTTTGCTCAACGTTATTGATTACTCATTGTTTGGCCAAATAGTAAGATGATATTTCCTTTTCAATGAAAATCTATGGCAAATGCTTGAAGTATCAAAATTAGATTGAGGAGAGGAGTATATAGAGGGCAATTTGATGGGGGGGTGTCAAATATGAAGAATTGAACAAAAAATGCTTTATGTTAAGTGTGGATGTTTCTCATTCATCAACGATTTTATAGAACTCAGACTACATATGGGTGCAAGATGGTGAATAATTACTTATTTTAAAAGAAACTCAGTTTACTGTGAAAATTATAAAGTAACATGATAACCAAGTCATGGATACTTCTGTAAATATAAGTTTAAACTTTTTCATAGGTTAAAAAATGTATAAATTTAAAGGTATATGTTACCTTAGAAACTGAAAATGACATTTTCGACATATATATATATATATATATATATATATATATATACACATGTGCACATACATATAAGAGTCTGTCTATATCTATAGGTAGATATAGATATTGAAAGGCTCTTACATTTGTAAAGCCAATACTTCAAACATTTTTAAGCAGCTGGGGGCTTGCTACTCCTATTTTTATTTTGATAACAGAATATGAGCTATATAGCAAGAAAAGCTTCCTATCCTCATAAAGGTTACTGTACAACATAAGACATATATCTAAACTACACTGGAATAAATTTGTATAGCTCTTCTTGAAATAGTTTTCTAAGTAGAAAAAAAAAAATAAGGATAGGTTTCTCCTGAAATTAAATATATGTTTTATATTTTCTGTTTAAACCAATGCCAAGATATACTCCACACAAATCTTATGCTTAGTTGTAGGGAAAAAAATAGGATTCCTTTATGTCTATGCCTATACAAATGTAGAAAAATGAGACTGTTTTATATGCGATATCATTGATGTGTATGATTTAAAACAGTGGTCCCCGACCTTTTTGGCACCAGAGACCAGTACTCCTACTAGAATCTAATGCCTGATGATCTGAAGTGAAGCCGAAGCAGTGATGATAGCGCTGAAGATTGGCTGCAAATACAGATGAAGCTTCGCTGGCTCAGGTCCTGCTGTGCAGCTGAGTTCCTAACAGGCCATGGACCAGTACAGGTCTGCCTCCCTGGGGTTGGGGACCCCTGCTTTAAAAGAGAGTCTACCAACTCTGTAGAGCAATTAAACTTTCCTGGCACTAGAGGTCACTCAAACCAGATTGCAGATAGAGTGACTGCATTTCTGCTAACTCCACTGAGTGGAACACAGTCTACAATCTAATATGCAGTGATTAAGAACCAAAGTGAGTACACCTGAGACTAATGTAATACTGTATGTCAATTAAAATTAAAAATAAAGTCAGAACAATAATTAAAAAATGCAAAGTAAACTTTATTTTCAGAAATATCCAAATTATAACACAAAGCACTGAAAAATTCAAACTCCAAATAGAAAAAATAATCAACAAAATCGTGAGTATTCAAGTCAAATTAATAAGAAGGAAAATTAATGTTTCCTCTATTTATAACAGCTGTGTACATGAATTCAAAATGAAGTCATCGAACCTTAACCTTTGCTATCTTTTTTGTTTTGCATTTCAAAGACCATATAGGAACAAAGTGTCAAATCATTTTAATATAAGTGGGAATAAACAAATTAATTGGATAGAGGCACAGTAGGTTGAGGGAAGAGATGAGAAAGAGAGAAAGAGGGGTGGGGAGAGAGGGAGAGAAAGTGATACAGAAGAGTGACCAGTGAGGTATGTGCAGATACTGCGGCTGGTGATACCATCGAAGTGCCCATAGGTGACGAGACAGAGCAATGACTGTACCTTACAAAGGGAAGCTTTGCTTGGAAGTTGCTGACTACTGAGCCTAATTTTGAATACTCTGTTTCTTAGCACAGGAGACTTCCTTGGGTTTGGGGCTGGCGAAAGAGAAATGTTTTCCGTTGTTGCTCCCTAGCATTAGACAGCTGTACCATCAAAAATCACTTGATTTTGAAGAAGCAGATTATTGACTTAGTCCCTTCAAATAGAGTGCGTTTCCATTTATGAATCTCACTGCTCCCTGTGCCAGGTTTCCCAACCCCAAGGATAGTGCAAACATCTGCACTTAAAATTCTTTAGAATGCATGACTGGCCTGATGGTTTCCTAAATGGAACACTGGCCTCTTTAAACACCAGCGTGATTTGGAAGTCAGAAGTGTAGTCCTTGGTCACTGACATTATAGATGCCATGGAAAAGGGTATAAACCTCTTTTGATCTCAAATACTCTGAGCATTATATGAAATAATTGGACTACGTGGTCTCAAATATTTTAAGTCTAATAATCAAGTTAATATGAGTTTTGCTTGAGAAATGAGTCTTGCATGATTGAATTCTGCTAGAAATATTAAAGAAATAAATATTGAGGAATTCTCATGACTGATAACAATTGGTACTTTCTAGTTTATTCTCTATGCAAAGATATTGGCCATTCTAAAATTTTATATTTTCTGATATTTCATATATTTGGAAAAGAAATTTTTTTAAAAAAAATCTACTCGGTTATACCATTAGAGACTATTAGTGATATCTTTAATGAAATAAAGGAAAAAGACTGAAGCATCGTATATATCACTTTCTTTCAAAATCCAGAAAAAAATATTTGGATGCTCGAAGGCAAGGGTAAGCAATCCCCATGTCAACAGTTCTTGGCTCAGAAAGCACTCAGAGAGTGTATGTTTGATGGACTCACCAAATAAAGAGTCAGCTTGTTTATTAATGACCTGATAATGACCATGGTTTGGGGATTCTAAACAAGTCAGTTTATGGAATATTTTTGTTATGATTGAAAGTCTAACACATGGATGAGTCCCTGACTTCATGGGGAAGAAGTGAATTTTAGTGGTTCTTATGTTGGGAGGCTACTTAAGTGCCCACCAAATGGAGAAAGAGGAGAGAAGGTAGTGAAAAGGAGCTTATCATAATTTCTTCTCTCTTCTTTCTGACTCTTACACTTTATGTGCTAGCCCAGCAATCCCCAACTTTTGGGGCACCAGGAAGCAGTGCTCCTATGAGAGTCTAATGCCTAATGATCTGAGGTGCTAGGGATGCTAGTGCTGGGAAGTGGCTTCAAATATGGATGAAGCTTTGCTAGCTCCCCTGCCACTCACTTCCTGCTATGTGGTCCAGTTCCAAATAGGCCATAGACCAGTACCATTCTGTGTCCTGGGGATTGGGGACCCCTGCCAAGCCCACAAATCAAATTAATAAAAAAAACTTTATTTTATAAAAAATTTGAATTAAATTAATTGATCCTAAATTGAAATATGTAAAAACAGTTACTTAATAGCCCTGTCTTTCTTATAGAATTATTGAAAAAAAAAATAATAGATGGAAATTTTAGAAGATATGAAAGGATAGATGTTAAAATTCAATATTCAAACGTTACTATAACCAACAGCTATAATCCTTCCATAGAATATTTACATCTTTTCAACAAGAGAAATGTATAAGGAGATATTTTAAGCAGGTGAGCCTGATGAAACTCTTTTCTTCGATGCAACCTTCCTTCCTCTATTCATTCTACAAAAATTATTAAGCTCAAGTACCATTTAAGCTCACAAAATACAATGATGAAATAAACAAACTCTGTCCTGCCCTCACAGAGGTAACTACTGTAAATGAGAGAAGATAGTCAATCAAGTAAATCAATAATAACAATGCAGTAAGATTCATGCCAGGGTACAAGAGTATAAAGACTCCAGTAAGTTCACTAACATAGATGCCTCTTCCATTTTATGTCAGTTTGTTATATGGAAGTTACTCAATAAGTATGTGTTGAATTATACAAATTGAACAATTAGGCCTGAATGAATGTCACCAATGGAGAAGAAAGGGGGCATAAATAGTTTAAATATTTTTTTCTAATGCTGTTAGCTTCATGCATGGCCAAGAATCATATACTTTGGTAAAACTAAAGAGGAGTAAGCAGGGCCCTATTGTAAGATACTCAACCACCAGTCTCCACTTATATTAACTAATATATCTCTATTCTATTTTGTGAGCTGCTGAAAGATGAAGCAAGAGCTCAAGTGATAATAAAAGAGGGATGAGATAATACAAAATCAAGTATGGGGGAAAAAAAGTTTACTTCAGTCCAAAGTGTGTGGCAGTGAGCCAGCTTTTGCCCATAAAATCTCCAAAAAGATGTATTTTGATTTTACTCTTTCAATATGAGGAAATCAGTCACAGAAAAAGTGCACCCTGTTTTAGGAAAAGAGGTCTACAGGCACATGCAGAGTGTAATCATACACAACAAATTTTTGTCTAGGACAGAGAATAGGAAAGAGCAAATCTCATGGAACGGCATAGGAGTTTATTAGAAATCTGTGATCTATCAGGGGTTGAGTTGCTTTTATTTCTTGTCTATAACTGTGATCACTCTGATAAGCTGACAAAATAAGTGACTTCCACATGTAGGATAGTTCATCGATTCAAAGTATTAAATTCATTTTTATTTTATTTTAAAATCCTGATTTGTCTCTGTCTGCCAGCACATCTCACGGTTCCTTCTGGCTTCTTGCTACATTAGAGAGCAATCATGAATGTCAAATTTTGATAAGTACTGTGAGGACCCTTCTTTATAGTCTAGTCCACGTGGATCTTTCTGATATGATTGATTGTGGCACAGAGGCATTCTCCATAAAAAGATTAATTGCTTCAGCACTTATCTAGGATGAATGGTTACCTGTGACTCCACATTTTTGATTCTTACTTAAGCAAGCAGTTCCTGTGTTAGGATAATTTATTGTCTCCCTCTCTTTTTAACTAATCTATATTTATTTTATTATTTTTTTTCTTTTTGCTTTTAGGTAAAGTGTTTTTTCTTGCCAATCCAGATGAGATTTGAGCAAGGCCTTTATAAAGAACAAAATGGAATGTTGGATAGCTTGTTGTCACTTCTCTTCTTTAATTCAGATGTCTCCTAACTACTACTAGTCATCACTATAAGGTTATTTTACAAATGTAATTATCTCAAAAGTGCCATTGAGTTGGACTAGATCTTGATGAAATAATAAGTTAAGAGAAACTAGAGAACTGTATACAAATTATTTTCAGCTCATTTAGAAAGACCAGAGCATGAGCACAGGACAATCTTACTTTTGAAAAGTGCAAAGAAAGTTTTTACTTAAGACTATTCTTGATAAAATACCCTAGGGCCAAGGTTAGAATTTTTCAACTTGCTCTGCAAAAACAGACCAAAACAAATGTCTCTGTGTTCTCTTGAGAAGTAACTCTTTGGTAGCTGGAAAATTTTTAATTTACCATTTTCACATAAAGTGGCTTTGAGCTAGACGAGTTATCTATTGAGAACATACAAATGCTATATTTAAAAAGAGAGAATATAATAAAACTTTAGAATCAGAACATATTAAATACTTTTTCTTGCATTCAGACAATCTATATATGTCATAGAAGATAAATAAATTAATTTCACTTAAGATCACACAGAAAAACAGATAAAGCAGGAACAATAAAATCCAGATCTAATCTCAGAGCACTAATTATTTGACACTATCTTTAAAATATGCTTGTGCTCTAAAACTTACAAATGACTGCCAATGAATCTGTTATATAATCTTATTTAGTTTAAAAACTAAATTATCAGTTTTACTAGTATGCAGGCAATGGAATACCTAGCTACCTTTCAGCAGCTTAGGAGAAAAGAAAAACAAAAACAAAAACCATGTAGTATAGTCACAACAGAACAAGTACAAAACATACTATTAACTATCATACATTTCCATGATAGATGAGCATTTTAATTTGGGGCAGCTTTTTACTTAATTTAGGTAGTTGGAGTCTGGTTCCACCAAATTCCTTCTCCCACCTCTCTCAGACAATGGTCAATAATCTACCTTTGCTCACTATTTTATCTTGTCATAGTTGAGAATGTAAAACATCTGGAGCTAATGATGAGCTCATATATTGCGAAACTGAGTTCTCCCCTGAGAAGTATTCTTTATTATATTTTAAAATATGAATCACTTCCTTTAAATGGATGGCTCACCAATTATTTAACTTCGAGATGTTGAATGAGTATATAATCCAGAGAAACCTCCATTGTGCCACGACATTCACAGTTAGAGTGAAAGAATGCACAATATCGCCCGTTAAAGTTGGTTATCTGGATCATTGGATATATTTTTGAACTACTAAATTTCAGACCATAGTTTTTCCTGATTGCATTTTCTTAAGTTTCATAAGAAGATGATTTTAATATGCATTTTTACACTCCCAAAAACCACTTTCAACATCGCAAATCTAGCTAGAGCCTAGATTCAAATAGTACTTTAACTTAATATTGTTCACGTACAGAAACATTGTCTGTATTATTTAACCTCTCTCTCTCTCTCTCTCATCTCTTTCTCTCTCTGATGCACTAGTTATATGGAATATTAAAGTATTAAAGGCAAAACATTTTATTACCTTTTTTCTTCTCTCTAAAATCACTAAAACAAAAGCTTCTAAGTTAGCTAATCTCATACTCAAAACTTTTAACTCATTGTTTTGTTCCATATGCATAGTTTAATTCAAATGGGACATTAGGGCAAATAGTCTTAAATAGTTTACAGTTTTTTTAATGAAAATATAGACTTGGTTATTTTGATACAGGTTTTAATATAAATTTTAAAAAATGAGACTTTTTTATTTTTAAAGCTAATGTTGTCACAGAAATCAAGGGGCTTGATAGTTCCTCTGCATTCTGTCTTGCTCAAACCCAGCACATGATGTAGTGTCAGTTAAGGTATCACAATTTAAGTTCAATATTTTAAGCGTTTCAATCAATATTTAAAATAGTAAGTCATTTTGTGAGTGAATATCCTTGGATTGCTCCAGTGTACAGCTTGTAGAGCAAGGAATAAAGTTTACAAGAAGGTGGATTTTGAGACTATATTAGGAATAAATATCTAGTAATCGGAATTGTTTAGTGTGGCTACTCCCCACAGCTAAAGTGATTAAAATAAAGTTAAAAGACATCAGGAATGTGGAAAAGGGAGACAAGAACATCCTGGAAGAGACTTTTCAGCTCTTAAGTATCTATTTTTCTCATTAGTACACTGAGTTCAATTTTCATTCTCTTCTCTTATTTTCTCTAGCTCTTTCTTCTTCAGAGCTCCATCATAGTCATCTGTTCCCGTACATAGCTCTTATTACAAGTTACAGGGTACTATTAGTTACATTAGCTTCAGGATATTATTTTTTGTAACCGTTGTATATAGTTTATAAACTGTGCATACTTCTTCCTAGTTTTACTCTTCCTGACTCCTGTGTGGTGGGTTATTTCACCAATAACAATGCACATGAACAGAGTCAAGGGTTCCTTGAAGTAGTTGCTGACATTTTCAAATATGACATTATTATATGTGTGCGTGTGTGTGTGTGTGTGGTGTGTGTGTGTATGTGTGTGTGTATATATATATATATATATATTATATCTCAAGGCTTTATTAGATGGTGGGTTGGTTGTTGTTTTCTTGAAGTTTTGAAGGAAGTCAGTAGAAAATTAATGGTTAGAAATATATTTTTGAAAATTTAATTTGTAACGTAAAGTAATTATATTTGAATATGTATATGTGTTTCTATAGAGACAGTCACAGAATGGCTGATCTAGAAATGATCTTCGAGGGCTTTTATTTCAGTTCTATCATTTTATACATGAGTATGCTGAGGCCCATAGAGAGGTTTGGGCCTTTATGTAATAGGCAGAGTTAGAAAAAAAGCTGAGGCCAGAGCCCATTTATTTCTCTTGATCCCTGTCCCATTTAGGGTCTATGTTGGAAAGACATAAATTGCAAGTGCTTTGACAGAGGCTGGGCAACCAGATGCCAGACTCTTGTAGGACTATAAAAGAGATTCCTAGATAGGGTAGAAGGTTAGTCTATATAATCTCCAAGATGTACATTCTTATTCCAAAGTTTTATTCATCCACATTTGGAAAAAAATGGTGATGCTGAAGAAGAAAGAGGTTAAGAAGTTCTATAAAGGTAGCATGCTGAAATTTTTGAAGCTCTTTATTCAAAGAATAGCAAAACAAAATCATTAGGTTTTCAACTCTACATTTGGCAATATTTCCTACTTCAAAATAAACTATCAAACCTTCTTATACTCCATTTTTTTCTCATAATTATGCATATTATTAAACAATTGGTAAGATAAGAGACATGAAGTGGACTCCATTTCATTGGCATCATATAACTACAAGTATATATGTTGCCAAAAATCACTTCCATTCAGTTGATGAAGCAAAAGAACAAGAGATCTGCAAACAAAAGTAGTTAGCAACTGGCGAGTATTCAAGGAAATTAACAATTAAAGAAAGAAACAAAAGACAATCCTCTGCCATAAAAAACAAGTTTAAAAGTATTTAGACTATAAATGAAAACCTCAATACCACTTCTTATTGGAAACTTTAGAAATATTTTCAATTGTGTTTAAACTCAAATGTGATTGCCAAACTTTTTTAAATAACAAAGGTGAATAACTTCAGAAGGAATTTGAATATTTTTACGGTAACTTGTAGGCATGTTATAAATTTTTGAATGTCAAGGTCAGGGAAAATTGATAATTTCCTACTAGATTCCCTAATTTCCTTAGCTACCTTATACATTACTAATTCCCAAAAGTCTGGTTTATAAGCAAGATCCTATAAACTCTATCCAGTAGCACTGATGACAAGGTACTTCAGCTATGAATTCTGAAGTCTTCAATAGGGGTTAGAAAGCTCACAAAATCCAGGGATCTCTGGCTCTATTATAAACAGAGATGAAGATGCGGAAATTCTCATTAGAATCACAATACGAGAGTGAATGTGAGATGCAAACAGGAAAGAAACTTTATTCTTGAGAAACCAAAATGTCAATAATTTCCTTCCTTCATTCTTTCAGTATGCATTATTTGATTATCTACTATGCATAAGACACTGTCTTAGATGTTGAGGATACAAGAGGTCGGACTGTGACCAAAAGATGATGACAGGACATGGAGTCCAGGCCGAGAGGAAGAATAAGCAGGATAAAAAGGAACATGAACAAGAGTATGAGAGGAGCTGTAAATCAGTAGGTGAAAAATTCATTGTATAATGTAATGGAAGTCTCACATCACTGCTTACGATTTGAACCAAGAAATCTGACAAAGAGTTAGAGATAGAGAAGTAGGGTACCTTGAATTCTGGTACACAAAAGTAAAATGTGTAAGATAAAACTCTCTTCCCTTTTTATCTTCCCCACAGTTGAAGAATTTGTTCCTTCTGTGCAGGCCATCTTAGCGGCATGAGAATTAACTCAGACCATTGAATAGCAATAGTCCATTAAAAAGTATAATATGAGGACAATTCATTGTTAGTACATAGGGAAACTACTATATATTCTTTGCCTTTAAGCAAATAATTGCTAAAATAGGAATACATAAAAAGCACTATAAGACACAAACCCCAAGGCAAACACTTTGCTTAAAGGGCTTAGTGAAATTGGCACAGAGGTGATATTTGAACTGGGTGAAGGATAAGTGGGATTTCATAAGGCAAAAAAGAGAGCAAAATGCATTCCAGACAGAGGAAGCCACCTGTACAAAATCAATGTGAAGGAGAATGGATTGTTCTTTGAAAATTTCATTCTCTTTCATATTGTGATTTTACAGAGACAACTATTGTTCGCAGTTTTTTTTTTTTTGTAAGGAGAAACTGGTGGTCCTTCATATTTTGCTAATTTATTCACTTGTTCAAATTTATCAAGTACCTATTATATACCAAGTATATGTTAGATCTTGAAGAGAATACAAAAGAAAAGGAAATGTTGAAAAGTTGGACAGGCGTTTTCCATCAAGAAATAAGAGAGAACCAGTGTTGGAATGGAAAGAATATAGGCTTTGGATATAGAAGTCAGTTTGAGTCCCAGTTCAGCTGCTTACTAATTGTGTGACTCTGTGTTGTGATTTAAACCAGATTAAATAATTTCCTCATTAATACAATAGACATCCCAAAATTTAACATTTCAAGGTCGTTGTGGAGATAAGAGTAAAATGAATATGTTTAACACATAATTAATACACAAAACAAAACAAAACAAAATAATGCCCCTTCCTCCCCCCAAAAAAACACTGTCTTACAGTTTTAGACTTATGCAGTCTAAAGTATATAGAAAAGGCACATGCCCTGTGACTGCAAAGAGCCAGGGGAAGAACACTTTTGTGTTAATGAGAATGACATACATTGGCTAAAACATGTCATATTATGTAGAACCTTAAAAACCAGTGCAAATTATCTTGGTTACTAACCCAAGGACATTAGAGCAATACAAAGGCTTCTAGATCTATACCTATCCTGGAGGCATGATGAGGACCACATAAGAAAGTAGAATGTATGATTGGATTCTTCTATCATTGAGATCTCACACAGACTCTCATCTCAGAGTGCCCATCCTTGATCTCTCCATCTAAAGTAGCCTCTTCCTCTCTATAACATCATACTATGTAGAAATTACATTTCATATTTATTTATTCATTTTAAATTATTTTCTCTACACATGAGACTTTAAGCTCCATGAGAATTGGAGACATTGTTATTTTGGGTTTACTGCAATATCTGCAGCCCTTGAAACAGCAGCTGACACAGAGCAGGCTTGCACTTGCTTCTCTCTCTCTCTCTCCCCTGCTTCCCCCTTCCTTGCCTTGTCTCCTTTCCTTCCTCCCTTACTCACTCCTTTCTTTCATCTCTCTCTCTCTCTCTCTCCACACACACACACACACAGAGAGAGAGAGAGAGAGAGAGAGAGAGAGACTAATATTTACATATTTGCCTGGAAGGAAAATTATGAAAATCTCTTACAATGACATACATATAAGCTGGTAAAGGTTTTATAGTAGAGCGTTGGTAATGGGTATGGTAAAAAGGAACAAATAGGACTCAAAGCCATCCTACCTCTGTTGATCTGGAGTTTGTAAAAAATAATGTTTCATGCCAAAATGTACATTAAATTCATATAATTCAATGAGTGCCTAAATTTGCCAAATCATGGCCTTCTGTCACAGATCTATTTATCGTCACTGAAATAGTAGACCTTCTATCTCTCACAAGAGTTCACAAATGCCATCTCTCTGGTCACCAATATGTTTCCATAGGATACCTTCTTCTAGACAGTCATACCTTCCAATATATGCCATGTAAATAGACACTAACTAATATTTAATGATAATTTGTTTTTCTATTTGGCATTATAGAGTGGAATTGTCATGTTACATAACCTTCTATCAAGAGAGTTACGGTATAATAATAGTACTAATAAAAACCCTTCTTTTACAAGGACATGATAACTTCATTTTAGTCTATTTTAATGTGACATAATACTTTCAAGGGCCAATAGGAGGTATAAATAAAAAGAAAGTAATTCACCGGATTTAAGTTCAAGGAATCAGAAACAATTCTGTATCTTTATTATGTATTGTAATATCCATGACATCCTACAGTTTTTTTAAATATAAATATTAGTTGAGTAAATTTCCATTAAATAGTTACTGTATTTTCATTGTAAAGATGAAGAAGCTGAAGGAGAAAGAAAACTTTGTCACTTTCCCAGCGTATAGGTAATCTAATAATCGCTTCATTCTAAACAGCTTAAGTTGGAGATACTAAAGACACTCTTCTTCTGGTCTGAACTATGCCTACATATTCCAAATCCAAATTTCTATCTATCCTCACTATCATATTCTGAAACCTGACATAAACCATTAAGTTTGAGCCAAGATCTCTGAAGAATCATAACTAAATGGACAAGGACAGCAGAAGAAGAAGCATAGGGAAGTATGGAAATAATTCTAAGTATAATGGAAAAAGAAGAAAATATGGCTGATAAAGAAGGACTTGACAGGTAGCCTGGAGCAATATTCAGAGAAAAAGTCTTCTTTTCTGAAGTTTAAGAAATCAGAACATTTTGTTTTTCCCTTCTTCTAGTTATCACAGGCCTGCCGGAATTAGTAATGTATGTATGACACTTATAAAAGGCAATAAGGAATAACACACTGAAGACGAGAAACTTCTAGGTGTAACATTTATTGTGTTTTATTAAAATTTACCCTTGCTAATTTGCCAAATGATGATGCTATTTTGAACAGCTGTGCTAATGAAGTGTTGGGGCCTAGGTAGATATAGATGTTGGTACTTATTTGTGCACAAAGGGAGTTGGTTCAAGAGAAGTGAAAGAATAAAGAAATTTCTTTTCAGGAAAATGTCTGAGCTTAATAATAATACAACAAGTAATGAGAAGCAATTTAGTATACTATTAAACCATATAACTTAATATGAATTCAGAAAATTTATATGGTATTCATTTATAAATTTATGCATACTGATCAGATATTTATACCAGATTCTATATGGTTTTGAAAGGCTCTATATTTTTTTTAAAAATGTATAGCATCTTGCGAAATAAATCTTTCATATATATTTGCTAAATAGAGAAGAATTCAGAGAAAAATTCAGAGAAAAATCTATTTCTTCAAACAGACAAATTGTTCTTGACTACCCTATCACAAATGTTTATGCGGAAAAAAAAAAAATCAGGTGCAATAAATGACTCTGCAAAACTGTTGCATTTCAACTGTAAGAAGGAAAAAAAGAGCCTTTTATCTGGTAATTCCTCAGCAAACTGCTCCACATGTAAAATATTTTCTCTACTATTATTATTCCTGGTACCACTGGAAGCTTTTAATAAGGCAACTACACATTTAAGTAATTTTGATTAATCTTGCAACATCTCTTATTTACTATGTAGTTGTTTCAGTAAACACATTCATCATCGACAAAATACACAAAACTCAATAAACAACAGTTTTAGAGATTGTCATGTATTTTATTTTAAACTGCACTGTGTCAGTATATTCACATTTGATTCTTTTAAACATTTTCTCTTTACCTCAACACCAAAGTCATGTTCTCCTTGGCTTGACAGATGTTTTAAACAATATATAAATTCACTAACTGTAGGTATTGCCTTTCAGATAAATTACATGAACGAAAACATATTTTGCAGTCCTAGCCCTGATGAACTATATCTGAAGTCATTCAAGCAATCTAGCAGGGGATAAGAACCAGAAGGAAATTAAGATAAGGCTAAAAGATATCAAGTTACAAAAGATAAATATTTCTTTAAGACTGAATCCTGCCATAACACAATTACCATTCAAGTGAAACTGTCTTAGAATTAAATGTTATTATAAAGTCAGTAATTAAACCTTCTTGTGTGAGGTTGAAAAGTAAATCTATATGACTCTACAGTGAACAGCGCTAGTGAGATTTTAGTTTATACCAATTACTTTACCATATTTTTTCAAGCAGATTATGTTTATTAGCCAGAACATCATTTTGATGTTCATAAAAATCTGGTGACCAATTTGTTAAAAAATATCTAGGCTGATAATTATTGGATTTTTTTAGCCCTCTTTAATTCCCTCTTCTTCCAACCCTGACCTACGGATGTTGCCATCTCCCCTTAATAACTGTATCTCTGAAGGCATGGTGTCTCCTCCCATGTGTTAGTGGCACACAACCAGGGCCTGGCATACCTGGGGCCTGGTGCACCTGGGGCCTTGCACCCCTGACACACTCAGGGGGGCCTGGCACACCCAGGAGGGCCGGCACTACTGGGGCATGGTCTGTGGCTCCACCTGGGGTGCAAACTCAGGACATTCTGTGTGTAAAGTAGAAGTGCTAACCGCTACACTATGGAGCCACCCCAGTTATTGGATTTTTTTGTTCTGCATTATCACCTTGCAGAATTAAGAAAACTAACGAGCATCGCAACATTTGATATTTGAGAGTGAACCAAAAGAGTAAAATATTATTTGGTTATGATGCAATTAAGACTGCATTGCTTAACATTACATCATTAAAAAAAAAACCCAAAAACAAACAAACAAACAAACAAAAAACTAGAAAAAGAAAAACAAATGAAACCCGAAGTCAGCATAAGGAAGAAAATAATGAATTTTAGAGCAGAATTAAATGAAATTAAGAACAAAAAAGATCAATAAAATTGACAACCCTCTTGTAGACTCACTAAGGAAAAAAGAGAAAAGACACAAATAAACAGAATCAAAAATAAAAAGAGGAAAAATTATGACAGATACCACAGAAAAACAAAATATACGAGAATACTATGAAAGATTATATGCTATGAAATTCAATAACCTAGATGAAATGGACAAGTTCTTAGAAATATATAATCTTCCAAGATTGAATCATGAAGAACTAGAAAATCTAAATAGAACAATCAATAGTAAGGAAATTGAAACAATCATCAAAACCTCCAAAAAAGTATAAACTCATAAAAACAGGGACTATTTAGAGAGATACTAGATGGGAGAGGGTTGAGGGAGACAAAAAAAAGGCAAAACAATTAAGAGGTACAAATGGGTAGTTGCAGAATAGACATGGAAATGTAGAGTGTGGCATGGAGAAGATGGTTAATAATGTAGTAAATATGAAAGTGGGGAGAGGGGCACTAGATTTAGTGGAGTGATTGCTTTCCGAGTTATGTGGTTCTCTGATCACTATGCTATGCAATTGAAACTGGAATATTATTGTATGCCAACTATAACTGAAAAAAAAAAAACTTGTTGAATTGTACAATGTAAAGACAAGCAACTAATTGTCTATTATATTTCAATAAAGACAGAAAACAACAACAACAACAACAACAAAACCTCCAAAAAAGTAAAAATCCAGGACCAGGTGGTATCACTAGTGAATTCTACCAAACATTCAAAGATGATTTAGTACCTATTCTTCTTAAACTTTTCCAAAAAATTGAAGAAATAATACTTCCTAAGTCATTTTATGAGGCCATCATTGCCCTGATCCAAAACTGGTTAAAATAACACCAAAAAATAAACTACAGACCAATATGCTTGATGAATACAGATACAAAAATCCTCAACGAAATACTAGCAAATCAAATACAACAGTACATTAAAAAGATTATATACATCACGATTAAGTGAGGCTCATTCCAAGGGAGCAAGGATGTTTCAACATATGCAAATTGACCAATGTGATATACCACATAAAATAAAGAATACAAATCATACAATCATATCAATAGATGCACAACACTTAATAAAATAGATATAGAAGGAAAGTACCTCAACATAATAAAGGCCATATATGTCAAACCCTCAGCTAATACCATACTTATTGGTGAAAAACTGAAAGCTTTCCCTCTAAGGTCAAGAACAAGACAAGGATGCCCACTCAGACCACTGTTATTAAATCTAGTATTAGAAAGCCTATCTAGAGCAATCAGGCAAGAGAAAAAAATAAAAGAAATTGAAACAGGGAATGAAGAAGCCAAATTGTGACTTTTTGCAGATGACATGATTCTCTATGTAGAAAACTCTAAACACTCCATCAAAAAACTATTGGAAACAAATGTAAAGTCGCAGGATACAAAATCAATGTACAAAAATCCATTGCATTCTTATACACTAAAAATGAAATTTCAAAAATGAAATGAAAATAAATCCTTTTGCAGTTTCAACAAAAAGTATAAAATACCTAGAAATAAACTTAACAAAACATTTGAAGGATCTGAACACAAAAAACTATTAAAAGAAACTGAAGAAGACACAAAGAAATGTAAAGATATTCCATGTTCGTGGATTGCAAGAATCAACATAGTTAAAATGGCTATATTACCCAAAGCAAGATACAGATTTAATGCAACCCCCAACAAAATTCTAACAGCATTTTTTGAAGAAATAAAACAAAAATTTATCAGATTTGTATGGAAGCACAAAAGACCTTGAATATCCAAAGCCATCCCGAGAAAAAAGAGTAAGGCTGGAAATTTCACACTGCTTGACTTCAAATTATATTACAAAGCGACTATAATCAAAACAGACACACAGACCAATGGAACAGAATCCAGAGTCCAGAAATAAACCCTCATATATATGGGCAAAAATTTTTCAACAAAGGAGTCAAAAATATACAATAGAGGAAAGAAAGCCTCTTCAATAAATGGTGCTGGTAAAATTGGAAAGCCATATACGAAAAATGAAACAAGACTGCTATCTGTTGCCATACACCAAAATTAACTCAAAATAGGTCAAAGAACTAAATATAAGACCTGAAAATAAATTGCAAAGAAGAAAATATAGGTACTAAACTTATTTACCTTGTATTTAGAGAGGATTTTATGAATCTGACCTCAAAGTCAAGGGAAGTAAAAGTAAAATAAATGAATGGGACAATATCAAATTAAAAAGCTTCTGCACAGCAAAAGAAACCATCAACCAAACAAAGAGGCAACCAATTGAATGGGAAAAGGTATTTTCAAAAAAAGCCTCCAATAAGGGGCTAATGTCTAAAATATAAAGAACTCATACTACTCAACAACAACAACAAAATCCAATTAAAAAATGGGCAAAGGATATGAACAGACACTCCCAAGAGGACATACAAATGGCCAACAGACACATGAAAAGATGCTCAACTTCCCTAGCTATGAAGGAAGTGAAAATCAAAACTACAATGAGATATCACCTCATACCTGTTAGAATGACTATCATCAACAAGACAAGTAATAACAAGTGTTGGAGAGGTTGTGAGGAAAAAGGAATCTTCATACACAGTTGGTGGGATCGTAAATTAGTATAGCCACTATGGTAAACAGTATCGCGGTTCCTCAAAAATGAAAAATAGAATTATCATATGACCCAGTAATCTTTTCTAGGATCTACCCTCAAAATTTGAAAACATTTATTTGTAAAGATATATGCACTCCAATGTTTATTGAACCATTATTCATGGTGACCAAGACATGAAAACAACCAAAGTGCCTCTCAATAGATGATTGAATAAAGAAGATGTGGTACATAGATACAATGGAATATTACTCAGCCATAAAAAGATGAAATACTGCCATTTGCGATGACAGGGATGGATCTTGAGATAATCATGCTAAGCAAAATAAGTCAGACTGGAAAAGTTGAGAACCATATGATTTCACTCATATGTGGGATATAAACCTGAAGGCAACAAACAAACAAGACAAACAAAAATTTATAGACACGGTCAACATTTTATTGGTTATCAGAAGGAAAGGGGGAAGAGAGGAGGAAGATAGACAGAAGGAAATCTGCCTTTGGATGATGAACACATAATGTAATATACATATGATGTATTATAGAATTATACACTTGAAATTTATATAATTTGAATAACCAATGTCACCTCGATGAATTTGATTTAAAAAAAAAAAAGACTGAAGAAAGTATTTTTCCTAATTTAAATCCTCTAATATGTAGTCATACCAACCCATTCTTACTAATGGGTAACAAAATAAAAATATAAACCTCATATATATGTCTATTCCTACAGAAATATATTCGTGATTTTGACATAGCATTAGTAAAACATTTATTTTAGAATTTGAGTGTACTCAGAATATATGCTCACAGCTTTAAAATATCTTCACCTGATCATTTTTAATGTTTTCCTTGGTGTTTATGATATTGAACCCGGTTAGAAAGGAAATAAGACTCTGTTGGTCCTTTAATAAAATTCTCTGATAGAAAGAATCACAGTGTTTTGAGATAAGGGAAGAAGGATGGTTTATATTTTTGTTATTACCTTGATAAAAACTATTATCACACCAATATTTTATTGTCATGAATCATCAATTCATGCTGGGTTTCTAGCTCCCTGATGACAATTATCAAATGGACAATGTTATATAAAGCAAGTCAAATAACTAAGTAAATAGAATATTTTAACAGAAGTATGCTAACCAATATAACTTGTTACATAAGAGAGTTCATTGCTTGCCCAACTTAAAGCCCTATTTTTCATGGCTGGCCTTATCTCCACCTCTAGGGAAAGTTAGCTTAAAGCTCCTAAATGTTGCACCCTTCCAGTCCAAGGCTGATTAGAAAGAGACAGGTATTTGCTGCTTGTCAGGTTGAGTAATGTCCTAAAACATCACATAGAGTTGGGTCTAGAACTGATGCCATGGTTAATTAAGAAAGGGTATGAAAGGTTTATGGTGGAAAAGAAAGAATGCAGTCCATAGAAGAATGGAAAAAGCTGAGAGAACACAAAGGAAAACTATGCATTCCCTTAGAATTAAAAGAAGTGTGAGAAAAAAACTTATTCTTTAAAATATTTCAGCCCGAGCCCATTCGATCTCGGAAGCTAAGCAAGGTCAGGCTTGGTTAGTACTTGGATGGGAGACCACCTAGGAAGTCCAGGTGCTGTAGGCATAAAAAAATTTAAAAAAAAATAAAAAATAAGAGATTGTAAACTGACAAGGTCTTTGCAATCTGTGAGGTCAACCAATGGTTGCCTTGCCTAAAAACATAAATAAATAAATAAAATATTCAAAAATAAATAAACTTAAACATAAAATATCGTACAGATTAAATAAGTTAAACTGGTATTACATAAAATTAAAAGAGAGAGAGACAAAAAAAAACAGATTTAAAAACAAAAACAAATTTCGAATTAATCAACCAATATATTTTATTGCCTAAGCCATTATGTCAACACAGATGCATTTAAGGTATAACTTCATGCTACAATAAGGAGATTTGTGGGCCAGAATAAGGGGATAAGAAAGAAAGAAAGAAGGTGAGAAATCTTATTCGAGATGGGAAAAAGATGGAAAGTGCACATTGGTAATTTATTTTATTTGTATTTTTACCATAAATCCCTGAGTCAAAATAATTATAAGACAAGCTAATCAACAAAAGCTTTAAAGATTGAATTAAACCAGCTGAAAGCTAATGATGAATTGCTCTAAAATCTCCAAATACTATAGAATGTGATCATAAACATATTATTTATTTTTAGCTTCAAAATGCTATAGTCTCTAGGGATATATATTCAAGGGAGAATTAAGATGAATAAAGAAAACAACTACATTACCAGTCTTGTTTTAGGTAGCGATTATCCAAATGAGCTTTATGTTACAGTACTCTATTTATTGGATTCTACAGCTAAATGCCCTAGCATGAAAACTTCACGTAAATCTGTGGTGACTAAACCTTCAGCTGAATATTTCCTTAATGAAATAAACTACCCCTATCCACAATGTTTGAAAGTATCTCAAATAATTTAAGAGAAATTATTTTCATGATAGGTATATAAATGCAGTGTTTATTGAGATTTAGAACCAGAGAATGGGAGGAGGGGGGAAGAAGGAAGGTAGATGGGGTAAAAACGGTCAAATATGTGGTGACAGAAAGAAATCTAACTATGGGAGGTGAACACACAATGCAATGTATATCTCTGCCTTACTGTTAAATTATATACCTGAAACTTACTGGTTTTTGTTAACCAATGTCACCATAAAAACAAACAAACAAGCAAATAAACAAACAAATAAAGATTTAGAGTAGCAGAAAAATAGTTATATTTTGTTCAATCATTGTCCTCCTCGTGTTTTGAATTCTTACAAGAGCATAAGCTTCTGATAATAAATTCCCTGGGCACTGCTGGATGAATATTCACTTACTATATTTTGGAACTCTATAATTATCTATTATCTTCACAAAAGTGAAATCTAATACCTTTACTTCAATAATAATTGTAATGTCACCTTTGGGCAAAAGAATAAAAAGACACATGGTGGAGAAACAAACAAAAATAAACAAAACAAAATATATGAGTGCCACTGGACTGATCAAAACAAATAAAATGAGAAAGTTCACAGGAACCAAATTTTTTGTTTGTTGTTAGAGTCATTTGGGTTGTCTGTATTTTAGTCACTTATTTCAATACTGTTACAAAAAGAAGCAGAATCATTAAAGATCTTCTAGTAACCAAGGCCCATCATCCATTTAGAAAATCTTATCCTTTAATGTAATTTATGTTATGCCCAGTTTCTTTCTCTCACTCTCTTTCACTCACGACACTCTACCTTTTTGTGGAGAGTTATCTTTTCATTACAAGAAAACTTTGGACTTTTCCCCTATCGGTCTAACTCCTAAATTTTACTATGATGTCTTATCATGTTATAACCTGGTTACATATTATTTTAATGATAAATGCCTTATGTGTACAGATTTCCATCCACAGACACATAAGTGGAAAGCTTCTAGAAGCACCCACAGAGCAGAAACTTTCTTATTCCTTCATTAGCCAAAGTTGTAGAGAGATCAGAACTGTAGAAATTACAAAATCATTCTAATAAAATACACCTTCTAAGTGGATTTCTGGTGTCAGTAGCATAGATATTACCTAAGAGCTTATTATAAAAGCAGGATCTCCAGCTCCTAGACCTGGCCATGGAAATCTGCATTTCAACAAGTTCCCCCAGATGATTCACTTGCATATTAAAATTTGAGAGGCACTACTCTAGACCATTTAAGGAACTCGGAACTCCCCAATACTTGGCAGGTAATTCACCAGAAACAAAAACATCTAAAACAGTCCCCCTCTTTCTCAAAACTCCACAACTACCTCTCAAAAAACAAACAAAAAACACGACTAAAGATATTGCTCTGATTGGGAGATTATGACCTGGACTAAGTGTATGTTACACCTCAGGGGAAACATTGAGTTAACTATGGGAGATTAGCTTGTTCATCCACAGATCAATATAAGCAGGGCTAGCTCTCCTAAGTGGAAGACACACATTAAATGACTATTTTTAATTGCTGTCTCATTATGAGAAAGGAGAGGAGGCATCTGAAAGGTGCAGGGGAAAGGGCTTGCAGAAATGACCAACACAGCCAGTTAAAGCTCATTCTAACTGCCCTCTCTCCTGCTTCCAGGACTCTCCAGCTAACATGTTTTCCCAGAGCTACCTCCCCCACCTCAAGGACTCTCCAGCTCACATCTGTTGATTCATGGCTTGCCAACCAACTAATGTTCTTCCTTATCTCTGTAGCTGTGCAGGAATAACAAGACCGTATAAAACTGCTTGTTATGTTACAATCAGGGCTCAGCCTTTGGATAGTAGGAATCCTCTGAGCAGGTGCTAACATTAATAAGTGTTGCTTCCTACTTATAGCCTCAATGCCCCATTTCTCTGTTCGAGAATCCTATAACAGTGCTGATAAAGCCAAGGTCACTCGACAAATGACCTGTAAGACCAGTGGTGTAGAAATTCCTCCTCCCTTATAGCCTCCCACCCAAAGCTCTCCCTCCTATCCTGTCATGAGGCACACATGAAACCTCAGACAAAGGAATCACGTGCCCCTTGCATGGACACGGCAAGTTATACAAGCTGTAATAAATCTAAGGGGAAATCGTGCTTTAGGTCTGTTTAAAGCCACACGCTCTACACCGGCATTAAATTCTCCTTCCTCTAACAAAGTTGTCTGAGCATCTGATTTCCTCTGTCGAGTGTCACTTCCTGTAACAATTAGACTGTATTGCACTGGACTCTTCTTTCTACGATAGTCTGAACATTCTGTTCTTCCCAGTCTTTAGCAGAGTGGTTCCCTCATACTCCTATGAAAATAAGCTACGTGCTCAATGTCTCCTCTCCGACTTCGAATAAGATTTTTTCTGAGAATGTAACTAGAAAGACCCTATGCTGTCTAAATGCTTTCCAGCCAAAATAGAGAGACAGTTCGGATATTTTTATATGTGTATGAATGGAGTAATAGTTAAGGCAAAGGGTTGAAGTGTTATTTATTCAATTCAGGAAAGATAAATTTTTACAGAAAAAGAAGTCTAGCTCTACTGTTAGATGATAGGTTCATAATGGCAAAGGATATCGGCCTTGTTATTGCTGTATTTCCATGTACTCCTAGCATGTGGCATATACTCAATTAGTAAGTCTTCATATTCAGACTAACAGTCTTGAATTAAAAAGAAATATATATATTGATTTGGGAATACCCAGTATCATTATCCTGGACATTCTCTTTTCTTCTAGCTCTGTCTAATCTCCTGTGTACTAGTTTCTATGTCTTCTTTAAAAAAATATAAAAAAATCTGTGATTTGGTAAAATACAGTCTTTAATATTTTTTCTTGAGACAGAAAGCAAAGGAAAGGTTTTTGGGATTTCCTATGTCTTAAAAAATATTTATCCAACTTTCTCATTTGATTGATACTTTGAATGGCTATCCAAATTCTAGAAAAATATAATTTCCTGTGAGAATTTTGAAAGCACTTGTCTATTGCCATTTAGATGCAAGTATTGTTTGGAGAAAACTAATGCTATTGTTTCATTGAGATGTAATTCACATACTATAAAATTCACCCTTTAAAATATGCAATTCTATGGCATTTATTATATCCAAAATGCTGTGCAACTATCATCACTATCTAAGTTCAGAATGTTTTCATCACCCTTCAAAAAAATTCTGACTTCAGTTAAATACACCCGTCCTTGGGTATGCCTAATCCCAGGGAATAGAACAACTATAGTAAGTTGTCTCTAAGCTACACATCCAGTTTACAGTGGGATATAAGAGAGGTATTTACAGGTTATGTGGGGTAGGTCATGATCCGCTTTGGAAAATCTGCTTTTTACAAAAAACTCTCGGCTGATCCTCTTGAATGCCCAGTTGTACCACCACCTTTCAGTGTTATCTGGTACATCTATTTGTTGCACCTTTCAGGTGTTCTGTAGCATAAATCATCCTATTCCTGGGTATGCTTTCAGGATGTCCTCATTCACAACTTAGATTCATCCTTTCTAAACAACAAAGTTGTTTATTAAGAATCTTTCTATTTTGATATTTCCAAGTTATTTTTGCTATTGTCTCTTCTTAAATATTATTTTTTCCTTAGTATTCAAAAAAGAAGAAGAAAGGAAAGAGGAAGAGGAGGAGGAAGAGGAGGAGGGAGAGGAGGAGGAGGAGAAAAAGAAGAAGATCTGCTGTCCTTCTAGTAAGATACCAGGAGGACTAGGAAGGAAACTCTTGTTTTTTCCCAGTAGCCTCAGAAGCTCAGATGCATGTGGATCATCTAGTACTCAATGGAATTATATATGTGGCCGAGTAGAAATGTCACTTATGGTTTTGTAATCTAGATAACCAGTACTAAACACATGAATGCATACACACGCACACACACACACACACACACACACACACACACCACACACACTTTAGGGGAAAAAAGTGTGAAAATAATAATTCTGTTAGGTGATCATGAAAATAACTAAATATACAGTGTACAAAATCTTTTAAGCCAATGTACCAGTCATTATATTTAAGGGTATAGACTACTCTGAAATTTATTTATTGACAGGTTAAACAACAACAAACAGTAGAGCTTTTAACTGAAATATTCATTAGAGATAATATTCCATGCATTTGGGAACTGATAATTTTGAAAACATAATATCATCATTTTGATATCCATAATCATTTGCTGCTGATGGAACTTTGAATCTATCTGACTCATGAAATTTTCAAAAGATAGGCTTAGTCTCAATACCTCCTAAAGTTATATCCCAAAATTATTTTCTATGTGACAGAATATGATATTTATCTTAAAATTGATCTAGTACCACGATGTATGACAGCACATTATACACGAATGGATGCTTAATTAATATATTTTATAATAATAAGATCAGTTAAATGATGCACTAAATCTATTGAAATATTCTTGTTTTTTATTATTTATATGAATAAAGAAAAGTATCTGCAATTAGGCCATTTCATTAAATAAGACAAGATCTACACCATGATGATTTTCATATACAAAATAAAAATGAGGAAGACTTATGTTTCCTTAATCACAGCATGTCCCTAAGATTTACAAAATTCTAAAGTACTGGAAGTGAAGGATCCAAGAATCATTAAATGTATGGGATATTCCCATGGTATCTGATTCTGAGCCTCCAAATTTGCTGTCAAACACTGAGAAGCATTCAGTCCAATGTGGAAGTTGTATCTTGTTATGTGTGAAACTTTTTCTTTTCAAAAATGTTTTAGATACATTTCAAGATTGAAGGGTAGTCTACACTGAATCGTAAAATTGTGGTCGTGTGTTTATGTGTATGCACGTATGTTGTAGACTAGATATTTTTACATGTAAATTAATTTGCTTCTCAGAGACAAATAATACAAATTTTTAAATGTTTGATTTATAGAAAATATTTGAGTGAACTATTCAAGAAATAAGCAATATAGCATGTAGTGAGGAACATCGAGTCTAGGGAAAGAATTCTAAATTCATAGAGCTGGGTCATAACTGAACTGCTCTAAACTTCAGGTCATTCACTCAATAAATATTGATTAAATTCCAATGTTCCAAGCACAGTTCTGGACACTAATTAGTAGTATTTAAGAAGAAAATATTCTCAAAGAAAAAATAGTGTGTGTGTGTGTAGTATATGCATATATATATACATATATATACACATACACACATTCATACATACATACAGAATATATATTTATATTCTGTGCATATATATTCTGTAAGAGTAAAGGCAAAAAAGGGAGAATTATTAGAAGACTACTGAAATAACTCAGATGGAGATGATGATGTCTTAGACCAAGATGGCAATAATGGAACTGGTGTGTTCTGATCTCACTGTTAAATACTGACTATGTTTTTGAGGTTAAACTGATGTGTTTTTCTGACAGATTAGATGTGAAGTATACTCAATAAAAAGAGAAATCAACAATGACTCAAAGATTTTGTTTTGAGCACCTGAAAAGACAGTGTTGCCATTATCTAACATGCACAAAGCTGTGTGAAGAGAATGTTTAAAGGTGGGAGGATACTAGGAGTTCAATTCTAGACATGTCTAGTTTGATTACCTATTAGATGTTCAAATAAATAAAACAAACTCTTGAATATGTGCATTTGAAATTTAGGAGAGAGCTCCTGGCTATAGATATAAAGTTGAGATCAGAAAGCAGATGACATTTGAGAATGCAAGACTCTATGGCATCATCAAAAGAGTGAGTGTAGTGAGAGAAGAGAAAATGTACACAGATCAAAACCAGGTACAAATCAGAATGATGCAGTAGAATTGGAAAAACTGTTGAGGTAAGATTAAAAGGATAGAGCTGCTGAAAAAACAACCTTGAAAAAGTGAGAATGGTGCATTCCTTTGACACAAGTAGATAAGGTGGCCTTAGCTATTAATAGGAATATTTCACCCACTTCCATAGGAGAGAAGGCAGGGTATAGAGCACTATCGCTCGTTGGTGTATAGATGAGGTTGTAGAAGTCAATGGAGTGTTTCTTGTAATTAGAGGTATTTTCTTAATAAAATAGAAATTCAGACTATTATTTCAGAAATGGAGATATTGTTTTGAGGAGAGAAAGGAAGGGTAGTATGAAATATTAGTCTCAGAGAGTGTAAGAGTGAATAGGTTCACTTGAGGTTGATGAATACAAAACTATCCTAAAACTAGCCAATTTAAACAGAGTTCCATGTTTTCTTCTAGCCACATTCAGTTGCACAGTTGAACAGATACAGAACAGGTTGAAAGCTGGCTTTAATCAAGGTTTGTTTTTATTTCCACATGAAGCTAGCAAAAAACAAGCAAGTAAGAGCATATAAGGGAAGTAATTATAATGACTGAATATTGATTTTCAGCTGGATACGAAGAAAAATAAGTAGACAATGTATGGGGGTACAGGAAATGTTGATATGATCAGTGGGTTGTAGACCAATCAGGGAACAAAAGATTGTTAGGTGAAAAGAGAGGAGCTGATGGTCAGAAACAGAAACAGATGAAACAGATCATGGCAAGGCTGTGTTTTTTAGTAATAACAAAGTTCATGGTATGACCATGAGTAATAAGTGTCTACTATATTATGGAGGGCAAAGTCATTGGCAGAGAGAAGGTCAAGGAGCTGGGAAACCAGGTTATTGGAAGGATAGTCCACACATTCATGAAGTCACTAAGAATTATGATAGGAATCATATTAGAGAGTGACAGTGAGCCAGGACTTCAATAAATTAGGAGAATGACAAGGGAGACAGTGATGAATGCAACAGTGAGAGACAACGGTTAGTACAGTTTAGTAGTATAAGATTCAAAGCCGGGTGTTTTTCAGGAAGACAGAAGAGAAATGGTCTGGCAACATCAGTAAGGAGCAAAGAAATGTCTGTACCCCAGCTAAGACTAGTGGTCTAAGGAGTGTGAGAGTGAAACTATCACCTTTTGAGAAGGATTCATGGGAGCCCGTGTCATCCAGGGAGAGGCAGATTGCAAATAAACCAAGAAAATAAAAATGATCAAGAAAATGTTTTGGGAAGAACAAGTTATGCATCATTTTTCTGGTGACTCACTGTGAAGAAAAGTAGCAGGGGTTTCAAGAACTGAGAAGTGAGAAATGGTGTCAGATAGGGAGATGTATGAAGATGTGTGCGATGTGCGGGAATCAGAGTTCCACAAATGGCAGCATCTAGGAACACTGAGTTTCTTGTGGTAATTATTTAAGAATTTCTTCACAGATAAAGTGAAATTAATAATACTATCTATGCCGCAGTGTTGTTATAAAAAGTAAATATGATAAAGATGTGAAGCATTTAGCCTTGCACCTGGAACAACTTAAGTGCACAATAAACATTAGCAACCTTTTTTCAGAACAATGACAGTTATTTTCTTTCTTACTTTAGAACTTAGGTTTATTGACTTTGTTTCAATGATTCTATGGTACTTGACATGTTGATGCTTTTGATGAAAAGATGAGCAGAATCAAAATGACATTTTACATGTCAGCAGTGACAAATACAAAAGAGATTTCATATTCATTGCCTTTTTTTAAAATCAGCATAGGTTCCAAGTTTCTTTTTAGCTGAAGTAACTCTTTCAATCCCAAGTCGGGAGCTAGTATTTCCATGTGGAAATGTCTTCTGAGATAAAATCTATTCTCTTTCACTATGGTCTACCAGGAAGTTTTTGAAGTTTACATTTATATTCCCAATCTCTTTTCTCAGAGAGTCCTATTTATTCCTTTCCCCCCATCTCTTGCCTCTTTTTCTAGACAGTGTCCTTTTGCAAAGAACTCTGCAGTCTGTTACAAGTTTGTTCTCTGTTAATTAAAATGACATCCACATCATTTGGGGGTCTGCCTCCCATAGATATATTGCTTTAGTCTACTTGTAATTAATTCTCACTCAGCACTAGCAGTAGCCATATCATTGGCCATGAAGGTACTCTGAAGATTAATGAAACTGGATAAAATAAATGGAGTCGTAATTCGGGAGGACAAGCTAAACATCCCCGCTAAGCAGACACTGCCAAAACTAGCAGACTGTAGCTCATCTCTTATTGAGCCATGACAGTAAACATTTATCAAGTGAATGAAAATAATATGCCAGCCTTAAAATGATATCTTACTCTATTCATAGAGACTAGAATATTCTTACTCATCTTTTCTAATTAACTGTAAATAACAATGGAGTTATAGTGCAATGCATATATAGTTATTTTTCAGCCAGTTCTAGTGCATAAGGTGCCCCCAAACTGCTTGATGAATTAGAAAGCCACACATAAAAGCAGATGGACAACTGATAAGCTATGCTGTAACACTGAGCAATATGGTATGATTGGATTGAGATGTTGCAATCCTATTGAACCTCTCTCAGAAACAAGCAATAAATCTAAATCCTAATTATAGTGGCCCAGCTCATTTTCTAATCAGACTGCCAGAGAAGAAAGGATCTCATTTTGAAGCATTTGCCTTCAAATGGAGTTAACAACCATGTGAGAAGCTTGGGTCTTTGGTTCCTGCCATAGCAATTACAGCTTTTGATAATGACAAGGCCTAGAGATTCATAAGCCAACAGCAGTGCAAAGCTGCTCAGGATGAGTCGGGGACAAGCTGATAGTCTTAAGGCAGCGCTTTTCAGTAGAAACAGATTGATGATCTCAGGAGAGTGTATACTGACCAAGGACTTTAAAAGATTAACACTAAGAAAGAATTTAAGTAAAGCCTAACTACGATCCAAATTTGTATACAGTTTTCAAGACTACTCTGATTTTAAAGATTCTGACTCATTGTCTCTATTCACTTCTGTCATATAATGTGACTTAACTTAGGGAAGCAAAAATATGGTCTCAAAAGTAAGGATGGCTAAAGACATTCAAATGCTATTTATGTTCATCTAATTTCAGCTGTATTTATTTAGAGTTACTCTGTAGTCTACGTCTATACCCCCCTTGTCCTCACACTAATTATAGCCCTCCTTATGTAATGTTCAGTGGTTAACATATCTGTCTCACCCTTGGTTGTAAACTCCTTCCAGGCAGAAGCTATGTTAATCGTTTTTTTCCAAATAATTTGCTCAATTAACCAAATAAAGAAACTCTGCTGAACTCTGGAGGAGTAGATTATCTAATAATAAAGAGAAAAAATGGGTCCCAGATTTTAGGAAACTACATATCTAGTAGAAGAGCCAGAAGTAGTCATAAATAAATATTATATATATATACATATATATATGTATATATATATGTTATATCTATAATATGTATTTATTTTTATAATTAAATATTATATGTTCACTGTAAAAAATCTGAAAAATATAGGCTATCAAAGAACTAAATTAAAATCATTTATAATTTCACAATTCCAAATACTGTCAAATTAAATTTTCACATATAGTTTTTCACCTTTTCTGTAAATATGTGAGACATTTATATTTTACCAAAAGATACCATAATTTCTATATAAATTTTCTTATCTAGTAATATGTTGGTCCATAACTTTTCTAATTTCCCTTTAGCCATATAAACTCAAAAGTTTTGCCTCTCTCTTTTAATTATTTATTTCTAGCAATTGGAATAGTGCCTTTCATATAGTAGGCACTCAAACCAAAATAATTCATTATTCTTTTAAAGTTAGTTTTTCCATATTCTGAAACATAAATTGTTTCAACAGTCGCACAGGTTGTCCAGGAGAAAAGTCAGAGATAGATTTCTGAGAGCCATAAATGTCTAGAAGATGGAAAGTGTCTATCTTTTTTTTATATATATAAAAATGGTTTGATTAGATCTTTGCTTTATAGTGTTGCCAATAAAAATACCCTACCAACTTGCATTTTTCACTTTTTATTTCTGATTGATCTACAGGAATGTGAGAATCATTTAAAAGATATCTGTCAGAATGTTTACAATTTTACTGGTAGGCCCGTTTTTGTCTCTAACGTAGAAGAAACTACTGACAATTACAAAATCATGTTTGTAGGATGTAATGTCACCCACTGACAAACTAGAATAACAAAAGAGGATAACTAAAAATCAAGATATTCAAAAATATATTTTAAAGTCTGTTTGTGGAGTCCCAAAATCCAATGCATATGTGGCATAGCAAAGGGCAAGGTGCTGGAAGGGGAGTTGTAGCTACTTTTGTTTCTCATTATCTGTCACCAGCTTTTTGGGCTCCAGTACTACCAATACTAGGAATCATGACATCTCCAAACCAGAGAGATACAAGAGGAAAAGAAGCACTTTGGCATATTGCTTTCTTGTCTTAACGTCCTGGGAGTCAATGATTTCCTCTAAGCTTCCAGATTCAGGTACCGTCCCTTAGAAACATAATATGTTAGAGCTGGAAAGAACCTTCAAAACCAGGACTCCAGGAAAGATGAAAACCAGTAATGACTATCACCAGTTAAGCCAAGATCTGAACTTGCCAGTTAGAAAAATGTATTGAAAAATTTCAGTACATTTGGAGCTCATATGGGGCCATGCAGGCCATATCACTAACATGCTACTCTTTGGTAGCACAATATAAATGCTTTATTTCACTTAACTTCTGTATCGGTTAAGTGGATCACAAACAGCATTTTAAAAGATGGAATACACTATAATTAAAAAATCAGAATGTATCATAAGTAGGAATATTTTTTCTGATGTATGTTTGTGTGTATGTTTGTGTGTATGATTATGTGTTTACTGAATTGCAATATGAAAATTATATTTTTATTTATTCTAGGTCACAGTAACCAATATTTGAAATTTACTATTCTGGTCTCATATAAAAAAAAATCTATAATTGAGGGTCATAATTCTGAATAAGGAATTGATATTTAACTGTTTTAAATAAGATTAGCAGTTTTTCAATGTATATAGTGCAGTGTGTTTATTTGAAAGAAGAGAAGCATGCTTCAAGTCATATCATGAAAAATCGTGATTATTTAATTTCTCTTCATTTGCAAAGGGTTGAGTGACTTTCCAAAATAACCTGGTTTCATACATGAGATTATGATAAAACTCAGGTATTCTGATATACAGTCCATTTCTCTACTAGTTCAGACAATATTTCCCCTATTACGGTCATGTAAAAAGTATAAATACTCTTTTAGCAAACCATAAAATGGAACATCATTTAATATACATTAATTTTTTTTCTCCAGATGATCAATGTGATCTGTGTGTATATGTCAGGCAAAATCAACATTAAGTAAATGATAACAAAGTATCATAATGACCCTTTAAATATTTAGGATATTTTTTATAAAATAATCTGTTACCCATTTTTCTTCAAGAAATTATAAAGATGTTTGAACTCATGCCTTCTCTCATCTCGATATGTTTCAGTGACTTATTTATCTCTAAAATAGGTGTTAGAGAATATTCATATTTGAAATCTCCCACCTAGGACTATAATTATAGTTTGGAGAACAAGACTTTTGTGTTAAATTTTCTCGTTTATTTTATTCTCTTTTTTATCCCTCTTCATTAGTTCCCTAGCCTTCTCCATCTCTGACACTAAGTTAAAAGGTGGATATCTGAGGTGTGCCAAGGGTAGGAAACAAAGCAGTAATTTCCTCAGACATTTATAAACACAGTTATTGGGGGCACATCTTCTCCCTCTTTCAGGGCCCTTGTTGATTTTCATGTAAGGGACCATCTGTGAGATGTACAAATGAATGATACCATACAAATCCTAGAAAGTTATTCAAGTGAAGTTTATATGTTAAATAGACATTGTTGAAAGAAAAGTTGAGAAATATAGAGATGAACCTTAGCCTGAGTAAGTTAGGTCAGCTGAAAATCAGAGGCATTCATGAAGGCCTTGTTTATTTGACTTCCAAATTCTCAGTTTGGTATATTCTTTGCTGGGTTCGAGAAAAAAAAAAAAAAAGAGCTGAAATAAGAGCATTTGTTCCTTATACACTATTTCAAATTAAATTTCAACACTTGTCAAGGGTACTTAAGAGTTCTCTGGGTCAAGAAAGGAGTTGAAGCAAAGCAATGCACACTATGATTTAATAAAGTTCAGAAGGAACTTTATTTATATTCTCTCCTTAAAATAATGTGTATGCATTTAAGCTAAAATGCAGGGTCTTAAAGTCCAATTCTTTTCCGAGATTACCACGCTTAAAAGTAAATCATTAAGCAGGTCAATGTCTGGGCTGTTAGATCAAATCACTGCACAGCTGGAACCTCTTTCAACCAATCAGAGACCATCTTCATAATTCTTCGTTGTAGAAAATGTAGTAACATTATTCCTAGTGCTTCCTTCCAGATAAATGATAAATTTAATATTCTTGTCAAGTTCCTGTGCTGGATGGTCTTAAATTTTAAAGTGATGATAACCAAATGTGTGAAAGCACTTTAGGAAAAGATTAAGATTTAATGGGAATTACATTAAACATTCAGGCCCTGCATAGCACATGTCTTAACATGCAGGACTGTATGTCCTTTAAAACCTGATCTGTCAACACTTGTCCCAAACCTATAATTTGTTAATAATAGAGAGATTTATTTAGCACCTTAGTAAGTCTTGAGATGTGATACTCAGGTTCTGTTAAAAAGAATATAAAATTCAGATATTCACTGTTAAACTATTTTTACCTGGTACTTTAGATATATTCATATTTCTAAGCACCATCAGTTGTATATGTTTCTTCCACAGGTACACGTAAACTGAATGCCAGAGACCCAAGTTCTAGGTCTTCCTTTGTCACTAAGTAGATCTTTGACCTCAGAGATTCTACTCTACTGTTGGGCACAAGTTGGCTGCTCTATGTAATTTTAGTGGGTTGACAAAAATATGTCTATCATGTGGCTTCTCTGTTTCCTTCTCATTTCATGAATGAAACAGTGAAAGTTTAGGCCCTAAGATTTGGGCAACTACAAATGATTGTGGTGTGTACCAATTGGTCAATTTGTAATGTCCTTTTACATGAAAATCTACCCAGCTTGTATTAATGCATTGCTTTAAGGGCATCATAGTAAAAACGTTGATTTGGTCTTTAAATATCTCCCAACAGGATTGGTTTAAGTTGCAGGCATATCTCTGAAGCTTACTGGAAACTATGTATCTCAGCAATGGCTGAGTCTTTAAGTAATTTGTCCCTAAATAGCCCCTCTGCAGTGTATATTTTATACTGAATCCTATGAGTAAAGATTGGGGAAGTTCAGGAACAGTTAAGACTATGATCAAGATCAGTACGCATGGGCTTTGAAAAAATTCCGAGTATTTTCTATTAAGAACACACAGATTTTCCACATAAAAACCTGTACATGGATGTTTATTTCAATTTTTTTCAGAGTTGCTCAAACTTGGAAGCAACCAAGATGTCCTTCAGTGGGTAAATGGATAAACAAACTGTGGAACATCCAGACAATGGAATGTCGTTCAGCGTTAAAAATAAATAAGCAACTAAAAATGAAAAGACATAAAGTAACACTAAATGCTAAAGGAAAGAGTCCAATCCGAAAAGGCTATATACTGTATAATTTAACTATATAACATTCTGGAAAAGGCAAAACTAAGGAGGTGACAAAAAGGTCGATATTTGCCCAAGGTTAAGCAGTGAGGAGATATGAATAGGTAAAACACAGATTTTAGGACAGTGAAACTTCTCTGTATGATACTCTAATGATGGATATGTATCATTATACATTTGTCCAAACTTATAGAATGTACAACATCAAGAGTCACCCATAACTTGAACTATGGACTTGGAATGATTATGTTGTATAAATGTAGATTTATCAATTGTGAAAAATGTACAACTCCGGTAGAGGATGTTGATAATGGGAGTGGCTATGCATGTCTAGGGCAGAGAATAGATAGGAAATCTTGATATCTTCCTCTTAATTTTGCTATGAACCTAAAATTTTTCTTAAAAAAATAAAGCCGTAAAATACACACACACACACACAAAATTATAACATAAATTAAATTTTCCAATCTTATTCTATTATATCAAGTGTGTAGATAAAAACAAATATACTAATAAATCATTCCTTAAAATTACAACTGACTAATCTTTCTACAATGAAATGTATAGAACATATATGAAAATGTATCTTCTTTGTTGGAATGATGGGATTTTTTTCTTCTGTGGGAATGATGGGATTTTTAGTTATCTCTTAGTCAAACTTCCATTTGGTTGAGAAGAAGGCATAACCACAATGCAATAATTCATCCTTGAGTAAGTACTTATCAATGGAAATTCAAAATTCTACTACAGATATATCCTTCATTTTTTATTGACTAAGTGATTTCCCAGAACTTTATGCCTGATTCATTAGTAAATGACCTGTTAACATTTAAAAAAATGTAAGTCAGAGAATCATGTCCACCTATATGGGAAAAGCTGCTGCCTCCAGGATTCTTTGCTGGTATTTCAGGTGTTTTCAATGTCAAGGTCCTCTGCATTCTGACAGTTCCAAATATGGCATTAATTACTGGATTGTATCAGAATTAGAAAAACTAAGTTCTAATATTAATCCCAGGCTAATAACTTTGAGAAGTTTCTGACTCAGTTCTTGTTTGTAAAATAGGAGATACGGCTTTATACTACAGACTGCTCCTATAACAGAATAAATACTAATGGTATCATCTTCTTATCTGGTTTCAAAAGCAAATACATCTGCCCTTACCCAGACTGATAAGAATTAGGATACTATGTCCACATCAGAAAATATACGCGTGATCATCTTCTATACACGTCTCATCAGAAGCCAAGTTGACAGAAATGATCTTTAATAAAGTTAATATAAGAATTGTGCTTTCTTCATGCTCCCCAAAATAGTTTGTTATACATTACTTTGGGTCAGCAGGACATTGCATTTCTCAACCACACTTGCCTAGCCTCCTGTAAAATCATCTTCCTCTCAAGTACCTGACTACTATCATTTCATTCTAAGGTTTTATAGAGAGCTCCAAAAAATAGTCACATTAATATTATTTCTACATTTAGCTATAAAATTGTGGTATGAGTATCTGACTTAATGTTTCCTGTATGAGGTACCATGTGAGAAAGTGCTTTTAAAATTGAGAAAAAGAAAAAAGTTTATCTCATTCAAAGAATTGTCTTCTTTCTTCTTTTTGATAAAAATTTATATATTTCAGCATGCTTCCCTATTTCCTTTATTTTTAGATCGTCAAAACTAAGCTTAAGCATAGCAACTCTATTAAGCTTCATGGGTAGAATTTGGTCTTGTTTTGCTACACTGATTTCTATTAAGCATTTATTTAATCTATTTGTATAATATGTACATTAAGGCTTAATAATATACACTTGAAATAGAAGATCTAAGTACTCTAAATATATTTTAAATGGTAAATGAGAATAACATTTGCCCTATCTAGGCTTTGAGATGAGATAATTGAGGCAAAAGACATTTGGACATAGAGAGTATATAAACTAAATTTGTTTTGTTATTATAACAATTTTATAAAATGATAGTTTTGCATAATCACATCATTTGTAATAATTTACCTATTTATTTCTCCCACTAGATAATAAGCCCTTGGAGGGTAGGAACAGTATTTATCTTAGTAACTCCAGGTTTTAGACAGTTCCTGCAACATAGTAGAATCTCAGTAAATGCTGAATGAATAAAGGAAAGAATAAGAGCTAACAAATGTAGAAATATAACAATACGATGGTCTTACTGACCTTATTATTTATAAGATCATGACACAATATACATATTTTAACACTATCAATGATCAGAATCATCACAATGACCAAAAAAAAGTTACAGTGAAAAAAATCTCATTTTCCATATTGTAATTTTGAATCATTCCAGTTTTTTCTTTCAATGCAGTTTCAGCAATACTTTAAACATTCTGCAAAACCAAAAGCTTTTAGAGCTAAATACATCAATTACACATAATCTTGTGATACGATCCTGCCATGAATCCTTAGTCATTCATCCTCAGCCCACAGAATGCCATCTGCTTATTTTGAGTGTACCTTGTTACAACGAAAAAAAGGAAGAAGTCTTAAACTGATTTCATTCCTCGGAATTATTCTACTTTAAAGTATATTTTTGTCTGGAAGAATGCTCTTATATTTTCACTGACATTACTGACTGTAAATGTTAAAATTTCTATACAGATATGATCTAATCATTCTGACCTTTGTGATAAATTATCTTTGCATGCATTCCCTTTTGTTGATTCAGAAAGCAAAACAAAGAATTATCTGAGGAGAGTTCTAACTTCAAATATCCAGTGACTATAATCTTGATTTGATTCTTTACTGAAGTTATACTTATAAAATCCTAGCATTGTAGGGTAGGGTTTGGAATGTTCTTTTCATTTGGCAGGCTTTTCTAGATAAAATAATTTAATGATGAAATGAGCAACCAAGAATGCATTCCATCTTCTCAGCAATGGTGACCAGACTTAAAACCACTCACAGGCTAAAAGGAATTATAGTCCTCTTGGTTGTGATATAGAAAAAAGGCTTATCAGTCTCTAAATGTTTCCACCATCATTTTATCCTTTGATTTTTACAAGTTTTACAACATCTATGTGTAGAGTGCAAATGCAGCAGGAAGGTAAATTTTCTTAAGTAACACAATAGTTAAAAAAATAATTGGAACTAAAACTGCGGTCATCCAGTGCCTAGAGCTGGCTCCAAACCCCCTTTCTGTTTTAGCAGTATTTTATGTAATTTTATTACTGTATTTTATACATTTATTGACATCGGTATGGGGGTATGGCTGTTGTAAAAAAATCTGGTAACTAGAAGTGTTTCTTTAATTAAAGCTGTTAATCATGTATAAGATGAAATAAAGATGCTGGTTCCTGGAACATCATATAAAAATTATTTAGAGAAAGTAATTGCTGAAATATAGTAACTTTAACATGTATCAAATTTCTTAATATAAATCAAAGTATTTATGCCATTGACAGAATTGGTGATCTAGTATCAGGACTGATACAAGCCTGGCACCTACTCAGCTTTCTGTTTCTAATAACTGCATAATAGCTCCCCAACAAGTTTCTCTCGATTTTTCTCTCCAATCTATTCTCTATAGCACTGCCACGGCAATCTTCTAAAAATGCTTTTATGTCACTTGCCCATTAATTTCATAGCTTCCAATTGAACCAAGTATTAAATCCAAAATTTCTAATATTGTTTAAAGAGTCCCATATTAATTGTTTCTTTCTCATTCCTAGAGGCTAATCTTCGCTGTGGCTCACCATGTTCTGACCACTTGGGCCTTCTTTAAGTTCCTTTAATAAGACTAAAAGTTCTTCTTCACCTGAGCTTTCACATAGTTCTTCTTTCTGCTTTGAACACATTTCCTCTATTTCCTGCCTCACACTCACACTGTGCCCCTGCTCACTCTCATTCAAGATCTCTCTAAAAGCCCTTCTTTGACTCCCAATTTCAGTGATGTAAATAGTTCCTCCTGTTATAATATCACATACACTCTTGTTTCTTTTGGCCTCCAGATTTCATCTATATTAAGTTTCATCATCACTTCCACAAAAGAAAAATTAGGAAAACAAAAAATGAAGCCTAAATCATTAATCTACTACATAGAATTATTCAGATATTTTGATAACGGGTCAACTAATCAGACATATATTTTTATTTATATGGCAAACTTATAAGTTCCAGGATGATACAATATATTTGCAAAGTCAAACAATAATTTGCAAGATATCACTGAGACCAAAAACTAAAACTAAAACTATTATCTGCATTAATTTTAAAAATGATAATGTATCACATATTGTTTTATTTCTATTATAAAATAGAATTAATGTTGAAAATGTTCCACAAAATAGTTACAGCAGGGATTATAAAATAATGTTGTTTCACAGAGCAACTTGGACAGAACTGTGTTGAAGATTCTGGGCAGAGTTCACATTCATCAAGAAAGAGTACTGTGATTTAGTGATATCTATCTTGGGCAGAAAAGCAGAGGAATGGTGATTCGATTTACATTTGAAGAGGAAAGGATAAAAGAGGTGAAATGATTTCATCTCAGCACAGAAATAAAAAAGCGAAGCCCAAAATTCAGGACTATTGATCACTTTTCTAGGGCATCTGTCATTATATTGCAAAAATTTACTGATCTCTCAGTAATAAGCAAACAGAAAAAAAATGACTTCTCTTTTCCTTCTGTCTTCTACAGTATCCTACTCTCTAGCATTCTCCTACCTTATTAGTCCCTCTTAATTCTCCTTTTGGACTGTTTACTCCTGTGCTCAACCTCTAAATGTTGGATTCCTGAAGGGTTCTGTCTTTGTTTTCACTTTTGTTTTATGTGATTTCATTCCATCCTATGACTTTTAAATATTTTAATACTGAGAACTATAGTTTGTTTGCTTGTTTGTTTGTTTGTTTCCATCTGACAACTCCATGTCTCCACATGGATATCTAGTTAAGTATCTCAAATTTAATTTTATTATGGACAACACAGAACTCCTGATTTAATGTTACAACCCACTTTTATACCAGTCTACACTATTTTTGCAAATGGGACCACAACTTGCAATTAAAATTTAGTAATTCAGCAGTTTTCCTTGGTTCTCCTATTTACCTGCTCCCTCACATTCAGTCAGTCAATAAGTTCCATTGATGCTAACTTCAGATCACACCTTGCAACCATCTCTTTAATTTTATGACTACTACCGTACCCCAGTCACCATTATCTCCCTCTGGATTATTTCAAGAGCCACCTAACTAGTCTCCTCCCTGATTCTACTTTGCCCCCTTGTTTCTATCCCTCTTGATATGGTAGTCAAAGAGATATTTTTTTTTCAAAACATGAATAAAATCCTGTAGTGGACTTGCTTAAAATTCTCTAATGGCTTCTTATTAAACTTGGAAGTAAACTAAAACTCTGCTCCCATCCACTTATGAATCTTCATTTTATAACATTTTTACTCTCACCTACCACATTTCAACTATATTAGCCTTCTTTGGTTTCTCAAATATGCTATACTCATTTCTACCTTAGTGTTTTATCATTCCTCGGAATACTTTTCCCAATGGCTGTCTTGTTCTTATCATTCAGAGTCTGGCTTAATTTGACTTAAATGGCCTTCTCTAACCATCAGTCTTCAGTAAAAACCATACATTCTCTTTCACCTCTTCCTTTATTATCCTCTTTAATTTGCTACATAGAACTTATCATTTCCTGATAATTATTGTCTAATTTATTAGTGTGTTATTCATTCATTATTTTCTGTCTCTTTACTCAAAAATAGAATTCATGAGAGCAAGAAACTTTGTCTTACTGAGTGCATAGTAGGCATGTGATATGTAATCACTGAACAAATAAACTATAGGTTCTATATAGTTTTCTATATTTAACATAAAGTTGATCCCTTTTTAAGTCCCTGAAGCTGATTATTAACCTTGATCTATATTCTTGAGGAAATTCTGAATTTTTTTGGCTCACTCTTCCTAGAATCAGTTGGCAAATATTTAGAATTTAAAAACATTTATGTAAATACACCTTTATTAGAAAAGTAAAACTTAGGAGGGAATCAGAGAAAGGAGAGAGGCTACATGCCAAATTAAAGTACGTATTTATTATTTTTATGGCGTGGTTACTGTTAGTACTTACTTTCAACTAAAAACTTTAAATAAATAAAATATTTCAGATAAAGTTACATAAATGTTGCTTTTTTTCCATTAATAAAGTGTTTGAATTAAAACAATGAAATGTAAATATATCTCTTTCAAACCTCTCTTTCATTATGTGCAGTCACTTCCTATTGTTCTGGGTGTGTTATATTAAGCCATGCCCTATTCACACAAGAAATTCAGGTTTCTAATAGTATGGAAAAATGTCTGTGCAAATTCCTATGCTTAATGGCCTAATTATACCTAATAACAACCCTTAGGTGCCATCAAATGCTCCAGCCACATGTCCCTCACAAAACATCTTAAGAATTTGTCTAACACAGTAAGTAAAATGGTAAATTCCACAGTGGAGGACTGTTTTGTTTTGTTTTGTTTTGTTTTGTTTTTTACAGTGAGTGGCTTTTCCAGAATTTAAAGTTTAGAATCAAAGTAACTGTGCTTTATTCTGTTAAGATAAAGGCAGCGAAGAGAGATAGGCTCCTATGAGCTGAGATCCTAAATATGAATATCGACCTTGGAAGAAGAAAAAAAATCATCAATGTCATGGAAAAAAGACAAAGAGGGCAGGTTGATGCTGGGGAGGAAGTATTTATGCACATGAATGTAACTGACAACTTTGGCTCCTATACTAAGCAAAGGCTCCTGCCAATTCCACTGTTGATGAAGTTTATGAGTGGTATTTCCAATAGCTCTAGGTATCAGACAGTGCAATAATCCAAGCTAGTGGCTGAATCATGGATAATCATGCTGAGGCAGGCTTTAGAATCTTGTAGCGAGTTACATTAAAAAATAAAGTGTTCATCATCAATTACCGGATATTTAAAGCATACTCCAGAGATTGAGATGTTTCTTCATATGCAGCAGAGATATCATGTGTGAAGAAAAGGAATAGAAACCTCAATTACCTCTTTTCTTTCCTTCCTCCCTTTTCTTTCCCTTCTTTCCTCTATTTAATAAATATTTAATAATAATCATTAAATAAAAATATTTAATGAGAATCTGCCATATTGTGAGTCACAGGAAAGAGCATTGAACGAGATAGAAAAGGCCCCTCTCTCAAGGTGAGTCTGGGGACAGAGAATAAACAAACTAATAAGGTAAATATGTTTTGTAATAAATGCTATAAATAAAATAATAAACAAACTAATAAAGTAATTATGTTTTGTAATAAATGCTATAAATAAAATAATGAGAGTGAAGATACATGATAATCATTGGAAGAGTACATTTTAGATGAGATAACCAAGGAGGGCCTCAAATCTGAGATATGAAAAATAAAAAATAATCCTTCTATGCAAAAGGTTAGCAGGAAAATATTTCTGTCATAGGGAACTAAAAGCCTAGAAGCAGAAATTATTTTATTCTGTATGAGAACCCAAAATTCAGCATGACTGAGCTAAATCATCATGTGTAACCTGATATTAAATGAAGATATAAAGAGAGGCAGAGGCCACATTTAGAACCCTGGGGTTAAAAATTTAATACCTACTGATAACAAGTCCAGCATTATTATAGGGTGTATTTCATCCTAAAAGCACTCACCACAAGCCTATATGGCAAACAAGTAAGTGTACATGGCTAGACACAAATCACACATGCAGAAAGTCTTAAAAACAGGGCTAAAGCTTGTCCTCTCATGTTGACTGTAGTGATCACTACGTGTTGTCACAGCTGTCTGTCTGGTAATTCTTTGTCACAAAAGCCCAACAAAAGCATGGGATGCGGGAGGAAGATGAACACGGATGTAGGTCTTTAGGGTTGATTGATATATTATAAAGACAGTTGTTTAAAAGAAAACAAAAATCTCACCAGGTCAGAGATTGGGAGTTGATTCTAAATCAAAACATAAGTTTAGGAAAGTTGCTTAAATATTCAAAGCAATAACTGTGTCACCTATAAAACAGAAAGCTGGGCTTAATTAGTGGCTTTCAAAATTTTTGTTTGTTTTCATAAGGTAGAAGAACACTTTGAATTTGTTTTAAATAAATTAGATAAAGAACATCAATTAAATGGAGCAAGAAAAGGTGGATGTGCTGTATGGCAAAGAGAAGGTCATGACCCCAAGTGAAGTTCTGAGATACTGCCATAAACTTTCTAAGATGTTTGTGATCAAAACCTGTGATGATCCCAGACGTTCTTCAGCTATAAGATCCTATGATTCTATCTTTGCATTCCTTATAGGCCAAATATAGATTTCAGGGGGAAAATACAAACAAGCGATACAAAAATAAAACTATATTGGGAGACTGGAAACCATTACAAAAGGAAAGAAGTTTATCTGCTAAAAACACTCAAGAGTTCTTAGTATTGTACTTGTTCTACATTATATACTAGAACTGAGAAGCAAGAATAGAATCAAGAAACGAGTGAATTATCAGAGACAGCAAAATCAGAATTTCAGACAAAGGTAAGGGAAGCAAAAATACAAGTTAATAGTAGTAGATAATGCCTTAACCAAGCCATGAGTAGGATAAGAAGTCAGCATATGGCCAAAAGTGTTTCTCATGGCAGCCCAGGAAACTGGGCATTATAAGAAAAGCTGATACCAACTCATAAACTGGCTGCTGTTAAGTCACAAGGAATCATCCAGGCAGTCCTAGGGTCCTGGATGAAGCCACGCTTGGTCAGTCAATTACTCTCAACTGTAAGGGATCATTTTTATCCAACTCTCCTCAACCACACTTGGACAATGTGTCCAGTGGGTCTCCTTAACTTGTATTTTCTCCTTTCTCTTCTGCTGTCTTCCTAGTCTTTGGAATTCTATGTGCTCACCATGAGACTATAACAAAGAGAAGAAACTGAATCATCTAGATAACATCACTGTTGCACATATGTTGCACATATGGCATATGTGCAATAGTCAAGCCCGTGGTGTAGCAGAAAATGCATGTGACTGGGTATCTGCAGAAAGATCCAATCCTGAGCTTGCTAATTATTAATGGTGTAGTTTTAGTCTAGTTGCTTGAATGACTGAGTCTCAGTTTGCTCATGTGAGATAATAAGAATGAAAATATTTGTGAACTATAATGTTACAAAAAATAAGAATCTTCCTACTGATGTTACCACATTAAATGAGAACATTAAACAACAGATCTTCAAAAATTTCAAGTCCTCTTTATTTGGGAAATGAAAAATATAGCCATGTGTAAATAGCGTGGAAACAGAGCCAGAAAGAAACACTGGACATGTTCTCACCTCTTTTTGTTTTTAAACCCGTTTCCACCTCAAGATCTACATGCATGCACATCACTGCCCTCAGACACCGAAAATGATGCGAATAAAATGAATTTGAGCCCTGCCCTGAGGAAATGGCAATCTACTGAAAATATTCAAAGCATATTTGTCATCTCATAATATTAGATCCTTAAGAAATTCCTGTTTAAGAGGCTGCAGGACTGAGGATCTCTAAACAATGTAGTATTTTACACTGTAGTTAATAAGGGAAGGAAGTCTTGGAGTGCCAATATAGAAATTACACACATACACAGATGTTCTTCAGCAAGTCAGTCATCATAGAGAAAAGAAAAACATTTCAAATAACAACTCTCAATAAAAAAAAAAGTTTATTATCTTGTCTTCAAAAGGTATTTACATTTTTTGTGCAAAGATATGTATTTTTTTTTTATTTTAATCTATAAAATCTCCCCAATCTTGTTTCTCTTGAGTCATTTTCTTTCCTTTTTGTTTGTTTGTTTTTACTGCCAGGTTTTAAAAAAGAATTTGCTCTTACTGTCTCTACCTTTTTTGTCTTCTATTCATTTCTCAATCTGTTGTATTTTGTTTTTGGCCCCCAGTACTTCACTAGCAATGTTCCCAAAGAGTTAGAGTTTATACTGAATAAACCTTTGACTTAATCAAAAACAACCCCTTTTCTTCTTATTTTAATACATTGTGAGGAAAAGTAAAGCATGTTATTATTTCCAGTACATTGGCCTAAGATTTTTTCTGGTATTGACCTGCCTCCGGTTTTAAATCCCATTTGTCATGATAGTAATCATCTATGTACATACACATGCATGCTGCCAGTACAGGAATCATGACCATATCATGGTTAATCAATAAGTTAAAAATCCTGGATGGGCAGAGGTTTCATCAATTAGTAGTAGGATGAAGTCTCTAAAATGTTTTGAATTAATCAGAAAAATTTCAGAATTCTCTAATGCCAAATGCTCCTGTAATTACTAAAGTATTCGTGTCAGGAAGAAGGTGGAGCTGAATGCTTCAGCTTTTGTCTTTCAGGCCAGGTACCAAGAATCTCCGGTATGACTCATAATTAATTCTGGCAGGAGAAAGAAATGCAGAACCATTCAAGAAGGCAACAGATGGAAGTTAGTTTCACTTGTGTAAACTAGAACAGTTAGATGATCACATTTAAAAGTCAGGCCTTGCTTTAGTAGGATCTTTTTTTAATTCTTTGGATTTGGTGAATATATGAACCATAACTAAGTTCAGAAGATCCAGATGGATATAAAAATACTCTCATTCCATTTCACTGAAAAACAATGTTTTATAGTATTCCTACTCAAATACATTTACTTGCTGATATTTCACTGAGAAAACCATATGCATTCCTTTTCTAACTCCCATCTATGTTTATTTGTTTTTATATAATATGATTTCTTAAATTATCCAGATGCTATTAAGAAAAAAATTCTAAATTTTCCGCTTAATCTTATTTTGTCCATATTCAGACAAATGGAAGGATCAGAGTCAGCCTTTGGAGGAATCTGTGATTAAGCAATCAGAAAAGAGATTATAAATGCGTTGTGGTTAGAGACAAAAGGGTTGAAGAGGAGAAGACAGACCTGAAAAATATTTTAGACATACACTGTAGTTTGATGAACAATTGTTTTAGGGATGGAAGATAAGAGGAGCCAAGAATAAGGTAAAAATTTTGGCTTAGGAAATTGTGTGAACAACGATGCTGTTTAGTGAAAAAGGAAGCAAAGAGAATGTAAACAATGTATTGGGAAGAAAGAGTTTGTTAAATTTTGGAGCATGTTAATTTTAGGTGTTTTTAGGTCATACACATTGAGAAATTCAAAGGAGTTTGAATACTTCTAAAATGAAGTCTCTTTCTCTCTCTCTCTCTCTCTCTCTCTCTCTCACACACACACACAACACACACACACACAATAATACTTTGGGGGTTATGAGGAAACTGAGTTGTAGAAACCTTTAGAGTGACTAAATTACTCAGGGAGAGTATACAGAGTGAGGTGGTAAAGGGGCCTAAATCAGAATCCTAAGCAATGCTGATATTTAAACAATAACTTAATCAGAAAGTAACCGCCCCCCACCACACACACACATAAAACATTCAAAGAAGATGAAAAGATGGCAGGATCAAATGATGAAGCTGAAATCTAAAGGGGAACTTTGCAAAGGACCTAATTGTCAATTCCAAATTCTATAAGGAAAACATATCAACTGAGTTAACAGCTTTAGTCCTAGAGAAAGGCCTTTCAGTGGGGAGGAGAAATCAAATAACGATTGGCTGAAGAATACATGGGGGGCCACCACACAGAAAGAAATTTAGTTATAAAAGAAAGGTGACCCATGGGAACATCTCTGTCAAGGGGCAAATAATTAAGACATGATTGTTTATTAATATATAGTTTTAAAATTTTTAAGATTAAATAGATTTGGACTTCTTTATACACACAAGGAAAAGTTCTGGCTAACAGAGAAACAAAATAATATATAGAAAAATGAGAGAGACTGAGCATAGTTCAAAATGAAAGAAGAGAAAATGGGATATAGAGGAGAGATAGAGGTATCGCCATCATTAATAGAACAGCACTATTTTCCTAAACCCATTCAGTTTTCAAAAGAGGATATTCGTTAGCTCAAAAATTTATCTTGTATCCCCTAATCATTTTTTCATTGGCCACGTCTAAACGATCAGCTCTAAAATGAGATGTAAGGGATAGAAGTCATTCTCAGAAAGATCTCATACTAGATTTCTTCTTAACTTTAAAGTAACAACTACCACTGTCACCAGCATCAATACAACACTAATCTAAACCTGGAGTACAGTGCTGGAGGTACCTTCACATACCGTATCTCAAATTGCCTTTTCATTAATATCCCCAGCGTTCTTTTATAAGACTTATTTAGAAGGGCTCAAAAGCATATTAATTAAATTAACAGAATGTGTCTTACATGGAGTTGCCTCTAGAAGAAACCAGAGTAAACTGAATCCCCAGTTTGGTCTTTCTAATTCTTTCTCAATAAGAAATCTGAAATGAAAAGATTACCTTTCCCTGAGCCATTTTGCCAGAAGCAGCAATCTGAATCAGAGAGAAAATGCTTGGGCAGATTCATTTATCATCACTCACCTTTTTAAACTCAATAAAAGAGTACATTATTATTATTTTTTTTATCAACCTCACTTTCTTTTAAAATCAGGAATTAAGATATTCTTTGCAATTTAAGCAAACCGTAGGTGGGAGAACCAGGTTACAATTGGATAGAAAAATCCCATTTAGTATAACATTAAATAATAATCCTCATTCATAGTGGCTAATTTTACATCTGAACAATTGTACTATCCATCATTACAAGGGGTCTATGCCTCTACTAATTTTATTCTAAAAAAAATCCTCTGAGGGTATTTTTGCCAAGTATCATAGGAGTTGCCTGGCAACTGCTAAGAACAAATGCAAAGAAAGAGAGGTGATTTAATAAAGAATTCACACAATCAAAATCTTGTAGAAATGAATTAGATATCTGCTTTACTCAGAAAAAATAAATACTTTGAGCTAATTTTACGTACAAAATCTTTAAATACAAAAATTAATAACTTACTGTGAATCAGCTATAACATAATTAATAAGAGAGTAAGACATGGGAACTGATGAAAAGTAGTCAATGAAGCATTTAAGAATTCTCTTTTTTTCTACCCCACAATAAGGTTTGTTCAGCTATTAGATCCCGGGCTTATAAATTTATGTACTCACAGGCAACATTCTTTAGAAATGTGTGGATGTAAGCAAGCAAGTAAGAAAATCATACCTTATCTGGCATAGCAATGTAGAAATTTTACAGGTTTGGGAATTTAACAGGTTCTTAAACTCTAAAAAAGCATTAAAGAAGCCTAAATATTAAAGAGATGAAGAGTTATTATCAGTAGGATGTGCTTAGAAAAGAAGAAAATGTCAATAAAGAGCCCAGTAACTTTTTAAATACATAGGGATTTGATTTAAGATTAAAAAAAAGTGTTCAGGTATACCAATTCTTCTGTATTAACAAATAATGTTTTGTTGCAGGTAATAGAAAAGTATCTTAACTAGTTAAGAAGAAATAAAAATTAATTGGTTATCTGCTGGGCTATTTCATAGAAACTAGCAAACACAGAGCTTTAGCTTGTCAGGGACAATGACATAGTCATTTCAGTGCATCCAGAACTTTTACAATTCTTCATCTATGATTCTCTCTGCATAGTGGCTTCTGTCTCCCAATACAACTTTTTTCACATGGTAGAAATATGACCACAAGCTGAGTTCAAGGTTTACTTTTCAAAGTTTCAATATTAGAAAGGAACTGTTCTTTATTTAGATAGATGATGATAAATGATAGATAGGTGAGAATAAATGATAGATAGATAGATAGATAGATACATAGATACATAGATAGATACATAGATAGATACATAGATAGATGATAGATAAATGATAGATGGATAGATAGATATAGATGATAGATAGGTAGAGGTAGATGATAGATAGACAGACAATCAGACAAACAGATGACAGAGATGATAGAGATGACAGATATATAGATGATATAGACATAGATGATATAGATATAGATGGAGAGATAGAAATAGAGCTAGAGATAGAGATAGATAATGTTGAAACATCTCAAGGAAAGACTTCTATTAGTCAAGCTTGGATCAGGAGTCCATTATAGAATCATCAAATGTGGACTAGCAGTTGGGCCTTATTATAGGTTGACCCACTGGAGCATAACAATTGAAAAAGAGAAGTAACTGTTCTCCAAAATGAGAAAGAACATGGATAAGCTTCAAGCCAGACATAATAAGTATAATTTAATGTTTGGCCTTTGAATTTCTATTTCTTGGTTTGCCATTCATGTAACATCCTCACAGACTGACTTTTCATCACTTTATTTAGATGCCCATCTCTATTTCCCTTTTAATATGTTTCACTCTTCTAGTTATTCTCTTTTAAAGACTGGAAAAACAATAGGATAGAGAAAGAGGTTTCTATACACATAGCCCTGAGTGACAGGAAAGACTCTTGAGACCACAGAAGAAAGGACTTTGTAGGAGGCAAATAATCTTCATACTTCGAAAACTTTATGATTGAACTCATACCTCTCTCCAGATGGGGAATGAGCCCTGGTGAGTGTGAATTTTATTTTCTCATTCTGTCCGTTTTACATGCCGTTTATTAGTAGGGTCTCAGTCAATGCTCAGAGTGTTAGGTGACTGATCTGGAAGCAGAGGCGACTTGCTCCGCAGCAGACATTTCTAAAGCACAGATCCTGGTAGGTAGTAGATAGCTAAGTAAAATCTCTTCCTTGGAGCAAAGGGAATTTAATTCACCTACCATATTAACTTTCCCTTCTAGAGGCATCAACTCATTCTAATATCAGTTTATAGGAAGTTAACTGCTGCCCCTGGGAATCTGTACTTGTCAGTTATCAAGCTCAAACCTTAAAGAGATAAATTTCCTAATTTACACTTTGAGTGGCAATGGAATGAGGCAGGTCTTGCGTTACTCGCAGGGTGTGAACTATTAACAAACTAAAGAATGTTAAAGCTAGAAAACACTCTTAATTCCAGAGTTTTTGTTTTTTGCACAATGAGCTGTATTTAATCTTTAACCATTCAAATGAAAAAATTAAATTATTGTCTAAACAAATAAATATAAAAATGTTCTTTTTTTTGCTATCTGATGAAGGTTTTCAGATGAGAGTTCTTCATTTTGACACTTTCTATATCATGGACACACTTGTCATCCTTCAAAGTGCCCCAAATCCCTCAACATTGAATTGGAATCCTTCGGCATAACCAATTCAATGACCTCAGCAACCTGTCTTCAGCTTGATCCATCACTGCTTCCCTCCTATAACCAGAGTGTAGCCACAAAAAAACAAAAACAAAAACAAACAAAAAACCTCCACCATGTTTAGGAGAGACCTTGCAATTCTCAGTCTCTTTGCTCCTCTTCCTGTTGATCTTCTGCTGCAATATTCTTTCATCCAATTCTTTGCAGTCTTGGAGGTCAGCTTAAATCCCACCACTTTCATTAAATCTTCTCTAACCCCCACCCATCACCCTTCTTTCCTCCCATCCCAAATTGGCAGCTATGTCTCTTCTTTTGTGCATGTACAACATTTATAAAAAGTGTTTCATTATATAAAATTCGATATGGCACATTTGTATGTTCTACCACTATTACATGTTTCAAATGTTAAATTGTGTTATATTTATTTACATAGATTTCCTCTCCTAGTTATCAGAAGTTTCTCTGAGATCATGTCTGTTTATTCTTATCGTGGAGTGTCTAACAGAGTGCAGCAGTCGAATGCTTATTGCATTGTAATGTTTTAGGTTTTTCACTAGACTGCAAGCTACTTGGGAAAGGGTACTTTCTTCAATCTTGTATTTCTATTATTTAGCCACAGGCCTTTGCCAGAATAGGTCATGATTAAGTGTTCATCGAATGAAAGAATAAATATGAGCATGGAATTACTTAATTATACTGTCGGGCCACTAAATTACCAAATATACTAGTTCCTAAAAGCCATTTCCTCCCAGACCAAGACATATGGATATTCTGAGGAGATTAATAAGTAGACATTCCTTCAAAGCCATATTCTTTAAATACTTGTTCAAGATTTACTTAGTGGAGACAGGGCCTGTACCTGTGAGAATTTTGTTTTGTTTTGTTTCTCTGTAGCTACTGTTTTCTTCCACAGGAGTGAGTACCAATTGGCCATTATGTGAAGAGTCACATGAGAAGGTCACAATAAACTGGTATCAAACTTCGGAGTTATTCCAGATGTGTTAAAAACATTCAAAGATCAGTATTCTAGACATCCTTTAACCTAGCTTTGAATATGAGGTTCATCCATTGCCTCCGTTATGCGATATAACTAATTAAATTTACTCAAAAGCTTGTCACAACATATTGCTTCAGAGAGTCCTTAAATCATTTGTGCCTCAGCTTTTTCTTCTGTAGAATGAGGATATTAACACCCACCTCATCAGAACATTGACAAGATGAAATGATACTATTGGTTACCCCATTAGAACATGACAATTGAAAAGGAGAAGGTACAGCTCTCCAAAAGGAAGAGAGTTCATAAGAAAGACAGGTACCTGACAGCTCAGCGCCTGACACATAATCTATGCTCAATACAAGGCAAAAGGTCAACAGGATTTTTTTATCCCACTAGGGTCCATTAGCATTGCCCACTAGACCTTTCTGTGATGATGGGTTCGTTCTACTGCTGTGCTGTCCTCTATAGCGAACATAGCCACATGTGGCCACTTGAGCAGTTGAAATATTGCTCATGGGGCTGATAAATTCAATTTTATTTTAATTAATTTTTATTTAAATAACACGTGTCTAGTGGCTATCATATTGGACAGCAAAGAGACTGCAAAGTGCATGAGAATGGGGCTATGTCTTGTTCAGTCTCACTACAAAATATTAGAACAATTCCTGCATAATAGGGGTTAAGAAATGTCTGAAGAATGAATGAAGTAGGGAAGCTGAGAGGAAGAAAACAAAATGAATATAGGGCATGATTTCTGTCACTTGAGCTGTGGAGAAAAGAGAAACTATGTAAATAGAATTGATACATTTCATGGTGGCCCCTGACTGCTGTAGGCCTGTCTATTTCCATCCAGAATTAAAACCCGCAAGCTAAAGACAAACTTATACTATATTCCAACTGGAATTAAAGTCAACCAGCAATTTCTCCCTTCGATGCAATCACTGTGCCAGTACAAAGATCAAAACAAATATCACAGAGGAACTGTTTAGGAAAGATGGAAGAGAGGAGATTAAGAAGAAAAGGAAATTTGTTGCACTGGTGCCGACTATGAAGTCAGGAGCCCAATTTCAAGCTTTCTTAGGAGTTTCTGAAGTTCTCGTGATAACAGCCTCCAGGGCCACAGAAACTGTGTACTATATATATTGCCTCTCTGCTCTGTGTAAGCTTCTCTTCCACCATAGAAAGGGAAGGGCATACATATAAAATTTGCTTCTCCATACCTACCATGACTCCTTACCTAAATCCCTCATCTTCTGAGTCAGATGGTCAACTCCTGCTTTTGATAAATTAATTGTAGTTTGCTGAACAGTTTGTGGTTATTCATGTAAAGGGACCACCTTGATTCTGATTTATCGCTCAGTTTAACTAGGGATATCCAATAGGAGGCAAGACTAAATCTTATGAAACATTAAAAAAGTCAAACCAGTAAGAAATATAATACCAAAATAAGTACTGCCTGGGCATTCTAGGTTTTTAGAATAAAAGGATCCTGGCTTAAGGATCCTATAGAACAGATGGGGGGAAAATGCCTAGAGACAAGACTGTAGACAGCCTCGGGTGCCACACTGAACCAGGCAATCAGGGATGTTCTAATGACATTAGAAACCTTAGGCCAACTGAATAAGCATTCTAAATTTCCATGATAGATGTTGAGGGAGATGCAATGAGTAGAACAGCTTAAAAAGTACCATGTGATCCAGTCCTATACATTGACATATATCATGCATCAAAGTTGGAAGGACGGGAAATGAGTTTCAGTTCTCCCTGGAATGGGGTCCATTATATACATTCACAGCATTGATAATTTAAAAATTGAGGGCAGACCACTTTAAAAATAGTTTGCAAAAACCTTGCAAATATAACTGGCAAATATAAACAGGTGATCTTTCATTCCAGATTCTGTTGAAAATAGCAGTTCTGGGGCCATTTTTAAAGCGTGGAGTGGGCACGACAGTTGGAAGTATACCCAGTTTTTACTCCCTAAGAAACAGTGGGGCCTTGGCTAATAGAGCCGTGAATATTTAGTGAAGGCCAATAATCAGTTTACCATAAAAATAGCAGCCGTCACAGCTTCCCACAGCTTCAGGCTTGCCAGAAAGGGCAGCCCAGACCCACGTGCATACTTGATGATGGGTGAAGGAGACGCCACCCTCGTAAGCAAGCATTCTAGGCTTGCTTTTCGATGGCTCTGTCGCGAAAAGGATTAACAATGCACAGCTTCCTTCTCTGTGGCTTTCATAGCTAGTATTTTAATATGCCCAGAATCTCTCAGGAAGCTGTTAGGAGCTAATGATTTATATGCTTGTTGGGAAAAATAAATAAATCCCCCAAACAGCATATTGGTTACCCAGAGATAGACAGCCCAGGTGTTCAGAGTGAGCATCCACGGAGTACACTGATGAGGAACACACCTTGGAGAGGCCTCCAATTATATTCAATTCTCATTAAACCAGACAAAATGCTGCTGAGCCCATGGAAGTCTGCAGAAATTGTTTCTTTGTTCCCTGGGACTTTCCACCCATGAGGAACAGGGAATAAAGGACTGTATAGAAGTGAAGCTGAACGATTACAAAAACAAATAAATGGGGAATAATAATAATGTCCCTTCCGGTGGAACACTCATCCCAACAAAGGCAAATGATAGAGAAGTTTCTTGGGAATTCACTCATACAGATTAGAGCAGATAGCAAAAAGGAGCATTTGCTAAGCTTAACCTGGGGCTGGATATCTCCAGCTATAGCTGCTACAGGCCCACCTCAATGCCGCCGTCGAAGCAGAACATTGTGAATGTGCTTGGGGAAATCTCATGCATATGTCCTGGATTTTAGGAACAACAGGCCTGGTGCTAACTTCGCAGCCGTATATCACTAACGTGGCTACACTTGCTCTGGCAGCCCCTACTAAAGAGTAAAGAGAAGCATTGGATAAGAGGGGGTAAATACAGTGCTCAGGAAAAAGTGATTGGAAAGCAAAGGATGGGAGGGCATTCCCACTTCCGGTCCATGAAACTCTTAGTTCTTCTTCTGGTTCTATATGAGGAAGCACAGAAGACAGAAAGAAGCAGTAGTTTAGGACTATCTAGGTGACTAATGGCCAGTCAAGGAAACAGCCAGTAGCAAAGTGGGCACAGACTTTTGGAGGGCTAAAGGCAATGCTGTCCCACTCTCAGGGGGTCCTCTCTGACAGGGAGCCAGGGTAAAGCTGGACACTGTCCCCTCCACAATCAAGCCCATCATCAATAGAGACCACAATCAGCAAACAAAACCATTCTGGCCAGAGTGAGGCCAGAGATGCTTCTGAATGACTCACAGGTGATCATACCCTCCATTTCCTTATCACCTATGGCTATTACGCCTTCCAATCCCATGAAGCCAGGCTCAGAAAAAGAGGGAGAAGAATCTCACAGCCAAACCACACTCAACCAAACTCAACACCACCCTACCTCTAATCTATGGTGACCAGACCTTCTCACCACTCCAAGCCACCCAAGATAAAACCTCAGCTGCACTGTAGTGAGGAGGAGATGTTAAACTGATCACAAGATGGGAGTTTTAGCTGTAATGAAATTAAAACAACGTAGAGATAAAAAAATGCAAGAAATGAAAAAAAAAATCCATAGATGACATCGAGTACAGGAAAGAACAAGTAAAACACAGCATGGTTCGAAGTAATAATTTAATTTAAAAAATCATCATTTATATTATTGCCCCACAGCTTTTAGACTATTCAATAAACCTGTTACCATATCAACATATTTAATTCTCGAAATTATGAGATGAAAATTGTATTATACTCACTTGATAGAAAAGGAGATTGAGGCTAAGAGTGGTAAACTTCCCAGAGTTCAGTTATTAAGCTGGGATTAAAAACCAGGTCAATTTGTCTCTTAAAAAAAAAAAAAAGTGGCTTTTTCAATGATCTTTTCTTGGTGATGGGATAGCAGGGCCTTCAAGTTCAGAAAGACCTGAATGTGTGCCAAATGTTGGCAGTAGGAGAATTTATAAATACAAGGAGATATTATGGCAGCAATATTATAAAATATGACAGTGGGCCACTAAGTGGAGATCCAGGCAGATGGCAACTAAGAGATCTGGCAGCAGGCAGGATGTCAGTATCGTAGAAGGTGGGCAAAGTTATCTGGCAGTGACTAAATGGGAAAAGGCAATAAAGTCTTGTGGGGATACTGTGATGGACTGAATTTTTCCAAAGATTACCATGATAATATTTCTAGATAGCTAATTCTTCTAGAACTTTATTCCACCCCCATCCTATGTTCCCTCTCCGCAAGCCAGTTGGTCCTTTTTGACTGCTTTGACAAACAAAACATAGCTGAAGTGGCTCTGAGATTAGAACATAAGAATGTCATACACTCTCGGCATGCTTGCTTTTGCACCTTACCCAAAAGCAAGAGCAAGTCTAAGCAACCCTGGAAGTGCCATGAGAGGGGAACTAAAGACCCTGGCTCATAACCCTGCATTAGTCACTTAAGACAGCATCAAACTGCCAGCCTTGTAAATGATCCATCTTGAAAGTGGATTCTCACCATGCAAAATGAAGCTTAATACCTATAAACATTTATTTGTATTGTTTGCTTTGTTTTAAGGCCCTCTAGTACCAATTAGGCCATACCTTGCAATTGTTTTCAGCTAATTACATGGACAAGCTTAGATTAAAATAATAGGTTATATATATTGACTTTAGTGTATGATCCTTCATTACTAAACTATAAAATTAAATTCTGTATTTAACTGGCAACTAGGGAAAAAACGAAACAAAACAAAACAAAACAAAACAAAACAAAAACAGCTGACAGCACATGGAGCCATTTCTGAAAAGCTCTACCAAAATTATAGATTTATGCAAAATCTATAATATTTGTTAATATTTGTTATTCTCTCAAGACTATAAAGTTTGGAGATGGTTTGTCTCATGATAATAGATAAATGATGTAGGAATCCAGTCATAGGAACTGGATGACAGGAACTGGACTCTAGTCTAGTGGATTATAAGGAAGAACTCATGACAAGATCCTAGTTTGGAGGAACCGGGTTACACAATGGAACTTTAGGACTGAGGAGCAAAATAGAACATTTGTTTCTAGACATTGGGTGGAAAATAGAGGCTTAGTCCCAGGATTCAAGGTATAAACCCAATTAGCATGCACTTGATCAGGACAGGTTTAACAAGTCTAACCTGATGCTCAATGAGTTAATTGGCCACAGATGAGGGAAAACACAAGGCTACCCTGAGGGACTAGAAACAAAGCATGTCCTTTTATTGCGTTTTGTACCACTGCATGCGTCATTTCAAGAATCTAGTGCCACAATGGCAAATGAGTTTCAACTGTCAGACATTTCTGATCTATTAGTAGTGGTGCCTAGAGTAATATATATCGAGAAAGACTGTGAGGCAGCATCTGGGCTCAGCAGGTAAGATTGGGATGATTGATTAAACATTTGTTTCACTAGTGCAGAAAGAGCTACTCAAAATGCATACCATGCATTTTCTAATCCGGTTTAGTGCTACTAATTGTAAATGTGGCCCTCATCACAGGACCCAGTATGAAAACAAAGGCAAAGTACCTAATGCTTTGAACAGTATCAGATGTTTGTCACTATTTGAAGAATGGATCTAGAGTCATAAGATTAGCATTAAATTGGCAGTCTAAACTAACTTATAGCATGATTTTGATCAAAGCACCTGATATATTTTCTCCTTCTTGTGTAACACAAGAATATAAAATCTTGTTTACAGGGTTAATTTGAGGGTAAATGAGAGAATGCAAAAGAATATGCTTTGTAGATCATGAAGGTTATATGCACATTAATAGTTATTAAGACTTGTTTTATTATGACTCATTCTTTCCCCATTTTGGCCCAAACCTATAAGTCTTGTTTGTTCAACCTCTTTCATTTTCTATACCTAATCTAATACCAGTATTAGATTTAATTTAATGTTCTTTCCTTTCTGTTCCCACCAATGACTCCTCAGTTCCTTTCTTACTATCTAATACTTGAATTATGACACCATCCTCAAAATGGGTGGGTTTTCTTGGCCAATGTAGTTACCTACAATTGGGCAAAGCTGTCGGTAGGGAGAAGCAGTGTTGGAAGAATCAGATAGATAGGCCTAAGGACCAGGAACTGGCTAGGGAACAAAAGGGTGCAGGTGGGCTGCTGAAGAAATAAAGTGTAAATTACAAGGCTATGAGTCAGGAATTCAGGTCAGAGTCTGGCCAGCAGGAGTCAAACTGAGAAGAGATTATCAGACAAGAGATACAGGGCATGAATATCAAAAAGTTTGTAATAAATTCACACAGATATCAGGAACTTCCATCTGCTCCCCCAAAAGTTGCCATCCTGTTTCCTTGTTTCAGTCTGAACAGCTCATTTTTATTTGTATTGTTTTTATTTTGGAATTTCCATATATGCTTTATTTTAAGAAAGGGACATTTGTCGTTAAAAACTTTGAAAGCCAGCATCCTACATCAAACTTTCTGCATTGTAAAATAGATCCACTTGCTATTTTTCATATATATTTGGTACACTTTTCCACCTCTACTTACAGCATGCTCTTTATGCTAGCCTCAGACCCATGTCCTGACTATTTTCTAGACTCCCTTATTGAAATTTTCACCACAGGTTAAGACCCAATTCACATGACTTCAATTCTGAGTTAACACCTGGAGGAATCTCTGTCTCTCTCTTAGTGTTTTTAACAATTTGTATTTAGGAATTATCACACATCATGTTGCCAGTGTCTTTTACAAATGCAGATGCCTCATTTCTTCACATTGGATCTTAAGTTCACTCTCAAAGTATATCAGGAATGCTTTGCATGATTTCTATTTCTCTTATTGCATTTTGCCTATAGCCCCTTAATAGTTTTAAGTAAATATAAACTGATTGATAACATAATTGGTTAATAAGCCTTTTATTCTCTAAATGGATTCTACTGATTCTAAAATTAAGCAATGAATAGCCAGAAAAAATTAAAAGCACATTAATTTTCATGATACAAACAAAAAACCACCAGGATACATTTTTTTTTAATCACAAAGCAAATATAAGCCCTCAAAAGATATTTCTATATTGCTGTGTGTTGAGTTTAAAACGTTTTTTTCACTACTTGAATAATTTCAAACTAGTTTTAAAAGCAGCAATTTTCCCATGCGCAGAAAATTTCTATCACTTATTACTTCTCTTAGACAGTTAATCTTTTTTATTTCACAATGCCAAAGGATTTTCAAAGATATATTGTCTTTTTCTACCTTCAGTTGAAGAGATATTATTTCATTCAACTTATGTGAAAGTTTTAATTTAATATTAAAAGCCAAATTAAAAAAAGCTAATACTCAGAAATCATTTCTTCCTGATGCTTTTACTTGAATATATATTGTGGAAGACGGAGCTCCTTAGTGGGTAAAAGAGAATAGAAACAATGTAGTTTTCTGAGGAAGAGAGAAGAGAAAGAAAACCCTTAGTGGTGAAAAATGTGGACGGCTTCAGTAGAACTGAGAGCATATTCTTGTCTCTCAACTTCTGAACCATGGTCTGGAATTGCAACTGATCTACAGTTAGTTATCATTATCTCTCTAGCCTGTATTTCATGATCGACTTGGTGATAATCTCTTGACTTCACATATTTGCCAAAGAAATGCATTTATTCTATGCAATCTTGAATATATGCCTCCCAATCTTCTGATGACGAAGATGAAGGAAGAATATAAGCATCAAGATGTCTAGCACAATGTGAGTAGATCAATGTTTAAGAAATAATGAAGACAATAGAAGACCAGAAGTACCCAAGAAGAAGGAGAGAAATCTCTCTCAAACAGAAGTGAAGGGTTATAATTACACACTGCTTCTTCTAAAGGTCTAGTGGAGAAAGATCTGGGAGGAACTTGAGGAAATTATTTTGTAGCCAATAAAATTCCTGTAAATGACTCTTTCCCTGAGTTAAACTTGAAGCATGGCACTGGTGGACTGTCATGATATGGGTAGTCCATATGTTAATGCCATTCCCTATGATTCCTCTAGCCCAAGAGTTGCAGTATTATCCTGCATTATGCCAAGACACAAGATACAGTGCTTAATGAGAATCTGGTTACCTTAACAGAAACTTGCTTTAGGCAGATAGTAGTTTAACTAAAAGATTAAAGGAAAAATGGGCACCAAACTAGCAGAATAACACACCAACCAATCAGAACAAACCCAGGCTGTGAATAACGTGCATACCCAGACTGCTGTACATTAGCTCTGCCTTCTGGTCACTTGGGAGCAATTTCTTTTCATCGCCTCTAGTGCCATGAACATCATCAACATATCAGCTATTACAGTGAGATCTTTGTAGAATAATTGAAAGGCTTTTGAAAATTAGAAGAGTATTATACTTCTTGCTCTAAAAAGAAGAAAGAGCTAGTAAAAACTGAAAAGCTATAGGATGTATCCTCTTCTACAGTCAACATCTCTCTGCTCCACTAAGCCAGGCTTTTCCTAGGACCCTGCTAGTAGCTGGATGTGGGGATCTACAGAACTCAGGGGAGGAATACTGCAAAAAAGAGCACCACAGGCCTGCCAAAAGCCTCAGTTTAGTGGATTATGCTCCAGCACAAAAAAAAATCTGGTTTGAATTATTGCTGGCTGTTTCAGTGATAATAAAATTGGTCAGATGACCAATTCAGTTTTGGTAATAAACATTGGCCTCCATATCTAGGGACACAGAAAAAAAAAATGTGGCGGCCAAATGAGAATCAGAATGTCATTCAGAAAGTAAAACAACAAAGTATGTTACTTTCATTGATGCTCCCTTTTCTTTTCATTAGGGTTAAGATGGCTATAGGAAAGATCCAGGACCAGATCCTAAGCAGATACCTAATATATAATCAACACAGCCACAAGATTCGGAGGTGCAATACAATAATGGGACAATCGTGGAGTTGACTAGGAAGGTGATGTAAATTTGCTCCAATAGAGTTTTTCTCCATTAAAGCATTTCTGAAATCCAATTTCAAAGTGGCATGGATGCCCTGGTTACTTGTGTGAGGAAATCCATTTAAAACAATATCTGAATGTCTGTCCATAATTAAAATGAGCATAAACCATTGTTTTTGTGAATAGTCAGAAAATTTAACACTAAAAAAATTTATTAAAACAGTAAGAATTAAGGGCATGGCATAGAGAAATAATGCTGCAGAACTCTAGAGTAGAAAGAGACTTATGGGTTATCTATTGAGTCTCTCTGCTAGAGCAGAAATCTCTTCACAATATTTATGGTAGGTAGTCATCTAGGGTCTTCCGAAATGTAAATAGGGATAGTGAGCTCATTAATTTATTTTTATTTATTTTTTAAAATTTTTTATTAAATTTATTGAGGTGACTGGTTAATTTTTGATACAGTTCTATATAATTACTCCTCCTTATACTAATCTTAAGTCTGCCTCCTTGACACCCTCTTCACGGTTTCTAGTTGCACCCAATAATTTTACCTACTCTTTAAACTAAGATATGTTCATTTCTAGTAAGTTCATACCTACTAAGCTAGGTACTTAATGCCTAGGTACTTAAACCTTGAGCAAGTTACTGTTAAGGTTACTCTTTGTCTCTGTTTCCTCATCTTTAAAATGGACATAACAATAGTACCCATTTCATAAGGTTGTTGGAAGAACTATGAATACATATATGTACAGTGCTTAAAATAGTACCTGACAAATGATTGGCACTCAATACATTGTTGGATGAATTAAGGACATTTGACAATTATACAGGTAAGAGTGGTAACTAATATGTTGAAAAACATATCTGGAATTCTAAATGATTTGATTAGGTTATGACAATCAAACAAGCTAAAAATTAGCAGTGATATATTAAAAAATTCTGTACCAAAGAATGTTTAGTTTAAAACATTGGTTTAGTTTATAGTGGAAGAAAATAGGGTTTAAGGATAATAGAAATGAAAAGACTTGGAAAGTTTCTTGACCACAAAACCAATGTAAGCCAAGAGTATGACATGGCTATTTAAAAAGCAATGCAGAGCAGGAGCAGTATGTATAAGATATTGTGGATTGTATGTGACAGTATACTAAATATATATATATATATATGAAAATATGTCTATCTACATCTAGATCCATATCTAGCTCTATTTTAGAGTATATGTGCATATGTAGCCAATATCTGGAAAAATACTTGCAGTCAATCATAATAGTTATTTTGGGGGATTTGGTGGGGATGTGTGAGTTGGATGTTGCATTTGTAAACTTGGTCATATAAAGCTATAAATATATATTACTTTTATAATGTTTAAAAACATAAAGGAAATGCAGTGTAAGTCCGCATTAATGGAAGTAAATATTATATTCTTATCCATGTGCTCTAAATTCTACTAAACCATGTGTTCTTACCCTTTCTCATGTTATTTAGCAGTCTAGTTAAATGTATTTCTCAGAATAATGTTTTTAAATGCATAAAATAAAATACAGAGGGCTATAAAGGGAATTATATTACAATTCACTATCAAAGTGTTAAACATATTTTGATATATTTCTATATAATCTGTAGTGGGTACGATAATAAAAAAAATGAATTTTAAAATAGAGATGAGCTTGTAAAAATTTCCAATATCTATAACTATAATATTATCTGTGATTTCTGTTAGTTATAAAATCATAAATATTGCTAATACTACCTCAGTTTGGTGCCTACATTTGTAATTGAAGGAGGTGCTAAATTTTAGTTAGAGGTTAGCTTTCGATGGAGAGAAGAGGAGGTGGTACTTTTTTTCCCCCATCTAAATTTTGCCAGACTCTGAATTGATTAGATTGCTATACCAAGAATCTGTGACCAAATGAGTGTATCCTCTTCTTGAGAGAACAGCACTGAAACAGAAATAATCTAGAGCCAGGTGCTGTTCTCAGCATTAGTACATTTACTGGCATTACACAGGTCAGGACTTCTCCCTGATCCTTTCTGTAATCATCCAGCTTCTTCACAGAAGGGACCTCGGGGATATTATCCCTGAATTAGTTAACCACCTGGCCTTTTTGTTTTATTGGATGAATTCATTTCAGTTCAACACATACTTATTGAGTTCTTACTCTGCATATAAATGCGACTAGGGGCTGTCATGGAACATAAGAGGAGAGAGAATAAGAGAGAGAGAGGAGAGAATTTTGGCATTGCTTACCATTCAGGAGACCACACTTGGGGCATGGGAAAGGAAAGGCACGGTATTCCATTTATCAATAATGATTTATTACACACTGCCTTTGTCCAGAAAGATAAAATTAAGAAGGTAAAAAAGCAGTTGTATATATACTTTAGACATATCAGACATAATATAAATGCCATAATCATCAGGAACATACATTCAGAACCAAATCTAGGGAAACACTTTCTGACAACAGGTTAGATTATTGGAAATCAGAACTCTTTCATAAATCCAGGAAAAAAAATTCCCATTGCTATAATAGAAATAAAAACAGAGTGCTACAAACCCCGGATGAGGAAATGCCAAATTTGGCCTGAAATAGATGAGAAAACGGGACATTTCACTATGCCTTGAGGATTGAAGAGTAACATTTTTATAAATGAACATGATGGGAGATTCTTGTTTCCTGAGCTGATGGAAGACTGGGCAGAAGTCATTAAAGTTCTGGAAATGAGGATGATCTGGATATAGCTGTAGCACTGATGAGTGGGTTGGGGGGAAGGCAGGGGAGAACAATATAGGATGCAGCTGTAAAAATTTATTGGAGTCAGATTGTGGATGACTGGTAATCACCTGCTAAGAAGTGTGGGTTCTATCTTAGAACAAATAGGAGTCACGGAAGGCTTTCCACACAAGAATTGAAATGAACACACCTGTCTTATGAAGAAAACTCTGGCCATTCAATAAGATACAGGTAGACAGACATAAAGATTAGAAGCAGATAAATCTGTTTTGAAGCTAATATGAAAGTGCATGTAAAAGAATGTAACGCCCCCCAAACAGGAGATGGATTAAAAATAGTTTAGTGATAACTCTGGTTGGATTTATAATGGACTTATAATTCTATAAATCATCTCTTCTTACTATTCCCCACCCAAACCACTGCTATCACATACTCCTTCTCTTGCCCCTACACAAAAGCAATGCACACACATTAACACACTATGGGCAACATGACCATGTCCCAAAGCACTAGGCTAACATGAGAGGAGCAGGAGGCCAGGACCACATTGGATCTTTCAGCAGTGAAAAAAGCAGAGTTTTTTTTTTTTTTAATCTCAAGAAGAGGAAGGTACTGGGTTTTTTTAGTTATAAATTAATATGAATAAAGTATTCTGCAAACTACGTAAGTCAGATGGCTCCTGTAACCTCATTTAAAAAAAAAAAAATAGCACTGAATTGGTCATGTTTAGTGATTCAACCCAATTATAAGAATATATGCTTGATATATTCACTTGCATTAATTATAAATTTCCTACTGAATTTCTTATTTTTTATGAAGTAAGCATTCGAGGAACATTAATTTTCTGAAGAAAATAAAGACTATCCTCATAAGGAAAGTAGAAATTGCACAATAACAAACTTACCTGAGAAATTTTCCCAGGCAGAAGGAATGTCACAGGGTTCTAAGCACACTCATATAACGACATAAGTAATCAAATGCTCTGAAAACCTTTTATATTTCTCATTTTATTTTTCCTTTCTTTTTATTTTTATTTATTTATTTATCATAAAAACAAGTAGTTAAAGAAGGTGAGTAATTTGCTTAGGTAGAAAGTGTTAGAGATCAAATTTAAGACCAGGTCAGTCGGAGATGTTCATCAGGAGCCTAAATTGAAACTTAGAAAGAAGTGATAAATATGGAATGATGTAAACAGGGCAGGAGATGACTACTCCAAGAACAATAAAAGAAAAATCAGCAATCAGTAAAGCATTAATAGGTGATAAATCCATATGAATGGGAGAGGATAGATGGAGGACTAAATGAGAGAAAAAAAGGTCAGGAGGAGGAAAGGTTTGGTACAATACTGTAAATTGGAGGCATAACTCTCTTTCACCAGTAATTCCTTATTACAGAACCAGGACACCTTCCAGGAGACACTTCCATTTCTTCTATAATGAAATCATGAGAGTAACCTCCAACTTTAATGTAAATTTTAATTGTACATTTATTATTTCACTCTTTTCTTTTATATAAGTTGGAAAATAATATGTAAACAATATCGGAGCACCAGACTTCAAAGGAGCATATAAAGAAATAGGGAGGTCTCATTTACTTTCTAATTTGGTTTATTCCATGAAAATTCTTTTTATTTTTTTCTCAAGTTTAATTTCAGAACTCTTTGACTCGCTCATGTTAAGTGAAAACCTTTTAGTTAATTTAAATTTGATTTTTAGAAAGTTATTTTCAATTTAGTGATAAATTAATATCAATAAAGAAAAGCAGCTGGAGTTGTCAAGGTGCTGAAAGGAAACCCATTCTTATTAGCATTTCCTTTCATATTTATCTGATATAATGAAAACAAATGCATTGTTTCCCTGCACTTAATATTTCATGGCTAATGACATATTTCTTTACTTATGCAGCCTTTTATAAGTTTTTATAAATATCTCATATCATTTGTTCAAAATATATTTCTTATTAAAACTTAAAGATGAAATGTCATATGGAACTTAGACTAGTGGTCAATTTAGTTCAATAATTCCAGAGCTGACAGAGCATGGCATTTTTTTTTTTTTAAACAGGAGAAAATCAAATTTTTAACACATGGGCATGGGGGATTCACATAAGCAAAAAAATTTCAAAGGCAGTGAGACAACATTGGGTATATATAACATTTTGGACAAAGGAGAAATGATTTCAGAATTGAGAATGAGCTATTTACAGGTAGTTGAGGAAGAAGGGAACACATAGGCAAATTCTTATTATGCAACTCAGAAACAATGAGACACAATGGATATCTAGCTAATGGGCCTCTACCTGAAACGCTCTTATTTATGAGTATGGTATTTTATGAAGCATATATTTTGTTGTATTTGCTCTATAGAACCATAGAACTTCTCTGATTTTCTCTAGTAGGGTATCTTGAAATAATATAAACAAAACCTTTCCCCCAGAATTTTCCAGAAAATGAGACATTGGCTCACATTGCTCCACAAAAAATAATGATTTAGCCACATCCCACATCATTATTAAAAGAATAAAAATAAAAGTTTCCAGGTGAGAATACTCATCTAGCCATGTCCTTCTGGTATTCCTCCAAGCTCTTCCTGCCCTGTCAGCCCAGGGAACTATAATCCAAATGGCACTGCCTGAGTCAAGCTTTCAATGTATCTTAATCACAGAGAAATTATTCCTTCGATTGGCACTTGATTCATGTTTTGATTATAGCACCTACTACATTTTATTCTAATTCTCTATTTACAGGGCTGTCCAGTCTATCTCTTATACTGCTGGCTCATTGAAGCAGCCCTTCTTTTGATGCCAAAGACAAGGAACCAGCTCTGGGTGGGCTGGTCTCTGAGTATAAACAGTTTTTCCACATCTATGAGCATGAACAACTTATTGTCTTTATATTTATAACTAAATTTGTTGGAAACTCAAATATTTTCTCCCAAAGCAGAGATCGGATACTATAGTATAGTTCCACTCTGAACTGTAAGACTAAGCCTGTACTAACCAATCTTAAATGCTAAACCAGGCATGCGCCTTAGTATGTCTTTCAATACAGTGAGCCCCTTATATTCTACTATTTATCATCCTCCCTTGCACATGAGTTCTTAATCCTAGAATCAGGAATCTGACTAGTATTCTCAGATCTGCCTTCAGAGTTCCTTTTAGAACGTTTTCTGTAAACAGCATCCCTATGATCTACTGCATAATCCCAGATTCCCTTGGACAGTCTATAGAGAATCCTTTACATTACCACAGTCTCTGATTTAGTATGCTACTCATTCAAAATTAGGCTTGTCAATATTGCCAGTCAACTGTAGCAGTTAAGAAATAGATAATACAAACTTAAACCTAACTCTAGAGATAGAGAATAAAATTGAGATGTCAAGTAGTATTTCAATATCAATACACAAGTATAAATGTGTATCCTTATAAAATAACTGGGAAATACTGAGCATTTTCAGTCTGTGTTATTTTCCATAGTTTTCCAGAGGTTAGGAGAAAATAAGCAAAATGTGGAGCTCTGGAAATAAATGGGCAAAACCAAGGTTCAGCAATAGGATATAAGAAAGGAGAGAAAGCACCTTTCCTATTTAAGACAAGGATACTGGTAAGAAGTACATACAAGACAACACCACCCTCAAACATTTTTTTTTTCTATCCTTCCAAGCCCAAATCAAGGCCTGCCTTATCCAACTATCACTGTGCCCTTCTTTCTATTGTACTCAAGGATTTGTTTCATAATTTATGATTCATTTATACTGGCTTAGCCCGCAAAATTATAAGCTTCCCTGCCCATTTCTTCTATATCCTTTGGTGTACCTACTCCAGTATTGAGTGTATGATAGATGACTGATTGATTAATTGATTAGATAAATTAAGAAAAAGATTTTAACACTAACAAGATCGAGCTCCTATCGGAGATAGGTTTAAATTCAGGAGGAACTAGCCAAATGCTTGGTATTAAAGAGTATACTATCTTGGTTGTTTTTAACAAATGATAGGAACCACTCATAACAAACAAGAGAACCTGAGCCCGGAAATAAGGAATTGTTTAAAAATCATCATATATATTCATAATACTCATGATACATTTAAGTGCTTACCCTTATGTGAAATTTTAAAGAATCTGTTGCTATGGTAATTGTTAATGTGACTTTTCAAGGAGAGATGCCAGGAAAGTTTAAATGTTGTTATGTGCCTATTTTAGAATAATATACTGAAATCCCATTGTATTTTCAAATCCAACAGTGTTAGACTGACTTGATGTTTGCAAATTTAATCCTAATAAAAATCTTTTTAAGCATTTTGAAAAGTTGCCCAACAACCATAATAATAAACAGCACCTGGAACTAATGAAGCTACTTAGTCTAAGCAGATCGAAATGTTTTCAAAAAGATTAATTTGATGATTTTCAGTATTCTTTTGCCTTCTACACTGACTTCATTGCTCCTATTCTGTAAAATAACTGGTCTTGTAGGTTTTTATTTTTTTCAGTGTAGTAATCTTCCCCAACCTGCCATTGATTTGACATGACATTAATCTTTACAGCTAATTTTCAGTCAGAATCTGGGTATCTGCCTATGTAGAGGGCTAATTTAAGTTACATGGGATATCTGATTGTGCTAGTAGTTGGCTTCCCTAACCTCAAGCTGTTCAAGGACCAACTTTATTTCATTTTTTGGCAACTTGAAGAATTTTGGTATAGTATAGGTAAATTATTTTACTATAGTTGACTTATATTGGAACTCATTTGAAAAAAAAAAAAAAAGAGAAATCTTGTCTGACCTTGTGTACTGTTTTATCTCTAATACCTTATATAATCCCTAATAAATAAATACATGCTCAGTAAGTATTTTCCAGTGAATGAAAGAAGAAAGGAAGGCACAGCAGAGCAGAGGTATAAATTTTGCAGTGAAGATTCAAGAAGAATAAGTGAACGTAAATCCAAACCTTAGACTTGTTCTCTGCAGAAAGGGGTGATGAGAACAAGTAGGAGGCAGGTCTGGCCAGGTGAGAGTTGATATTTCTGGAGACATAAACTCAAAAAGGGATTGAACATTTGGATACACAACTAGATTCCAGAAACAAACAAGTCTTCATTTATCTGCCTCAAAGCAAGAATTTACAGGAATCATACTAAAACTGGTAGAGAGGATCTTCTGAGATGTGTTTCCTAAGCAAGTAATATTAAGTGAAAATTGATAACATATACTATGCAAAATGTTAATGTCTTTCCTAATATAAGTGTTTATTGCTTAATTTTATCAAATGTAGAAATATTGATGAGGCCTCCACAGGCTCACTGAATCTAGCTATTTTTATTTTCCAGAGTCTTCAAATTAATCCATTTAATATTCCTACCTTAAATGACTTTAGAAATCTATTTATTTGACTGAGGAGGGACAAGTAATTGATGATTTTATATCCTACTGGATTTAATAAATATATAATATGTATTTAAATTCTTAATGTCTTACTTTATATAGTCAGCTAACTGTCTGACTGAATATACAAGGCCCATTTTACCTGTCCAGCTTGCTAGCACCATCTTTTCTGTGCTAGCAAGCTCTTCTCCCAGCTCTTTCCATCTCTCCTTCCCTTTTCCTTTCTCACATACTAAAACCCTGTTAATACTTCAAGGCCCAACTAAAATTTTCTCTATTTCTATGGAGAGGTCTTGCTGAGAAAAGTCAGATTTCCTGCCGTCTGCAGCCTTCACTTAACACGCTCTTTGCTTTACATGCCCTACAACTCTTTTGCCTATCATCTCATGATCCCTTTTATGGCAGAAACCAACTCTTCTTCATTTTTGTCTTTCTAGAACCTGAATGTAGCAGATGTTCAATAAGTACTGAATGAATAAGTAGTTGAGTGAGTGAATTAACAGGTGCCCTGAAAGAAGAAGACAACCCCCACACATTGGGCCATGGTACAAACAATCAAAACTGTGAAGTGAATGAGAAATCAACAAACTAAAAACTAAGAATTCCTGAGTATCAAATCTCGGCATCTGCTTAAAGGTTAGTACATGTCAAATCTCAGATAATCGAAACCTTCTTATTATAGCTTCATATTTAGTAATAACTAACAAAGACTTTCTCACTCTATATCATTATTTTAGTATATATTCCTATTTGCTAAAAACAAGTATAATTAAGAAAAAATGATCATCCTTTAAGTAAATAGACTCTCCTAACAAATATCAGTCCCATTTAATATGCAGGAAAAAACAATTTACTGAATAGTATCCTAACATAAGTAAAGTTTGTACAATTCTATAGTTTAGTACCAAAATACCAGATCTCCATTACAGGCCAAAATTATCCTTTGATAATTTTGAAAAGTGTGCTTTCTACAGTGGTGTGTGTTAGTAGATGTTTTTGAACTATAAAATCAGGCTTCATAAATATATCCCTCTGTTCTTTTCTATGCTGTGTTGACTCTGTTTGCTCAAGCCAAGGACTACGACATAAAAGGATGTTTTCTCAAGAGACTGAATATTAGAGAGTCATGCATGAAACATTCAGTCTGCCAAGTACAGAATCATATATCTGAAAATATAGTTTGATTTTCCTGGTTAATAACATTTCATAGCTTCTCGCCTACCCTCCTCAAACAAAACTGGTCTCCTATAGAGAGCAAAGTAACTGTCAAAATGTTGTTGGGATAATGGGGGATGTCCAGGGGTACAGTGCCAAACTGGCCTCCATGCTGAGAATCAAGTCTGGAGACAGGCAGTGGAGGCTTCTCCTTTAGTCCTATGACACATTTTCTTTCAGTCATAAAACACAAGGGAATTATGAGTTGGAAAAACAAAATCTGAGGTTATGAATTTCTATAAGCCAGTGAATGGAGGGATAGGATGTAAAAATTAATGAGTGGGATCTCCAGAAAATTTATCTAGGTTTAAATTTAAATATACTAGAATATCCCATAAAGATAGTTCACAATCAAACAAACAAACAAACAAAAAAAACCAAAGAAACAAAGTTCTGCAAAACAATAGATCTTCAGAAGAAAGGAAGTCAAGTGAGCATAGGATAAAAAAGGTTTGAGAATCAATTATCTTAAGTCAAAAGGATTCATGTGTGGCCAGGGCCCTAGGGATTCACAAGATCAAAAGTAGTTTCATAATTGTAATAAAACATTATTTACCTTCAACAATAATTCTGTAGTAAATGTACAGTGATGCTTTCCAAAAACTACATGACACGTAATATCACAACAGATGGAATGCAGAAGCAGATAGAGAATCCAACTATCTTCTATTAGGTCAGACATTAAAGAGACTGTCAAAAATATAAAGCAGTACGATTCTTTTCGTTATTTTTTCTTGCTTAGAAAATAAGTATAGTTGTTTTTATAAAATATGTTATATAACATATTATTATTTACTAGTTTTGTTTTAAATGAATCAATACATATTTCTAAAATTTCTGTTTAAATTTTTGAATATGACAAATATTGCTATATTTATCCACATAAACAAAAGCTCTGGGGCTCCTCAAAAATTTCTAACATTCAAAGAGGTCTTGATACCAAAAGTCTGAGAACTACTGGTTTATAGGTATTCCCTATCTCAGTAAATGTCTTCATTATTTTCCCAGTTATTCAAGCTAAGATTTTTGGAATAATTTTCCATTATTTTTTTCACCCATTTCCCTATATCTCAGCTACTACCAAAGCCTGTAAGCTTTTCTAACAAAATATATTTCTAACCTACTCGTTTCTTTCTATCTCTTCTCCATCGCCATAACTTGAGACCCAATCCTCTTTGACATGTGACAGAACCTTTGCTGACTTCCTTGCTTCTCCTTCACTTCTGCTTCTCCCAAATCCATTCTTTTACTCAGCAAGGCGATTTTATACAACAGATGCTCCAGCCTCAGTGTCCAGATCTTGGGACCTTTCAAGGATATGACACAATGTTTGAGACTTAAGAAAAAGAATCATTGAGTCACTTTTTTTTAAAATACACAAAACAAAACATAATTCATATTCATTTTAAAATCTAAGGATTGCCATATTAACTAGCCAACACAACACAATTAGTTATTGAAAAGTTATATTTAATTAGAGATATGAGTGCAATTTAATATGTGTGATAAGATATAGTATAAGGTCTCTATAAGGGAGAGTGTTTGGTTCATATTTCTTCACCTTCTTCTCACTTACAATGACTGAACAATGATGGTATTATTGGACTTTAAATATGACAAAGCCCTTCCTATCTCTGAGTTTCAGCATGTGCTGTTCCTTGAGTCTAAAATATTCTCCAAGTTACTTAATAAATAGTATTTATTATTTTTCATCAGTCCACTACCTGGAAAAGAACCAAGGGTACCATACTAGTTGCTTCAGACCTGAGTAGAAACCCTTCCTCCTTTAGACAGAGTCCAATACAGGAGAAGTTCAAGAATAGGGCTTTGAAATAGTAGGGCATTCTATTGAATCAAGAGTCTTGTGACTGAAATTCTAAAAATATTTCCTACTTCTCATGCTATCCTAGGATTCTGATTCTGTCTTCTAGGCACTCCCTGGGTGAACATACAATGAAACTGGACTAAGTTGTGTCAAGGAATTTTCCAATTTCCTAGGAAGAGGGTGATGATTGGGACCCACTGTCAGCTTGACAATGAAAAGGTACTTTATTCCTGCCAACTCTACAGGACTGAAATGCTGTCCCTACCTGCTGAGTTGAAATAGGTTAATAACAACACCTGTAAGAAAAATGGCTACATATTCTGAACACTTGTACCATTTATTTCTAACAACAACTCTGAAATAAGTACCCTTATTGCTCCATTTTTTTTACACCAGGAAACTGAGTTTCAGAGATTTAAGTGTGCAAACACCAAGTGGCTTATTAGGTCTCCCTACCTTCTAAAACTGTGCCACAAGTTTTCTCCATTATTTCACTTTCCTAAACACCTACTAAGGATAGGAAGAAGAATATCTCTGATATTAGTTCTGGAAATGAATGGAGATTGTCTTGTCTTCTTCAGGGCAGAACAAAGAAACAATATATTCAAATGAAGGGGAAATAAAGTGTCACTTATATAAAGTATCCACAGAGCATAAGTTCATTAGTCATTCTAAGCAACTTTAGCAGCATGCCAGGAAATACTGAAGATAGAAATAATTCCTTTGGAAGAGTTATACACCTTTGGATTTGTTAGTTGGAAACTGTCATGTCTGGACCTAAATAAACATGCTTCTGAAATCTTGAACCTCTTCTGGAACACTAATCCCATCTCTCCGAAGGTATTTAATTTATGTCTATAAAGTTATTATGGGATGAGATAGGAAATAATTACAGAATAGAGTCTGTTATTGACTCTCGGCCATTTTTAGAGTTATTTTTCCCAGAAATGTGACAATTAGAAGACAGAAATTAATATTTTACTATGTCCCTAGTGAGATATAATGGCTGATATTTTTAAAGGAACATGATAAATGCTAGCATGAAACTGAACTATGACAACTAATGACAGCAGGGAGACAAATTCTGATTAAGTCTATTGTACTGCAGTTCCTGTAAATCCTATGAATAGTTTTAGAAATTAAAATATATGCTGCACTTTAAAATAAGAAAGCAGAACTTCACATTCAAAGTTCAAGAAATATTAGTAGGTTGAACTATAATAAATACTCAATATTTGATCTTTAATATCTATAAAAATGTCACTCATACGGTTCGACCTGAAAGTAAAGCTTGCATTTTTATAATGTATTATTTCCAGTTATTCTGACTTCATAGGTATGGATTTCTATATATTTTTTTAAAAATCATTCAATATCCACTCTGTATTTATCTTATAGAAAAATTTTAATGATCATATGTCCTCCCAGGTCACAGAGCATCAGGCTTAAAATAATGAAAAAGAAATAGAAAGAGAAACATAAAAAAAAAAATGATAAGAGAAGAGGAGTGAGAAAGAGAAAAAAAGAAGATGCATACTAAAAAATCTACATAAGAGAGAGAACAAATAAAGAAATATAAAGAGATTCTAGTGAGTAAAGAGAGGGACTGAGAGTGACAGAAAAGAAGAAAGAGGAAGAAAGGAAAGGGGAGGAAGGGAAATAGAGAATGGATCTACTTTTGCTCAGGAAAGTATCTTTTTCTAAGTATATGCTGGATTGTAAGCATCTGTCAGCTCTCAACAAGTGTTGTTGGTATTGTTAACGGTGTCATTGCTTATTTTTGTTATATTCAAGCTATTAAGAAAACCATGTGTTTTTTGCTTATGCCCTGTTTCCTATTGTTTTACTGAGTTTAATTATAAAGAGACACATAGGATAGTGGAATTAGAAAGACCTGGTTCAAAATATCTGTTCTACTTCTTCCTGGCTACATTATTTAGAGCATATAAGGGTAACTTCTCTGTCTTAGTCTCTTTTAAATTGGAGTTAATTAATCAATGTACCTAGGTAGTAAAATATCTGTAAATGCTATGTACAAGTAGCTGTAGTAATATAAACATTTTAGATTTAAAATAAATTATTTCTGCTTAAAGAAAAACACAGAAGGAAATAATCCAACATGAGAACATTGGTAGTGATAGGGTAATAACTTAGGAGAATTTTTCAAGTTTGGTTTAGTACCTTTATATTACTAATAAAATGTAAATGTATGCATTTATAAAATGTTTAAATATTCAGTACTGCATATTATTTGTAATATGTAACAGGAAAAATCACAGAACACTGTTCTTCTCACGTTCCGTCCTGAGCTGATCTTTTTAAATCACTGCCCATCCCTACTATCTGATGTACACACTTTATTACATTCCAGGAAAGCAAAGCTCTTCACCTACATGTTCTAGTGCCCAAATTTCTGTTTGGATGCAAAATATCTATCACTCAGTTACCTACATTTTTAGAAAGAAATAAAGCGAACTCTTGGAATTATAGATTTAATATTCACAGTTTACATTTCAAGAGTGACCCTAAAGTTCCAGGATATGTAGTCAGTTTGTCATTGTTTTGAGATACGGACATGAAATATTATTACAAGTACTTCAAAGCTGGTGTGAAGGGTGAATCACTGAATTAGTGAGAGAGACTAGCGGAGGCACTAGACGACACATCTCATCACAGTTTATTGTTCTCTCTTCATTATCATTTATTCATTTTATAGAGGAAATCATATGCTAAATAGGTATTCATGATACCTATGATTGACAAGTTCCCTGGAGAATTCCTTCACAAATGATGAGGGTTTATTGTACATCAAAAAGTTATGAAAATTTGAAATCCCTTGCTTCAAACGGGTCAGACCAACACATTGCATTTCCTAATGTATTCTTTAGTCACAGAGTGTATTCATTTATGGTAGGAAAAACGTAAGCCTCATGAAAAAGGATAAAAAAGATGAACTTTGTAGTGTGAAGTATCCAGATGCTCTCTAAGTTTCTCTGAATTGGGAGTCTGAGATAGTTATTGTTGTAATACACTACAGAACATTTTTTGGCATGAAAGATTCACTTCTTCCCCTGATAAAAATCTCTGAATACCCTGTGAAAATAATGAAATAGCAAGTTCTTAGCATCCAAATTTCTTTTGGGATTAAAGGGAGAATAAAATAAGAATTGCCTTTCATTAAATTTTCTTATTAAGTCTTACAAAAATTAATTACTTCTTGAACAGACCTGATGTAAAACAGTTATACATTGTATGTTTCCTATTTCTTGCATAGCATCTTTTCAAAAACTTAATTATAGCCAACAGTTTCGATTCAAAAGGGAATAATTAAAAGCAATATGAGGGAGTGATGAGATAATGATGTCATTTTTAAATTAATTGAAGCATTTAAAAATTAACTGGCCTTTCTTAGAGTTTAATTTTTGTTAAAATTTAATAGTTTATATACATATATGTATATTCAATATTTATATTAAATCTGACTTTGTTTATTATTTGAGAAATAGCTTAATAGGTAATTTCTCTAATTAAAAAAATCTTTCAATTTGTGTAAAACAAAATGAAATGTTTAGGTAAAGACTTTCTTTAAACTGAAAATAAGAAGCTCGAATGTGGCTCTCTGCTAAGTTTTGTCTATCTATGGGATCTTATTAAGGTCAGAGACAATGTCTTTTTGTGTTCTCTAATTAAATTAGCCTACTAGAGATATGCCATCCTCTGCCAATCTGTAGAGTAACAATAACAAAATTCCAGAAAATAATGCTGCATCAGACACACGTACACACACACCCCAACCATAGGAAAAATGACGAAAAATGGTCATGAGCCTAATTCTACCCATCATAAGACATAGGCAGAAGCCTCGCTATGCATTTCTTTTTTACATCCTGGTAAAGAAACCCCCAGGGAAGAATATATATAGGTAATGAGTGGCCATTTCCATGCTGGCATAAGTGCATTTAAGGGTACAGCACAGTTCTTACTCATCTCTCCATTGTACTCAATGTACCTGATTCTTGTCCACTCAAGAATATCTGATTATAAGCTGCAGTGATATGCTTCTGTCCTGTTTGAACCAGTCACTCCCATAACGAGTCGGAGGAGGCCAAGTAGAGATTAATTTATTTAGAATGGTTTTGCAATCAACCTATCTCTACTTTGGAACAATTACTCCTGAGAGTACTGAATTTATTGCAGTTTCTTGGAATTTCCCTTTTCTGAAAGAATGTGAAACTTTAGGGGTGAAGTTGAAAATCACCAAATCATCTATCAGATAACACTGTAGCTAAAGATCTAAACAAACAGACAAGTCAGTAGGCCTTGGAATCTCTTCATGATTACAGTAATTATCAAGGGACCTCTGGTTCTGTTGTACCCTTATTTGCCCAGCTCCTGACTCAGTAGTTTTAGGTACCATCTCTGGGCCCAATCTGTTTCTTACAGATCTGACTTTTCTGTTTTTATACTATAAACAGAATTTGAATTTGACTTTTCTGTTTTTATACTATAAACATAAGGTGCATTTGTTAGTTTTGGTTAGATTAAGCTGCAGTAGCAAGTAAAATATTTCTTCAGTAGCTTACAAAAACAAGGTTAGTTCTCACTCACATTACATGTTAAATACTGGTTAGCAGTGTTTTACCCTTCATATAGTCTGGAATCCAGGCTGAAGAATATAGACAAAAAAATAAAAAATAAAAACAAAACAAAACAAAAACAAAAACAAAAACAAAAACAAACCCTCTATCTTATACACTGCTACTCCCATGGCAGAGGAAAAAAAGCAGTGCTGTACCCATGAATCGTGACTATCAGGTCACATGTATTTCACTAGCCACAGCAAGCTGCATGGCTAAACTGAATGTTAATGGAGTGAGGATATATAATTTTCTCATGAGGCGGGGAGGGGGAGCTGGGAGTTGGCCAAGGTGGAAGAGTGGTGAACAATAATACAATTTACTATAGATTTGCCACTGTGCTCAACCACTCTGACCCACCTCTGGTCCCTAGGAATCCAATCCCAGGCTTAGAGTCTTTGGTAGGCTGATAAGGAAATGGATCCTATTATTTTCCTGTGAAACTGGCAAAGTTTAAGAAGGAAAACATGAAGTTGAAGGCAGTCCTAACTTCCATAGAAATATACTTTGACTTGACCCACTTTTTCCTTTCAATTCAGTCAACCTTATATGTCAGATTTTGTATAAGAATCACAAGGTTTAATTTATGGTGCATCATTTCATCTTAAGCTACATGTGAGATTCAGGCAGTTATGTCAGTTCTCATCTATCTGTTATGATCATGTCTTTTCTTTCTTTCCATGGTTCTCATCCCCGTGGAGCCTACCCAAGCCCACAGCACCGTTTGAAGTGATTTTCTGCTCTAGGAAAAACTCCCAAGAGTCACATGTCAAGACCAGAAAATAAAATTACATTAAATTAAAAGGGGTCTGTTGTACATTATTGCTCATCTTTTCAATTTCAAAATCCAATAACTGGACATTTACATATCCATAAACAGTTATTTGCCTAAACTTACATATACTTTTTTATTCTATGTGGATTTTAAGGGTAGTTTTCAGAAACTATAATTATAATTGTAAAATGCGTGTCATTCAACTGAAATGGATGGTGTTATACTTCTTACAATGCATTTCAACTGTTCTGCTTGGCCTGCTTCTCAACAAAATGGTTCACTTCGACAAGGCCTTTTGCTTTCTGGTGGTTTTTAAAATCCTAGGTTATATCATGTAAAGGATTACAAAGTGTTTCTTCAATCCTTGTATGGTAATATAGCACCAAGAGAATGAAAGGTCACAGAAAGACAGCCTATTTGTACAGGTGAAAAGAGATGAATATATGGAAAAATATCCATGAAAATATCTAAAGTTAATTTTGGCTATGGTTGTACAACTCTGTGAATGAACCAAAACCAGTTTCATTGTCCACTTTGAATTATCTAACTAAAGCTGTTAAAATATATATAATATATGTGTGTGTGTGTGTGTGTGTGTGTGTGTTTATTTTTAATACTTTGCTTCAAACCAACATTATTGATATCTACTACAGATATCATGTTATAAACGTCTCTTGTATATCAATTGTCACCTTATCCTGTGTTTTATTTTAAAGATGGCTGTTGAAATTCCTATTTCCTCCCCTCTTCCTCTTCTCTTCCTCCCCTTCTCCCTCCCCATGCTGTCGAAAAGACTCACCTCCTTTTCAAGGCAGTCTTTAACTTCCTTAAGTTAACTTCCTTAAGCACTCAACTTCCTTAAGCACTGTAGACCCAATGCACATCTTCTGACTTGACTGAAACTATCCTTCTGCCCTTTTCTAGCTACTGCTTACCATGACAACTCCCTTGTTCCTCCTATGCTGCCAACTCATATTGGTAACTTTCATAGAAGATGAGAGAAAATGAAGGGAAGGAAAAGGCATCCTTGTTTCTGCCTGAAACCCTAGATCACTCATCCTTCTGTTCAGATCAAGATCATACATCTCTGTAATGGTTAATTTTATGTGTCTACTTGATGGGGCTAAGTGATGCCCAGATAGTTGACAAAACATTATTTCTAGGTGTATCTGTGAGGGTGTTTTTAGAAGAAAATAGCATTTGAAACTACAGACTAAGTAAAGATCTCCCTTGATAGTATGAATGGGCTTTGTCCAATACAATGAGGGCCAGAATAGAACAAAAAGGCTGAGAAAGGTGAATTTGCTCTCTCTGGTTGAGATGCAATATCCATCTTCTCTTGTCATCAGAGATTGTGCTCCTGGTTCTTGGGCCTTTGGACTTGAACTGAATTACACTACCAGCTTTCTTGGTTCCCAGCTTGCAAATAACAGATGATGGGACTTCTCAGCCTCCATAATTATGTGAGCCAACTCCTAAAATAAATCTTTTCCATATATATGTATCTCCATCCTCTTAGTTCTGTTTCTCTGGAGAACTCTGACTGATAGAATCCCTTACCTACTTAAGCCAACATCTCTAACATCTCTAGGCTTTCTTGAACACAACTTTGGATCCTGTAAAGTTCTGTATGTTAAAAGCATTCAGAAAGAAAGGAGAGGGGGAAAGAGGAAGTGCTAAGGGGATACTCCTTCCCATTGTCACTGCCCTGTATTCTCTGAATTCTATCTTTCTCTGTAACCCCCTCATCTCTCAGCTCCATAGTTGATTCCTGCTCCAAGGCTATTCCCAGTGCTCCTCATCTGTTGGTTAAATTTTCCATGCATTTGCTCAATTCCTTGGGTTTGGAGAGCAGCTTAGAAATGTCTCTATTTCAGCTATGATCACCTTACATTGTGTTTCTCTCTCATCAGACAATGAAGTCCTTCAAGGCAGAAATCATGTACATTCATATTCATTTCCCCTGGGCCTTGAACAACACCTAACTGTAGAAAGTGCTTTATTCAAGTTTGCTGAATAAACTTCCAACTGCCGTACTCCTGATTTCAAAATCCCACCTCATGTTATCCTATTTTCTTTAAACCCCCACCTAGCTCATTTTTTCAGGTATTCTGATGCAATTTTGCTTTCAACCATTTATTCCAGTGATTCTTCCAAGTTCAGTCCACAACCCATGACCAAATTATTCTAGACTCAAAAACCCCCAGAATCTGTGCGCTACATATAAATAACAAACAAAAATCCCATTATCATTTTGTACATCCTTCATTTTGTTTTTGTTTTGTTAAGTTTATACAAGTTGGTTCCACTTGTCTCCACTGCAATCCTTTTGAGTAGCAGGGAAAATTCAGGAAACTCAGTCAGTAAGAGAAATGTGACTTACCAGGAGTTTCTTCAGTAATAATTTCTTGAAAAGCTGAAATCTAAATAGTGATATGCAGAGCCGAAGTCAAGTATTCTTTATACAAAATGTCTTTGCTTTATTCCTTCCTTATTCTGAGTGTAAGACAGAAAACATATTACAGAGATTTGGGGGGTGGGGGTAAAACCTCAAATCCACACCACAGTTGTATGCTTAGATTTCCCACTATCACCAATAAGTAAACTTGGTCAAAAATATCTTATAGCACCTACATTTTTAAAGTTCTTCTTGTTTACAGCACAAGTAGCAAACACTTCTGCTTAATGGTTTAATAACTTTCATTTCAAAATACATACGTTTGAGTTTAACCAAAATAACCTTCGTGTAGCAAATTGCAAAAATCTAAGGTACCTCTTTTCCTCTCTGTTGTAGATGGTTCAGTCCTTAATGCAACACTCTGCCTGGTATATAAAAACACTGAACACCACCACAAAGCTCTGTGTGTGTTTCACACACACCCAGAATAACATCACCTGTGTTAGCTAAGATGCAATCTCTTCCAAGTTATCATTGCAATTCAAAACAAGATCTAAGTTGGATGAAGAAGACTTTCTAATACACAGAGTTTACCAGACATTGAAAACTCTGATTTACTGGCATCACATTTACATCATCACTTTACATCTATGCTCACATATGGCATGGTGCATAATTAACAGAGGAAGCTGAGACTTTTACAGTGCTAAAAATTGACTCATCTTTCTGTGAAGGTAGATAACACACACTTGCCAGGCCAAAACTATGCCTTTACACTTAACACTAGTTCCCCAGCTTTGCAATACATTTCTCCTCCTCATCCCATGACCAACTCTAATCATCTCTTCCTTTTTATTTAACTAACTCATAGTATGAGTTAGAAATAAACTGATGTTGTAGAGCTTATTGTTATTGTGTCATAACCTAGCCTACACTGACTAATTGAATTCCTCTTTGTGTTTTTGTTTGACTAGGGGCACCTAATAATTCTCTGGTTCTGGAAAGACAGGAACTTTGATCATAAAGGAAATTCTCACCAATATGCCTATTTTGTGCAAGTGTCAGACATAGCTTTGCTTATGTCCTTAAAGATAATGACAAAGTACTCTTCTCTCTGTAAACATTTATTGTGGTAAATGACATGTTTCTGTTTACTTGTCTGTCTCCTCTCCCACCCCAGCTAAATCATGAGCTCCCTGAGGCAAAACAGCAGTTTCTTTGAATGTCTCCCAGAGGAATGCTATTAAAGATGTCCAAAAAAAACTAACTCAAGAGTTCCAGGAGTAATGACTTAACTCCCGAAAAAAGTTATATTATATTAGATTAGAAACAATTAACAAAATTTTAACACAATGCTCACTCTGTGTATGAACTTTTCATGGCTTTTATTACAAATTATCATACATTTAATGGCTTAAGCAATACACACTTATTAACTTACAGTTCTGGATGCAGGAAATTTGAAATGGATGCCTTGGGCTAAAATCAAGGTATTGACTGAGCTGCAGTCTATCTTTAAAACCAGCGATGCTGGGCCAAATCCCTCTCACACTGCCATCCCTCTAGTTCTGTCTCTTCTGTCCCCTCCTACTTTTAAAGGCTCTTGTGATTATATTGGGCCTACCTTGATAATCTAGGATAATCTCTCTATCTTAAAGTCAACTATTAACCACCTTAAACCCATCTGCAAAATCAAATTTCTCTAAACCATGTAATCTAACAAATGCATAGCTTGTTTGAATATCTTTTAGGAACAAGAGGCATTATTCTGCCAACTATCTTGAATTTAACCTGCAAATGCACTGGAGGGCATATACAGCTTTTCAGCTTCATATTTGAAGTAACACAGTAGCCACTATTTACTATAACCTTACTTAATATCATCTGTAAACACCCTCCATGAGACAGGTTATTCTAATATTCATTCACAAGATAATATGTTGAAAAAAAGTCCAAATCATTTCTTGTTTTTGAGGTTCCTAGAATAGCAAACCATGAAAACTTACAGTACTTTGAATTATTTACATTGAATTAATTTATGCTTTTAAAGAACAAAAATGTGTGAATCACATTTGAAGATAATATCAAACATTTATAAACTTGAAAAGAGACAATAATGGTTCTCTTATACTAAGTATAGTAGAAAGGCTAAATAGCTAATCCCAAGTCATGAAGGTCCCTTCCCCCCAACCCGACCTCCAATTGCTGTCAGGAAACTGACAAAATATTGATAAAAGTACCTATATAATCCTATTCCCCAAGAGCACAGACAGGTAAATAGCATGTGCTAAATCCATATTACTTATCTTTAATGGGTGGGAGGAGGATGTTGGAAATGAATTGACCATGTCTAAATGTTAAGATTATTTGTTCATTACAGACCATAAGCTGCAGGATCAAGGTGGTATAGATGTATATTTTAATATGAGGATGGGTCAGTTTACCACCTCCTTTATGAATACAGACAATATTCATAAAGCTTTGATAATCCAAAGGAGAAAGCCTCAAGTGCGCATTTTCCCTTAAAGTATGTATTTAACAAATACTAATGAGTATCAAAGGAGAAGTTATGAAGTGGCGCCAAAATATATTCTTCAAAAGGCCAGAAATGTCATAGTTCAGTGAAGATTAGGAGAGGTTAGTCATATATATGCCTAAAAATGCAGCCCCACAGCTATTGAGATTTTGTCCTACGGAAGGTACTACACTAATAACTAAATCATTGGTACCACCATGATATTATCTTGGTGAAAAAAATATTCAAGATGACAAGTTAGATATTAAGACCCAAAGAAATATATTGATGTTTGCTAATGTGAGGCTGGCTTTGCAGATTAAGGTAACTTGTCCTGTTTTCAGGGGAATAGAAGGGATTATTTCCATGTATCACTCTTCCGCCAGTTGGTTGCCCAACTTTTCCTGTAAGAATAATCTCATACTAGTCAGCTATAAGTAAAGATGAAATACTGCCATTTGCAACAAAATGGATAGATTTTGAGATTATCAGGTCAGACAGAAAAAGTTGAGAACTATACAATTTTACTTATATGTAGAATATAAAACTGAAAGCAACAAATAAACAATACAAACAGACTCATGGACACGAACAACGGTTTAGTGGTAACCAGAGGAAAGAGGGGAAGATTATGTAAATAAGGGTAAAGGGGGTCAAATATATGGTGACAAAAGGAAATTTAACTTTGGGTGGTGAACACACAATGCAATATACACATCACATATTTTTGAATTGAACATTTGAAACCTATATAATTTTGTTAACCAATGCCATCCCAATAGATTAAAAACAAATCTCATGAAGATACAGTTCTTCTCAGCCTAACAAGCAAAATTTCTGTTAAGTCTACGAAACAATAGTAATGTTCCTCCTTTATTTGCCACTGTCTTTTTGAGTAAGCACATGAATATGCATGTGTGTGGTGACCAGGGCTGCAACTGTTGTTTCATTTCTCAGAGGAGGGAGTTGGGTCTAACAGAAGATAAGAGCTGCTAAGCAGGTGAGTAGCAGACCTGGAACCATATGACTTTTAGTTCTGAGTCTTGTGCTCATTCAGAAAACTATCATGTCTCCAAGAGGACAACTTGTTTACAAATGATGTTCAAAACAAATTTATATTATTGTGGCTTCCACATCTTTGTGCATTGGATGATGCAGAAGATTCCTTTGGGGACTGAGAGGTTGGGCTGGAGGCCTGTAAAGACTATTGGAAACTCCAGTGTCTATTAGTCATGAATATATGCATAATTGTGTCTTATTGCACCCATGCATTTCACAGACTCATTACTCAAAATGTTAAAGTGAATTAAAATTTTATTTAATGGTATGTTTTCAAGACATTAAACTAGTTGCCAAATATTAAAGATAAAGTATTCAACAACTATAAATTAGAATGCAATGTGGTTTAGTGATCAGGAACACATGCTCTAGAGATAGCTTTAAGGTTTAAATCAAGGTCTCACCACCTCCTACCTGTATGAACTAAGCCACAGTTTCCTCTATTGAAAAAAGAGGGGGGAGGGGAATCTATGACTGCCTCATGGGTTAGTTATTAGGATTAAATAAAATATTGATAGAAGCCCATTAGTCTTACCTGGGGGCAATTTTTCCCATCCAAGAAAAATATGGCAATGATGGGAAACATATTGGGGCATCATAACTTGGGAGGATGTGCTACTAGCATCTAGTGGGTAGAGGCCAGGACTGCTGCTAAAAATTCTGCAATACCCTATAAGACAGCAGATCATGATAAAGAATTATCAAGCCCAAAGTTTCACTAGTGCTGAGAATGAGAAACTCTGATTTAAGTTCACACTTCAAAAAGTGTTCAAAATTGTTACCTATTTTATATTATTAAATAGCCTAGTACCAGGTATCGTGCTATGAATCAGGGACCCAAAATTGACTAAGATTATGCCTCTGCCCTGAAGGAGCACATTAGCTGTAACTTTTAAATTTAAATAATTACTATGCAATACTATGTACTTATAGTGTCATCATATGCAAAGCAATATGGGGGTGTATATTACTTGTATTTGTGGAAATTGGGGAAGGCTTCACAGAGAATAAAGTACTTCTCTTGTACCTTTAAATATGATAGGAATTTGACAGAAAATGGTTGGAATTGTTGTTGGCATGAATGCTTTGTGTCCTTATAGGGAAAAAATGTTAGGGTATTAAAAGTATTATGAAAATAAAAGGTATAGCGTTTGCAAAAGATAAAAGACCAGAGTTTGTCGAATTCAAGATACGATGAATACATTAACATGAGTAAAGAATATGATAGACGTGGGTATAATTCTGGTACTAGAGAATATTAACAGCTGTGAAGAGAGGGTGGAAAGAGAGTGAATAGTAGGGAGACCAAGGTGAGAATCCAGATGTAAGACTAAATCAACATAGGGAATGGGGTGGGAGCAGGTAATAACTATCTAGGGACAGAGAGAGAATTAAAAAGTTCAGAGGTAAAATCTACAGAACTTGACTACCATTCAAATGTTGAGAATGACCACGGCTGTATTAAACTCTGGACTATGGTACTTCTATTAAACTCTGGACTATGGTACTTCTATTCTTGACAGTGAACTCATAGACATAATTATACAAATATGAGACAGTGTAAAAGAATGTGAAGCAGCAAAATTAACATTTTGACAGAAATTGTACTTGCGTTAATGTCTTTCTACTGAGGTTATTTGTAGATGAGTTTATATGTTGAACATAGAAAATCATTGATCGATAAAAGAAATTTCATAAGAACTGCAATATAATTCCCTGACCCTTGATACAAATAGGTTGGTGGTATTCACTGGCCATGGTTTTTAAACACATAAAAATAGTAAAGTTCTTTAACTCTAAGCCCTTGACTAAGAATTTAGGTTTCTTAATTTTTTATTTTTTGTATATCAAAGGATGCTTCAGGTTTTTGGCATTCAGAATCAAGTTGTCATTTTTTTCTAAGTAAAAACAAGAACACATGTCAATATATTCAATCCTAGAACTTCAATACTGCTGAATACCAAAAAGGACTCTTGGTTGCCAATACTTGCAAATTCAGCCTTTTGCTTGCTGGCAGAAAGAATGAACAGAGTCACATAAATGAGCCAGTAATAGAAAATTGCTTCCTATATTTAAAAAAAAAAAGTTCAATTATTAAATTGCAAAAAATAATTTTAAATTATTTCCCAATGAATATAGAGTCAAAATTAGTGTTATTGGGTAATTCTCTGTTTCAAAGTATAAATACTAATGTAGTTATAAATGATATTAAAAAAAAAAATCTACCCATGCTCCTGACCAGGTCCTGGGACCGCCTGTATAGTCTTGAATTTCCTTCAAAGATTGATAAACAGTGGCTCTTTAAAGGATTCTCTTTGTTGCATGTTTCCAAGGTGGTTTAAAAAAACGTCTGATTGCCTTGACACAGCCTATTTGAAATTCTTCAAGAAAGTGAAAAGGAAGCAGAAAATTGCAAACTGCAGCAATGCAAAGAGAGTGGAAAGCACTCCTCGGTAGGCTTTAGAATACAGGAAAATGGATTTGTAGCAACAGCCATCCTTTAATGCAGTGTTGAGACCTGCTGTAATAAAAATAAGTGGCAGCAGAGTAATGCATCCTTAACTAGAAGTCATTCGTTTCTGTATATTTTGTTTTTATCATCAATATATCTAGGTCTTAGTCTTTATAAAATGTAGATATCCCACATTTATCCTTAAATCACAAAAATGTTTAATGATCAGATAGATTATAGAAATATGTAATCTAATAGCCTGTATGCTGTTTATGTTCACATTTTGGCTATTTAAATCTTTCCTTTCGCTGATGCAAAGTTAATGATTTATACATATGCCACAGAAAATGTTTCAAGATATGTGCCCCAGACACACACATACAAGTGATTCTTTTAACTTTTCATCCTTTCATGAGGGAAAAACATTTAAAGGTTTATTTTACCCTAGATGCCTACAGCTGTGTCAGGCACTACATGTCCCAGATGCAATTTATTGGCTCTGCAGGTCCCAGAGTGGTTAAAGCAATGCTAATTTGCTCTCAGACTACAGGGATCAAGTACTGTTTGGTTCTTTCCTCCCATGCTGACTATTCTTACCTAGGGCAATACTCTGGCTTTCTAGTTGACCGCTCGGGAGGGCTATAGGCAGAAGCAGAGTTAAAGTATTATTTTTGGATTTTAATCAGGATGAAAACAAGATAACTAGGATATGGCAATTCGTAAGATGGCTATTTCAAGATAGACCAAGAGTTGGGAAACAGCCTGGCAATGTTCCTGCTACATTTTGGGGGTGGGGACAAGCCAAATTATAACAATTTCAATAAATAGGAGGCATAATAGTAAGTAACAGTACTAGTAATAGTCCTCTGCTCTTGGGGGAAACATAATTTTGTTATAAATAAGAAAAGTGGTTTCATTTCCATGGAGATGTGTGCATCGCCTCCACTCTAACAGTTTCTTGTTCCTGATCTTTTTATAATATACATCGAGCATTCTCCATGGGCAGGAACTATATTTCTAACTGAAAAATAAAGCAGTGATGCAATTAAATAATAATCTCTTCCATCATGAAGCTTATAGTCTAGTAAGGGAGCCTAATATCAATGGATAACTTCATAAACAAATATGTAGGGCTATGTATGCTATAAGACCAGACATCAGAGAAGGCTTACCTAGACAGCCCCCAAAGTAGTGATATTTGAACTGATAGCTGAAGGCTGAGTAGGAATTACCTATTAAAACTAGTAAGAATAGAGAATTCTGAATAGAAGGTTAACTTCTGTAAATGTCCTGAGACTGAGACAAGAAGAAGTATAAGGAACCAAAAGTAAATCACTCTGACTAGATCCCAGGGAAAGACTGGAGGCAGGTAGCGCTAAATTTTAGGTCACATAAATGATTTTGCTCATTAACTTTGGAACACATGGGGAATCACTGAAGCTTTTTAAGAAGGGGAATGAATAATCAAATTGACACCTTAAATAAAATAGATGAAGATAGAGCACTTAGAAGACTGTTGCAATAATCCAGGAGGAGATGAAGTTAGTACGTATAAACTTATGATGGTAGAAATACAGAGAAGATGAAGATGGATTTAAGAAATTTAGATTATTTAATAATAGATTTGGTGATGAGAAGTGAGGCAGAGTGGATCAGGGTAATTTCTAAATTTCAGGTTTATCCCTCTGTGCAGATAAGAGCTCCTGTCAGAGGGAAAATCATGATCACTCTTTTGGTTTATTTAGAGTGGAACAGAGTTCAGGGGAGGTGATTCTGAGCTCTGGTTTCGATATGTCGATTTTGAGGTACATTAGAGTAACCTGAGGAGATGTGTCTAGGACTGTATCTGATATTTGGGTTTGGAAAAGAGAAATCTGAGGCCAAGATTAAAATTTACGAATGGCTACAAAAATAGAAATTGAAGCCCTGGTCACGAATAAAATTTCCTAGAGAAAGTATAGGAAAAAAAAAAATCCTAGAAAACTCTCGAGAAATTCCAACATTCAAAAGCCAGATTACAACAAGCAAAACAATCATGACCAATACTTTCTGAGCTCTTATTATGTGCTGCTTATAATTAAGCCCCTATTGTATATTAACCTCTTTATTTTCATGATAAAGTTGTGGGAGCATGTTATTTTTCTACTTTACAAATGAGGAAACGGGGGCACAAGGATATGTGACCAGCCAGTGGTCTCTCTCTCACACCCACATACAGCTATCAAGTGGTAGAGAAAGGCCTTAAATTCAGGCAGTCTGATTTGAACCCATTCTTCTAAATACTACAATATGCCAGGTTCTTTAGGAAAATTAGGAGAAGAGCCTGTGTGAAGCATGTAATAATTTAAACTAATGTTTATGTTTGTCCTCTAGATCTGCACTGTTCAATGCCATTGTTACTAGCAATATGTGACTTTGAGCACTTGAAATATGGCTAGTCCAAACTGAAATGTCCTGTAAGTGTAAAATTTATATCAAATTCTGAAGATTTATTACCCCAATAAAGAATGTGAAATATCTCATTAATATCTTTTTACATTGATTACTTATTGAAATGACAGTATTTTAGATATATTCGGTTAAATAAAATACATTATTAAAATGTATTTCTACTTTTTTAATGTTTAAAATTAATTTAACTTAATTTTAAACTAGAAAATGAAAACCTACCTATGGGGATCCTATTATATTTCTATTGGACAGCACTGTTCTAGATATTTCTCCCATTTGCTCTCTGAATTCTTATCTCCAGATAGGCCCTAACAAAGAGTTAATATGCTCTCCTTGACACACAGATTCCATTCAAATCTGAACTTCAAGCTTATCCCACAGGCTATGAGGCCCTGCCCTCTGTGGCATTTCCATGGTAACCATGCCTTAGGAAGAGAAAGATGCTTTTAATCTGAGTTCTGAAAATTTTCCTCCTCAGGCTTCATGTCATTTCATACTGATTTTATGGTTATATCTTCTGTTCTTCTCTATGAGTCTGTATGATTTTTGACCTCATGAAATTTTAGTTCAGTGTTTCTCAGGCAGATGAACATTTAGGAATCACTTGGAAAGTTTTCTAAAATTAAACAAGGCCATCACCCTGGAAGATTTTATATGTGCTCCCACCTCCAATGAAGGACTTCTGCTCTAAAATCTCTATTGTCTGATAAATACACTTGCTACAGTGGAGCTACTATATCCTCATTTGCTCTTGTCCTCTTCTGTCTACTCATTCAGCTCTTCGGTTCTCCAATATCAGACCTGCTTTGTTTACCGGCTAGTCACCAAAGGGTGACATTTTGGTCTGATGTCAAAGACTCTGAAATGCTGATTTTAGTTCATGTGGCTGTCAAAAGCAGACATTGGATCTGATCAGGATGACAGTTATCTAGGATTCACACATCTAGTTCACCCAAAAATATCCCCTAGAAGACATAGGGATCTGCTCAGAAAAGACTTTTGTAAAATCAACATATAAATATTTTGTAACACAGCATTCAAGATAAAATCAAGAAATGCGTTCCCTCACAGGCAATGATGCATTTTACAAAAACAGAATCAAGAGAGAAGTCAAAATGGCCCAGAAGACAGAGGCTTTGTTCATCTACTCTTATGACCACATCAAAGTCATGACAGAAACAAAGCAAACAGCAGAGTTGCCTGAGGTCTAGATGAACAAGCCCTACAACTAGGGAGAGAAACAAGAAATCACCCTGCAACGGGAGGAGGTAGGACAAGACAAGGATGCAAGGCTGCCAGGTCTCGAGTGACTGAGTGGAACAGAGGCTGTGGCAGCTACAGATGCCTCTTAAAGGGTCCAAGTAGGTGACTAGACTTTCATGGTGATGGACCTGCTTGCTCTGAGCACCAGAGCCAGTTAGACTGTTCAGGGGGCACCAAGGACTTACAGGGGGACACTGAATTGTCCAAGCGAGAGCCAGAAGCGAGGTTCTCTCCTTGGCAGAAGTGCTAGCAATATCCATTGTTCCTCTGTTGAGCCCTCTCCACTCCCAGTGTGTGGAGGTAGCACAGCCATAGCTGAGATGATATCAAACTGGATAATGAGGTTGCTCTGCCCAGAGGATTCCATGAAACTCTACCTCCTTAACTCGTGACCCCACCCAAACACATTCAGTTGTGTCCTTGGTGAGTCCTGTGCAACTTGCTTAGCAGCTCCAAGACCCACACTGGTGGCAGCTGACCTCGGTTTGTGGCCTTTTGAGGTAACTATAAGCACAGCTTGCTGAATCTTAACAGGTGGCCCCTAAGGGGCACAGGCTGCAGCTAAAATTGGCCTGCAGCTGAACCCCTCTTAGGACTGTGCCACTGGACACCTACTTCACAAAGCTGTGCTAATAAGACCGGGAGACTTAGGAACTTTGCTTAGTACATAGAAATAGACATAGAAAGCCAGCCAAAATGGGAAAAAAAAGAAACAGAAACCATATGAGAGAACAGAACAGAGATCCAGGAATAAAGGAGTCAAGCAATCTAACAGATGCAGAGTTCAAAACACTGATTATAAAGATATTCGATGAACTTAGGGGAACAGAAAATGAACTCAGTGAGAACTTTAACAAAGAGATAAAAAATATAAAAATAGAAATGGAAATTATAAAAGGAAACCAGTCAGAAATGAAGAATACATTATCTGAGGTGAAGAGTATATTAGAGGGAATTAACAGAGTGGAGGAAGAAGAGGATCAAACCACCAATATAGAGGATGGGGAAGACAAGGACACTCAATCAGAATGGCAAGAAAAAAAACCAAGAATATAATAATAATTTAAGGAGTCTTTGGGACAAAATTAAATGTAAAAACATCTCTGTAAGAGGGGTACCTGAAAGAGGAGAGGAAGAACAAGACATGGAAGAGTTATTTGAAGAAATAATGATGGAAAACTTCCCTAACCTGTGGAAAGAAATAGATAAACAACCCCAGGAAGTTTAGAGAGTCCCAAGAAAGAGAACCCCAAAAAGGCTCACACCAAGACACATCATAATTAAAATTCCAAAGGTTAAATACAAAGAATCACAAAAGCAGCGAGAGAAAAGCAGTTAGTTACCTACAAGGAAGCAACCATAAGACTGGCAGCTGATTTCTCAAAAGAAACTTTGCAAGACAGAGGGGATTGACACAAAATATTCAAAGTGATGAAAACTCAGGATCTACAACCAAGAATACTTTATCCAGCAAAGCTACCATTTAGAGTCAAAGAATAGATAAAGAGCTTCCCAGACAAAAATAAGCTAAAGGAATTCATCAACACCAAGCCACTATTATAAATAAATAAATAAATAAATAAATGTTGGAGGGCTTTCTATAAAAAGAAAACAACATGTATCAAAATCATGAATAAAAATGGTAATAACTATGTATCTATCAATGACTATCTCAGATGGAAAAGAATTAAGTGCTCCAACCAAAGGATAGAGTGGCTAAATGGATAAGAAAACAAGACCCATCCTTTGCTGCCTATAAGAGACTCAGTCTAGATTAAAAGACACAAACAGACTAAAAGGAAGGGGATAGAAAATGATATTACCTTGATGAACCTAGAGAGTATTGTGCTAAATGAAGCAAGTCAGATAAAGAAAAACACCACGTGATTTAACATATATGTAGGATCCAAGGAACAAAATAAACAATAATAACAAAAATGGAAACAAACTCATAGATACAGAAAATATTTTGTGGGCTACTAGACAGGAGGAGTGTTAGAAGGGATGGTAAAAAACGGGCAAAAGGATTAAGAAATACAAATGGATAGTAACAAAATAGACATGGAGATATAAAATGTAACATAAGGAAAATATGTTGTAAATTAACAATGCTGTAATAAGTATGTAAGGGGTAGGAGAGGTAGTAGATTTAGTGGGGTGATCACTTGAGCTGTAATCACAATGCTATATAACTGAAAGTAATATATTATTGTATGCCAACTATGATGAGAGAAAAACAAAAGCCTCCTTGAACTGTACAATGTAAATATGAGCATCTAATTGTCTATTATAATTCAATAAAGCTGAGAGCGGGGGAGGAAGCTAACACGCAACAAATATTGGACCAGGGCTCTTGAAAGCCTGTATTCTTTAATACTAAATGATACTATGATTTTGTTTTTGTAATAAAAAAAAATATGATAGAAAAAAAAGAATCTGATGGAATGGTTATAATTTAGGTACTACGGAAAATAAAGGTAAATATTTTCCAAATGTAGCTTTTGTGATTTCTTTTTCTTATTACTCTGAAATTTCCTCTCTCATGTTGTAAAGCCTCATGGATGTGCCTTGTGAGTATTTTGAAGGTAGACAATATGTCAGAAGACAGAAAGAGCAGAGATTTAGAAGTTAAGGTACTTCATTCCTTCATCTGTAAAATGGGGACAAGAATACTCAATTCTGAGATTAAATGAGATTATACAAGTAAACTATGTGGAGAATAAAAAGATCTCTATAAATTATAGTTGCTTTTCTTAGGCAAAGCTATTTTCAAGAGTTTAAGATTGTTTACTTTTCCCAATACTTTTTTTTTTTTCCTTATAGTTCACCATATTATTTTCTAAAGCAGAATTGCAGAGATTTAATTTACTCCTCTAATTATTATTTGGGGAACAGGCTGTAAAAGTACAATCTCCCAAGGAGACAAAATTAGGACGCTGATTACAGTGGTACAGTTACACCACTTAAGTATACCCACATGAAAATAAAAGGTTGATATTCTACTAACTGCTAATTAGTACACAGCTAATATCTTCAGATTTGAGTAATTCAGCTGAAGTACTTTCCAAAGTAAGCATTCAAATGAACTGGAACTTTTCTAAAAGCATAGATTCCTAATAGACTAAATCTATCCCTTACTCTTAAGAATTTCACTCACAATGATCTGATATCCATTTATGCTGTTATAATTCCATATTTTTTCTCTGCTTCATTAATTTTTAGATAAAATAATTGCTTACTTCTGTTGCAATTTTGTCATGAATTTGACAGATGCATTAGGAGAATCTAATCATTTAAATCAAAGCTAAGATCAGCCACCAAGATAGTAATCATAATTTTTTTATTTATCATTACTCAAATCCATTTTTAAAGATTATAACATTCAAATTTCATTCAGTCATTCACTCATTCAGCAAATATTTATTTGCTACATATAGCACATCAGGCACTATAAGTTCAGAAAATAATTTATAAAATGAAACTTCTACAAAAATGAAAGAGAAAGACATAAAAGTAAAATTTTTAAAAATTCATAGTTTATTAAAAGTATTTAAGGCCCATTAAAATAAAACTAAACTTTTAATAAGACATAACTAGGTTGCAATTATTTCTATTTCTTTTCCTGATGAAGAATGTTTTTACTGGAAATTTGACCCAAAGGAATGTCTATTAACTAATTGAACTTCCAATAAGGTAAATAAAATATAAATATATTCGAGTTCACATACTCAGAGTTATATGTGATAATATTTAGAACACTTTAAAGAGAACATCATCTGTTACTTTAAAATTAAAAATTTAATTACTTGAACAAACAAAAAACATTCTTATTGCGATAATTCATTTTATGTGTCAACTTGGCTGCATGATAGTACTTTGCTACTTCACGAAACATTATTCTGGATGTTTGGATGAAAACAGTAAAGCAGACTACCCTCCATAATGTAGGTGAACCTTAAACAATCAGTTCAAGGCCTTAACAGAACAAAGACTGACCTCCCCTAAGCAAGAAGAAATTCTGGCAGCAGACCGACTTGGACTAAAACTGCAACTTTTCCCTGTGGCTTCAGCCTGCTGGCCTATCCCATCAAATTTGGGACTTGCCATGCCTCCGGAATTATGAGCAAATTACTGACACCAGTGATCTCCAACCTTTTTGGCACCAGGAATTGGTGCTCTTATAAGAATCTAATGCCTGATGATCTGAGGTGGAGCTAAGGTGTGATGCTAGCACTGGGGAGCAGCTGCAAATACAGATGAAGCTTTGCTCTCTTGCCTGCCACTAATCTCCTGCTGTGCAGCCTGGGTTCTAACCAGTCCACAAATCTCATTTTCTCTCTCTCTCTCTCTCTCTCTCTCTCTTAATGCTCTCTCTCTCTGTCTCTCTCTCTCTCTCTCCTGCTCCTCTCTCTTTTCCTATATATACTCTCTTTCGTGTATATGTAATGCCATTATATATGTATATATACTATATATATATATATATATATATATATATATGGTTGTGTGTGTATATATATATATATATATATATATATATATATATATATATATAGTTGGTTTTGTTTCTCTTAAAACCCCTGACTACCACACTCACTGTTTAATGTTTATTCTCGTACAGATTTTATTAAAGTTAGAAGGGATTAATGCTGTCTTTGTTCCTAGCAGGAAAGAGTAAATCCGCTTTGAACATGTATTCTGCCAAAAACTGCATTCAAACTTAATTTACTCTTTGTAAACCTGTGTGTATTTATCTTAAAAATGAAAACAAAAAGTATTGCTAGGCTTAATAAACAATTTGGATTAGAATAATGATACAAAGGGATAAGTGCATGATTATGAAATATGCTAATAAATGCCATTTTATATCTGGTAAACTAAAAGTTATCTCAAGGGAAAAAAATGTTGTGACTCCTTTCTAGATTTTTGTGCTAGCACTTATAAATATTCCCATTGAAAACAGAAGCTTCATCTCAAATAAAATTTTAAAAGTAGTCTCCTTACATAAACTAGATAAATCAGAGTGCTCTAGGACAATCGAATCTCAGAAACTTGTGTTCTCATTCTCTTTCCAAAACTGCCCACCCACAGCAATGGACCTCTCAGTGAAAACACAGGGAATCCTATAGCTCTGAGGCATCTGCTTATGAATATAGGGGCCTAAGTGGAACAAGGATACAAATTTTTTATAGACAATATTATAATTTTAAATGTTGATAAAGGTAGACAGTTAAAATAATATAGTCGTATCATACTTTAAAAGGGTAGCAAGTTGTTTTTGTGTAAAGTATCTCTAACTATATTTGTATAAGGTATATGTTAACGTTAACAGTACACTCATCACTTCTGTCATGTATATATTTAAAATAATATATTGGCTTTCTGTTGTTTAACAGAAAACAAAATTTTAACACTTTAATGTGATAATTTATTTCAAGTCACCCAATCTTACAGAGCATATGCATAATCCACTTGTAAAGACTCAAACATATGAGACAAAAATAAAGTCATAATGAATACAATAGATTTATTCAATGATGATTCAGAAGTAATTTCTGAAGCCTGTACCATTTTCATTTTGTTGTGCAGAGTGTCACTTAAGAAATAAAAGATTTAAAGTATTAAAAGTTAAGAAAGCCTGGTGGTAATACCATTGAATGTAGATAAGACCTAAGTTCTAGCCCTATAAATAGAAAGGATCTAGTAAAACCAACATGACATTTGGAGCCTGAATCAGTTATTAAAAGAGTTATTCATCAAATGTTTGATTTATGATTCAGGAATCAATCAGACAAGTAAGCCTAATGTCTGAAATGACCACAAAGTTTGTTATCTTAACAATAAACAATGACTAATCAACATGTCATCAAGTAACTAGGCCTTTGTGACTGTGGGGAAGTTAATCTCATCCATCATAAAATGAGACAAATAAAAAATTATTTCTTCAGGAAAATAGAAATGAATATACCTAACTTTACCATACACCATATTAATATATAATTTTGCACATTAAGTTATTTCTTTACTACACCAACAATGATGTTCTGGTGTGAATAAAATACAATCTTAGTTACTTATAGAAATACTGCATAACAATGATGTTTACAGCCCCTGATCATTTATCAGTCAAACTATTTAATTAACACATTCATCTTGTATAGACTTTATATATTGTAAATCTATATAAATACATGCATAATAATTAAATTAAAATCTTTAAATTTCAAATATTTGTGATTTGAGGAGGAAATAATCATCTAATGAATCTGTTTCTAATACGATATGTGTCTTAAGAAGTATTACAAATTACTTTTCAGAAAAAGAACAGGAGAGATAGAGATAGCAACTATGTAAAATATGTATATTTAGTAAAGAAACCGTATTTTTTGGTGTATTTGACACAACTCTGATAATAATATATGCTGAATACCAAACAGAAGGATTCTAGAGTATATTTACCAGAAATCTTATGACCTTACATGTCTTATAATACAAAGTGGCTTGTTCTCAATGGCTTAGTAAAGGGATCCTAGGCATCGAGGTGTAGATCAACTGCAGAAGCACCTGTAAAGCACTATGAATTACTTTGTAAACCACCACCACATTAGCTTAGATATGGTGATTCACAAAGAAATCCACAGCACTTCACAGTTTGGGTAAAGCTCGGTACCTATGACCAATAAAAACAGCACCCTTATACAACCAAAAGTTGAGAGAGCATTCTCGGATACTTTCATGCCTTTACATATGACATTAAAATAGAATTATAGTAGATAAACTAGAAAGAGCAATATTCACAATCAGTTGAAGAATATGCTTGATTTTGTGCCACTCTCTTTTAATTGGAAAAACACAAGAAATACTGAATATTTATCTTAAATAAACAAAACTTAAAAATGTATGTCTTTCGTATTATATCCAACTAATATTTAAAAGAATTTATAAAGCGACAACTAACATGATATATGCAGGATGATAAAACAGGTTTCTACTCATAGAAATAAAAGACATGGTTATTAATATATTTGTCAGAAGTGGGAGTAAAATAAATAATAAAAAATACATGATTCTCACTTATATATCACAGTATATAAGTGTTGCTGGGATAATTTGCTCTAAAAATATACTCTGTTACTTAACTTCACATTTTATAGTCACATAATATTATATTTTATAAAAGTCATTAAATTAACTTAGAGTGTTTTTTTATTATATTTGTTTAAATGAACATTTTTTTCATGTAACTTGCTGAAATTCAAGGATATTCATAAAACTAAATGTTATATGTTTTAGATTCAACTTTGAAAAAAATCATAAAACCGAAAAAATCAAAAAATATTCAGTAAAGTTACTATCTTTAGTAAAATTACTAAAATCAACCAACTTTTATGTATACTTGTCCTAATGATAACACTTACCTAAAGAGCAGGAAGAAACCTAAAGTTTAATTTATAATTAATGAAAAAATTTGATCTGTAAGACCTATAAGTCCTACTGCCAAGGAAACAACGTTAGCAATATTCATGGGGCTGTGAAATTTTTAACATTTTTATAGTATACCATTAAATGTTAATATTAATTAAAGGTCATGTTATGCAGAAACTCATGAACATACAGCCCCAATTAGTTCACCAATGTTACCATAGGTCACAGCTTAGCTTCCCTCTAGTCATCTCCCCCAATCACACATGCCACATCTAGGCCACATTTGCTGAGTAGTTACATGTATTAAAATTTTTTAAATAAAAAGAAAATTTATAAAAATAATTATATATTAAAAAATGTATGTTATATGCCTCTTATATGTCAGATGTAGTTCTGGTTAGATACAAGGGCTATAAAAGCAATTTTGGTGTAGTCCCAGCCTTCAAAGAACACAAATAGAAAACCACAATTGAAAAAGGGTTGATATGTGCCATGAAAAATTTCCACACAGGGCTCATGGAGACCATGTGGATTGGCCACTTAAACCAGCTGCAGGAGGATTATTGGCAGCCTCTCTGAGGAAATGTAGTGTAAAAGGGCACTGGAGGAATGGCAGGAGTGAGCAATAAGAATGGAGTAAGACTGCTCTAGGTTGAAGAAAAAACAACTCATGATGGAGTGTGATTTTTTTTAATACATTAGGCGACATAGAAAGTCTACACTGTGCATGGAGCATAAGTGAAAACAAGTGAGCATCACCAGACTGGAGCATCGGGGACAGATCAATTTGAAGCAAGAGATCTGTAGTGCAATGAGATAGTGTAAATGAAATAAGGGCAAGGTAAGGGAGCACTTAGAGAAGAGCTCTTCAGATTTGAACGAAGAGTATCACCCTCAGTCCAAAACTGTCCCGGGCAAAAGCTTGGGAAGAATTAGGCTAGTTTCCCCTTTGAGCTCAGGCATGCCAACTGGGTTGAGAAGATACATTCAGAAATTGATACAGATTTGAAAACAGATCACCTAATCTTAACAAGCACTGTAAATGGCTCTGTGAATAACTCTCTCGTTCTAAATGTGAATTAAGTTGATCAAATAATGTCAGAGCAATAATTCCAGATGAATTTTACAATATTCCATCTCTCTCATTGCTCTTCTTTTTCTAACCAAGACAAGTATGCTCTCTATATTAGGTATATGTGCTAGTTGGGCACCTTGCTTTACTTATTCTTGAATTTGAATGCAAAAATCTTCAAGCACACCCCTCTTTAGATTACATCCAGCCCTTAAAAAAAAATCCTTCCATATTTTCTGTCAAATATACTCTCAATTTTATATGAGGATAACTGATATGCTCTGAGACTGAAATATTCTGGTTGAACTAATTTACTGGCTCACTAATTCAAAAATACCATTTTTCCCAACTCTTGCACAATTTGAATTTAAAAATTGGTAAAATCCATTTTTTCTTGATCACTGACCACATTGTAGTGCTTTATTGTCCTTTTCTAAGGCTATTCAGAACCTTTGTGACATTTTTCTTTGCAGTCAACACTTTCTTTAGTACTCACAATATACCAGTTATTCATCCAATGCTCGAGATTTGAGGAGAAGATATAAAGTTCCTAACCCAAGGAATTCAGAGCACCGTGGAGTATACAAAGTAACTCTGTATCTGCAGTTAGGAACTATATTATAAAACCTTTGAAAAAAGTGTTTTTAAAGGAACATGTCCAAGTCTTAAGGTCGTAAAGAGGATTGAAGCGAAAACCCAAGTCATCCACAGGGCAGAGGGTAAAGGTGGTGTGGATTTGACTTATATGTTACACAATATGGCACACTGTATATAATTATAAGGTATGAAGTAAATAGATATTTCTGTGTTCCCACACTATAAAAAATCCTGACAGTTGTTTGTGAGACAAGTCACTAATGTTAGCATGAATTCATGATTCATTTCTTTCTCTTACTATTCTAACACTGGGAGGAAAAATTCTAGCTAACTGAGAATTCCTTCTAATTGGGCTCCAGGTAGTTGATGGTTTTATCAGAGGATGTATGCCATCCAGGAGTCTTAAAGTGAGTACCTTAGTTCCAATTTAAAAGTCTAAACAGAAAGTCTATACTAGAATTTATTTGTTAGACTCATTTTTATTTTTAGAATCTTATATCTCACACTTTTCAAAGCATGCAAGCAAGAAAACTGAAATAAAAGAACGTTCGAAAAGGTAAGGCTAATATCACAACAAAGGCCATGATGTCAACTTTATTTAAAATATCTACTACTGCTAATAGGAAGTAAAACAGCTGCAGAACTGACAAAGGTATCTGCAGTTAAGGACCATATCGTACAACTAATATAACAATCCCTGCTGGTAAACTGAAAGGGAAGCATAGCTCCAAAGGAAGCCTGCCTCCTTTCCTGGTGATGAAAGTCAAAAAGAATGGAAATAATATAGCAAGTAAAATAATACACAACAAAAATAGAACAGGAAATGAAAAATGCATGCACAGTAAATACAATGCTAGTTGCATTTTTCCCTTTTCTCTCATAAACTCTTTCTTTTATCCCTGAATATTGAAAATAACTGTGCAAATCTGGGGATAAAACCAAGTGACTGCTGACTAGAGAATAATAGAGTCTTCACAGGGAAGTTGCTAAGAAATAATATTGCACATGAGCGATGGCAATGAAAGAATACATAGTTTAATGATATCTCAACACCTTTAAGCTATAATTTATTAATTTATATTATCAGTTGATGTAATTGCTAACAATAGCTAAGCTAAATATTTGGAATAATCTGTATTTCAATTAAAAAAAAATCTTGTTCCTACTCTAGCAATGTAAGAATTTAAAATAATTTACAAAGGCTCATAAAATGATTGGGATTTTTATTATTTAAAAAAAACCTGACAATAGAAGAGCTTTCATTTAACAAGCTCCTACAAAGCATTTATATTAATTCATCTTTTTATAACAACAACAAAGAAAACAGAATTCCCATCTTAAAGATGTGGGTACTGAGGCTCAAAAAGACAGTAATTTGTCCACATCAAAAATGTATTTAAATAGCAGAGCCAGATCAGTCTAAAAGCTTATGTTTTGTCCTTGCCTCATAACTCCACAGTATGCAATACTACCTCTACTAACAAAAGAAAATTAGGTGAAATATGAAGATTGAATTATAAATTACACTAAATACTATATAGAATCAAATATAGAAATATATGCATGAGAACTACAATAAAACAATTCCTTTGGCCAAAATAATAACAAAAGGTAAATTATAATATTCAAATTAAAATTTGCGAGAGGACTATCTAGGTTACTTAAGACAAAGCTTTCAGGATGTTATATAAACTATCCATTTACATAGTAATAGATAATATCTCAATTATCAAATATTCCTTTTCTACTCATTAAAGATGAGCCCAAGAAGCTTGACAGAACTTTTTAAAACTAGTTTGTGTCAAATTTGTTTACACTTAACAAAGTCTCTTGTGTTTTAAAACATACTATGATTTATATGTCTTGAATTGATTATGGACTTTTTGTGAATAAGTCAACATTAACATTTTATGTTACAGAAAATATTTTTCAGCAATTAGTGGGTTTAGATCACTGTCAAAGGTTATTAGTCTAAGAAATAATATCTAGAAATTCAGTTTATGAAGTCAGCATCTGCACTTACCCACGCACTTTTTAGAATAATGTATACTCACACTCTGTGTGAGTGTGGTGTGTGTTTGTGTGTGTGTGTATTCTTCCTTTCTTTCTACTTCAAGACTGATGCCTTTAAAAGGTGGCATCATGAATAATTTTCTGTCAGCTTGAGGATAACTCATTCTACTTCAAATGTTCCTCCCTACTCAACTCTCCATTATTTCGAAGGTCAATTCAATTGTCCATTTGTGTGAGGAGCAGAAGTAAGTGCTTCCTCAGAAAGGGTGTGAAAAAGACAGAAAACAAAAAAAGCACCTAAAACCATGTAAATTCTCAGTGTTTATTATTCCCTCATTAATGAAAATTTCATATTTGGAAGAGCAGTTTAGCTGAGTAACTGCGAACATAATTTGGTTCCTATGGGTTGACTTTGTTCCAAACCTCAAAAATTATATTTTGCAATTGAAAATTAAGCTTGGCACTTTGATTTACAGATGAAGATAGAAAGAAGTGGAATATATTAAGTCCCCAAATTACAATCTTTCCAATGTTTGAGTGACTATATTATATAATACTTTAAAATTATTATCATTGGGGGCAAAATTATTATCATTTGGGCCCTAGCTGATTTGATGATATAATAGATCATACCTGTGTTTAGCTCAAGGCTATTTGTTGAATATGAGATAAATATAAATGATAGACTTCTTAAATACATGTTTATAGCTACCAAGGATTAGGCATAGTTAGAACACTGAATTCAAATTTAGTTTAGATTTGACAAACATCTAATTATCCATTCATCAAAGATATTTTGAGCATGTACTATGTAAAAGAAAGTATGATAGACACTGGGAAATCAAAAAGAAAATGTATAATGTTCCAGCCTTCAAAGAGCTCGGTGTCATTGGGCAGACTGGCAAATGTGAAATATTTCCACTACAGGAATAATAACTACAATGACAGGCAAGCTGAGGACCCTACAGAAAAGGCACCTGATGAGAACTGGACAGTCAGGAGGGCTTTTCAGAAGATATGAAGCCCAAAATTGGTCATATTGGGTGCAAAGCATTCCAAGCAAAGGAAATAACATTTGCAAAATTCGAGAAGAAAGTATCTATAAGACATTTACTAAAATGCACATTAATTCTGTGTGACAGGGAAATATCAAGCAGCTAGAGAGAAGGGCTAAAATTGAGCTAAGGGCCAGTAGTTTGAGCTGGATGCTAGGCAAAGTTTAACCAAGGTGACTCAAGACTTGGGCAGTGCCTGTCCTCAAGAGCTCACAGATTTGTGATTGGTGATTATGAACAACACTGTCTTCATCAGCACTGCAACTCCCACCATTATAACCACCAGATGAATCACAGCACCTGTTGTCTCATTCCCAGGCAGAAGATATCTCTTTCTCTCCCTACCCTGCCCTCTTTATTCTACATAAAAACTTCTTCAAAGGAAAAACTATATCAATCATGTTCAAAACCAAAATCATAAAATCAGATCAAAACTTTAACAGCAGAGCTAAAAACACTTAAGTTTCAGAAAAAAATATTCCAGGTCACCCAGTTATATCAAGATATCTCAAACAAACAAACTCATAGACACAGACAACAGTATGGTGGTTATCAGAGGGGAAGGAGAATGGGGGAGGATTAAGAGGGTAAAGGGGGTCATATATATGATGATGAAAGGAGACGAGACTTTAGGAGGTGAGCACACAATGCAATATACAGATGATGTATTATAGAATTGTACACTTGAATTTTATATATTAACTACAGTCACCACAATAAATTTAATTCAATGAAGAATATGTCCTCCTTTATTTTTAAACGACCTGTTATTTTCCTAATTGTAGGTCAATGTCCAATACAATGAAATAATACACAATTGATACCCATATTCTTCAAATCATATTTGATCTTTTTATTCTCAATATCTTATTTTCCTAGGTGATGCTTTTATAAAAATGCCAGCGCACAAAGTTCACACAAAGTAATCTGGCCTAAACTGGCCAACATAATCTATTCCATGTGTGTCATGTTCCAGCTCCATTTTGTTTCCCATTCCTATCCAAACACAAAGCTTCATGCTTTTGAACATGAGATGTCTTTACCTGAAAAGTCTTATTCTCATTTCTTCTCTATAAAACTCTTGTTTATTTTCAAAGACAACCCACATATCATATCCACCGTGAAGCATTCTCTGATTCCCAAGTGGTTGTAGCTTCTTCCTCAGGAACCCTACAGACCAATGAACTAACTTCCAGTATAGTGCTTTCTATTCATATATAATATTTTTGTGTTTACCATTCTTCAAATAATTTGACCTCCTAGAGTCCAAGACTTGTGCCTTAGTCATTTGGGACAGATAAACAACCAATAAGGAGAAAATATCTGCAATTTATGGCAAGGGGTCTATAGCCATCATAAGGAAAACACACAAAAAGCAATAAGAACATAATCAACATGATAGAAACGTGAACAAATTACTTAAATCTTCAAATCATAAAGAGAGAAATGACTAAAAAGTGTATAATTTGCTTCTTCACTTCATCTATATTAAAAAAATAAGTAAATCAAAAGAGTAAAAAGGTATTTCATCCATCAGACTGCCAATAATTTATACATTTATCACACAAGGGAAACAGGAAATTGGGTATCATTTTCTATTAATTTCTGGCAAAATAAATTGTCATGCTTTTTTGCAGTATATAATAGGTAATGTCAAAATTTTAATATGGACATACAATTATAATCTAAAAATTCCCTTGTAGAGATCTACAAAATGTTTGTATTAGTAAAAATATATTTACAAAGGCATTGATTGCAGTAGTTATTAATAAATTAAAAGTTGAAAACAACTTAAATACTCATCATTTAAAAAATGATTAAATAGATGGTAATTTTAATATTACATAATACTAAAATGCGGTGGATATTAATGAAGTAAAACTCTATGACATAATAATATGTGAATATTTAAAATACTGCAAAATTGTGAAACATGCCTATAATAACTATAGACTTAAAAAAAATTAAGTTACAGAACAATATGTATAATATAAATTCATTGAAAATGTATATATGGGAATATCTCATTTTATTGCACTTCTCTTTATTGTACTTCAAAGATTTTGCATTTGTTACAAATTGGACATCTGTGGCAACTCTTCATTGAGCAAGTCTGTCAGCAACATTTTATCAACAATATTTGCTCACTTTATATCTTGGCCATATTTTGGAAATTCTCAAAATAGTTCAAACTTTCTATTATTATCACATTTGTTATTGGTGATTATCGTGATCTGTGATCAGTGGTCTTCGATGTTACTTTTGTAATTGTTTTGGGGCATCACGAACTGTGCCCATAATAAGATGGTGAATTTAATCAATGTGTTCTGTGTTCCTGGGCCTCCTTATTGTCTGAGACTAAATAATATTGAAATTAGGCTAATTAATAACCCAACAACGGCCTCTAAGTGTTCGAGTAAAAGAAGAGACACATTTCTCTCATTTTAAATCAAAATCTAGAAACAATTAAGCTTCATAAGGCGGACATGTGGAAAGCTGAGATAGGCTGAAAGCAAGAACTCTTGCACAAAACAACAACCAAGTGGTGAATGCAAAGAAAAAATTCTTAAAGGAAATTAAAAGTGCTACTCCAGTGAACACACAAATGATAAGTTAAATAGCATTATTGGTGATATGGAGAGTTTTAGCTGTCTAGATAGATCAAACAAACCACAACATTCCCTTAAGCCAAAGCCTAATCCAAAACAAGACCCTAACTCTCTTCAACTTGATGAAGGCTCAGAGAGAGGAGGAAACTGCAGAAGAAAAAGCTAGCAGAGGTTGGTTCATGAGGTTCAAGGAAAGAAGCCGTCTCCATAACATCAAAGTATATAGAATACAAACCTAAAAGCAATAAATGAACAGGACAAACAAATAGACTCATGGACATGGACTATAGACTAGTGGTTACCAGAGGATAGCAGGTAGGGGAGGAGGGGAGAGATAGATGGGGTAAAGAAAGGTCAAATATATGGGGATAGGGGAAGGTGAAGTGGGGAAAGGGAATCAAATATATGGTAGCTGAAGGAAACAGGAATTTAGGTGGTAAACACACAATAGAATATACAGATGTAAAATTATAATGTATACCTGAAAATTATATAATTGTATTAACTAATATTATCCCAATAAACTTAATTTTTAAAAAGTTAAAGAAAAAGTGTAACATGAAGCAGCTAGTGCTGATGTAGAAGCTGCAGCAGGTTATCCAGAATATAATTAATGAAAGTGGCTACACTAAACAACAAATTTTCAATGTAGATGAAACAGACTTATATTGGAAGAAGATGCCACCTGGAACTTTCATAGCTAGAAGGAAGTCAACACCTGGCTTCAAAGCATCAAAGACAGGTTAACTCTTGTTAGGGGCTAATAGAGGTCAGATATAATGGAAATAGCAAGAGAACTAGAATTAAAAGTGGAGCCTGAAGATATAACTGAACTGCTGCAATCTCATGATAAAACTTTAACAGGTGAGGAGTAGCTTCTTATGGATGAGGAAAGAAAATGATTTCTTGAGACGGAATCAACTCCTGGTGAAAATGCTGTGAAGGTTCTTGAAATAACTAATCACAAAGGATTTGGAATATTACATAAACAGTTGCAAAAACAGCAGCAAACTTGGAGAGGATTGGCTTCAATTTTGAAAGAAGTTCTATCCTGTGTAAAATGCTATCAAACAGTATTGCATTCTCCAGAGAAATTCTCTGTGAAAGGAAGAGTCAATCGATGCAGCAAACTTTATTGTTGTCTTATTTTAAGAAATTGCAGCAGCCACCCCAATCTTCAGAGACCACCACCCTTATCAGTCAGCAGTCATCAACATCAAGCCAAGGCCCTCCACCAGCAAAAAAGATTACAGCTGGCTAAAAGTTCAGATGATGGTTAGCATTTTTTAGCAATAAAATATTCTTTAATTAAGGTATATATGTAGGTTTTTTGGACCTATGCTATTGCACACTTAATAGACTACAGTACAGTATAAACATAACGTATATGCCCTGGGAAACCAAAAAATTTGTGTGACTCACTTTATTGTGATATTTACTTTATTATGGCAGTGTGAAACTGAACCCGCAATATCGCTGAGAAGAGATTCTAGAAAACATATAACAATTTGTTTAAAATTTTTATATCTGAAAAATATAAATAGAAAGTGGGAGGGAAAGCATAGGTGGCAATAGAAAAAATACAAACATTTTACTTCATATACTTTTGTGTTTGCTATAGACATACGATAATATATTCATTATTAAAAAACAAGAAGAAAAAGTAAAGTAAATCTTTCATGTAATATAAAAATGTTAAGCTGAGGAGCATTGTCATCTATACAATGCAATCAAATGATGATTCCAATATTTACATCTTCAAACCCCTAAATTTTTTATCTTTGCAGCACATAAGATAATAAATAAAGTAGAAGAAGCAATTTCCTGAAAACACTATACAAGGAGTGAAATGAGCACAAGGGACAAGAAGACCTAGGTTCAAATCCCAATTGTGATACATATTAACTGGATGGATGTTATTTCTATGAGCCTTACTTTCTTCCATGTAAAATGTTTATAATGTACTTACCTCCTAAGGTTTTGAAAATGCTTAATTCATAGTAGGTGCTTAATAATTTCTAGTTCATTTTATCTTCTGCTACTATAAAAAACTTTGTCCTATTTAGAAATAAATGATTAGATTTGCACCAAGATGTCTTTTTTTGAAGGGGAGTGTCACACTGTAGTCAGTGATGTGGTGATTTCCTCTCAATTTATAATGCTATATAGCCTTTAACCTCTAACTTCAAAATCATCATAATTTGATGCTTTCACTCATAAAATCATAAAACCATAGAGCCGGAAAAATATCTTCAAAAGTCATTTGGCTCAGGTTTCATATCTACAGGCAAAATGATGGATATCATAAAATAGCTATTGTGTTTCAGTCATTTCTCCAGAAAAGATTCTAGCATTTGCCTGCATGACTAACCCATCAAATACTTAACAAGTCTTTTATTTAGGTAAATCTTAAATGAAATAGACATATAGAAGAAAACAAATTCCTTTTCTTTGGAATTAAATTATTTTCTTTGACCTTGCTTATTATATCAAAAATAGTGGAAGTGACTACATTTAATAGGAAAGAGAAGATATACAAATGAGCAGGAAACAATGAAACTGTGATAGGAGGGCAAAATTAACTATATTATCTTTTGATAAAAAAAGTGAAAATAAGCAACTATTGAAGATATAATGGCAAATTCATGACAGTGTTTATCCTATAACAATTCCTGAATCAGTTGTTTGAGTAAGTATTCATGGCAAAAATATTCCAGCAGTTTGATACACATTTCAAGAGGCTTTGTACAAAAATTACCCCACAGTAAACAAACAAATATCTTCTGACAGGTGGTCATGACCATATTGTTTTGAGTAAATAGATACTTTGTATTTGGTATTATCAGTTATTCTTAGATGAATGAAGAAAACTTAATGATTAATACTATGTAGCATGAAGATTTGCATCAACCTTACTGCTAGGGATGTGTACTCTTAGTTTTCCACTTGATAACACCTTCGTAAGACCAGGCAATTAGATAAATGGGAAAAAATGCTAAGCAATAAGACATTTTAATTTAAAGTGATATCCTTCTACCTGAGGATTAAGAAAGAAATAAATTGATTAATTAAGCATAATCCATATTTATCATCCCCCAAAATTCAGTTGTCAAATTAGACAATCTTTTTTTTCTAATTGTAACAATAGCAGATCAACATTTTCTACTAGTGAGCAAACTATTTCTCTAAATTCATTTCAGCTACAAAACTTAAATCTAAGAAAGTTTTGACTAAATATCTACCCTACCTATTCTACAGATGACTAAGACCTGGAATCCCAAATTAAGAGATAGGAGTTGGGATTGGTCAAACTCTTCTATAAATTCTACCTTGAGGTGGCTTACTATAATTTAATTTACTAAGGAACAAATTGTCTTCCTTCTGATGTTCTACAAAGACTAACTGCTTTTATTCAATAATTCTCAAATATGATACGCAATTGAGTGCCTAGAAGATAGACACTCTTTGTAGAACACAATAATATAAATATTTCATTAAAAATCTATCATAAAAACTAAAGCAAGAAAAAAAGTGGAAATAAATATTTCTGTACAATAAATAACACCCGATATTAATTAAAATAATAATAATATTTTGGGAATCTATAAATAAATAACATGAACCAACTAACTGAATCTAATATGATGGCTGAGGATGACAAGTGAAGCAAAAATGCTTGATTTAGACAATTAAAAACTAATTTTGTCATCTGATGGGCCCGTATCATGAAGTTAGTGACAATTTGGGGGAAAAGTGCTTAAAATTGAGAATATTCTAGCTATTATTGAATTTTTACTTTTGTCTTCAAATAAAAACTTTTCCATTATTCAATCTTTATAACTTTATTAAATTTTTTGGAGTGATATTGGTTAATAAAATTATAGTGGCTTTAAATGTACAATTCTATAATATATCATCTATATTTCGCATTGTGTGTTCACCACTCAAAGTTAATTTTCTTCTGTCACCATATATTTGAACCCCTTTACCCTTGTCTACTTACTCATACTCCCCTTTCCTCTGGTAATCACCATACTGTGGTCTGTGCCTATGAGTTTTAGTTTGTTTGTTTTGTTTTCTCATTTGTTGCTTTCAGTTTTATATGCCACATATGAGTGAAATCATATGGTTCTTGACTTTTTCCATCTGACTTATATCGCTTAGCACGATAATCTCAAGATCTATCCATGTTGTCACAAATGGCAGTATTAGTCACAGTGTTCAATCATTGAAACAACTGATGTGCCCTTCAATAGATGAATAGATAAAGAAGATATGATACATATATACAATGGAATATTACTCAGTCATAAGATAAGAAGAAATACTGCCATTATTCAGTTTTAAATACCAACATTTGGACAGCTGATGGAAAACCAATGTTGGCATGTAAGATATCTTGATAAACTCTGTCCTCTGTACTCATATATTCTACTTAATCGAATTCTCTTACTGGGTAACTCACAAGGATATTATTATCATTAGATGAAATTAAAATAAACAAAAGTAACTAAGCAACAACAAAAGGTTTGTTTCATCTGTAAGAATAACTAAAATTTACTGAACATTTGTTAATTATAAGGCATTGTTCTGAATATTTTACATGGGCCATTTATTAATTTGCACAGTGATGATATGAGGCAGTGGTCCCCAACCTTTTTGGAACTGGGGTCCAGTGCTTCTATGAGAATCTAATACCTGATGATCTGAGGCGGAGCAGAGTCAGTGATGCTAGCACAGGGAAACAGTTGAAAATACAGATGAAGCTTCTCTCTCTTGCCCGCGACTCACTTCCTGCTGTGCAGCCTGGTTCCTAATGGGACACGGGGGACCCTGATATAAGGTATATGTTATTAAGAGGTAATTTATATTTATATTTGCATTTTTAAAATCTTAAAAATCTTATATATCATTTTGTTTTTAATTTATATACTACAAAATTTAGGCATAATGATATTAAGTACCTTAGCCAAAATTCTTAAAATCTTTAGTAGTAGAATCTGGCTTTGAATGTAGAATTTTGCTCCAGAGTACATGCTTTTAAATATATAAAACTGTTTCTTGCTCTGTGGACTTTGGATTTTTGATAATCTCATCATCCTTTCCAGACATTAAATACTTTATTTCCTAGAGTCTGGTAGTTAAATGACATATGGATTTATGCAACATTTGTTCGTTCATCATTTATTCATTTAATTGTGTAATAATTATGTGACAAATATGTATGGTATGTTGTGTTATAGTCTCTTGTTGCTGAGAAAGTGTATTGTAGTTAAACATATCACTGTCACTAAAACTTAACTAAAAGCATAATGGCAGGCCTAGTCAACACCGCCAAAAAAATAGCCACCAAGTTCTCACGCTTCAGAAATAGAATTCGGGATTGAACTACTGATTTAACACAGTTTGAGCCAAAAAATGTAAATGTAGATCATGATTTTGTTTTGCTATAACAGCCAGGATCTCAAAAACAGATTCTGGTTTGTTTTAATTTTTTCTCCTACCTTTGTATTTCGAGAAACTTCAAACCTACAGAAAAGGTGAAAAAAAATTGTACAACACACATCCCTACATGTTTACCTATTTTCAACACTAACATTTTACCACATCTTCTTTCTAAAATATTTGCTTGCATGTCTTTGTGTATATTTGTGTGTGCAAAAAATATGCATATGTATGTGAGAACTATTTGTAAGTAGGATGTAGGCAACATGATATTTCTTCCCAAACACTTAGGCACACGTTTCTTAGAAAAAAAGGACCTCTACCTACTTGTTCACAATACCACTATCTTAAGAAAATATAACAACACCAGTATCTCAAGAAAAATAACATTGTCAAAATAATATTATCTAATATACAGCCTGTGTCTAAATTTACCAGTTATCTCAACAGTGTCCTTTATAGCAATTTTTCTTTCATTTTCTTTTTGTAATCTAGGATCCAAAGAAGAGTATTGCATTTACTTGGCTCTTTAGTACCCTGAATTAGAAAGGTTTCCCCTTTGACTTTCAAAACATCGACATTTTTTAAGAGTTGAGGTCAGTCGTTTCTTAAAATGTCTAACATTTTGAATTTGTCTGATTGATTCCTTATTATTAGATTCAGGTTAAATATTATGATTTAAAAAAATCCCCAAAAAGTATTGTTGAAAATTAAATTTTAAGATTCTCTTACTCGAATGTGTATGTTTGAAACTACCACTGGTCTTTCTGATCAATCTTCATGTTTCCTGGTGCTGATGCTTTATATATTTGTTTTTCATTTAATTTCATGTATGCTTGGAAGAAGTTTCCAAATTTTATTAACAGAAAGGGTATTAATGACCATGCTAACTAATCTAATCACTAACTCCCTAACTTTTATGTTTCATATTAAAAAAAAAATCAACTAAAAAGAAGTCGGTCAAGTATATCCAATCCTTTTACCATTTTGTGTATCATATTAACACAATTCTGATAGGTCTATGGACTGATAAGGCAGCAGTCAGTAGCATTGCCACTTTTCTCACTCAAAAATAATAAACGCATAGTGATTCAAGCTTTTCAAAATGTTTTGAAATAATTACTTCATTTGTTCTTTAAGACATCTCTGAGAGTTAGGCCTATGATATAGCATTAATTTTTTATAGGTGATCAAACCAAAGCTCTGCTCCAAAACAACTTTTACTTTACTATTTTAATTTCAGTTTCTTCATCAGTAATATGAGGAAAATATGAGATGAACTTGACCCAATTGTTGCACCGTGTCAAATTTGCCCAACTTGGTCTTATCCCCTCAGCTGCTTACTCAAGTGAGAACTGGCCAGCCACTGCCACTGCTTCCTCTCCTCCCATACCAGTTGTCTCAGTCTCTGTGAGAAGTTAGGGCTCAATTCCACACAGCCTCCACTGTGGCTCAAGCACCCTAGTTCTACCAGACCATATTCACAGTGACTCTAGCTCCCCCAAGAATAGCCCAAAAGGACCAATTAACACAACTTGGACAATAGGAAAATATAAAAGAATGAGGTAAATTTTGGCCAAAAAAGAAGCAGGAAATACGAAGCCATTGACATATGCATTCCTTAGTCTCCCTATTTCCCAAACCTAACAGTCTGTCCTCTGTTAGGTTATAGGTTAGCAGATCTATACTAACTCTCAGGAGAAGTGCCATGAGATAAGCAACTGGCTCTATCTCTTTGTGAAGCAGTGGCCAGCTTGACAATACACCAGCCTTATATTGCTTCTCCCCTTGTCTGCTTTACTTCCCTTCTCCTCTCACTCTGGCTACTATGGGATTCCACTCCAACATATAAAAATAAATAAAATAAAACAAAGCAACTTGTCTAAACTTATATGGATAATAAGTAGTAACATTAAACTTAACCAGAAGTATTAGGACTGAAAAGGTAGTGCTGTTTTATTGTTATTCTTCTACCATACCACATTATCCTTGAATAACATCAGTAATTAACCTTCCCAAATAACTCCACAAAATATCTCATTAGATTCATAAAGATATATGCATCCCAATGTTCACTTCAGCATTATTCACAGTGGCCAAGACATGGAAACAATCAAAGTGTTCTTCGATAGATAATTGGATAAAGAAGATATACAATGGAATATTACTCAGCCATATGAAAAGATGAAATACTGCCAAGTGCGACAACATGGATGAATCTTGAGAATATCATATTAAGTAAAATAAGTCAGACAAAAAAGGTAAAGAACCATGATTTCACTCATACATGGGATATAAAACTGAAAGCAACAAACAATCAAGACAGAGACTCATAGACACAGACAACAGTTTAGTGGTTACCAGAGGGAAGGGGTGAGGGGTGAGGTAGACAGGGTAAAGGGGGTCAAATACATGGTAAGAGAAGGAAATTTGACTTTGGGTGGTGAACACACAATGCAATATACATATGAATTGTACACTTGAAATCTGTATAATTTTATTAACCAATGTCAACCCAATGAATTTAATTTAAATAAACAGAAAGCCGGGTATATGGAAAATTTTGTCCAGAGAATTCCAAATACAGCTAGCTTCCGTACAATGTTTCTTCCCATTATCACAGCAATTTGTCCAAACATTTATACCCCACCTGTGAGTTCCAATTGATTCAAGGCATTTTTGCCCCATTAGTTTTTTTTCGGAGTTGGGGTTAGAAATTTATACAATTTACAAATTGATCTGTCTGATTAGTCTAGTATCCACCTGGAACTATAAATAATTATTACAATATTATTGACTATACTTCCTATACTGTACTTCACATTTCCGTGAGTATTTTATAACTACATTCCCTAACATCCCACCTTTTTGGTAACTATCAGTTTGTTCTCTATGAGCCTATTTCTGTTTTGTTTGTTATCTTCTTCTTTAGATTCCAAAAATATGTAAGATCATATCGTATTCGTTCTCTTTCTGACTTATTTCACTTAGCATAAACCCCTCTAGATCCATCCATTTTGTCGGCAAATGTTAACATTTCATTCTTTTTTATGGCTGAGTGATGTTCCATTGTATACGTGTACCACTTCTCTTTTATCCAATAGTCTATTGATGGACACTTAGGTTTCTTCCATATGTTGACTATTGTAAACAGTGCTGCAATGAACACAGGGGTGCATATATCTTTTCAAATCAGTGCTTTGGATTTCTGTGGATAAATACCCAAAAGTAGAATTGCTGGGTCATAAAATAGTTCTATTTTTAATTTTTGGAGTAACCTCCAAACTGTTTTCCATTGTGAGAACCTATTTGTAATCTCACCAACTGTGCACGAGGGTTCCCTTTTCTGAACATCTTCGCCAATACTTGCTATTTGTTGATTTATTGATGGCCATTTTGACAGATGTGAGGTGATATCTCATTGTGGTTTTAATTTACATTTCTTTAGTGATTAGTAACATTGAGCATCTTTTCATATGTCTATTGACCATCTGTATGTCTTCCCTGGAGAAATGTCTATTCCGGTCCTCTGTCCCTTTTTTAATTGGATTGTTTTGTTTTTTATGGTGTTGAATTGCATGAATTCTTTATAATTTTGAATATTGACCCCTTATCAGATTTGTCATTAGTGAATATCTTCCATTCAGTACATCAAACTAAAAAGTACATCAAACTACAAAGGAAACCATCAACAAAATGAAAATACAGCCTCATTAGTTTTTAATTGGCTTACACTGGCATTTCCGTAAATGACCACGCTGACCTACAGCCATCTCAGTGGCTCTACACCTCCCCCAGTGCTAACACGCTAAATATGTGTAAGGCTGGTTGACTTCAATACCATCACGGTGAGCAGGTCTTGGAAAATGTATAATATTGTTAGACTTAGAAATTCCTGAGGAAAACAGAATCCTAGAATTGCTGCTGTGGTTATTGACTAAGGAATAAAAAAGAAAAGGGTAGCAGAAAGAGCTGGACTGAGAATCAGAAACCCTGTTTCTAATTCTTAACTTCTTTGATCTAGTTTTCTAATCTTCCCGATACTTATTTATCTAAATAGATAATGCCACTGAATTTAATTATCTCTAAGACTCCTACTAGCTATAAAATCCACTGACTTTATTGGTTAAAGACTAGAGATTATGTAAATAACTTCAAATAATATTAGACTCTGCTTTGAAAGTATATACCATTTTAAGCTTATCAGTGATTTACAGAAGAACACCAATACTTCCTAAGAAAGCACTATTTTTTTTAATTTTCAGAAACACAGAATAATACTTATTTGACAATCATTTTAATATTGTTATATTTACAAATTTGACAGCATTTTAAGTGTAAAATGATAACATTACTGAAAATGTATTTCCATGTTAACTATCATTTTTCACTTTCATTGAGTTTTGTGACTTTAATATTACCAATTTTATTTGGGATTAATCTATCTGTATCTCACTTAACTTCTGAAGTAGTGAACCACTGTATTAACTATCACGTAAATGATAATAATAACAATAATATCAAAAACCTGTATCCACTTTCTTTATGAACAGTGCATTCAATAACCAAAACTGCCTGTTGCTTCCAATATTTCTCAATCATAGATGAAGTATAATTTTATGTATTCTTGAGAAAAGCTTCCAAAGGGCAGAAGAGATAACTTAAATTCACTGAGCCACTAGGAAGGCATATTTATCGAATAATATATTCACAATATAGGAAGATATGTGGCATAACATATCTAAAATATATTATTGGGGTCAGATAGTCCTGGACTTGAACTCCAGCTCTGCCATTTGCTTATTTGCAAAGAAGGAATTATATTGACATCAGAATTTTTGAGAATTATACAGATAACAACATGAAATATCTGATGTAGTTCCTAGAACACTGCGTAAATTTAACAAATGATAATTTTAAACCCCAGTAATATTTCAGCATTAACATTCTATCAGCTTAGAGGGTTATAGACCTTCTCTAGAACCAGGTTAGCAGATATTCAATATCTGCACACTGGAGAGATTTTAGAAAATAGATTACTTCTGCTCCTCTAAAATAGGCGTTCTCAATCTTTCTATCGTAACCACCTAACACATGATTTTCTTTCCAGTACTAGTCTTTCATTGATATGGATCTCATGAAACACACCAACACATATTCATTAGCTCATGTCATAAAACTAGTAATTTCACTGACATCTCACTGTCTCTCCTTTACCAGTGATATTTATCATCACCAAGTCAATTCATTTTTATTTGCAAAAATATTTCTCCAATCAATTCATTTTTTGCATCCCCCCACCACAACCTTCTTCTAAATGTAATAGTGTTGTAACTGGTTTCTCATATCCACACATAGCTCCCTCTAAACTGTGATATATACTGTAATGATCTTTTAAAAATGCAAATATATTCATTGTCTTCTCCTTGTCTTCAAATGCATCAATAGCATCCCAAGCTCTAGAATAAAGATCAAAACACTTAACACAGCCCACAAGACTCTAGATTATCTGAAGCCACTATCTCCTTGTTAATCTCAACCGAAGCTACTTTCCCCATTACTCACTATGCTCTAATTCACATTAGTCTTTTTAAATTGATGTTAAGTGTCCTCATGGTATTTGTATGTACTGTTCCTTCTGCCTAAAACCTTCGTCTCATTTATTAATCATAAAATGTAAATTCCATGAAGACAAGCATCATATCAGTTTTTCTTAATTGCGAATTGTTAGTAAATAGCATAGGCAATGCCTACCCAAAGCTGATATTTAATGAAAAATAGTTGAACAAAATACAAAATCAAAGATTATTTTGTCATTGTTATTTTTCCTTATGGTTTTTGTTTTAAAATATTTCCCTCTACAAACTCTCAGTTTGCTCTGCTTTATTTTTCAAAGATAGATTGTGTCCAGCATATACAATTTAAGCACTATGCTCACCTATTAGTACCCTCGATAATTGTGTCTGATTAATCAACCACATCATAGCTGTTCCTACAATTTCATCAACAAACAGTCCTTCTGATTGGCATGAAATAATCACTATCAGAATGAGTAGGTATAATTTAAGGTTTTATTAACATATGGGGCTTTATTATAGAAAAGTATATAATTTCTATTAGAATTTTTGAAATGTTAAAAATAATGATCTAAAGGGGGCAAATATTTAGAATACCTCAAAGGATCAGAACAGATGTTCAATTATCCACATTTGTCTATTTGTGAACAACCTCCGAATTATGTTAACTCTGTTCTGAAGTTCAAACATAAATAGTCAATGGCTCAGAATTCAGAGAATGTATTTTCCAAGTTAAAATGTGCAAAGTAATATACATATTTAGACCCACATAACACTATTTAATTATATAGTTAAATTTTATTACTAGCAATCAAATATAAAAGTCCATCTATGAAAACAAGGCATTTGAGGTGGTAGTTGCATTAGGAGAGATTGTTCTAAGGATTGGGGTGTTATAGAACACATCACAATATATATTAAAATGAGACTTTCTCATTATATAAGGTTATGCTCCTTCTGAGGAGTAAAATAAAAATTGTTAATTGTTCAAGAAGTGAAATTATTGAATAGGTTATATGTAGGCATCTGGGTGTCATGCAGGCACTGAAATCACTATTTTTGTCCAGGACAAACAACTGATGTCTCCAAAGAATTCCCAGTTTGCATAAATCTGATTCTGTTTTACTAAGGTGAAATCATAGAAGCATCATTCAACCTGCTTAGTATTCTTTTATCTCAGTATCTCATTGTGAAGTGACAAGTGACAGTAATTGTATAGTGATTAGATTTGGACTTTGTTCAGTTAGGATGAGTAAATAAAAAATAAAAAAATTATTTTATGTATCTATCCAAATAAAGACAATAGCCTGGAGTTTCTTTAAATTTGCTAAATTTTTCATAAACTAACCAAATCAGTGAGTTATGTTTGAATTGCAAGTAAACCCAGAAGTAGATTATCCTGTTAGACATGTTTTTAACTTACTGACACAACCTTTAGCCAAACTCAGAAATAAAATATAGAGTGAGAAAATTCATTGCAGAGAAGATCAAGCATTGATATAAATGGTAACAGTTATAGAATTATTTGAAAGACTTGATTGGCTAATATTTGTAATTAGCATGAAAACTATAGACTGAAAGAATTGAATCCAAACTAAAACTACTATGAAAATATCAGTAACTAATTTTTGTGGTGGGTAAAATGGTATAGTCCTCCTAGAAAGAGCAATTGGAAGAGCCAATTAATTCATACTAGGCAGGAGTGCTTGAGTTAATGGACTTTAAAAGACAGGGCAGGAATTCTTCAGATTTGAGGACAATAACAAATGAAATCTTAATTAGATTCTTAGCTTCCAGAAAATAATTTGTGCCACTGGGTTTTTGCATAGAGTATACCATATTTACTCACATAATTTCTTTTATTGTTATTTCTTTTCATCCAGTTTTAAGGAAGACAATTTTAAGGAAGATGTTTTGATTCGCTGTTTTTACAAGAGGTTGTTTGTTTTTCTCTCTACATAATGTTCCAGATTTATGCAAATGAAGCTAAAATCATCTTTGAAGATCAAAAGTGGTTCATATTAGAATGCCTAGGATCCTGGAGTTGTTTTGTCTTCCTTTCCTTACAAATGCCTTGGTTTTCTCAGATATGATCAGTCATAGTAAAACTTTCTACAAACAGTTCGTACTCCCAGGACAAGATTCTTCTCTCTACTCTACTATCTATTTTAGCAGCTGAAATTTATAGAAACAGTTCTCTGCCGCTGACACCTCTTGATATCCTCACATCAGATCGTTTTTTAACTAAGTAAAAAATATTTTCATTTTAATTATTATTGCCCTTTAAAAGGCAATAATAATAGAATTATTTTTGAATTTGCAGTTTTTCTTAATGGCAATTTTCTCAAGTAAAATGGGGCTTAATGAAAAAGCAAAGAATAATCAGGGCATGCTACATCATTAGCAAATCATGATCTGCTTGTTGGGATGGCTGTAATGTCTGTAATCACTGGGATCTTTAAAATAAATCTTTCAAAAAGTCTTACTTAAATGGTGGGGTGTAGTGGGGGGCAGTATGAGAACACATTTAAATAGTATTAAGTGATAAAAAAGAAAGAAAGAAAACAACATACCATTGTAAAAATTACTCAGGAGTTGCCACTTGGGTAACTTCAAATAAACTAACTATAATACTTTTAAATAGAACATTAAAAGAGAGAGAAAAAGGGGAAGACACAAACAAACAAAAAAATTAAGTCAGAGTTTCTTCAGATTAAGGTTAGAAATGAGAGAGTAATGAAAACTTTTAAATTGAAGACGTTCTACAATATTTCAGACACTTAAGATATGTTCACCAACGAGTTAGCTACATTGCATTAAGTAATGCAGGGAAGGGTATGGACAAGAAGAAAGTCTAGTGTATGATCTACCATGAGTAAGGCAGATCCATGTACACATAATGCTATAATAATTTACACAGTTTTACAGACACTCTTCTTGTCAATTTGTATCCCAGAATCTGGCAGAGCAGCTAAAACTAGATGCTAGATAGATGTCTGTTGAGTTGAAGTCAACTGACATATGTTTCATGTTATTGATCTGTATCTGGAAAAAGAGGGTGAAAAATTGTTCTCTCTAGTTAATAAAATCAAGGGTCAAATGAGTTCCTTGGATTAATACAATAATCTGTCATAACTTGTCACTCGTCTAAGAAAACTCTTGGCATTAGGATAAACTGTATGTCTCATAAAATTGGTTCTCAACACTATGTCCTGACTGTACTTGATGTTATGTTGAAGAGGCCCATAATTTATTATTAATATTAAAGAATAATGCTAGTGGATGATTTGCTTTAAAAAGAAAACATGATCAAGATGATATTTATGCCACCTTAATATATTCTGATATGAGCTTTTTTGAGTGCACATCACAGCCAAGCTAGAGGAAGAGAACATAGCCAACAAATTATTTTAGTTAAGTCATAGCCGGCAGTGTTTTCTCACAGGGACAATCATCTAGATATGGAGCAAAAAAGAAAAAAAAAGATTGAGAACTGTAATACTAGCTCATGAAGGTAGAAAAAGGAGGTCTACTGACCAGTGATAGACAATACTTCTGTCTGAAAATGTGTTTTCAGTTGATTAATTATTTGTCCATATTTGTGCCATGATAATTGACATCAATTGAAAAAAATCCTAAAAAAATAACCTCCTAATTGAATTTTAACTAAAAATAAAAATGAAAGCAGCACATTGTTTTAGAAAGAAAAAAAGGTGGAAATGGAGGAAAAGGTTTGTAGACTGAGATTAAATGTAAGAAATCTTAATGAATCTTTTGAAGACAAAATTTTGAGCAATATAAAGGGATACTGGGAAGAACTTTGCTACTCGTTGTTATAGAATATTTAACTGAAATTTAATCCTTAGATAGAATTTTTTTTTAATTGTAATTGAAAATCTTTAGAAATGTCTATGTTAGCTACAGTCTGTACTACTCCCTAACGATATGCATCATCAACTTCATATGTTTACACTTCCCTTGAAAATATATGTTTGTCACCCTCCTTAAAAAATACCATGAATGGACTACAAAGAAAAGAACCAGTTTTGTATGGTCTCATGAAAGGCTGCTTCAAAAAGTTTAAGAACAGATTCATGCTATAAATTTTGATGCCAAATATAATCCATTAAATAATACTGAAACATAAAAAAGTAATTACATAAATTGATGTTACATATGAACATGAACAGGAGAAATACTTTATCAGAAAAATTAGAAAACAATCTCAACATTTATAGAGTTAACGTAGGCCTAATAAAATATAATCAGGAAAAAAATTTAGGGGAATACTAATATAATATGTAAGCATATAATTTTTCATTTATTTGTTTTCCTACAAAGTCTCTATATAAATTTTCTTTCATATAAGCATTAGCATTTATTCCATTGACTAATTTAAGTCTTACTAAATCAAATAGGACATAATTGAAAATGGTTCTTATAAATTGTCTGCTCAGTTTACAATGATATCCAGACTTAGTCTAAGAGATGCATTCCTTTGGCCAGATTCAATACCTGAGGATCTGATCAAGCAAACTTATCATCCATGGTGAACTGATGAGTTGATCTTTGTCTAGGTGAACTACTTTACATTTCCTAGATTACTTTTTTTTGTTGTTTAGAAATTAAACTTATCCTCAAAACTTGAAGGCACTGAGAACAGTGGTAAACACCAGTCACAGCATGCTGTCCATTGCAAAGCAGTAGAAATGAGTAGGAAGATTTGTGGGTGTTCCCGGGAACTCATCAGTCTCCTGTTCATTTTCAATAGGAGACTCACAAGTTCCTGCAAATGCACACAAACTTATTATAAGCAGGTACCCTTGGCAGACAAGCAGATGCTGATATTTCCTCCACTTCAATTGAGTACAGTAATCTATTCCCCCAGGATTGTCCTCAGAAGCTTGTCTGGTGTTTGTGATTCTTTCAAACAATGTGGTAGGCGTCACGGTCACTAGTCACTTTTATTCATCCATTCAACAAATATTAATGGAGCAACTCCTATGCTAGACACTGCTCATGTCTGGGGATACAGTAGGTAGTAATTTCTTGTTATTACGTCAATTCTGTTGAACCGTAGTCCAATTCTTTTTCAATCATGCTCGAGTCAAAGCTTGAGTCACAGCTTCAGTCTCCAATGCCGAATAAGAGGCAGTGATGTTTAAAATTTCCTTTGTAATAACTTAAGTTTAGAGTTCATGGTACAATGAGAAGAACCTAAGAGATCTGAATTCTAGTCCTAATGCAGCTAAAACCTAGAAATATTCCTATAGTCAAACCATTTAACGTTTTTTGGTTTCAGTTTTCTTATTTGTAAAATGATTATTTGAGTTATTTCACTGTTCCTTCCAATCTGGATGTAATATCTGATCATATGATAAGAACTGGAAATACGGAATGAAAGCATTTATACAAAAAATGTAATGCCATTGAATTTTTCTTTTTCCGGGGTGGGGGAAGTTTTGGTTTCAGCAATCACTGTATTAGTTGGTATCTTTTTCTACCAATTAATACGTAAATCATTTTTCTCATATGAAAATGAAGTGATGGATCTGCTTTTCTTTTACTGGCTTCTAACACTAAAACTTATCTTCTAGGTTTTAATTTCTTCATTAGCTCTAGCTCTAATATCCCAAGACAAGCCCTGTTCTTGAATAGGAAGGTGGAACAAAACATCTTGGTGAACATTTGCTCAGAACTAGGTTTCAATGTGCAGTTTTTCTCCGAGTTAAAGAAAATTCAGCCTCTGTTGGTTCGTTTTAAATGAAAAAAATAAATATTCCAGTACTTCTTTCCCCATAACAAGCATGTGTATATGTAAATGTGCTTGCACACATACATATACACACACAGTCTCCAATGACCTATCAAACTGAAAAAGTTCATAGCTGGTAAAACATGTGCACTCATGCTGGGTACAGCACTGTAAACAGATTCCACTTATTTAGCAACCTGTATGCCCTTGTAAGAGCCAGTCTGCTAAATGTTTTATGGGCAGGTTTAATGAAAGTCTCCAATTAAAATTCCAAATTAAAATTCAAGAATACTTGAAATAGCTTATGCAAACAAGAGTAGATCACTTTTTTTTTTTTTAATCTAAGATAAACATCCACTAGGCAGAGGCACCATTTAGTGTTCCTTTTGTTTCCACATTTGCAAACTCTTCAACAGCTAACAAAACCAATTATGATGTTAAATGGTATGTGAAATTTGTACTTTAAATCATTAATAAACCAAAAAATCAGAGGACATTTGTTGAACCGTTTTCAAAATTTAAGACTAGGTGGCCAAACAAATATGATATAATCTCTTCCCTTATAGTGCTTGCATTAAAGGTTTAATTAATAATAAAATGTAGGTTCTTTAAGTCAAATGCATGTCACAGATTCATATGCAGAGATAAACAAGGAAAACATTAAGGAGGGGTAAATAGTATAAACCAAGAAACGCAGAAGAGGAAATGTTAGCACAGCAGTATATCATAAAAAGTAAGAGTTTATGGTTCTAATTAGAAAGCAATATCTAAGTCCATGAACAATCACATACGACACGTTTTTGTGGGCACAATATTTAATAACTTTGAGCTTCAAATTTCTAATCTATAAACAGGAAAACTAATAGCACCTATGTCTTAGTGTTTTTTATTCTTATTATTATCATTATCATAATTAAGGGTAAGAAATGAAAGAGATAGAAGAAATTAGATTCTACAGCTCTGCTACTGAATTTAGATGTTAATGCTAAAATCTTGAAGCTAAAAAGGAATTGATAGAGAAGAAAAATCTTGAGTATCAGTCAAATTTAACACCTGACTCATACTCATGAAAATTGACGAATAACATTATCATTACAATTAACTCTTGTATCTTTGGGTTGCATATGGTTTCTGTTTCTAGAGAATTGTCTCCAGATAACTTGAAAATTTATTTAAGATGATGAAAAACTACATATTCTACATATGTACTATTAAAAGAAATCATTCCTTGACATTCCTTGACAGCTCTTTGACAACTAATCTTTCTGCTACTTATCACCAATACTGCAAAAATTACTTAGGGAGTACTCATGCAATTTAGAAGGTCACAATGGGGAAAAAGTCAAAAAATAAAAAGATATAGAGTAAGAAATATAAATATGCCTTAAGCACAGGGCAACATCTTTTATGAATGAGAATTAAGACTAAATAAAAGTTAGGACAATTTGGGGTTTTGAAGTTGTCATTTAAACATTTTTTTCAATGGTAAGGGAATTTTTCTCATTTATTACAACTAAACCTTATTCATGTTACTACCTTTTTACTAATAACCATTTTCTGTCTTTATCTCAGTGTCTAATCTTTGACCAAACAAAATAAAGTGCAAGTAATATCAAACTGGGTCTTTGTACATAAAAAGATTTTTACTTTATCAAATTAACCATATTCAGGAAAAAATGTACTGAGTGGTTGAGATAGGCTGAGATAAATCTGAATTTTAAAATGCACTTTCCATACTAGAATCTAATAGCAAACCTATCAAAGCTGTTGATTAGAAGTGTAGAAAATAGAAAACCAGTTATGATGAACTGAACTCCATAAAGTCAAGTTCTAAGATCATTTTTTCCTTATTTTCCATAATGATTGGGGTTATGTCCAAAGACTTTAGATAAAATTTGAAAAGGTCATGATGAAATATTCATTTATTTATTCATGCATGCTTTCAAAGATGCTTAGTTTGACACTAACTTCATAATTAATAAAAATGTTTTCCAATGCAAGTGCACTTACTTTTCTTGCCTATTCCTATAGCCAAACCTAACAAAAAGAATATTTTTGGCCAACTATAGCTACATATTTTTATCAATAATCCATTTCTTATAAATGGAAAAAAAAAACTATATACACTACTTAAAATCAAAATCAACTTAAAATCCAAAGAAAAACAATGATACAATTAAAAAGACAATTTCTCTTCATACACGCTTATTTAAAATGATTTAACAAACACAAGAGTCTTTATTACTTGGCATAAGAAAGCAATAATAACTTTTCTAACTTTCATTTTCATCAGAATACTTAAGTTTTCTATGCTGAGTCATAATAACCATGTTAAGTATCATCCAATAGTGTTCTTTAAATAGTTTTAATTAGTTTTAATTTAGAAAAAAGAAAGTCATGCTAGTGCTACAATGACAGGGATAGTTAAAAGTTACTTAATATTACACTTCTTGAAAAAAATTTATTCTTATGCAACTATGTCATAATAAAAATCCTAGTTATTTTTTCAGAGAATTTGTTTTCAGCTGTGATTATATTCAAATAATAATTGCATTGGTACTGATTACAAGAAATGTTTCAGAATATTGTGTGCACCTTCTACTTGTCTTTCAATTTTTAATAAGTTAGTTATTTATGATTGTTATATAAAGATGCAAATATTTTAGAAGCGTACAAAGTTAAATATGAAGGTATCTCTTTGCAGCTTCCTGTGTCTACCCAATCCAGCAGTTTTCTTGGGAGCAAGCATTCTTAACAAGTAAACATTCATCTTCCAGATGTTTCCTACTAGTATGAGTTTTTATTTGTTTGTTTTTTACCACATGAACAGGAGTCATACTTAATTCATTGAGCGTTGAAAATTACTTTAGACAATTTCCAACAAATGATGGTCATCATTTTATATCATGACATCTGTATGTATTTTTAATAGTTATGTGATATTTCATGGCGTAGGTACACTCTAATAGTTAACTTTTCCCCTATCAATAATTAGTTTTGCTTTGTCTTTTTTTCTCTATTGCAATGCTATAATTAACATCTCTCTATGTAATACTTTTGTATATTGTCTGATTATTTCTTAGAAAAATAGTATGTACTATTTTTTTTTTGCTAGACACTGACAAATTTTTCACCAGAAAGGCAATTTTCATTCCCATCAACTGAGAATACCAGTGATCATTTCTTTAACAACACTGAATATTATAATTTTTTAATCTTTAAAATTTTAATGGGAGAAAAATAGTATTTTGTTACATTTAGTTTTTTCTAATAAATAATAAAATTGGATATACCTTAGCATATTTCATATTTCTTTTAGTTACTTTGTGTTTTTCTCTATAAATAACTCATAACTTTTGAAAATGTTTTTGGTATTCTGTTTGATTGTTTTTATTTTGAATTTTTAGGAGCTATTTATATCTTTATCATGGATAATTATCTTACATGTTACAAACATTTACCTCTAGCTTTATGCTTAAATTTAACTTCATTTGTGGTGGCTTTCACTATAGACATTTTTAATGCTTATGTAGTTATACCTACCAATCACTTATTTTATGACTCTGTTTCATTTTTTGCTTAATGAGAACATTCCTACCTTAATATTATAAAATAGACTGCTATATTTTCTTCTACTTTTTAGTTTATTTTTTACATTTAGATATTCAACTTTTTATATAGTGAGAGGTAACAATATTTTTTGCCAATGAATAGCTAGTTGCAACATTTTATTAAAGAGTACATAATTTGCTTATTGGCATAGTAGAACTTATACTTTTTATATGTCTATATATAAATAATATATGTATTAATAATATATAGAAATATAAATATAATCTTTTTTGATCTTCTATTTTGCCGAATTGATCTACTTTTATGTTGTACCTTCTGTACCAGTATTTCCTCATCATAACTGTATACAATGACTTATAGTTTGGTGGTGGGGTAAATACCAGTCAGGAGGCAATTGCAATAATTGAAGCAAAATTCTGATGGTCTAAAATGGCAATGGAGTTTGAAAGAGAAGTGCAGATTTGACAAACATTATTAGGCAGTGAGGAGTGACAGAAAATTAGCATTATTCGGTTGTTATAGAAGAAAGAACCGAGGATAACATCTAGAGCTTGTACTTTAATAATGGGGTGAACTTTGATGCCACTTACTTAGATATGGAACAACACTGAACAGATTTGAGAATGAAAATATGAACTTTAGTTGTTGGAAATGGACAATTTGAGAGGACTATTGTTCGTCTACATTTATATATTTTAGACGTGCCCAAGTACATATACTCATCCTCGTTTTACAAAAGATCTAAACTAGATATAAAGATTTAGAAATTATCAGCATGAAGCGCTAATGAAATATAAAGTAACGACATTAACTGTTCAGAATAACGAAGAGAGAGAGAGAAAGAGAGAAACCAAGAATGGATTTTAAAAGGTACTAACATTTAAGGAACAAAAGAAAAAAGAACACTGAGCAGAAAAGTAGAAGAAATGCAGAAGAGTGTGACCAAAGCCAAATGAAGTAAGCATTTCAGGTAACTGTTGATATTCATGCTAGCCGCTTATATAATAAGTACAATTTAGAATGTTTTTCTCACATTTGGTTCTAAAGTTGAAACTAAATTTGATTTACTTGGTAATTTGTGCTCTTACGCTATGTGTGGCTTTATTTTAGTTCATGTTTTGCTGTCACTGTATTAAATGTGAATATTTTCCAAGATTTGTTATGAATTTTATCATATGGATCACTATTTCAGAGCCAAGACAGATGTGACTATTTATGCACAAGATGTCAGCTAGAATATGAGTAAGAAATATCATAATGAGAATGTTGGCATACAATTATATAACAAGTTGCTTATAAACCTGCATTGTTATTTCTATGTAAGAGTGATAATTTAGCTCTTTGTGCTCAAGTGCTATAAAAAAATAAGAATGAAGTAAAAAATGAACTATAGAACCTTTAGCTAGAAAGCCATGTAATTTACTAAAAACCACATTGTTATAATTGGAAAAACTTAGATCTAAATCACAGCTGAATTTTTCAGAGACTTAGTGCCCTCATATTTAAAATGATGATATCCATATTTTATTAATATTATGATTATATAAAATAACTTAGGGTTTTAATCAATGCCATTATTTTGCCACATCTCTTCCTCTTTACAAATACAAGAACATACAATCATCAGAAATAAAACCTCTTCTCTTTTCTGTGACATACCAAGGCAGCATATAAAAGAATACCAGGGCCATATAAATAAGTCCCTGAAAACTTCATATCACTAATGTAAATGTCCCTGACATTCCTCTTGAATTATTAGCAATTTACAATCCAATTAATCTTTGAAGGTATAGTGAGTGGTGAGGAGGTCTCAAAATAAAAGGTTTCCATGGTAAACACACAATAGATATACAGATGTCAAATTATAATGTACACCTGAAGATTATATAATCGCATTAACCGATGTTACTCCAATAACCTTAATAAAAAATAAAAGAAATAAAAAATAAAAAATAATATGTGTAAAGATTGTAAAATAATACCAGCAAATAATAAACACTCAAAATGCTATTTTCATTAGTATTTCCCCAAAATGGCATTTTCTATACTTTCTCCTATGATTCTTATATATATATATAGTAATGTTTCCCATAAAGGATAAAATTTTTTGAATTAGATATAGTTTTTGTTTCACTAAAATAAGACTTTTCTGATGTTAGGTTCAATGTTAGAAAGCATCGTCTTTCTAAGGAATTAGCTCCTCATCATTACAAATATTCAAAAGAGAAAAATAACTCTGTCAGTTATAGCAACGAAATTATTGTTTTCATAGGTGAGAGAGTAAAAAGACCTCTAAGAACTCTTTGAAATCTACATTTCTAAGAGTTTATGTATCTTTGCACTGCCGTTTAGGTGTCTTGACTTTTAAAATTACCTTTCACAGGAATAGAATTACCTTGAAATGATTGAGAAATCACTTTGAATAATTCTTATATAATTCATCAAACTTGATTGATGAGACAATAGACCAAATCACTGTGCATGAAAAAGATAGTTTGTAAAACTTCCTGTAGCAGTTATCATCCAAAATAATTGAGAACATAATATGGTTTTCAGATAAGATATTCAATATCATGAACAAGCCCACAAAAACAACAACAGAAAACAATAAACAGCACAAGGTGTTTTACTGATTAATGTACTGACACTCAGAATTTAAATTTGGCAGTTCATGAAAATGTTAAAGAATGAGAAAACCTGTAAAAATATTACAGCACTCTCTACCCGTTGCAGAGATTCATGGCTTAATATTGAGGTTACCCTCCATCCAGGCTTTATTTTCTCTATCTACTGATTTAAAATGAGAATGTTAACTAAATTTTAATTAATGGACTCCTTTCTTCTTTAAGTATGTCAGAAAACGCTAAATTTGATGATAAAGCTAACATTTATAGTAATGAGAGTTACTTTTTCTTTAAATAATTTTTTTTAAATTTTTGACTTCCTGAAACACTAAAATATTACAAAATTAATATGCAAATTTTAACTTTTAAATCTCACTGAAATCTTTTATTAATGTAGATACAGTGAAAATTCTCACTTCTAAGTTCTCCTAACTAGCTAAAATGCCAATGAGTATAAAGTGAAATAGGTTTAGGCACATGGTAAGTTTGCAACAAATGTGTATCGCCTTCTAGATGGTTAAATAATGACAAATGCAGAGAATGTGTATAATCAGTCCAATCCATATATGAAAGTCATCAACATCATATGGCGTACACTGGGAAATTTCAAAAGAAATTAAGTTAAATCCTGGAACTTTTAGTTATGATGATTCTATTAATATTATTTTGCTAAAACTGAACACCATAAAATTGAAGTGATGTAAAAAGAGGTATAAAATAGATTCTTAATCCTAAAGAAATTACCCCACTGGGAAATAAAAGATAAACAAGAGGCAAAACAACATAATGTACTGTCTGAAATTAAAATTCTTTAATTTTCTAATTCATAAAAGAAGTGTGCCTCTCATCTGTATAAAAAATTCTAATATGTGTTTATTTTTATCTAACTCATCTTTGAGGACTAATACAGACCAGACCAAACCTCAGTGAAATCAAATGCTGTACGTGCTAACACAGCAGGTACTAAAGCTAAGAAAATTTGATGAGTAACTATTTTATTTCAATCAATAACACGCGTGATTAAATGTCCACATGAGTTGAAGACAAAATCATAGAAACTGAGGAAAGAGGACGATCAACATTAAATGATATGGTCAAGGAAAAAATGAAGAAAGATGGAATTTGATTTGTGGCCTGTGAGAATGGGTATGGCTGAACATAGCAAGAGCAACAAAACCTATTCAGATAGTAGAAAGTAGAGTAGAATAGAAAAAAGGGGTGTGTGTGTGTGTGTATACGTGCATGCACAGGTGGTAAGAAAACTTATCAATAAGAGTGGCAGATTGCTACTGAGAAGTAGAGGAAAATAAGTCTGAATAACCTGTTCTTATCATGAATGGCCTGACAAGCAATGGGAAACAAACAAAAAAATTCTGAATATGGGTGAGAAATGATAAAGATATTATTTAATAAGATCACTCTGGAAGAAGTACACAGGATATACGAAAGCAGGGACACAGGAGGAGAAGAGGTCACTTAGGAAGCTACAGCTGTTGCACTATCATAAGGTAGTATTAGCCCAACTGAGTGTGGTGGCAATGATAATAGGAAAGGCATTCTAAAATTAGAAATTGCCAGACTTAATGATAAATTGTATTTGAATGCACAGAAAATGAAGAAGCAAAGATGTGTGAGAATTTTCCCATGCAAGTTACCAGGAAAATGAGGATATGGTTGATAGGGACTAATGGAAAAGGAACTACTTCTGGAAGAAATTGCATTTGAGATGACTGTAAAACTTCTAAATTAAACTGGTCTTAGATATCTGGGAATGAACTTTAGTAATTTGAGAGGCATCTACATGTAGGAGATAAATGAACACCCCAAATATGATGGATTTATTCAAGGGAGAGAAGAAGAAACTATAAGAGGACAGAGCAAAATAGGCTTCCTGAGCATAATTTAGCATCAAAATGCATTTATATATAGTTCTGGCTTTAATGTGCTTTCCCATTTATTAATCTACCCATTTTAGCATTTTACAGAAATCATTAAATTTCCAATCATGGGAGACTACACACACCCCAACCCACTCCTCACACACACACACACACACACACACACACACACACACACACACACACCCCTCAAGCTGGTGGGACTGCTGTAAGAGTATAAAGGTATGTTATGTTGTGTGCAGAATGGCCTATAACTAAGAGTGCTAAGGAAGGTCTATAGGTCATGTGGAGCAGATACCTGGAGACCTCTTTCACATTTTCCTGAAAGTCAGTTTCATTCTATTGTCTTGGAAATGAGCTGTTGTGAAAAGAACATCGAATTTTATGAGACTGATTATTTTCTCAATCTTTCTCAAGTAAAAAGTGGTATGGAAGAAACAGAAATATTATGTTGGTTTTCCCATTCCCACAATAAAAATTCCCATAATTCAGGAAGCCATTTATGGTTAAATGAGTTAAAATATAAGAATTCATCTAAAGTTTACTTAGAAAAGTTAAAAAAGAAAAAAAAAATACTATAAATGTAAATTCATAGAATTATATATATGTATTTGAAACATGGACAAAACTAAAGGAAAACAATGATTTAAAAATGGCCAGTTAATATTCAGAACCTATTGTATTAAGAGGACTTATTTTCAAGTGAAGTTTGTTCTGTAAAAACTGACATATTAATTATTTTTATCATATAAAGAATAATTGCATTTGTCAAGGTTTCTTCTTAGCCCTTTCTATAAAGAAATTTGAATTATACTTGTTGCTAAATCACTAAAATTATATTTTTAAATCTTTCTTATTCCCTTTTCATTTTGTGTTTTCTTCAACTGTCTTATGGTATTTGGAGATTTCAGGTTACAATCTAATTTAAGTCCTTTGGAAAATCAATGGGGCAGGAGTAACAAACAACTTGCGTCTGAGTATGTTTAGATTTATATACATTTTTGTAGATAATTCTACTTCTCAAATCATGCATCTATGTATGATTTTATTTTGTCTTTGCAAAAAACAATATACCTGATTATGCTACTCTATTCTGTCTGATAGATGTGTTGTATGTAGTACTTTTCACAGCAAGACATGCAAATGTGTCACTTATTTTAATGAAGACAAATGTTGCTTGCAAATATCATTTATATTATAGCACACCCAGAGTTTATCTAGCATTTTATATAGTAATGCTTATGCTAGCTTAAGTAAATCAACATAGCTGTGTCTGAAGTTACTATTCTATCATCACAATGATGAAACGGATGTAAAGTAATTCTATAATGCAGATAATCAGTTTTCCCTGATTTCTACTTAGCACACTGGTAATATGTTTTTTTTTTAAATATAAGATACAGTGATTACTGAGTGTTGTGTGTGATTGCCTATTGCCTACATTTGCAAAGAACAAATGGCCTATTTAAACTACCATGCTCCACTGACTCTTGATTTCAGAACAAAATTAAGGATAACTACAAATTATGTAGATATCTTGGCCTCCAATATCAGAGCTCATGAATGTACTGACATCTGCTGAATTCAGTCTCATAAAGTTAATTTACTCTCATTTCCTGTCGACTTTTTTATTATTATGAGTAACTGCATTATGAGTAACTACATCACCTGAAGAGATCACAATCACTGGCAAAGAACTGGAAGTTGCTAAAGAGAGTTATAACTTCAAATGAACTTAAAAATGAGTCATGAAGATGAAATTTATACTAATTCAAGAGTGATAAACGTATATAGTTGTTTTATTTTGTTTTAAACACAGAGAGCATGCTGCGTGCCAAATTATTCAGTAAAAGCAGTAATCAACAGAAATGCAATGGATTAATATGGAAACAACTAAAAGAAAGAATAATATAAAACCAGAAAAAGAAAGTCAGTTCCATATGGTACAGATATTCTTAAGCAAAGCTAAATATTAATTTAAACAGAGCCAAACCATCAACTGAGCTGTCATCTCTGTAATGCATTTAATTAAAAGGAAAAATAACACTCCTCTCCCTTGAACTACAATACTGTTTTTTTTGCCTTTATTTTGGATAGCTTCAAACAATGTTTATGTAACATTTTAATTAATAATGCATATATTCACCTCTTTCATTAAATGAGACATTTCATGGAGCATAAAATTGATAATGATTATCTTTATGGTGAGCCCCCACACTTAGTACAGTAGCAATAGTTCTCACATACAAATATTCAGCAAATATATATTTATATATTTTTTTAATTTGCCAATCAACATGACTATATTTTTTAAATTATGCTAATGGATAAATGCATATAGGTCATGTGTTATGTAGGTATATCCTTTTTATTCAGCTTAAGGGAACCAGTAACAAGAAACACTGTATTCTAGAAAAGGCTTACATTTTCTGCACCTAATGATTTCAGTATGTACTTGGGAAAGTAAATGTAGAAAGAAAATGACAGAAATGGAGAAAAATAACAAAAGTAAAATGCAAAGCAAAGAGAACTGCTGTCTCTAATATCAAATCACATGGGAAAAATTTAGTTTGTTTTTATTTTTCCTTCTTCCAACCACAGTTAGCCAGAGAGAAGTGAAAATTGTAATAGGGAAGAGCTTTAACAGAACAAGAGAGGGAAAACACAGTCTGTGTAGACCATGTAAATAAAGGAAGTAAAAACAGTTAAGTAGTAAAATATAAAGTAAAGCATATGATATAATTTCAATGATTACATGTTTCACATTTTATTGTTACTTATATAAATTTTAAAATACTATATATTATGTAATTTCAATTTTTCCATTAATGAATACCATAAATGAAACCAAAGTGGCTTAACCTTAATCAATCCAGTTTGACGAGCATATTATCTTCCTTTTCTTCTTTAAATAAAAACATTTGACATACACTAAGTGTTTAGACATTTTCACTCCAAATACATATGGAAATATTTTTCTATAGTCTGAATCATATTCATATCTTTGGTCAATATCCATGTTTCATACTAACATCTAGAGAGAAAAGGATTATGAATACAAGTATGGTTGCCCTGGTCTGATAATAACATGGAGATGTAACTATGAAAGTCTCCTTGATCCATTATTCATCATTTCTTACATCAAACAGCAGTAATATAAAAGTACTTCAACCTTATCCAATTTAATAGTAAGTATGTAACAAATTTCAGATGGTGTTCCACATTCTTAAAGAATATTCAACCCCATAGGATATTCTTCTTCTAAAATTCATTAAAAAGTTAGAGCTATTCAAAATATTGAAAGGTACAGTATAAAAACACAAACTTTCTAAGCAGACATGACTAATACCATACAGGGAGAGATGTGTGGTCTATTCATCTGGTCCAACTGTCTTTCCCTGCTAGGAACTGAGTGACTCCCTCATGTTGATTTCAAAAGTCATACATGTAGAGTTTCATCTTTCTTAGCTACAGCCTTAAGAGTCATCATAACACATTCTTGTCTGAAGATTTTTCTATACTGAGGATACACGAATTAAATATGCGCTGGTATATAAAGATAAATTATTAGAACTTTTTTTCCTGGGACTTTCCTATATAAGGCAACCTGTCATAGCTTGGTGACATGGCTTGGTCTAACCTGAGCAACAAATATTAGATAACCTTATTCATGCTCTTCTAATCCTAGATCATTATAATTGCATCTATTTTGCAATATGGCTAGAAGTCTCCAAAGCAGAAAATGAAAAAGCTGAAAGTATTAGGAAAAGATCACCTAGTCAAATGACTGGCCTACTCAGTTCTATGAAAAATTTGTACATTTCCATACTTTTCTTTTTTTGCATTCAGTAGATTTGTTCCCAGTGAAAGACCCCTTTATTTCATGCAAAATAATCAGACTGCATACCTCTAGGCATTTATATAGTCTATTTCTCCATGCCTCTCAAGCTGCTCTATCTTCTTTTTCATACTCTGGTAGGCAATACCTCTGTATTATTAGAGAGAATCATTAGTCATTATTAAATAATTATTTCCCTTTAGCTGCTCAATTTGGATGACATTAGAGTTGCTCATATGAGAAACAGCTAAAGCGAAATCAATATATGCAAACTGGAGCATCATCCCTTGTAGATATGAGTCAAGGCTCACACTCTAACGATTATTTATTTCCTCCTTGCATGGCATCTTAATTCACATGTCATGTGTCCTCATTAGTAATCACTAAAACCTCCTCTTACCTCAGTTTTAGCTAGTCTACAAAAAGGTGCCCTTTTTAAAGGTTTTCCTTAAATATACACCATGTGTAGACCATGTACTGTATGTTTTATGGGAGATCATCTCAAATAGACTGTGATAATCTTGAAAACTATTTCCCACTCCCTGCCTTCTGGTTTCATGATAATGTATCACCTCCTAGATTTCTTGAGAATCTAGTTAACTGAGAACAGAAGTTATATTTGTCAGTTAAGTGTTGATGCCAGATCCTTCAGATCTCTCATTTCCTTCTGGCACCATGACCAACAACATTCTGTATGGTGGCTATCTGTCAGCATGGGTTGCTGAGTAACTGCACTACACAGAGGCCCACAGGCAATTCACAGTGAACACTTATGTGGACAAGGGATAAACTTTTGTTGTTTCAGTCTCTGGAATTTTGAGGATACTTATTTATGCACAATAACTAGTCTATACTGACCAATACACATATCTTCTATATTTGGTAATCACATTCAATTTCAGCTGATCTAAACAATAACTATCTTTCTCTTTGAGGTTATTCAAAGAGACTTTCAAAGTGAATTATGTGTTCATAATATAACTCATATTTCAAGACACACCATTTTAAACACATTTTCCTAATTTGGTGGAAACTGTTCTATTATGATTATAATAATGTTATTTTAATAACATATAACATAATAATCAATATGCATTATTTTATTTATTCAGATTTTCATTTGTATAAGGGCATATGCAAGGAAATAGAACTTCTTATTCTAGCCAAATCATGAATTATCTTGTCTGTATAAGGAGACTAAAGCAAAAGTAAGGTTTCCAGTAGGTTTATTGAAATATTAATCTTGATTACCACTCCCATTTTGACTTAGTTCTCCAAATTTGGCATCTTTTATTTACTGGAGAGTAGTAAAGTAGTTTAAAATATTTCATGTGCATTCTAACATTCATAATTGTAGATTTACAATGAGAAGGGATGGCAGAGTGCATAAAACAGATAGATAAATAATGGATAGATACATAGAAAAATAGATACATAAATAAATAAATACATTTATTAAACCATCATTTACCGAGCACCAATGATGTGTAATGTATAAAGATGCTAAAAATAAAATACAAGTTCAGGGAATACAATAGTTAATATGACAAAAGTGGCCTTTATCACCTAGTGGATATAAACCTATAGATGAAAATAACCAAAACAAAACAACTTAAAACAAAATGAGATGATTATTTAGTATACTGGAAGAATAGATAATCATTATAAATCATTAGCTTATAAATGATTTTTCTCTCTCTGTTGAGCTTTAAAAAATCAATATTGTGTTAATACATCCTGGCACAGTGTTCACATTTATAGCACATTTTACAGTAAATGTAAAACAGAGTCACTAATCGAACTGATGTGGAATAGCACATGGAACTCATTTATGGTCGATCTGAACAGTAGACTTAGACTGAACCCGAGCCTCACCTGCTTGAAAGGCTAAGAACATATTTCACATTCATTTTCATTTCTCCAAGTTTTAATTTTAAAAAGCTTGATGATTACAATTAGGTTTAAGTTTATGACACCTACCAGGTGCATAACTCATTCTACTTGAGAAGGTAGAAAAAAATCCAACATCTTATAACTAAAGCTTAGTTTTAATATGTACCAAGCAAATTACCTTACAAGGCAATTCATTAGGTCAGACATTCATCTACAATGCATGTCAAGCCAAACCACTTATGGCTTGTGTGGAAATTTTGCTTGATTCAATACTTATTCTCTCATGGACTAATACAAACACGCACACACACACACACACACACACACACACACACACACACAGACACACATCAAAATACAGAAACATTTCATTGTTTACATTCAAATTAAAGAACATAGTACTCCACAGAGAAACTGGATTGTTTTAGGTGGTTTATTAGTTTATATTTTAGAGAGAAAGGAGCAGCAAGAATGCTTTTATATGAATTTTATAAACTATACAGAGGAAAGACCAAAAATTAATGTTATTTTATTCATTACATACTAAAATTCTCAGATATATCCTTCTTTGGAACTACCTTGGAAAAAAACTAAAGGAAATAAGTGGTCATTACCTCACTTATACCAAAAGATCATGGTTTTTAGGCAGCATTGAAGCAGAAAGGTCATCTTAGGGTAAGGACTTAAAATTCTTTCCATTAAAATAATACTTCTCTGTGTGTGTATATGTGTGCACTGGGAACCCTTAAATCATGAATTTAAGAAAAATGGGTATATTGCAGTGTTTTAAAAGCAATAGATATTTGCAGAGTTTAATCACTGAAGATTTTATCTCCTATACTTTCCAGAGCATAATGACCTGTTTCCCTTCTCCTTTGAGATATGTTTCTCATATACAGTTTGTACTTTAGGGTCTTGACGAGAAAACCATAATGAAAGTTTCGAGTGACTTTTAAAATATATAACACAGCCTGAGTGATTGTCTGAAGAAGATACAGTGAATTTCTACTTTCTTTATCAAACTCTCCTCCCTTCCGAATCTTGCCTGACCAAATATCATCAGTTTGTTAAGGGTTATTCTTTCCTTTATCATCTGATAAACCAAATTCTTACAGCATAAAACAAATAATTTCTCCTTTTTTTCATATAGACAAATTTGAATCCAATAAAATATCTTTAGGTGGACAAGTATACTATAGAATACATAGTAATTTACATATTTTATGTCAACGTTACTCAGATCATAGTTGATAAAATGAGTATTGTCCCGTGAAATGCTGATTATTTTTTTAGGATAAGTGCTTTGGGTCAAATGAGTTTAGAATATTCTACATTATACAGTATTGCATGGGTGTCTTTATGCAAAAATCCAGACTTTCAAATGTACTGATGTGCATTTAAAATCTCCAATGGAGAGACATTATAAAGACACCTTTAATAATAATTGAGAAAGTATACTGGAACCCCATGTGTTTAATATGAGTTGTAGATGTGTCAGGTTCTTCTATACTATATTTCCTCCAATATTACGCTCATCACCCTTTTCTTATGATAATCTGAAGTTACTTATTGTTTTTTAGTATTTATTACATATTCACTATTTGAGAAATAGAAAGCTATTTGCTTGATTTATTGATCTTGAACTCAGGGGAAGATCTAAACTATAACCTTCATGCAGTAATGTCTAGGTAAACAGGATACTCAGCATCAATAAGCACAAAGTAAGTCACATTTCAGGATGTCATGAGAAAAATCTAGAAGAGGATACCTAAGTACAAGCATTTCAGATAATACTTCTCCTATATTCATCATGCAATTTAAAATGCATGATGGAAATAATAACGACTGGGAGCAAATTATTAAATATCACAATAAGAGAAAATGACTTTCTCTTTCTAATATATGAATTATGCAGAATGTACTTTATAGAGCTAAGTTAGTGTTATTCATACTTTAGATCTCATATTGTCCAATGTGGCAACATGAGGTCAATATAAACTAGACTTTTTCATCCAGATTTGTGTTTGCTCTTCAAAAGGTCATACTCAGAGACATATGTCCTGACATTAAGAACAGATATAATATATAATACCTCCTTGAATTTGACCATGGAATTCTTTTTTTTTTTTTTAATTTCATGTAATGCCTATTATTTTCCTAAAGAATACAGATATCCCATAAAATACTGTATGGGGAGACTTATTCTGAGTTACCCTGTAACTTAACAATTATAACAGAAGGACATAGTTTAATGCTTTTAGCCACTAGTCATCAGAGGCTCCAAAATGTACTAACATTGATTACCTACATATATAGTCATTTTGTCTTTCCTCCTGTATACTTCATATAGATGCAGATTTTATTGTTCATATTCTCTCATATATGTGTAAATGCAGTTAAATTACTTAAACTCTTTGAGCTGAATCAGAATAACAGAATCTCCTTCATAGGGTTGCCATGTTGTACATATGCTTTATACAAGCTTTATAAAACTTACTTTCTAGTTATCTTTTAATTGTACTTTTCCCCATAATATATGGCATAAGGCAATAGGGCAAAAGGGCTCTAATATCTATTATATATTAGATATTAGCATAATATTATGCTACCTCCATCTCTTCTGCCTCATCTCATAACCATGTGAAATTATTCTTTTCCTCTGAGACCTCAAGGATGGTCATCATGTTGTTGGCTTCAGTTTGGCAGAGTCTTTGGAAAAGCATGTAAATGAGCAATTTAGCTAGATAAGAATAGAAACCTACTCCAGTTTGCTATTGAACTTAAAAGTCAATCAAGCAATAAAGATGATCCAATATTAGCAAAGGCCAGAAATAGCTATTAAGTTAAACGTTCCAAGAACATATGTCTAGTCACAAATATTTTCAATCTAGTGAGAAGAGGCAAGAATGAAGTGAAGTAGAGCATTGAATTATACTTACTTTTAATTATAGGCAAAATAGAAAATAAACAGACGAAATATCATTATTTTCAGAAAAATAAGTCATAAGAACACTAGAAGTTTTCTTAATCAAATAAAGTAATATAGTGGGTACATTTTTGTTATAAAGAAGATTCCCCCAAATAAAATCAAATGCTTTGCATAAATATGATTTTTTTTATTTACAATGTTATGTAGGAATGTGATAGTCACTGTCTCTGAATTATAGTTTTGAATACTGTCACGTCATCATTGTTTAAATTTATTCTAACAGAAAAAATATTAGAAGCCATAATTTTGCTTCAATCAATTCTCAAGAGAAAACTGACTTTCCTGTGACATAATTTGCAGACAGGGAATAACTCATTAAAACATGAATGGATAAAAAAGCAGAATACTCTTAACAATAATCAAATGACTTTATTCCTTGAAAACTAATTTTTGTGTTTTAAATATTTCTGTGTGTACAAACAAATAGTATAAATGTACAGACTCTATCCAAAGAGAAGCAGAATGGACAAAATAGATCAGATGATCATATCTAGAGTCGAGAAGCTACCTTGTGATTACGGAACAGAAGAGCTGTGTTAGACTATAGATCATAGTGCTACGAGGAGCCTACATCCCTGACAACATTGTAGATTCTTCATGATACATTAACCCAGGGCTGCCTAATTCCAGTCTTCTATGACTTGAGAAAAAAATAAATTTCTGTTGTGTTTCAGCCAGTTATTTTCAGACCTCATCCATAGAGGCTGAATGCAATTTCAAACAGATACACTTGCCTTACCAGCAAGTTCCATTTAAAAAAAACCTGATTACAATCTCTATGAGTTAATAGCATGGTCTAGTTAAAAAAAAAAAAAATTGGCTGTAACAAAGATATTGTACTCACAAAAAATAATAATAATAAATAATTAAATAATCTTTATACTATGTGCCTAAGAAATCACTTCTGGGAAACTGTATTCATGTCTACACACAATATTTTAAGGAATATACTGATGAACCACAGAATCCATTCATAAAACAGTCCCAAGGGACCCAGAAATCCATGTAACATGTGGGGGGCAGGGAGAAGACTTTTTAACATGCGAAATAGTATTTGGTCAGGCACAATTCCTGCCACGGTACTGGAAAGAAAGTCTAAAAAAAAAGAAGTTACTATTTAATGGTGTTTATAGAATAAAACTATGACCAATGTAAGAGATGATTATTATACCTTCGATAGAGTGTTCCACAATGGACTAGCCCATTTCCTAATGTAATGAGTTTCCTGTTGCCTGTAATATGGGACAAATGATTGATCAGCACCTCCCAAGGATATCATAGTAGATATTCCTACAATTCATATAAAATTCATCCTCATGATCTCTTAGAGTCACTGTAATATTTAGTCTTTAAAAATTCTCTAATTTTTTATTTGTATATACAAATAAAATGTATATACAGCAAATAAATAAGAAGTCTTTTTGAAAACTTTACTAAAAACAAACAATATGGGGAAAAGTACATATGATGTATATGTAAATATATATACACTTGTATATATGTAAATTTATGAATAAAAAAATTACACCCATTTTTTTCAGCTATTGATTTGAAGATTAGACTAAAATGTATATTAAATAGAGACATAAGAATCAATACACCAGAAAAGAATATTTCAACTTACACAGTAACATTCCAATTCTCCTTTTGCTCTCGCCCCTACATACTTTTTCCATTTCTCTATCTCCACATATATTTTGCTAGAAAAAAGAAATTTTTTTAAAGACAAAACTAAGATATAAGCAAAAACAACAACAAAACTACAACACAAAGTCATTTTTTTTTTTTTAAATCACAAAGCAAAATCCAACAAGCTGGCTGTGTGAATGAATCCACTAGGAGACTAAGTTAAGAAGAAAATATCGCCGAAAGTTAATGTAGAGTTTCCAATGGATAAACTGAATTCTAATATGCTCAATATACTCTAATATGCTATAGAAGTTCTAACCTACTTTTACGAAAAATAGTTGAGTTACTTAACTAATACTTCAAGACAGATGCTCTTACACTGCTCACTTTACATATCCCTCAGGCGTCTGGAGAATATTTACCTTCCTGCAACTCAAAACGTATGAGCCACAGAAAGTGGCCAGACATGCATGTGCAATGGCTGAGCTACTGCCCATTACTAATGAAGTGAAGCTGACATGCTTAATGAGTTTATTTATTTTTCACCTATCCTACAGTCAGGCTTGAGAGTTCAGCCATGAATCTGTGATGATGATGATGATAATTATAGGACATATTTCACATTTCTTATCATTGACTACGTTTTCTGCCTCAGTAGTCAGTAAGCCTACATGTCAATCCCAGGGACCATCATTACAGAATCCTTTTTCACTTTTTTCCTAAGAAGTATACTTTATAATATGGCATGCGATCTACTGTGAATTATTGTGAATGAGTAACATCAATTCCTAACAAAGTCCTGGGACAGTAGCACATAAAGGTCTAGCATTAATCTTAAAATAATCAGGCCCATGTATCATTTATACAAAGCAATCACAATCAAAAATCATTTCTAGACAATGGACATGAAGCTGGAGAGGACATGGGAATTCTATTATCCGGTAGTACTCTGAAAAAGATTATAGGAATATACAAGGACAATAAAGCTTATTTTTTCCCATGTGTTACAATTATCTGCTGTCTTTATAAAAGTGATGTAAGCATATTATAGACAATTCTAAAAATGAAGGCAGGAAGAGGAAAACATTCTTAGTGCCAGCACATGAACACAACCATTGCTAATGCTGTAATGTTATATACTTTTAGACTTCTTTTTGTAAACAAAAATATTGTATAGTTACAATAGAAGGAACTTTAAGGTAATTTTTGTTGTGTCTTTCTCATTTAATTTAAACTGAAGCATATTCCCTGCTTTACATGTAATTAGCAAAGATACTATCTATGAAAACAAATTTTTACAATGTAATGTATTAACCAGCCCTCTATTTTGAAGATTTATTTCCAATTTTTCCTAAAATAAAAGCATTCTATCAATTAAACTGTAAATATAGATATAAATTATGTGTGTGTGTATGTGTGTGTGTGTGTAAAATTCTCCATTTAAGATGAAGATGATTTTCTAAAATAGATTCTCAGAAGTAGAATTATTCAAAGGCATGGGCATTTTAAAGTAGACCTACATAGGCTGAATTATAGGAAACTGCCTTTAAAGTTCTGAATATCTTTTCTTAAAGTATCTGATAAAGCCTGGTATTAATAAAGAATTTGATTTCATAATACAGTTACATATATACAGAGGGCTGTATAATCTATTTATTATGGTTTTTATAAGTTCGAAAGTTCAGATTTGCTATTTATATAACTGGATTTACTCTTTAAACAAACAAATAAAAAATATTTTGGTTCTTACTGTCCCTTGCATCTTTTTTTCATAAAAAGTCTATGGCTATGACACATTCTTCTAGATTTTATTTTTTATTAGGAAATATTTACTTAGTTCAATAAATTGGTCAATAAATATGTGATGGCTGGAAAATATTACCCTTTCTTAGTAATGCTTTTTTACTTTATGTACATATCTACAGAATATCCTCAAAGAAATTTTTACTGATGAATGCTTTAGAAATTTCATATGTAGTAATGGGTCAGTAAGAAAGATATTTTGCAAACATAAACATTAGTCCTTATGAAAATCATAAACTGTTCAATCCACTAGTCTTTGCTATATCAACTTCACACATACAGAAACGGCAGGGTTGGGAGAGAGAGAGAAATACTAGAATCAACATAAAATCTTGAATAGTTTCCACATACGTATTTGTCTTGGATCAGAAAAGCCTTAGTTTAAATCCCCGCTTAAGTTCCTAAGAGCTGTTAGTAAGTCACTTAATCTCTTTTTAGGTAACATTTCCAAATGCATAAAGTGTAAATAAACCACCTACACCATTAGCGAGTCCTAAAGATTACAAGTAAATACCATTATAGAAAATGTAAAACTGTACACAAAAGTGCATTTTAAGTATTAAATGTTGATTTAAAAAGTGTAAGCAATAATAGAAAATGGAATTATGATAGCAAAATCGCTTTTATGACACATGCAAGATGAGAAAAAATTGAGAGACGACTTTAGTGTGTGCCTAAAAATACCTTATGTTGGTCATAATGAGATTAAATCATTAATCCTTTCATAAGCAGTATCAGATACAAAAGTTTCTAATCATTGGAAAAAGATAAAACACTGACCATCCAGCATTCATTTATATTTCACCTATAAATGTGGGATTATCATTTGTGAATCCTGTATCCTTCTGTCTCATGTCACACAGTTCCATGGAAGTGATTCCACTCCTGCTTAGAGGCTATAAGGAATCTGGCAGGCCAATGAAAGCTTTGGCAGCCCCTGAACCATGTGACTGATTGAAAGATAGTCAAGTAGTCCTATTATGTCAATAAGACAATTGCGGATTTTATCGAGATAAGTTGATTTGACTAAGAGGTATTTTTTTCTCTGCATTTGAAGTTATGAGCTGGGACCCGCTGCAACTATCTTGGTAGGATGAGAGAGAGAGAGAGAGAGAGAGAGTATGTCTGAAACTGGACAGCAGAAAAAGGAAGCAGAGCCAAGAGATATAGGAGGAGAGAAGGAAGGAAGAGAGAAAAGCTAAATCCTGAGATCCTAATATCAACAGTGCCTAAAACCAGTGTGCCTAAACTTTCCATCCACGCCTCCACATCCATTCGCCACATTTTTCCCTCTTGTTCAGTGCATGGACTCGGGGATCGCATCTGTAAGGACTGCATCAAGGAGCTTCGCTGCCTCTGGCTACAAGTCATTTTTATCATTTGCAAACAGGAGCAGGGGATGGGAGAGATGGAGGAAAATAAAGGAGAGCTATTTAATTATGCTGAGGTGCTGCAACAGGTTTGCTGTATACCCTGACTAAAACCTTAAGTCTTATCAGGTGATCTTCTCCATAGGGATCTGCATCCAGGTCCCTATAACTGCTATCTACCTTGCTCTCCCAGGCCCTAGGCTTAGTAACAGTTCTTTGTTTATATCCCCTGGGCTATTGTGCCATTTACCTCTTGTGGCTTCCTGCTAACCCACCCACAACTTTCTACATACTCCCTTTGACAACTATTTCTCAAATAACCCAATTTGAATGTTCCATCTATTTTCTGTTTGACCCTCACTGATAAAACAGTCCAACACTGAACTTTTCAATTGCCTGAGAAGGTACAGCCCTTTTTATTTTGTTCAAACTAGCACAAACTGTGTTTTCCATCACTTGTAATGGAAAGAATCTTAACAGGTGAAAATACCACGGTTTCTGCGCTCATTTGCTTAATAATCTTATTGTAAGTCATGGTTAAATTTAAATGATCTCTGTTATTTATTTCCAAGATAACTCCAGGGGTTATAACACTAAATGGGATAAAAATGAATACATAAATGAATGAATCAACAAATGAACATTTATTGGTATTTATATTTAAAGTTTACAAAATCCCTCACACACTTTCTCTTAATTAAATGTCACTGTCCTGTGATACAGGTAAGACAAAAACTTTGGATTATTTATAGGCCGTGGTAAACTGAATATGGCTCTCAAAGATATCTTGATCATAATCCTTGGAACCTGTGACTATGTTACCTTATATGGTGAATGGGACTTTATAGATGTGATTAAGAATTTTGGGATGGAGAGATTATTTAGGATTATCCAAGCTGGTCTTTTATAAATGTCCTCATAAAAAGAGGCAGAGGGAGATTTGACTACCGAAGGTATTGAAGTACCTAATCTACTTGGCTGGCACTGAAGAGGGAGGAAGGGGCCAGGAGGCAAGTAAAACAAGAAATGCAGCTCCAGAAACTGATAAAGAAAATAGATTCTCCTTTAATGCCTCTTGAGGAAGCTGGGTCCTACTGTCACCTTGATTTCAGCCCAGTAAAATTGATTTTGGACTTTGACTTGTACAACTTTAAGCTAATAAAATGGGTGTTGTTTTAACTCCGAAAGTTTGTGATAGTTTGCTAAAGCAACCATAGGAAACTAATATAGAGGTACATATCTGGTGGGCTATTTAAATCTCAAGGAATTAAAATGTCTCTATCTACAATCACAGCCTCTAAGAAAAAGTGCTGGCTAGAAAATTACTGCTTGGCTATCGCCCATGGGAACATAGGCTATCGCCCATGGGAACATAGGCTATCGCCTATGGGAACATAGGCTATCACCCATGGGAACATAACATTCTAACAATAAGCTTTCTGCTTCTGTACCCCCGCTTGCACACCTGACCTGTGGGTTGACAGGTAGTGAATAGGAGAAAAATAGACCTTTGTGTTTAAGACAGAATGAGGAATGGGATTTAGGGCTTAAAAACATTGTACCTCTACATTTCAGGGCTGCTTAATTTGGGGTCTGCGCACCCCTGGCAGACCCAGCTGGCTGAATAAAGAGCATGTTTCCTATAACTCACTGATTTCTGGTGGTCCGTGTGTCTTTCGGGGGCTGGCAGCTACAACAAAAATAATCACCAATGAGTGATTCTTTCCATGTCTTTATATATAGTTAACAGTGACATATATTTACTCAGTTAAATTTCATATTGATTTAGAGACTGGGTACTCCGCTAATGTGTGTATTACTGTATTCCTTGATCTTATCAATTCTTCGACGATGACAAGCATATTCTCCTAAGTGGCTGTGCAGTTACCAGTAAAATCTCCAGGAGACATTGGCTCTTAAAAGAGTGCTCCAGTCAGCTCACAAGCAGAAAGATCTAACTTCTTAGACTCTCACTAATAGGTTTTAAACCCAAGTTTTGATGGCTGGTTTGTTTTTGGAGTAGCATTAGTTTCTTGATTACTAATCTGGATTCTCTCATGAAACACATTTAAATTTAGAAGCTTTAAAAATAAATAAGATAAAAAATCTTTTAGCCCCTGTGGGCCACTAAAATTGATCGGCCCAAAATACTTTGCCTAGCATCTGAAAGAGAGACATCTGTTTGGGACTTGATTTGGCATATGTTACAAGAGTGAATCCTGGAAGGAAAAATGAAATGAATTGCTTGGCATACAATAGGACTGGAATAGGCCACTCAGGGGACAACTGACTACAGAAGGCAGAAGAAAGAAGCTTTCTTTCCACACAGGAGCTATCAACTAACAATTATTAATGCAGGCAGTACCAGAGGAAAAACCCTGGTCCAGTTATAAAAGCAACCAGACAACTTCTGGGCAGAATCAAAGAAGGCCTTAGAACCATAATAATAGGCCAATTATTAACTAGTGAGTGACTAAACAGTATTTGAGAGTAAAGAAGAACAAGTAACCACCTTAAGCCTGACCAACTAAAATTAGCCAGTTCTGTATAGGGAAAAAAAAGAGAGAGAGAGAGAAAGTGTTAAGAAAAAAACGAGATAGGTACGGTTACAAACTCAAATGATCCTACTTAGCCTAGAAAAGTATGGTTTTAAAGACGCACAGAGCAGTCAGATTGTTTTTTTTCAGATGTAAATCAGATCACTCCCCTTCTCAAAACCCTCTGGAAGGATTCACTCTGAATTTAATTTAAGCAACTGAACTTTCATTATCTGACCCCTGACAAATGGGAGGCCACTCTCACCCTGTGCATTATACTCTAACTGTCCTGGCTTGCTTTCCTTTTCTAAAACAAACTTTGTCTCAACTCTGCCCTTTGCATAAGCTAATTGCTCTGCCTGGATGATTATTCTTCCTAGCATAGAAGAAAAACAACTGGTTTACAGTGTGGTATGATAGGCAATCTTATCAGTTAGGTGTGTCTTAACTATAGATGCTTGTAAGAGAAATGACTATCAACACATATTATGTTTCCCTTTCCTTTATCAAGATTGTGTTGACAAAGTTTGTTATAACTTTGCAGTATATAAGTGTTTTTAAGTGTCTGGAATACTGAAGCAGAACTTATAATAAAGAATTAACCTGAAAGGGGGAAGGGAGAGTGGATTAAGAAATATAAATAGGTAGTTACAAAATAGTCATGGAGATATAAAGTACAGCATAAGGAATATAACCAATAATATTGGAATAACTATGTATGGTATCAGAGGGGTACTAGAGTTTTGGGGGTGATTATTTTGTGAGTTATACAGATGTCTAATCTCTATGTTGTACACCAGAAACTAATATAATATTGAATGATACCCAAAGAGAAAAATTAAAAAAAATATATTAAAAAAAGAATTCGATTTCAAAAAAAAAAAAAAAAAAAAAAGAATTAACCTTATCTAAAGAGAGGTGTTACTTTTGCCCATGGATGAAATTTCTTAGAAAACTTAGAAATGTTCTTCCTGAGAAGAATGTCTTTGTTTACCTGGGGGCCTTGGGCCATAGGGGAGAGTTTAAAGGCATAATTTACAGTGGGAGCTTTCAGCCAAGTGATACCAGCTTGACATCTAGAGGAGCTAGAAACTAAAGGTTAGCCATGAAGGCAGCCAGCCATGTCTGTGAGGCTAAGCCCCAGTAAGAACTCTGGACGCCATGGCTCAAGTAAGCTTCCCTGGATGGCAACGCTCCCTGAATATTGTCACACATCACAGCCGAAAAAAAAAGAAAAAAGAAAAAAACTAGTGCTGTCCACGACTCAACTGGGAAATGACAATGGGAAGCTTCACATTTGGAACCCTCTTGGACAGTGCCCCACATGTGTCTTGCCTTGGCTGATTTTAATCTAGATCCTTTTGCCATAATAAACCATACTATAAGTATTATAGCTTTTAATGATTCCTGTGAGTCCCTCTAGTGAATTATCAAACCTGAGTGTAGTCTTGGGATCCCTGAACTTCATAAAAACATTTTTTTAGAAAATAAATAGATCAGAAGCTTTGGTGTCTTGTCTCTTCAAGTACAGCTGAAAAATAAAAATAAAACTTCTACACTTCTATGCAGTACACTTATGCCAGATAGATAGCTCAAGTCCAGAGAAAATACCTGTGTGAAGTAGCCTTACCCTTGAGCAGAAACAGGGAGGCTAAAAGGGCAGTAAAATGAGAAAGGCATTGTATTATCCAATGTTCCATCTGGGTCCTTAAAAGAAACAATTCATTCAAGTCACAGTTCAGAACAGCTCCAGTGAAGTTTCATCACATTGGCATTTAGCCGTCACTGTTCTAAAACAATCTTAAAATAGGGTGGAGCAAGAAGAAAAATGGGAGAGTTTGGACTTTTTCACCCCTGCCATAGGAACACAAGGATTTGCTATCTGTTTTAAGGCATAATGGTTTGAATGCTGAAAATACCTTCATTTACATCTATTCTTAATATGCATAAGAATTACTACTGTGCATAACTAACCATGTGCATGGTATTCTACTTCATGAACTATTTAACACATTTCTAAGAGTAATTTAGACCACATGTGATTTTCACTTGCTCCAAGCCTAGCCAAAATATAACTCCAGTGAAATGTATTTCTGTTATTCTAGTTGTCCTGTGACAGACACCTCTTTCACTGATAACCCCTGCCCACCTTCTCAGGACTGTCTTCTCCTTCTCCTTCAGGTTTCAACTTAAATGTCACCTCCACTGAGAAGCCTTTCTTCACTGCCTATTGAAATTGTATTACCCTCTGTTCACATAGATAATATTTTCCACTGTATCTGTTTTTTGTCTCTTACAGCAAATATCACAACCTGTGTGTCTATATTTTCTGTTTAGGTTTGTAAACATCTATCTCTCAAAATGGACTTTAAGTTTCTTGATGGAGAGATTATGTTCCTTCAGCTCATCTTTTATCTTCAGTACAAGCACTGTGGCTGGCACATGATACCCAAAGAGTTAATGGGACAAATTCTTTAAATGATTTAATTTAGCATTTTGAGTAGATGGAAATGCTCTAGATAGATTTGATTTGCCATTAATAAAGTACCCGTTCTTTCTATGCCTTCTCTGTGGGCTTTCAGGTGTTTCAGCATTACAAACACAGATCAGACAAGGGCATAAGACCAAAGACTCTCCCAATTAACTCTAGCATTTGTCATAAAACAGACTGAGAAAACAAGCTAAAGTAAATCAATAAACCCATACAGTATCTACTCTCTAGGAGGAGAACCAATCTAACAATAAGAGAAAAGGCGAGAGAAGGATTTAAACAGTTGAGACAGGTACTTTCATTGACTGAAGAGATTTTGGTTCTCTGAATTTGTTTCTTGGTGTGAAAAAGAGAAAGAACTCCTTACCCTTTGGGACTGCTGTGAAGATTGCATGAGATAATATAACAGCAGGATTAAGACAATAGTTCATGTGTAACATACTTGATAAATATTAGTTCTCTTTACCCTTATCTCACCTATGAGTGAGTGCTTACTTAGTGCCAGAAACTGCCATAGGTACTTTATATGAGTGTATTAATTTCATTTTAACAACTCTATGAGCCCAATGCTCTTATTATCATCCTCATTTTATAGGCGAGGAGAGCAAGGTATATCAACATTAAATCATTTGCCTGAGGCCACATAGCTTATAAGTGACAGAGTTGGGTTTCAGAGGCAACCAGTCCAGCTCCAGAATCTGTGCTCCTAACCAAAATGCTCTGCTGTCTTTTCAACAAATAAATTAACAACTATGTATTAAATACCTACTTTGTGTCAGGAATTAGGCATTATCTCATCTAGTCCTTGCAACGTTAAGTATCCTCACTTTTTTGCAGGACCTTGAGGCTCAAAACAATTCAGTGATTTATCTAAGATTTTGCAGCTCATAAGCCATAGAGCTGTATTTGAATAAATGGCTGTCAAATTCCTGACTAAGAAAAGTATTTTCTACCTTATAAGACTTCACTAAAGTCTTATTATATCAAAGCCCTTACATATAACTAACTCTTATATGACATCTCCAAGTGTACACACCCTCCCAGACACTGGTATACAACTATTTGTGCTAATTTTAAATTGCTATTAATATTATTTTATAATTTATATAAAAGAAAAATATACCTATCCCTATACTTATTCAGTTATTACTATTATTTTTAAATAGTAATTATAATAATATTACTATTAACACTAATAATAGTACTAAAAACTTAGTGCTAATGTATTTGCTATAAACGTCCCTTTTTCTTAAACCAACGGCAAAACTTATAAAACTATAGCTTTAATGACTTATTCATTTGTTGGTTTACTGACTTACTACTGTATCAATGTAGTAACACTCATTTTAAAATAATATCAAACATTTTTGTGATACTTCTCTATATGTGGTAAATGTATCTAACTCCCATTGGTTGGCCCCAAAATGCCTCTAATGCTCTCTAATCAGAGAATTCAGTTCAGTTGTTTCTGCATTTGGCGAATATTAGTTGATTATATTTTAACATTCATTTATTTTCATTTAATTATAATACTGAAATATTTAGAAAATACAAAGAGTAAAACTACTAATAATCTCATTATATTAAATTAACTCATCAGGTTTTTTTTTAAAAAATATGTCCTTTCAGTCTTTTTAAAATTAAAATGCACCTACTTCATCTCATGAGTACAACTTCAGACTTTCCTTGGTGCCACTGTCTTCAATCGTTGATACGACTGCAAAACATTCGTTAAATAAAAGGTCATATTTTACTTGCCATTACCCTATGATCCTATTTTGGGAAATAGTTATGTTAATGAAATTATAATCCTTCATTGTTGTTTTGTTAAACATGCTTTAATAAACATCTGGATAAATACAGCTTTTTCTACATTGGGATTATTTTCTTAGGATAGGTTTTTAGAAATAAGATCACTAAATCAAAGGGTGTGGAAACTTTTTTGTGGGTATTGGTATCTTGCTCTCAAAAAGTAACATTCCACTTGAAACTATAAAGCAGACTGACTTATTGGACTCTACTAAAAGAAGAAAAGGAAAAAAAGACATATTCAGTAACTGCAAAAATAATCTACTTCTTATTCCTGGCAAAAAACACAGGTAGGGTCATTATTAAATCTACAGAGCTGTTCAGAGAATCTTAAGTATAAGTAGTTCTGGACTTGAGTAAAGAAAATGTAGTGTGGTTATTCAGAACACAGACTTATTTCTCCATTTAAAAAGAAAAAAAAAAAGGCTATAGCTAAGTTTCAGGCTACTTGCAAAGGCCTATTTGGTTCATAAAGTAGCCAAATTATAGCAACAATAATGCTGTAGAACTTCCCACCACATAGTTTCAAAAGGTCCCGCTCAGTCCCCAGCTCAGACACTGAGCACATCTCTCTGCCAAATGAAGATGTGAAAGTGGAGAACTTACATTCCCTAGTTTTTTGCTCTGACCAGGACATGGAAAACAGAGTGGGTAGGGAGAAAGGGTTTCCAGTGGCATTAGGGAAATAATTTAAAAGAGAAAACTAGAATCTTAATTTTAAGCTAGAGAACACTTTTGGTATGACATACTACAACCCCCTTACTTAATGATGAGGAAGCTAAGAATAGCCTTGGTAGGCAGTGAGTTCTAGGCCATGCAACTGGCCTTGTATGCCTGCTCAAGTAAGCTTCTGCAATACTTAGAGAGTGTTCTAGGGTGTAACTTGTGGAGGAGAGAGAAGATCAGAAAACTAAAGCAGCATATGAACAGGTTAGCACAGTGGACTGCAGGAAGGAAATGTTCATTAAATACAATAACTGGAAGTGGAGACTGTTAGTAAACTACGAAATTCAACGGAAGCAGTTTAGGAAAAAAGGGAGAAAATAGTGTGCGGAGCAGGTGAAGCTAGGTGATATTTTGAGATATCGACTTTGTTTTGTTTGTGTTTTTCTTTGTGTTTCCCTTATTTTATTGTTAGCACAATTCAGATGGGTTCTTCTGACCTGGTTGTCTCAGGGGAGGGATATTCCACACAGGAGAGCCCAAGTAGAGTTCTCTCTGGCTTTTGTTTTTCAAAAAGCCGAATGCTTAGGAAAATCGAAAGTGTTAACTAATAGGAAGGACAGAAGGGTATCAAAAAGAGAAGAGTGGAAGAAATATTAAATTAGAAAAAGTTAGCCTCAGGCTGAAGTGTTTCAACTGGGCTGGCTGAAGAGAGGAGAGGTGTGGTAAGTAGACTACATATCCCCAGCATAGGTACCCTCAGAGTCTAGAAGCAGGGCCAAGGGATTGGGAGTTCCTCAACACAGGGCCTCAGCTAATAGCTCCCATCTCCAAATCCGATGGCTGAAACTGCAGAAATTATGTGGAGGAAACTATAGATACTTCAATATCTGCACAAACCGATGTGCACTGTCCACAACTCTTTCTTCTGTGACACCATGGCACAGTGTAAATCCGGGGATCATGGCACAATCCTGCAGAGCTGGGGAAGGAGGCAAACTCTACCAAAGGCTTAGGTTAATATTTTTCTGGCTTGAGAAAAAAACAAAATCAGAATACAAATTAAGTGAGCTATAAAAAGTAAATTTTAGCACCCCTGAGATTGAGACTAAGATTCATACCTAAATCATAAGGTTATCTTGCTTCGAAGGAACTAATTTATAAATGTCTGATCTCCATTACATTCTCTTAACACTTTTCTCATAAGATATTTATTTTTAGATTAATTATTATTCTAAGTGCAAACCTTATCATGTAAGTTAGAACTAACCCTTCCTTGTCCTTAAGATAAAGCTCAAACTGCTCTGAGTGGCTCTTCATGACTTCTCTGCATCAACTTCAAGGTCATCTATCCTTGCTCTTCTCCTCTTCACTTTGTGCTGCAGGGATGCCCAAAGACTGGCAAGTTGACAAACACAATTTTCATTCCTGATAGCACGGGCTATACACTCTGCCTTGAGTGTCCTTCACTTAACCCTGATCCACCAAGGCTTCTCTTTCAACTATCAGAACTGCAAGGGATGTAAATCATATGAGCCGACCCCCTCCCAATCTTTTCAACCCTCTTTTAAGGCAGAAGAAGTATCTTTTATCTTTGTACCTAGTAGCTAATGTCAAGGCCCAGGGCAGGCTGCTCCAAGATGTGGTATATTGATTATTTTGAATTAAAGTTACTTAAGAAATTGTCTGTGCAAGAAGAAAACCCTGACCTCTCTGTCTCCCTAAAGGAGATAAATTTCCCATGTGATAGGTACCCTGACTGCTCCTGAGGGCTGAGAGAACCTTATCATAAAATGTTTTAAAAAAAATCCAGAGTCAGACTCCTATATAAACAAACCTCGTAAGGCCTTTACTGATTTACTATGAAGCCCAAACTTTGCTTCGACACCTCACTGACGAATGCCCAAACCTTGCTTAGATTTCTTTCTAATGAGCATGAACTTTCTTTGTTCTGTCAGGTTCTCACAAATTTATTATTTCTTTGTCTAAAAAGTATAAAGAGGTGCCTGGTTTGATGATCTCTTTGAGCATTTTATAATCTGAGCATCATATTATGATTCTCCTGTGCACACGTATTAACTTGGTCTTTCTCCTATTACTCAAGTCTTCCGTCAATTTTATTATTTTATTACTAGGCCAGCCGATAAAATTAAAAATGAGTAGAGGGGGTGGAATTCTACCCCTTCCCATCACTAACATGATGCTGGTGCATAGTATACACTTTAAAAATGATGGAGGAAGGGATGGAAGAAATGAACAAGGGAAGGAGGGAGTAAGAAAAATAGGGAGAGAGGGAGGAGAGAGGAAAGATCATAAATTCCTGTTGTTGATTAATGGCAGATTTAGGAACAGCCTTCACTTCTTCTGACCACTAGCCCAATGCTCTTCCAGAAAGTCTTTGGGGATTAGTCAGTCACCGGTGAAACCAGTTTCTTGGCAATATTACTTTGCTGCTTTTCATCATATGTTGTTTTAGATTCAGAACACTACCCCTGTCATATAAATGCAAGCAATTAAATATTTTCCACATGAGCCATTCCCTCTTCTGGAAGAACTCGGATTGTTTAATAACCCTGAGGAGGAAGAAAAACTCCTGAAATTTCATTTTTCATGATAAATTAGATATTTGGTGATTTAGATTAAACTTGCAGTGGCAAATAAACTACCACCATGTCCCCAGACGTATACATTATGGTATGGATGTCAGATCCTTTTCAGTAAGTTTTCAAAATGACTCTCAAACATGTAACAACATCATTCCAGATTAAATGACAGTTTCGAGCATGTGAAAACCCTAAACAGCATTTATAGGAGTTAGAGACACTAATATAAAACAGTGAATAACCACGCCATGCTTAATTTGCAGTTCTTTTTCATTTCTCTGCAGACAGCTCGGTGTCTCTTTGCTGTTTAGAAGCTTGTTTTACAACCTCCATGAGCATTTCTGCTTCCATCTGGGCAGGTACAATCCATTCTGTCTGCTACTGAGTTACTCATTGCCGTCACACAGATTTGCAATGCAAGGAGAGACCAGTTGGCCTGACTTCTTTCCAAGAAAGGTGGTAAGAGTCCAGAGTAAGTTTTCCTAGTATGTGCCACCCTGGCATGCAGATTATTTAGAGCTGAAAACAATTAAAGCCCAACAAACTCAAGAAGAGCTGAAGTGTTTGTTTGTTTGTTTGTTGGCTTTTTACTGCCCCCTTAACTGCCTAAAGTAATTCAGACAGAAAAAAAAAAAAAAAAACCACTTCAGGAAGGGAACCTTAGTATATATGAATTAAATGTGGCAGACAGAGAGAAATCTAGCAAAGCCTGTTTATTGGACACTCCTCTGTGTCCCATCATTCATGGGAATCCAGCATGAATTTGTTTACCACATCTATGCTTCTTCTCATCTGCTTGTGACTTGCTTACTTTCCCTTTGCAGTCGTCTCCTTAGTTCAGAATGGCACATAAACCTCCACTGCCCAATGGGCCCTGGGGCCTCATATTCTTACAGAACTCCAATATGTACATATGTAATAAGTTTGGTCATTTTCTCCTGTTAACCTGTCTCATGTTAATTTGACTATTAGTTCAGCCAGAAGAATTTAGAAAGCTGAAAGGAAAATTGTTTTTCTGCCCCAAAGAGCTATGCTGTTATGATCTAGGGATGCACTTTACATGTCTGCTCTGAACTGCCTCACGTGTTTTCAGTGGCTACATAGTTCATATGATGGAGAAAAATGAAGACTCTTGTCAGAGTCATGGCACAGCATAACACTGCTTTTCTAATTACTTGGTTCCAAGGTTAGATTGAGGAAACGTAGGGCTCAAATATAACTGATTAGCAAGTATAGTATTAGTCAATGATTTCAAATGTAAAATGTTTTTATGTCGAGGCAAGACAAGTGAGGCAAATGTAAATCAAATAGATGCTTAAAAAAATAAAAGATGGGAACAGGACCTGGCAATATGACTAATTTTCATGAAGCAAGACTGTATTATATTCAGGATATATTTATGAACATCCACTCCTTTTTCTTGCAATCTATAGCCTTTTTTTTTCCCTGCAATTTACCACATAACATAATTCCTAGGACCCATCATTTTAATCATCCTTTCCTATAACCTCAATTATTTTTCTCTATATCCTTTGTCCATCTGATTCAGTACTGGAGACAAACTTTCATCCTAGTTAATCCAAATATACACATTCTACATTCCATAACCAGGAACAATAGGCTGCCATTTATTGAGCACTTGTATTTAAGACACTGTGCTAAGCATGTTATAGACGTTTTTTCATTTAATACTCAGAGAAATCCAACGATAGGCATTTTAAAATTTTTACCTCTATTAAAACAGAACTTCTTAAGTTCCAGAATATTTCCTCAGTTGTTTAACAAACCCTTCAAATGTAACCTTCATCCAACTAAGCCTGTGTTTTCACCTGTATCACCCTAACTTATGTCAAGAACTAGAGACTCTTTCTCGTCTCTTCTCTCTCCTGCCCAACATCTTGTTACAAAGCTTTATGAATGCACCACCAATTTCTCATCTCTATTACTTATTCTCCATTTTCATTGCTACTGCTTTAGTTTAGACCTGAATTACTTCTTATATATATTACAACATTCTGCCACACAGTTTAATTGACTTTATTTACCTCTTTGTAATATATTCTCCATACTACTGCCAGAAGGATCTTCCTAAAATATAATCTCAACTTGCCACTCTCATGTTTCATTGGGTTCCCCAAAGTCCTCTGTTTAAGCCCAAAGCTCTTTGCAAGGTTTAAAAGACTCCCTTTAAACCTGAATCTATAGCATCCTAATCTACTAGTTGCACAAGAACTCTTTACTAGCCCATCAGTAGCTGTTTTTTTAACATATTTCTTGGTGTTAATGAATTTATTTGCTCTGATTTCAGGCATCAATGGGATAGTAGCAGGAGAAGACAGCATAGTATAATGTTACATGTACAAGAATTTGATGCAAATAGAGGTCCACATGCAGGAACCAGAAATATTTTGGAGGGGAAGGATAAGGGAGAGCTGACAGGAGTATAACAGTTCTTCCTGGACAATGTAAAGATTTGAAGAGAGAAATACCTTTAGCTATTTGAAAACTACAACACTTTTAATAAGCAGCTAAACTTGGTAACTGAAACATGTTTTATTTCTCTTTGAATCATTTTGGCCTGCACATGACTTTCATCATTTATTTCATTGCTTAATGCTGATCAACATGGCTGTCTTTCAGCAAAACAGAACCTAAAGGCAGTATGCCCAGATAGTGACAGTCATTTGCAAATAGATAAGCTAATGAGACTCTTAGAAAGAGCCTCTAAATGACTAACGTGAGCTGGAAGGGTCCATCAAATAAATGCCTATTTTTGTGCATTTTCTTTAATTGACTTTGACGGACAGGTTGACTAAACTTTGATGTCAAGGGCTTATGTCTTTTCCATTCTGTCACAAGCTGTAAACAACTTCATGCTGAGTATGAAAAAGAAATGAACTTTTCTGCATTAAAGAAGTAGGAAATAATTTTAATTATTAAAAAATTCAGATTATCTTCTGTTCCAAATATTTATATTTGGAATTCCAGAATATACTTTCATATGTTTAAAAAATCTTCTATAAGTTTGCTTTTTGTAACAAAGGGATAAAAAGGCAAAATAATAAAAAGTAAGACAGTAAAGATGTCAATTTATTTTGAATTAAATTTAAAGAGTTTACAGCATGATATTTATATGCTTTAATCTAAAATTGCTTCAGTTTCCCCAATATTAGTACAAGAAGTGGTTCAATTTCAGATTAATTCAGATTCCCTTGGTAATGAAGCTATTGTCTGCTGAATGAATCCATCATGATAACAATGCTGTCCATTTAAAGTGGAATGTTCCTTGTTTTCTGAGATCTGTGGTTCAATACTGGTTTTTATTTTGCTAAATGTTTATACCACTGCTTTGTAGTTATTTCTCTTTAAGAGACACTGTCAAAATCCAAGAGAGTGATACTCATCAATACTGGTCTTTAGTTTTTGTTTTAAAAATACCTTTTTTTTTTAAGATTAGATTCAAAAAGTACAAAAGAGAATACATATGTGTTTGTGACCTACAAATTCCTGGGAGATATTTTCAGCAACTAGGTTTAAGGTAGAGAGTAGAGATTAATACATTATACATGATAAAATATTTTAATTTTTAAAATGCCCCAATAGCTTTACAATTATGAGGACATTCAAATGAGATAACAACGTACAATTATTTTTTTTAATCTTTACTAGTGATCTCAAACATGGAACCGTCAAACCATTCTGTGCGCTAAAAAGGGCTCAGTGCAGTACTCTGTTATATGACCTATTTTATTCTCTTAGCCCATTTGTGGCCCTACTGTAGTTAATATTTAGAAAAAAAATTAGATCAGGACAATAAGGAAGAAGCGATATAAAAGTTAATGCAATATGATAAACCTTGATGCATGCAAACACTTGAAATCCTTTTTTATATTTGCATAAAAATAGAAATACGTTCTTAATATTTTCATAGCATAAAGATGAGGAGTCTATTCATATTTGATAATAAGCAATCAGCAACTGTATCTAAATCAAGTTAGCTAACAGATATAAGTTCTGGAGGTACAGAGGGGTAAATTATGAATTTTTTCATCTGCATTATTTTAACATCTTGAAAAGTTGTTTTTTTATTGTTAAACTATCTGACAACTTTATAATTCACTTGTTTGCCAGAAATCAAAATCTTTGACTCTAGTTAGAAAACCTGTTGAAATAATGGGAAGTACAAAAAAAAAAAGCTATTGTTATATAGGAAAAGAGGGACAGCTAAACTCTGTTAGGAAAACAACAAAAAATGGTCTAAGTTCTAGTAGCTAATTAAAAAGTACAATAAAGAATCACATCAGACAAAATAAGTATTTTGTTCCACAAAGACAGATAGCGAGGAGGAGAAAAAAGACATGAAACTCACAAATAAGATTAATATTAAGACCTATAAATTTCTTTCATGGTTCAGTCCCTTTAACTATTTAATACAAAATAGTTTTCACAGTATTTCTATTAATATCCTTCAGGTGTAAATTAATGAAATCATTAGGAAACCAAGCTTCTCCCACCATCTGAAAAGAAGAATGCTATTCGATAGCCTTAAAACCATGCTATTAGACATGGTTTTATTTAAATAACCCTCTGAAGAGGGCAGCACACATATCATCATCATTTAATAAACAATAAGATTAAAACTCAGAGAAGTTAAGTTCTTTGAAGATGGTCACATGGAACTACACTATAGTGGAATAAAAATGAGTTCTCTACTGCTTGAAGATACAGTGATTTTCCTGTTTGATTTACTGAATTTTTTAATCTGTAAAATAGTGATGGTAATAACAATCACCACGGGTTTTTAAGGTATTAATGAGACAGTGTATATATGGGGCTTAATATATTTCCTGACATATAGTTAATATTATTATTATTGCATAACTGGTCAGTTACTTTTGAACATATTTTACTAGTTGGCTAAGGCTGTCCTAACAAAATACCACAATTTAGGTGGCTTAATCAACAGAAATTTATTTTCTCACAATTCTGGAGGCTAGAAGTCCAAGATCAAGGTTCTGGCAAATTTGGTATCTGATGAGAAATCTCTTCCTAGTTTGCAGACTAGTGCCTTCTCACTGTGTCCTCATATAGCCTTTCCTTTATGGGTACATGTTCCTGTTATCTCTGCCTCTTGTTTTTAAGAACATCATTCCTATTGAATTAGGACCCTATTCTTATGACCTCAGTTAACCTTAATTACCTCCTTCAAGGGTCTATCTGTAAATAGAGTCACATTGAGGGTTCAGGCTTCGACTTACGGATTTGGGAGGAATGTGTTCACTCCATAACATTCTGCCCTCTGGTCCCCAAAACTCAAATTCTTCTGGCATGTAAAATGCAGTCACCCCATATCAATAGATATCAAAGTTTTAACCCACCCCATCATGAACTCCAAATCCAAAGTCTCATCTAACATCTAAATCAGGTATGGGTGAGATTATAGATATAATTCATCCTAAAGAAAAATTTGTCTTCATCTGTGAACCTGTTAAACAAGACAAGATATATGTTTCCAAAATACATGGTGGGACAGACATAAAATAGGCATTTAATATTCCAAAAGGGAGACATCAGAAAGAAGAAAGGGATGAGGGGGGTCCCCCAAAATTTTGAAATCTGTCAAAGCAAATTCCATTAGATCTCAAGGTTTGAGAATAATCTTCTGTGGCTTTATGTTCTGCTTTCCAGGTCCATCTTGGTAGCAGTCCTACCTTCCTGTCCCGCTTGGGCAGAGACCCTTGATGGAGGCCCAGTCTCTTTGGTCATGGTTGGCAGCCTGGCCCTTCAGGCCCTGGGCTGATCTCTGAATTATCTTCAGGGTCATTTTCCCCTTTTCTTAAAAGATAAGGCAAGTCCACAGCTGGATAGCGAATAGCAGTATCGAATTGTCCTATAGAATCTCAGAAATCCAAAACCTTCCTTTATTTCATCCAGTCTCTGTACCCTTTAGTCCAAACCGGCAGTCACAATCTATGATGATATAATCCCATCTCTATTCCTGACTTCTGCTGAGATGGCTGAATAATCCATGCATAATATCTTCATGGAGTGATCTCCAAAACATGCTTTCTCATTTTTTACAAAGTGGATAGGCTGAGAATTTTCCAAATCTTGAAGTACTGGTTCCTTTTTGTTTAATTATTCCTCTTCAATTCACCTCTCTCCTCTCCAATTTTACTATAAGTAGTTTATACTATAGACTATAACACACATTATACTATTTCACGTCTCCATGACTTTGCTCATTCTGTTATTCTGGAATATATACTGTTAAGAAACAAGAGATCTCAGGCAAAAATTGAATCACCAAGTAGGGATCATTCAATAGCAGGACACTTTGCTGTGTCATACTTATGTAAGGCAACTTATATTTAAAGACAATAAACTTTACTTTTTCTGAAACTAATAATGTATGTCACCTATACTTTAATTAAAAAAACAAAAAAACAAAAAACAAAACAAAACAAAACAAAAAAACTTTGATTTTTTAAATCACTTTCCTGCCACTTGTTTCAGCAAATCCTATGTGTGTAGCTATATCTCTTTTATAGTTCCATGGGGGTGAGTAAGAGATGTGCCTTACTGATCTGCAGTTGGAAGGCTATCAAAGACTCTAAGAATGCTGACAGTGAAGAAATGACATAAGAGAAATCATTCATTCTTTCTTCTGCTAGAACCTCACTCAAAGACCTACTATTCCATTCACCCTTGAAATCAAAATCATTGTTTACAAACTGGTTTTCCCCGACTCCATCATCTTATTACAAAGCCTCTATTTTCCAGACATGCAAAAGACCTTCCTATTTCTGCTTATGCCATGTTCTTTCATACCTCTGGGCTGTCATGCTTTTATTCATATATTTAATCATAAGTTTGATGCTCTCTAAAAGTCTATCCTCTGCCTAAAAAGACTTAGACTTCCAGCCCCAGATTAGATGGCATTTCCTCTATGTGGTCTTCCCTGATATCTTCACAGAATTGTAATTGTGATAATGTAATTAGTTATTAGTTTACGGGCTTTCTTCTCCCACTCACATGTGAGGTCTTCAGAGCAAACGTTCCTTCTTATTAATTTCTCTCATCTTCAAGGCTAAGTATAGTATTTGGTATATAGAGAGTGCTCAATAAGTGAATGTGGGATAAATGAATCAATGACTGCAGTACATTTCTATCTCCACTTTCCTGAATTCCTTTTGAGCTGAAAGCTGGTGTTTGCCTTTATTAAGATCTATAGTGTTCAAAACCCACTCTAGATTGAGAAATGAAATAAATGGACTAAGTTATCATTTAGTATCTATAAAAATTAAGTTCTATTAGTGTGGCCCAGAATTGTTTATGACTGTGTTTGTCAATAGTTGCAAAACTAATCAGAATTATTTACTCTGCATTAGAAGATCAATATAATTATAAAAATCATTTATGACATATTATGCTACACTTTACAATTTTTCCATTGCTTTATGTCTGCCTCTACTTTGGTCACCTTCTTCCTCTCTATATAATTATTGATGACTGCGGTTTCAAAATCTTTTGCGTAGCTGGTTAACTATTTGCCAAAATTATTTTTCCTTCCTGGACACACAGGTAGGCTATGTTTCCCAGCCTCCATTGCATTGGTCAGTTCTAGCCAATGAAATGTAAGTGAAAGTGTGGTACACCACTTGTGAACCTGGCCTACAAAACGTCCTGCATGTTTTCCTTATGCCTTTTTCCTTTCCACCAGCTACATGCAACTAAATAGGGTGATCTTAAAAGTCACATTTTGAAAAGAGCAAAAAGGAAGATCTTTGAATCTTTACTTGAATGAGAGTTGACCATGTACTGGTCACCAAATTTTCTACTTTAAATGACTAAAAGATATAATTCTATTGTGCTTAAACTATTACATATATTGGGGTTTGTTTGTTGTTAAAACTAGCATTATCTTAACTAATTATTGTTTTCGGTCATATGTGAAGACATTTAACAAGATTTCAGTGCCTAATGAAATCACAAAACAGGCCTCGAAACTTTATACGTGTAAATGTATAAGAAATAGGAATGAGGAAGGAGAATTTGTGAGACTGTGGCTAGTGGCTGCTGTAATGATAAAGCATTGCTGACAGACCTTCCATTACCTCAGATTGTCCCTATTTAACAGGCAGCTTTCATGCAGCTGTGCTCCTGCTGTTCACAAAACTTACTTTGAATATATAATGCCAATTATAGAGACTGAACATGTCAAGATTTTGACAGGTGTCTAGATAGTTATGCAATTAATTCTATTTATGCATTTTCTGCTGTAAATGCCCATGAAAAGAAGAAAATTGACTAATGCATCATAAAAGGAACACTCATATTTACCTCTTCACTCCAAATCACCATCACCCTTTCTTCCCACAAAAAAGGAGGGAGATGAAAAAAGGAAGGAAGAAAAAAAATACAGTTAAAGTAAAATATGCTGATTCGGTAATGAAGTTTAATATGGAATACAAACTGACAAACATCAGTGGAAAGTTCTCAAGCTAGTAATTAGTTCAAAAGCTATAAAACAAAACAAAACAAACCAAACAAACAAAAACTTAGAGATTGTGACCAGTGGCAGAGAAGGTTGAAAGGTCTGACACTTCTTGGAATTCAAAGACAGCAGGGAATTTATTAGCATTTAGATATACAGATTTAACTACACTGCAATCACTATTTTACTGTCATTCTTCAAAACTGAGAAGAAACAAGCTTTAATCTTATTCCTTTCTCAGTGATTGTGTGATATAGCTTAGAACAGCATATAATCACAACACAAGTGACTCTTTGGCACTTACATGGTAATGATACTGTGCAATTAAATTATCCAATACTGTGTGATAAGCCCAGGCAAGATAAAGTAATCTCACTAAATCAGAAAATAAATCTTTAAAATTAAGTAAGTAGTTTATACATGTAATAGTATAATTGCTCTTATGTTCTCAAGAAAGATCTAAAACTCATCATTTTGATTTTTACCTTAGGATAAATCTTTTACTCATTTATTCACTCATTTAACACATAAGTCCTGAAACCTCTTGTATGCATCTATTTTTTTAACTTATAAAATTTAATGGCCTATATATTGTCTATTAATTTCTTCAGCAAAAAAACTGTTGGTAAAATTAACTAGAGAATAATATCATTGCAAAATACTAAATTGATATTTATCTTCAAAGGACTGACTTTAATGCTTGAGTTATCCAAAAGGCAAATATCCAACATTAAGAGTAAGCCTGAAAATGCATGGAGGTAGGGAGCCCAGAGAATGATGGAGACCTGGGGATATGTCTCTTCCTATCCTCCCTGCGTAGCTTCATAGAGAAACGACTACACTTGGTTGAAGGTCTTCAAAATTATTTTTCTTTAAAATAATTTTTGAAAAAACACAGTCTAGATCTAGATCTAGATCTATATATATATCTCAGCATACACTGGGAAGTAAGGACAAGCATGAGAAGGAATCCTTTGTTTTGTAAAGTAAAAGAGCAGTAATGGTGAAAGGGGCGGTGGAAACTTAGAACTGGCAGATCATAAGTGGAATCTCATTTGGACCCTTTTTAGGAAACAGTACACATGGAAGCTAAAGATTTGGACATTGGTCCCTTGAAGAAAATCTGAATTTGTATTATCATCTCTACCACTAAATTATAGTATAACCTGTGAATAGTATTCAATTACAGAACTAGTAAAAAACTAGTTTGTATTCCATATTAAACTAGTAAACAACTCTGTAGCAAAAATTGCTGATTACATAAGTTATGACATCATAATTACTTGATGAACCTCCATCCCTCCTCTGACATTAACCAGCTATGATATTTGGAAAAATCATTTAATCTGCCTGAGTCTGTCTCCTCATCTTCCTAAGATAAATCTCCAGAAAATAGCCTGTTCTTTCCTCTCCAGGAAAACAGTAATTTTCTTTTTTTTTTTTTCTGTCCCTAACACCTAAGTTTTATACTATTATACTTGAAAGGTGTTTAAAAAAAAAAAACACACAAAAACAAAAAAACTTATTTTATCTATATTCTCTATTAGAGAACGAGCAACTGGAAGGCTTATTGATAATCATCCTTCCCTGCTGCCTAAAACAATTCCTGGCACAAAAGAAATGTTAAGTAAATGTTTCTTGAGTCAGTGACTAAAACATAGTCATTATACTTACCTCAGTGCTTTGGGAAATTTAAATGAGAGACTGTATGTAGACCATTGAGTTTAAAGTGCCAAGAAATATGCTCAGAAATAGAAGCAACAAGAGGGTGACAGAATAATAAAATACTGCTCTTGTAGTAGCCAACCAACCATAAGATAAGATATGGCACATACTAAGCATGCCTTCTGCTAGTCAGAAGTTGCACACACTGGAATATTAAGGGGTAAGATCAAGAGCCAAGGGATCTCAGGCTGGGTCCCAGAGTGCCAACACAATAGTCAAACCAGTAGTTTGGTAGGGAGCATGCTCTGTAGCAGAAATGCAGATAAATAACTCAAGACTAGATTCTGGAACTAAGAGAACATTGCCTTCCTAAGACACTAAGGCATTCTTTGGCTAATATAGAATTAACAGATTTAAAAACTCTAAAATAAAGATTCAAGGAGATAGACTGTATGTGAAAAATAAAACCTCGTTTTGTCCTGTATGTTAATGAGGACAGATCAGGTGAGAGTTTTGCGGAAGGCAAGGTACAATGAAGAAAGCCTTACAGGTTATATGGATTGTGACATTATTTAGGTATCAGAAGTTAAGAAGTCTACTTAATGTAGACTGAAGAAAAGTTTTATTTGGATAGCCTGATGTGTTATTTTAAAGTTGACTTCGAATGTTTTTAAGCAAAGCTAGGACTGTAAAGTTTATCTTAGGATTCATTATTCCTGTTGTCTAAGATTTGTCTTCTTCACACTGTGAATAAATGACAAATAAGTACCATAGGAAGGAGAGTTGAAATAAGTATTACAAATTTATGTAATACTGTAGAGGAGAATGACCTGATAGGAAAACAGAGCCAGAGAAAGATGGTGGGAGAACAGTATGAAAAGTAAGAAGGGCAAGGTGAGATGATTCAAAGTCCAGTACACAATATCTAGGTAACAACCGTAGGGGTCTTTTTAAGGGCTTTGTGCTTTTTTTCAGGCTAAGATTGTCTTCCCAAAGTATACTGGGCATTCATGGATAACATATTTATGAAAGTATGCATTAATTCATTATAGTATACATTCTACCATATATAATGGCTCAATGGCAATAGCTAAACAAGTAAAGCTTATTTATCTTTCACATGACATCCAGCAGAGAAGCAGTTTCATATTGTTTTGCTCTATGAATTAAGCCAGAAAGCCAGGCTCCTTAGATATTGTTTTATTACTTTCAGACAGTTTTCCTTGTCTATATGATATAAGATGGTTCACCAGGACATTTCATCCCACATTCATTTTCCAAATTACTACAGGAAGAAGGAAGAGAAGTATATGCATGTACCCTTTAAGGACGTGACCTAGAAATGGCACACAATACTGTAGCTCATATTCTATTGTCTAGAATTTAGACACATAGCCAAATCTAGATAGAAAGGACAAGAAATATAAATATTCTTTTTTTTAAGAAGGTCATATGCCCAGCTATTGAGCTGTGGAAAGCTCTGATAGTTGATTTAACTGAAAAAAGATTTTCAACCATTCAGCAGAACTGATAAAAATCAGCAAGCACACGTTGGTGAAAAACAACAAGAATTCGCAGAAGGTAATTTGAGACATTTTTCAGAAAATTTCTCCGTAGCTTTACAAAACAGATGAAATAGTCCTACTCCACTGATGCCTTTCGAAGTCTAACTCGGCAGGTGATGGTGAATTAAGTGTTCAGGAGCTTAAACAAAACAAATACAGGCTGATTGTTCCCATATGTGCTTGTGCTGCTGGCTGCCATAAAACAAAACCTTTCACGACTGAAAAATTGAATTTTCCTTGGATTAGGAAGCAGCTGTACCAGTTACATGCTTATTCAGTGCCAAGATTGAGTTCTGGTCCTATCATTATCCAAATTCAAAACTTGTTGAGCCATTAACTTCTATAAATCTATTTTTATTAATCTGTAGAATGGGGATATTAACTGCTGAAACTAGAATGAAAATCTGATAAACTAAACATATGAAAGAAACTGGTTATTAGCTTTTTAATATGCCTCAGCCAAATTAGAATTCTATTGTTATTCTATTGCCAAATAAATGTAGAGGATCATTATTGAAGCTTATTTGTTTTTTAGTTATTTGTCTTAATAGTTACTGAACGAAGTTGTTCAATTTGACCCATAATAAAACTCCAGAATTAGATTATGTAAAACTTAAAGTTTCAAGGAAAAAAATATTAAGCTCCAGTTAGCGGTGTATAACAGAATTGTTCTAAATAATCATGTATAAAATGTGGATTCTTAGGACCCGAGTGTCGCAAGCAAAGAAGGTGGCTACAGAAGCACCACCCTTGGACTCGTTTATGTCTTTCCACAATTCCAGGTTTATTTAGTGGTACCTTCTCAGATAAACCAATCAGTTATCCATGTAGGTTAACACACAACACAGAGAGGTAAGTTACAGAGGCTTATGGGACAGAGCGGAAGAGTAAAAGTTCTCTGTGTTCCTGAAGTGAGCTCTGGATTGGCAGCACAGATGAGCTCACATCGGTCCTAAACCAGTGGCTACAGTGGGCAGAAGGTCAGAGTCTTTGGCTTTTAGCACACCTGTCCATGATGCTCTCAGGTCAGGCTTGAGCATCGTCTGTCTGAGGTGTTCAGCTTATATGGTCTTTACAGGGTGGAATCTTTTTGCTTATTGGATCTTGCAGTCTTGGATTACAGACTGCAGTTGTGGCTGATGTTTCTGTGGTTTTGAATGTTCTGGTCACACCTTAAGGGTGTTTCTGTCATGTGACTTGGTTGTTTGCCAGTTGACATTACTGTCATAGCTCCCGATGAACTTCACTTAGTAAAGTTCAAAAAAGTCCTCCATTCTTTATGCCTTGTACACTGATCCAGCCTGTCCTACAAAAGCAACGTCCTAAGAGCAGCATCCTATAACCTACATATTTTATAAATCCTCCATGTTTGTAAACACTTTAAAACTTGAGAACTATTTAGCCTAAAGATGCAAATATGAAAAAGCTTGTAATGAAAGCACATTACCATATGAGTGATGTGAACGAACTGAAGTTAAAAGTCTATTTTCCTTGGCCTGATAATTAGAAAACAAAACACTTATTTTCCAAGTTGAGGTTTCCTGTAACTCCCTCTTCATAAGTCATCTCAATCTTTTGAATCAATTTTGTCCTTGTTCTGGATGATTGCAAGGAGTTCTTGATGAATATTTAGAAGAGTCACATATTATCAAACCTACTAGCAGATCTAGATATATAGTCACATATTATCAAACCTACTAGCAGATCTACGATATAAGATCATCAGCAGTGTTCTAAGAAGTAGGTGATTTACATGTATCTTTTGTAATCCTTAAATGTCTGCAATGTAACTGTTATGATCCTCCTATTATGATGAGATTTCTGAGATTAAAGAAGGTTAAGTAATTCACCATTTTAGAGTTGGTAAGGCATGAAGCAAATACAGGGTTATTAGAGAGAAAAAGCAAAGAGAAATGAGGCCCTAAGTGATGAAAATGCTATCCTTAAGAAAAAAAAAAACCAGTAACTTTTTAACTCAATACAAAACTGGATATAAAGTGGAAATTTGGGATTGCTCATTTAGTAGTTTCTGTCTAAATGCAAAACCCTTGAACCGAGAAATAATACAATATAAAAAGTACATGGACAATTTTGCAGTTGTTTTCAGAATGTAAAGTAATTGAAAATAGTTTAAGTAAAGAATGGCTTAGATTCCCTTGCCATGGTGCTCTGGGAGGAGTCTTTGTCTATTTATGTTGGAGATTCTAGCCTATATCTTCATTGCATTCATTAATCTTATAGACTTTTACTTTACCATAAAAAAATGAAACACATATTGGAACTGGAGGATGATTGAAGGCTTCTTCTCAGAATTTTGCAGTGGAAATTGGCTTTTTTTTTAATTTACATTTCTCAACATAGAAAGTTAAAATGTAATTTTCAACTACAGGCATGGTTTCTGCTCTCACAGTAATACTGTTGATTATCACCAACACAGAAGCAACAGTCTATAAGCACAAATGCTTTATAGACACCCAAAATGTCACTGTTGAATAACCCAAGCAAATCTGATTCACAGGGACAGATTGAGTATCTGGTTTGCAATCGCTAGGAAAATTTTGTTAGAAAATTTTCAAGTACGATAGCCAGATCAACTAAATCTAATGGTATTGCTGAATCCCTGGAAGAAAAGATCCTATGCTCTGCCATTTATAAACTAATGTTCCTAAAATGTATTTAAATTTCTAAAGGTTTCGATCAGAGATTTGTAATTCCCCCAAGTAAATGTCTTTTACATAAATAAAATGTTTGAACCTAACTTTACATAATGTTGAATAGAGAGAATCTTTCACATAAACATTTCTTTAATTATAAATCTTCATGGATAGACTTACAATAAAATAATGGTATATATTTTAATAGCTTTTATTGAATATCTACTTCTAGTTATTGAATATCTAATGTGTGCCAAAAAAAATAATTATAGGTGATTTCCATATATTATCTCTTATTTCAGTGGAACCTAGCAGAGTATAAATAACAGAAAAGAGAAATGAGACTCAAGTTATTTTAGTCGTATACTAGTAGCCATAAAGGAAGAATTGGTACTAGTTCCATTAAACTATGCCATTAGCCATGACAGGGTATTTGTATAGAGAAAATCTACTACAGATTTTCATTTTATAGCAAAGGTGAATGAGAAAATTATAGCACACATATCCTATGTCGGCTTTTCTATAACTTTCAATTTCTTTGAAACACCATCATCTATGTAACTAGTCAATGACTTTCAGAAATCTTTCTCTTTTCAAGACAGTGAAAATATAAAGAAAATCTCTTCACTTTTGTTTTCTGTCTGAGTGAAGGCAACTACAACTCTTTTCTAAATGACAGTTTAAAACTTGTCCTCAGACTATGTTAATTCTTTGGCTCCTCACCTATCACAGTTATTAGAAGCAGCATGGAAGCAGAAATAGTAGAGCCCAGTCAAATCACTCTTGTGCCACTTACTAGCTGCATGACCTTGGACAAGGTTTAAACTGCTCTGAACTTCGTTTTCCATATCTGTACCGTGTGGATGATAATACCTACCTCTTTGGGCTGTTGTGCTGACCTATTGACTAATATAAATAATATAAAACACGTAGTAGAAAATTAACAATAACAAACGAGTTCTCTATTGTGCCCTACTCCTCTTAAGGAGCCATAAAATAATCATTGCAAAATAATAAAAAAAGAGTTATTTTCAAATTTCAAACTTATGTATTAGGTTACAAACCTTCATAATTTTTATTTACACACACACACGTACACTTCTCATCACATTCTCCAAGGCTGATATATTAAGAATCATTTAATCTTACCGCAACATTAAATAATTTCAACGTGGATGATCAAACTTCATTTGAGATACATCACATATAAAGGTCCTATATCTTGAGACCATCTCCAATGGATCCCCTAAATGAAATAAAGCAAAAACTGTTGGGAACATGAAAAAAAAAAAACTTAATTTCTTCCAATGGTGTTTATCTCAAAATCCTCACGTCATTTTCCACCTGGCTGCTTTTGGTCTAATTTTGAAAAAAAAAAAATTTGCACATATATTTCCAAATATTCATAACCCCATCTGATGTACCTATCCCTGATGACACTATTGCTTGTGTTTTTAAATAATAAGTATCATTATATTTGTTTTTATAAATCAATGGATATTCTTAAATAGATATGAGAAAGCAATAATTAGTGTATAAAACTTCCACATCAAACTGAGTATTTTTAAGTCAATCTGTTTCAAAATAAATGATCTAAATATTAGCAATAGCATTTAGATGATGAGAGAAGGCATGAGAGTAATCAAGTTATAGCAAATGTGTCAGAGAAAAAAAATAATTTGAATGTTATAGTTTTTCTCTTTCTAAGATACTTGTGGCTGTCCTTCTAAAAGATTAATGCATAAAATAAAATCATCATATGATATTGACATATATTTATTCATTATATGTTTATATACATATATTTATACATATAGCATATACATGTATATACATGTATATACAAAAATATACATATATTTATTGTATATATAAACATATAATGTTTGTGTATATATATATATATACATATACGTTCTAGTCTTGACAATTTTATAAACTAAAACCTCATTCATAAATTTACCAGGTATTATGCTCTCTTGTAAAAATGTAGCAATTTTTAGATACCTTTCTCTCCCCCTCTCTTTCTCACTTTCTCTCACATACACACACACCTTACAAGTCAAATTTATTGCAAGAAATTACACTGCATTCATATAAAATACAATGAAATTACATTTATCCACCAGCCCAGATATCTCCCTTTAAAAGCTATGCCGGTTTCATTACATTAGAATTCTCTATAAAAAAAAAAATAATTATAAAATCTTGATTATGCAAATCATACTAATGAAAATACCAAAAACCTGATTGTATGAAATGTTTCAAGTTTAAGGAGGCATGTCATAATGATCAATTTTAAATTAGTCACTTTAGAACAAATACTGTTGCTTCACTCTCTTGGTGGCTTCCTGGATTTCTATTTCTACAAAAATAGCCATTCAAAACTAGATATGAAAATGAATCCACTGGGTAAATCCAATCATAATGACCTCTTGAGTCCTCTTGATAAGTTTCACTTCAGGTACATTCTTTGAACAAAGAAGGCCTCTCTACTTTCCCTCTCAATAATAGCCAGGCAAGAATTTTATCAGTTTTTAAGCTATTGTTTCATAGCCCAAAACCCAGCTTCTATATTTTGCACTGAGATTTTGGGACTGAGTCTCTGCACACCACATTTCTCTTTGCCAGCTGGCTTTCTGTTAGCTTCTGCAATGGAGGACACTGAAAAGAGAGGCTGGTTTGGGGAAGCGGCAGGATTAAGGGTGCAAGATGCTTATTCTTTCATTCTCATTTGCTGCCTGTGTTGCATTTGTAATCATCTTTTACCTTGTCAGCAGAAATTTACCTACAGATTTTTCAAGCCCCAGAACCAGCTCATTCCACTCGCTCAGAGGTGCCAGCATTAGGCTGCTCACATTCCCTCCTGAGTGTTTTCCAGTTTGAGCTCCCTAAGGCCTCTCCACTGAGCTCCTGAGATACCATAATTGGCTGCATAGCACCACTTTCAAAAAGTGTGAACTTCAGATCTACAGGGTTCCTTTTCCAAGTTCCTAGTAACATCGATTTTTCCTTTTGTTCCCTGAAGCACTAAGGGTGGAGCTGCTTCCTTCGCCTTTATCTCTCTATAACCTCAGAAGCCCCTTTTTCCATTCCAGTTCTCTAACACCTATTTAATCTATTCTTTATATTACATTTTCTTCGTTAAAACAGCTGGTGCACTTTCTGCTTTCCTCACTGGACTCCATTATAGAATGTATATTTTATTTTTATGATAGAGGTGGGAATGATGGAGAAAGAGGAAAAGGAAAATAAAGAATCTAACATTCTTTGAGATACTTCCCATTTATTTTATTTTCTAATCTCTAAAAATCCTATGAAACAAGTATGGTTATAATTATTTATATTAATAAAAAGAATAATGACATTTATTAAGTTCCTACAATGAATTACTTTCTTTACATATATTATCCATTTAAAATTCATAAACTTCCTGAAAAGCGATTATACAAGATCCATTTTATGGATGGAGAAATGAAGTTCAGGTCAAACTTAACACATCTAGTGAGCCATAGAACTCTAATGTGAATATAGTCTGAGTCCCAATCCAGTTGAGCAAATATGCACATATTTAAATCACTGAGAGGTTTAATTATACAATATCAAAAAATTATATTTGTTACTATAACCACCAATCTTGTCAGAAAATCCTTTAAGTATTGAGAAGTTGTCTATTTTGTGGTGGCATACAAAAGATTTTCAAAATGCAATTTTTCCTGGAAAGCTTAAATTTGATAACTGGCAACCCATAAATATAAAATAGTTGCTTTCCTTGAAGTGACAAGATCATTTTGTTTATATTCGAGAAATATATGTCAAATATTTAACTCTCAAAAACTCTAGTTTGACTGTCAGTAACACTTTCACATTAAAATAGTGTTAAATGAAAAAGTGGTTAGTTCGGCATTCAACTCAACAAATCATACAAGTGCTTTTGCTTGAAACAACGTCATACTTCAATTTGCAGCCAAAGTTCTTTAGTATACTTCACACTCCATCGCTCAGAATATTAAAAAGATATTTATGCAGGGGATGTTATGAAAATAATAATCTATTTCACCAAGGACAACTGTTGGGTAAACTGTATTTTTTTTAATTTCAAATAGAGTGATTGAGGAAAAGAATGGTACTGGTAACGGTCTGGTGTTACCACCTTGAATTGTAGTACTAAGACTCCAACAATTTTACCTACAATTTCCTTTTGTATCATTAGTGCAACTATCAATACAGTGGAAAATCAAATAATACCTTGGTTTGAATTAAATTAAAAAATAGTTTTCACTCAGCAGACCTTCTAAAAGTATCTTCGGAACTTCATGGTTCGTGGTCCTAAATTTTGAGAGCTACTTATCAAATAGTGAGTTAAAAATAATAACTGAAGAGTTAGAGTACTTACACAAATTTGATTATAGCAGCCCTCTTTTGGGTCAGGAGATATCCTTCTTTCTGTGATATCACTACGGTGAGTTATAATGGGTTTAACCTAAAACTATGATAATAATTGAAGTTGGAACAAAGGAAATGGTCTTGTTCTTGCCTGGAATTCTGACAATAATTGATAAATGCTTATTAGCTTGTTAGTAATTATTTACCCCATACCTGGGACTCTGATGACTCCTGCCTAACCAGTGTTAAGAATTCTGAGTTAGTTGAAGGAAAAGGCCAAAAGAAGAAAAAGACAGAGACTGAGAAAGAGGTAGAAAATGCAAAGACTGACAGAGGAGAAGAAACAGATAAGGAGATAGATAAATGAATGTTTTCATAGGAGGAGATAAGTGTGGAGGGAGTGAGACAAAAAGATTGAGAAACAGATTCAGAGAGGTACGATGGGGGACTTAGGGAAGAAGAAGAAAGGGAGGGAGGGAGAAAAGGGAGAGGCAGGGAACAGTAAAAGTATACTATTGCATTAGATTGCCAAAGAAAGAAAAGAAAAAGATGTTCTCTTTGACATAGTTTTCAAATAGTCACAGTAACTAACAAGATTTTTCCTCTTTTCTCATAGGAGGTTGGTTTAATGTGGATGTATGTGTACTTGTGTGTATAGGAGGAAGGGTTTTGCTCCTTCCTCCTGCCACGACCTGGAAGCCATAATGACTTTTGACGGAAGTAGGGAGGTATGCTCTGCATTGGTAGAAGACAGAACTTAGCATCTGCAGTGTGGACAATATATTCATGGTGCCTGAGATGTTTTTACTTGGCCACTTATGCACTCAAGTTAGTAAGACCTGGAGAAACTCGGCTTATATAAACAGAAAGGGACTTTAATATGTATTTTTTCCTCTAGCCATAATTCTGCATGACTTCTTTTGTTTGTGATGGAGAAAGCATCCATTCTTCCTAATCTGAACTTCCACTAGTCCTTTCTACCATATTTTATGGATGTTCAGATTCTTAAACACACAGGAAGATCTATTTTGCACTTAAATACAAAATCAAAAACAACTAATTTCTAAATCTTTGTACAATTATAAAATATAAGGAAAGACACAAATCTCTATTCATTGTAAATGAACAACCAAAGCAACAGGTTAAAAAATGAAATGACAATGTCACTATATGTGTGTTATTATTAGTGTTCACATTGAATGAGATGAGCCTGTGGAAAGGGATGAAGATGATTAGGTCTCATATCAGTCAAAGAAAAGAACATGGGATTTCTGGGCTGCTGTTCTTCATTATGGAAACAAAAAAATGACTTGGCATCCACCTCTGGGGACAGCACAGATTGTATGAGGCTGCATGCAACACTGTGTAGAGAGAAGAGGAAATGCTCTGGGAACAGGAAAGGGCTACCACTGCCAGCTGTTATGATGATGTTACGTGTGTACATTTGCTGATTTTGGTGAGTTTTTCATACTTGCAAACTGCACCCTGATATTTATTAAAATGACAAGCTTTTGTCTTGACAGAGGCATTGCTTCTTTTTTTATAAAAATCAAGTGGTGGAATCGCAATGGTATTTCTCAATGTATTCTACATAAGGTTTGTGTACCAGAAGATGTTAAAGAAAGTCATGTAGTGCTACACAGTCAGTGACTTTTTTTTTTTTGAGATTCACAGTGTTCACAACCAGTAAAGGTTATGAGGATCCAACAATAAAATAAAATAGTAAAATTAACTTAAAAAATGAAATAAAATATAAAATGATTAACTAAATTGTTTCACTACAAAAGCTCCTCCCCTTTTGTTTGTTCTTTGTCATCTCTTGTGATGATAGCATTACTTTGGAACACGGTTTGGGAAATGGTCAACTTGGTGCTCTCTAAAACCCCTTAGGCTCCTGGATTCTGTAATATTAAGCAAAGGAACTGTTTAATATAGTAGGGATGAGTGGCAGCACTTGGACTTGAGCCCCTAAAATAGCTCCAGCTGCCTCTGTATCTCAGGTGTTTAGAGTCAGCATATTCAAGAGCCAGGTGGTTGAGAGCCATGGAGAATGGCCTATGACTCAGATTCTGGATGTAGGGAGCATAACATTAAAATATTGTGTGTGTGAAGCACTCCCTGGGAGGTACTATTTACTTACCATCACTTCATTTCTAGGTCAATGAGTACAAGGGGAAATTTTCTTTTGAAAAGATCAGGAAAGAAAAGGAGGATCGCAGAAATTAGCTGCCCGCCCCACATGCAGTGCAATGCCAAATGCAACATACAAACTTATGCAAGTAAAATTTGGCAGAATTAGGGAACTTTACCTTGGAGAAGAATCAGATGAAAATGCTGTGCTTGAAGTCAACATTAATGTTTAATTTTATGGAGTTGTTCCTTTTTTTAATGCCATATTCCCTAGATTCTCCTAAACTTTATGATTCTTATTTGACTATCATCTGTCTTTTATAGGCAAGGCTTCACCTTTCCAGGTGGTAGTAATAAAGTCCATACTTAGAGATCTCTCAATACCGCCAGTCTACAGAATAGAAACTCTGAATGTACACAGATACAGTTACTTCTGTTTTCAAGATGTAAAACATTCTTCAATTTTTTTTTTGTTATCTTGATTGTTTATATCATTTCATATAAAAAAAACATAATAATCATAAAACAGGTGGACTGGGAAAATAACATTTAACCAGATTTTAACATTTAGTAGAAAACACATTTATAGATCACTTTGCCCTAGAATTTCCAGTTACCACTCCAAAAATAATCTCACAAATTTGAATAGAAATGAAGATAATAATCATTTATTAAGCACTTTTTTATGTTCTAGGCAATGCACTAATTTCTTTCCTTATAGCACTTTAATGCCCATAATAAGCCTTTGAGGTTGGTACTGTTATCATATTCATTTCATCAATGGAAAAACTCAAGCTCCAAGTAGTTACATAAACTTTTGCAAGGTCATGCTACTTTTAAGTGGCGGATCTTATAACCAAATTAGGTTTGTCTGATTATACAAAGTCTAAAGTCTTACTGATGCTGCTCCATTGCTACTTATTTTTGATACAATGAAATCATGGTAGAAAAAAAAATGACCATACATTAAGGTCCATGTCATGAAATCCATCTGAACTCTTTGCATCTAATTTGGATTGGGTTGGATACAACAAATGTGTCTAAGCATTGTGATGAGATTGACCTCTGTGGGTATAATGTAGAGCTAAAGAAAATCTAAGATATGTTTCATGGTAACCCTGCAATAAAGAATTGAACTGTAATTATGAACAAAACATCTATCCAAAATAATCAAGCAAGAAGATGAGAAATAAGAAATCACAGCAGGGGGAGCCTAGAAAGATTGGAGGTATTGGAGAGAGAGGTGTAGACACTTTTTATAGAATGCCTACAGCCTCTCCTATATGAGGTTTTTAAAAATATCACAAGATCTACAGTCCTCCAGGAATTGGCATCTCTCTTACCACACAGTACACTGAAGCCCCTATGCTTTAATTATAGTCCTTATTCTTCAATCCTCAGGGAGGTTGAAATGCTGTGAGATGCACTGCAAACGATGAGAGAAGAGAGAAGGAGGTGAGAAAAAGGGAGAACACAGAGAAACTGAGAGGGAGCAGTTGGACAAGGCAACTAAATCCAAGTGAGGGAAACTCAAAGAGGATGTCAAGACCTCAGAAACTCAGCTCATAATAACCAATAATGGGAGGCTGAGATAAGAACTACCAGAGGGCAAAGGGAATAAGCAGGGATTGGTATATGCAACAAGCTTCAATGCAATCCTGAGGTGGAGTTCGACGATTTCCACCACCTGAGCCCATTGCTTTTGTAGCTGTCCATTATCCTACTTATGTGCTCATGTGCATCAGCCCCTTGTGGTGTCTCATCAAGTCATCATGGTTTGCTGAATAAGTTTATTGCATAGGTTTAGAAATCACTGAAATGGAAATGAAAAACAAACCCATGAGATTGTGGGGGCAGTTATAGTACTGAAAGAGGAAAACAGAGAAATAGTCCTAACATTAGAAAACGAGAAGAGAAGAAGAGAAGAAGAAGAAGAAAAAAAAAACCTTCTGAAAAATTATCATATTTTATTATTATTTGAGGCCAATAAGGTAGATGAAAGAAATAGACTGAGTTAAAAAAGAGATACAGATTAGGGGTGAAGTCTAGCTGCCATTAGAATAACTCAAACATTGTGCACAGATGGGAATCATTCATACCCTCATTCTCTCCCCTTTTCTATCCTTTTCTCTGTCTCTGTCTCTGCCTCTGTCTCTCTCTCTACACACACACACACACACACACACGTGCACACACACACACACACTGAATCCCAAGATTCAGCCTATTTTACTTATCTTGACATTTTATGTATATATACACATATATGCAATACACACATAAATATGTCAACAGTCTACTAGTTCACTTCTGTCAAATTTTGAATAGCAGCAGAGCTCTATGACTTTTTATTTACAAATGGCCGCTGCTTTATGACAATTTGCAAAATCTGAAAGAGTATAAATGTCATCTACATGGAGTGAAACATAAAAAACATTTTGGATGTTACAGCTCAGACTTTTAATATATACCAAACTCTAAAAGCTGCTTATGTGATGGCAATAACGATATGGGTGAATACAGTGTACATCTCAAAGCTAATAAAAGAAATGCACCTCCTAAATACTTTCAATGCTAAATTTTGCATTTAAAACAATTAAATTTTAAAGCTTTAATGCTGAAATTAGGATATTCATCATAAGTGAATTAGATCTTTCAAAATACTCAGACTCGAAGTAATAAAAATAGTCTTCTTAGAGCCAAAAAGTACATAGAAATTCTACTTCAGTGAATCTATCCTTCATATATGTAGCAGTTTGACTAAAATCATATTTATTTTTAATTATAAAAGATATAAAAAAATTAAAATAATCTAAATGTCTATCAATAAAGGACTGGTTAAAATGTATCATGACACATTAACTCCTTAGAAAATTTTATTATCTACAGTGTGTGTGTATATGTATGATGAATAGAAAAATGTATAGAAGTATCCTAAAATATTAATTGTGGTCATTTGTGGGGGTAGAAAAAATTGCAATTGACATTTAAAAATATTTTGATATTATCTTTTTTACCTGTGGGCATATGTTACATTTAGTATTGGGAAAAATGTTACTTCAAACAATATATAGGTAGATATAACTTATAAATAGGTTATAAGAAAACAACTTCGAAGTTCATTATTCCAAAAAATAATTATGTAAAATAATGGTGGCTGAACTATCAAAACATCTCATATTTCTAGAATATGTTGATATAATAACAATAAACCTTTATGTAATGTTCACTACATGTCAAATCACTAATCCCCAGGTATACAGAGATGGAAGAAGCAGAGTATCTGTCTTTAGGAAAGCCATGAAATTAGAAAATGATCGAGCAAGATTATGCTTATTTAGATTTTTTGGCTAGGAAGCATTTTGATGTTGCTAATAGTACAAACTCAACTGTATACTGGTAGGTTAGGTATAACTGAAGCAAGCGTAATTCTCTGGATGGCAATACAATCTAATGACCATGTTATCCCCAGCAGGAGTCCAGTATGTGGTAAGAATGAACCCAAGCTCTAATGTAGGTTTATCTTTCCCTTCCTTATTTTCTCGTCCCGGCAGACAGCCCCCGGTTTCATAGCAGCCAAGTAAGGACTCAGGCAAACCCATGCCCCGGCACAGTCTGGTGATTTCTATATTTAGGATTTATCTGGTTCAGGCTTTTACAGCCAGGATATATCTATAAAGTTATCCATAGAAGATAGCCCACAATTGTATTTTGCATGTTTGTTAAAAAGGAATAAATGAATCAAATGAATCAGCCGTATCCTTTTCCGGAGGCTCAGTAAAAGATAGGATATGTACTTAAACCACAATTTATAACCTTAGAAGCTCCTCTAATCTCAGTGGAGCTATTTATCATTTCAGTGTAAATGTAACCCAGAAAGAGAAAATGAGCCTTCTGTAATGAAAAGTCTGAAAGTTAGAGCTATAAACAACTGCATGGAGAACTCTATGCTGAATTTACACAGACTCTAAACATCGTTCAAGGTGAAGAAATCAATGACAGCACAAAACTCAGCCACTGAATCTCAGAAATGCCCCGTTCTCTGTGCTTTGCTTTTCTAGTGAGTGTCTCCTTCCTGATCAAGTTCTCTGCCCAGTGAGCACTAACAGGCTAACAGCTAAAGAAGTCTGTGTTGTTCTCTACACCAGTAAGATCAAAGGGTGCTCCTTGGAAAACTCAACACGACTTCTGACTTCCTCCAAGGGCTGCTATCCCTCTACTAAAACTTTGATGCCACTTTGGAATCTCTTTCCCAAGCTCTTCAAAATACTTAACAAGCTTTAAGGAAAAAAAATACATTGTATCAAAAGAAAAACAAAACAAAACACAGAGTCCCTCTGGTTCCAGGGATTTTTTTAAAGAGTGCAACAGCTATCAAACAAACACAATACTGAAAGTGGAGAGAGAGGTATTTGTATAACATTTTTTAAATGTCATTTTACTAAAATATATGAGCCAATATTTACCAATATTTTTGCACTTGACCTGTATTAAAACATTTGATTCTCATGATAACCTCAGGAAGTTGGTAGCATTGTTAGTTCACTAAGAAGGAAACCAAGGTGTTGAGATTTTGAGACTAAGTAATTTATCCAAAGTCATACAGGTAATAAATATCTGTCTTCATTATCCTATATTCTGTTCAAGAATTTCTTATTTCTGAACCAAACTTAGTTAAAACTTTTTGCCTTTACTTTTTAAATGTTCTTAAATAATAAAAAACAAGAAAAATAAATACAGCTAACTTTTTTGTTTTTAGCTCAAATACCCATTCAGGCCATTTCCTTCCAGTTTCCCTTTCATATATACTTAGCATATAGCTAAAATTATTATGTGCATTCAAATTTCAAACATTTTATTTGAAAAGTGTCAAGCATAAAAATGTTAAAGAATTTTTACAGTAAACACACATATACCAATAACTAGTTTTCTTTTTTTAATTTTTAAATTTCTTTACAAATTTATTTATTTATTTATTGGTTAACAAAATCCAGTAAGTCTCAGCTGAACATTTTAACAGTAAGACATATATATATTTACCTTGTGTGTTCACCTCCTAGAGTTAGATTTCTTTCTGTCACCACATATTTGACCCTTTTTACCTCAACAACTTCTTCCCATCCCTCTTCCCCTCCCTTCTGGTAACCACTAGTCTATTGTCCATGTCCATGAGGCTCTATTTGTTTGGCCTATTCGTTTGTTGTTTTCAGGTTTATATCACACATATAAGTGATATCATGTGATTTTCAACATTTTCTGTCTGGCTTATTTTGCTTAGCATGATTATCTTGAGGTCGATCCAGGTTGTCGCAAATGGCTGTATTTCATCTCTTCTTACGGCTGAGTAATATTCCATTGTATATATGTACCACAAATTCTTTAGCCAATGATCTATCTTAGGATACTTTGGTTGCTTTCATGTCCTGGCCACTGTGAATAATGCTGCTATAAACATTGGTGTTCAAATATCTTTTCGAATATGAGTTTTCAAGTCTTTGGGGTAAGTACTCAGTAGAGGGATTGCATGATCATATGGTAGATCAATTCTTAGTTTTTTGAGGAACCTCTATACTGTTTTCCATAGTGGCTGTACCAATTTGCAGTCCCACCAGCAATGTATGAGGGATCCTTTTTCTCTGCATGCTCTCTAACATTTGTTATTACTTGTCCTGTTGCTTATAGCTATTCTAACATGTTGAGAATCTTTTCATGTCTGTTGGCCATTTGTATGTCTTTTTGGGAGAAGTGTCTGTTCAGGTCCTCTGCCCATATTTTGATTGGATCACGTTGTTGTTATTGAATTGTATGAATTCTTTATATATTTTGGATAGTAGGCCCTTATCGGAAGTGTTGTTTGCAAATATATTTTCCCATTTGGATGGTTGTCTCTTCACCTTGTTGAGTTTATTTTTTGCTGAGCAGAAATTTTAGTCCTATTATTTATTTTAGCTTTTACTTTCCTTGCTTTTGAGGTCAAATTCATAAAATCCTCTTTATGTTTTCACCATTAACATTTTAAGGATATTTTGTTTATCACATATCTATCCATCCATTACACAGTTTGTATCCTTTTAAATGTCATTGCAAGAATTTTTGTTGTTGTGTCAATCCATTTTAATTGTCTGACAGGCCTCCTAAACATTTCTGAACATTACCCATTCTCCTTGTCTTACTTTATATCTTATCTTACTTTAATTCTAAACGTACTCTATTTACTTTCCTTAAAGAGATTTGTCCATCCATTCATCATGCCATACTCAGGCCTAATCCTGAAATTGTACTCACTTGGACTCCTGGCACTGTTCTAGGATCTAAAGATGACTCGCAAATGCCTGTGGATTGATAATGACATTGATCTGGATAGCAGAAATAGAGCAAGGCTGTAATGGATTATTATTGTTATGGTGTTATTATAACCTTTTCAATAATGAATCGAGATTATACTAAACACTTTCTAAATATTAACAAATCCTAATCATCCCATTTACTATAAATATAAAAAGTTTACATTTATTATAATATCCGTAAGTAATGTTTCAGATAATTAAAACTCTAAGTCTATATGAGCAAAAGTCAATACTCTCACTTCTTACCTGCTTCTATACCTCTAGTTTGGGGACTATCAAGAAATCTGAAATTAGAGAGGAAAGTAATTATACTACTAATCCAATGTTTTAATCCACATAGAAAGCCTTTCTAGAGCATATGTATGATTAAATACGATGTGAAACACATCTGAAGGTTTCCCAGGAACATTCACATTATTATTTTCAGTCGGTCAACAAATTTATTCAGCATCTACTCAGTACAGACACTCTGCCAGGTGCTAGAGATAAAAAAATAAATTCTTACAAGTAGTTTATACAGAGAAATTAGTGAGATACAATATCCAGTTCAGATATTATATGGAATACATTGTGTTGGTACTGGAAAACAGAAAGGGGCACTTAACCTAGCCATCAGCATCTGTAAATGGCCGAAGAAATATGCCAAGATAAGTTTCCTACAGTGGTATGAGCCCAACCTTAAAGTCTAAACAGGAGCTGATAAAGGAAAAAGGTATATAGAGACCTTCACAGAGTGGGAATTTTAGAAAAAATATTGAGGCGAAACCATAAGGATATACATGTAAACCTGAAAGAAGTTTTGTTTTTCTCATCTAGTTTGAAATAAGAAAGAGGTAAAAGATAAATAGGCAGGGCAAGAACCTGTCATGCTCTATTATGGAGATTGGGTTTTATTCTATGGGAATGAGAAACCCCGGAGGGGTTTTAAGCAAGGAGTGATGTTATCACATTCTTGTTTGAAATAGATCATTGCACAAACAGGGAAACTGGCTAGGATAATTTTGCAACATTGGGGGCCTGAACCAAGGTAGTGTCAATAGAGATGCATGTGAGAAAATAGAGTAGAGAAATAGGTCATATTTGGTTTTGGTGTAACCCCTAGGTTTAATGGTTTAGAGAAAAAGAAGTTTGAGGTAAATTGAGTAGTTTGCTAACAACTACACACATGTAATAGTCTTGGATAGGGGCAGGAAGAGACTGAAAGAAGAAACGATTTCCAGTGCAGTTTTGGGACTTCTTTTTCTCATTAACACTGGTGTTTCTCATTTATGGTTAATTTGTAGTCCGAATGTTTGTGTCCCCCCCAAATTCATATGTTGAAATCCTACCATCGAAGGTGATGATATTAGAGGGTGGGTCTTTGGGAGATGATTAGCTCAGGAAAGTAGAGCTCTCATGAATGAGATTAGTATTCTTTAAAAAAAAAAGACCCTCCAGAGCTCTTAGCTCCTTCCACCATGTGAAGTTACAGTGAGAAGATGGCTGGCCATCAGTGAGGAAGAGAGCTTTCCTACACACATAATCTGCCCGCATCATGAACTTAGACCTGTCAGCTTCCAGAACTGTGAGAAATAAATTTCTGTTATTTATAAGTTACCAAGTTTATGGCACTTTATAATAGAAGCAAGGATGGACTCAGCCAATCAAAAATACAAAATTTAAAAATAAAGTGTAAAACAGCTAAATCATCTTTCTTTTGGAGTTGAATTGTCATTTTATATACCAAAAATGGTGAAAGAGTAAAAAGGGTATGAGTTTCAACCTAATATTAAGAAAGTGGATTTCAGATTTTATTAATTAAATCAATATTTAATATAAAATATTAAAGTCAACAATATTTTTGACTCAGTAAGTAAAAAATAATTATTAACATAAAATTATGACATGATCATTTTTATTAAAACCAGAACATTCAAATAAGAATATTGAAATCAATTATTGACAATATAGTCGCTTCTTCCTTTTCAAAGAAATAAACTAATATTAAGATTTTACTTCAAGAAAACATATAAAAAAATCAAATTTCAAAGTATACCCAGGCATAAGAAAACATTCATTCCAATCATCTACATATTTAAATCACTGGACAATAAAGATTAATGTTCAAAATCATGATTCTGTGTCACTGCAAGTTTTGTAATGAGATGATTTAATTATTACTACTATATTTTCCTTCCTAAGGAAGGAACATTTATAAATACACTTTAAGAAAAGCTCACTCGATGAGGGTCAAAACAATAGATTTTCTTGCTTAACCTATATTTAATTAAATTATTTAATGAGAACATCCCCAATTTTTTTTTTCAAATCACTTGTGCTCCCTTGTTCTATTTAGAATACCTTAAAATACTTCTCTAATATTTATGAAATATCCTTACCAGCTGGAAGTAATGATCACACTCTCCTGGTCAAACAAGAAGTAACTCCATAAAACAAACAAAACAAACAAACAAACTTTAAATAAATATATCTATTTGTCAAAGTAATTATTCAGGCTTGAATTTGTCTTAAGGGTTACATGGGGGAACTGAAGTATGAATTTCTTTGGGTAGGATGTTTATGTGAAGCAAAAGTTAAAAACTCATCAAGCCAATTTGAATGACTCTAGCTTTATCCCAGTTGTGTGTCTATAGGAGCTCAGATCCACAAACCTATTGATTCAGGTAATCTCTAGATAGATGGAAACCCTCTTTTCAGAATCTTCTACAAAGTCTTGCCAGATGAAGTTGATTGGTAAAGCCCTATAGGCTTCTTGACATAGAAGTTGAGATTGAAAGCGATTTTCTCTCAAGCTTCTGCTGAATATCCTTATCCTGTGAAATCAAGAGGTAAAATAAAATGACTAGAGCATGGAGAGTAAGGTTTAGAAAAAAATGTATATGGGAAGTTGAGATGCAGCATAAGAATCAAAGACCTTTTGCCTTTGAAAGACCATGAACAAAATGTTAGATGATCACATGATGATATTTAGTAGTGCTGTTTTTATCCTTGGATGTTGACTCCTTTCCAACTGCTCTTGTATATTTATCTAATATAATTGTAGTTTTTTTTTCAGGTAAAACAAATTTGGATGTAAAACTAGCATTTAAATGAACATGTGCTAATTAAATATTAAGCCTCACAATCACTGTGTGAAATTGTACATAGTATCATTCCTATTTAATAAATGAACTGATGCACGGAGCTATCAAGTGACTCGGTAACTTGAATAGCTTAGTATGTAACAGTGTTAGGGTTAAAAATTTAAGTATCCTGACTTGTAGCCTGAATGCCTGGGACTGGACTGTGTCTCCAGTGCAAACCATCTCACAATAAAAATCTTCTATCATGTGGGCCCCTTCAGGGCCCAGTTCTATTCTCATTTGCCTTGTGCAAATCTACTTTAAAAACTCGGTGCCCTAATTTCACACTCTAAGTTGAAAGTATAACCTAGTTCTTATACCTAACATGGTTCTCAAATAATTATTTTTTGACTAACTTAGGAAAATGGCATGAATTGGGACCTTAAAAAAATTAACTAAAAGAATATTGGAAGGAAAATAGGTGTTGGAGAATAGAAAATATTCAACCACTAGGCCAAGAATCTGTTCCTCTGGGACTGAAGAAAATGAGAAAACTGAAGCAGAGGGAAAGAATTTTTGTTTTATTTCTGAATATAAATGTGAGAACAATAAAACCAAGTGTGAACTTAGGCATTTTGCTGCTAAAAGTCATTTTCCCCTTCAGAAAAAGAAGCCAGTTCCATTGGCTAATTGCGTTATCACTATTTAATTCCAACTTCTTGCTGCCTACATCATCCAGTTATGCTTTATCACCTTCTATCCCCCTTGGCAAAAAGATCGAATACTAGTCTGAGTTGACTGTGGAGAACTAAGAGAAAAATCTTAGAACCCATGAACATAGTCTTGTCAGATGGTTAGGATTTATTTCTGATAGACGTGAAGACAACAGATGTTTTCATATCACTCAAAATGTAAGATGTGTGGCATGTAATCTGTTTCTTCTTTTTTACCTCTATAGCTAAAAAATAGTTGGTTGGTAGATAGAAATTAGAGAGGATTTATGCAATTTTTTGATCATTTTCCAATAAGTTTTAGTAAGAAAGCTTTATCAAAACCCTAAAATTATTTTAAGCATATACCACTTCGCTTTGTGCAAATAGTACACATGCATTAATGAAGTCACGTTTATCAAATTGAACATTAGATTCAACTCTCAAGTTTGTGATACTCTGACAATCCAAAATAGTGTTTTTAGTCATACTTTTATCTCAGACTAATAAATTCAGTAAGAATACTATAAAATTAGAAACAAATATGTAACATTTAACAGCTATGCTATGTATTACAGAGTGGCTGTCAATACGCAATTGAAAATGGTTCATTGAATAAAAAAATCCTTTAGACTTACAGAAATCCTTTAGAAAACAGAAATGCTAAGTTTTTGCTCTAGAATTTGACTATGAAAATACTCCCTTTCAATTACTGGAGTGGGTGGGCTGCCTCTCCTTTTCCTTTGTTACAAAGCCTACATTCCCTTTCATCCTGTTACAATAAACTAGGAGATGAAGAAGCACAATTGGTCCCAAGTGACTTTTCCAAAACTAAATTTCAGCAGAGCTTCTACAGGTGTTTCTTATTAAAGTGGAAATCTCATTGCAGTGAGATTAACATTTACTTACCTATCTTACCTACAAGACTAAAAGTTTCTCGAAGTGAAAATAATGTTGCAGTCACTTTTGTACCTGCAAAACCACAATAAGGCCTGGTATATAACAGGCAGGTAATATATGACTTCTGGATAAATTAGACTTCTCTTTTTAAGTATAAATTCAGGGGATGAATTAGATCTCTCACAAGTTTGTTGTTTTATTTTTTTGTTTTGTTTTTTTGAGGTATTAAACTTCACATCCTTATGATTCTATAACTGGTCTCATTTTCAAAATAGAGAATGTATACATCACTCTTATGTTTCTTGGTACTGGTATTAATTTTGAATTATAAAGCATAACTTTAGTAAAGCTGATGACACCTTGGGGGAAAAAAAATCTGGACATGGAAATCAGCTCTTTATTATCAAACTAGAACGTAACGTGATTAAGCCATATGCCTGTGGGTAACAACATTTTCCTGTAGACATGTACTCCCAAGAGAATATAAGAGATTCTTGCCATAAATCAGAGAGGAAGAGAACGCAGCACCACAAGGATATAAAGGACATAATATGTGCATTCTTTCATTCAATCAAGAGTCATATATGAATTTTATCCATCAGTGAACAAAGAGAAAAATTCCTGCCCTTGTGGAAATCACATTTTAGTGGGAGAATATAAATAAATAATAATAATAAACATAACATTGTAGGAAATTATACATAAAAGAAGATCAACACCGTGGTAAAAATAATAGGGCAGAATGAACTGTATTGAAAGTCTTGTGAGAAGAGTTAGAGTTTTATACAGAATGGTCAGTGTATGCCTCATTAAAAAGTTAACATTTGAGCAAAGTCTTCAAAGGAAAGAGAGATACCTAAGGAAAACATTCTAACCCAAAATAGCAGGAAGTGCAAAGACTTGAGGCAGGCGGTGTGTTCAGTGCTGGCAATTACATCTGAAATAGAGTCAACAAGAGAGATAAAAGTAGAAGATAAAGTCTGAAAGGTAATAATAGAATACGATAGGTCTTTGGCATTTCACCTGAGAGAAATGGGGAGCCATTAGATGGTTTTGAGTAGGTTTGAGATTTAACAAGAATATTCTGGCTTCAATGTTGAGAAAAGACTATAAACAGGCAAAGGTGGAAGCAAGGAGACCAATCAGAAGGCTGCTGTAATAACCCAGGTAAAGACTAGGGTAGTAGCGATAGGGATAGTGAGAGATGGTTGGCTTTTGGATATGTTTTCAAAAAAGAACTGAAAGGATTCAATGATGAAGTGATGTGGATATGAAGGAAAAAAGAAAAGTGAGGAATGATTCTGAGGATTTTTACATGGAGTAATCAAGAGAAGAGTTGTCATTAAATGAGATGAAGTAGATATTATGTAACGTAGGATTCTTTCTTTTTCTTCTCTTTTTTTCGTTTGTGTTTTTATAAATTTAGAAGTTCATGTTTGTATACAGTGAGTTTGGAATGTCTACTGGGCATTTAAGTAGGCAGTTGAATTTAGAATTCTGGAGTTCAGGGAAACTTTAAGTTGGAGATATGTATTTATGAGTCATCAGCATATACTTGGGATTTCTCACAATGAGGTGATGTGCTCACTGAGGAAATCAGTGTAGGTGAGAAGAGGAAAGGGGAAGGATGATCTATGAATATCACTCAGATAATGACTCAGATAATTAATGCAAAATCAATTCAGTAGTATAGGGAGTTGCCAGGATGACTGTGGCATAACTTAAATTTTTAATTTTAGAAAAAAGAACTACTGGCCTTAAAAATTCTGTCTTGAGGCCTGGAATTTGTCAATGTCTGGTGCCACTTTTCAATGACGTATGGTTATGAAATGGCATTCCCTCCTACCTGCCAAAGTAGAGACAGGTCTGGTATTTAAAATTATCTGCAACATTCAACCCAGTTGGACTCATATAAAACCTGTGGTTTCATTAAACAAAATTATATGTGCCTTAATATTCTATTACTCATTGGCTTCAATACTTTTCTATCCATTTAAGGACCTTAAGATTAGGCCTTTGCCTAGACTGACTAAAACGGTCTCCTTAGGAATTCCACTGTCCCATAGAATTGCTCAAATTGATCATTAAAGTCAGCAAGCTTCCCTGAAATTTCAAAAGCATTTGCCATGCATGTTAATAATCTATTGTCAGCAAAAGGGATATGAAATTACAGATGACCGAATGCTATTTTCCTGATTATATATTAATTACTTAAAAAATAAGTCTTCAGCACTGACTGTATCAATTATAGAATATTTTAGGTGATTAGTTTTATTGGACTCTGTCTAAATTAACTTAATTTTTCAATTATCCTTCTTCCAGGTTCTTATTAGTACTGTTGTCAAACAAGGAAATAAATTCCACTGTTCTCCTGTGATCTGCCTATAGGCTCTGATTCTCCTTTGACAAGTCCAGATGCACTTATCAGAGAATAAACAGTAGGACTGAGACATTATTAAAGATCAAGAGGCTGCTTTCTCAGTATCCCATAAGTAAACGACCTTGTTTTTGATGCTTTTGCGAGTACTTGAGCTAAATTTTTTCTTTAAATATAGTTACAATTTAGAACTCTGGACAGCCGACCCCAACTGTACATTTTATGCCTAATGTAAACGTGAATCCCAAACCATATCGGAGGCAGCAAATATTTAGCTCATTCAATTTCATACCATAATCTGGAGAAAATTGGATCTAAAATCTGTACTTTGGGAAGTTCATGCCTATTGATACAGATAAGCAGAAAAGCCCACCACATAAGAATGTAAACTCATTCAACATTGCACAACAACCAATTCTCAAGTACTAAGCAATGGAAATTCCATCTGTTTTCAGACACTTTTACCAGTACATGTGACAAAAAGGCAGCATCATGTTGAATTTCTCCACTATGTTATCTATAGAGAACCCATTTCAAAAGTGATAGATCAGTTATATAAGATATTAGCATTAAGTCATGAAAGTGTTAAGCTCTAAAAAAGCCAAAACACAGCGTTATTGGTATTTTTCTAAACTGCAGTTCAAGAAAGGATGCATCATTTAAAAAAGATAAAAAAGGTCTCTTCCCAAGCTGATATTTATACTCAAGTTCTGAGGAAGAAAGAAATGAAATGGTCTATCAATTCTCATTAACCCACAATATAAAATATCTGGCAGGCTCACTGGCAGATGACTTGAATTAGTTAGAAAATGTGTATTGGGGCTCAGTAGCAATTTATACTTTGTTGAGAGGAAAGAACTATAGTGATATGGTGTCATTTCACTCAATGTTTATAAATATTTAAAAAATGTTAACATTTGAAAACTCGGCATAGGTCAACTTGTCATCTTTTGCTGATTAGGACGTCTCTAATTGATTTCAATAATTAGATAAAATTAGCATTCTTCCTGAAACTCAGATATAATGAACAGAAAAGAATTTTAAAAACATGCATAAAATCCTAGGATTACTCGCCCGGCAAGACTGTGGCCAGCAATAATGCAAGCTACATAATACACCATCTGATAAGGGGAGTTTGGTTTTATACTATAATACAATTGGAGATTGGCTTCTGTCTTGCATCGGTCTCCTTCTAAGTCAACACACGCTAAAGTCCTTGTCTTTCAGGAGGTAACGGACTTCAGAAGTAGTTACTTCATAATCACTGAACACTTTCTCAGCTTATTATACAGTCTATACTGATATATGTATAACAGTACAAGTCCCTTATAGATAATTTATATTTTTTAAAAACATAGATTGATTGAAAAAATACAAATTTCTTTAATCTTACAATAATAGGGGCTTGATATTTATCCTATTGGATTTCACAGACATCACCTATAGTGTTATGGTACAGTTTACTGTATTGCCCTGATGAATGATTTCTCAACACTAAGATATGGTTAAATCAGAGTTCGAACTAAAATAAATTTGCATGTAAGTTCTCTCTCTCTCTCTCTCTCTCTCTCTCTTTCTTTCTCTGTCTCCGTCTCTCTGTCTCTCTGTCTCTCTGTCTCTGTCTCTGTCTGTCTGTCTGTCTGTCTCTCTCTCTCTCTCTATATATATATACACACATTATATATATATATTACATATATATGTAATATTATATCATAAGACACTATTTTTCCCCCAATGAATGGATATTAGTGAATTGAGCTGCAGCCAAAATATAATTGGACCAACTACACCTTGACACTGATGATTTTATATTAGCTTGTGACACATTCAGTTGAGCTGAAATTTGATGCTAGGTTAATTGGGAGCTGAATTTCCGAATGAGTAGTATACTAATATGGTTGTCTTGAAATTGAAGCCTTCTAGATTCCAAAACTGACAAGATCTATGGAAATCTGGAAAGGATTCAGGGGAAGCCATTTCCATGACCACAAGGCTGGAAAACCAGAACTACTGGAAGAATGAAGAAACTGATTTAATCCAGTTAGAGATGACAAGAAATGTGATTATCTTTCATGTCATCTTGATGCAAAAAGGTGTTATTTCCATTTCCACCATATAAATAATGGGAAAAAATACTTTTTAGAGAATTAAGACTAATATAAAAACTCCCTGAAGCTCAAAGTCTTTAAATATTAGATGTACATCATTGTCAAACATTGAAATGAATTATTAAGTTGAATGTAAAATTAACTGTTTTGGCAGCCTACATTATTTTTCATCTTTCTAGAGTGGAACTGGTACAACTGTAACTGAAAATAGTACTTGGGGGGATATTAACAGTCAACCAACAGTATATGCATGCAACAAAATCTCCTGGAAATTTCTAAGCCCATGATAAGGTATATTGTAGTGGTTATTTGAGTTTTGCATCTTTTTTTCCAGTCAACAATGTGAGACCTTGGGGAGAAGAAACCTAATCAATTCTCAGTTTCTTCATTTTATAAAACAAAAATAATATCTTAGATATTGTTGACCAGAAAGTGGGATTAAAATAGATTATGTACTTTGCACAATGGCTAACACACATTACATACTCAATAAATGTTGAGAGTATATTGTTTCTTTTTAAACTTAGAGGAAATAAAATGGTAATTTTGGCTACCACGGTAGAATTTACTATCATCATTTTTTCTTTCCCCAAAGCTCTTTTTCTTTGATCAATGACAAGGATTTCAACTAAGTCTTAAAACAAAAAGAACACATACAAGATGACAAATGAAACAAAATTATTTTTCTATTTTACCATGAAAAAATGTTTTTAACATAGACATTCTAAAGACAAAATAAATTGGTTACTGGCTTTAAAAAAGTGATATTCTCCTTTTAGACTATGAAAATATGCAGTCATTTATTAAGACAATTTTGATTCCAAAAATCATAAGAATCAGACAAACTGTTTTGATCTTTTTTTTTTTTTTTTTCCTTTTAGTACATGGAAATGGGAGCGACTGGAATCCAAAGGCAGGTATGAGGCTAGGCACGAAAAACCGGAAATTCCAACAGAATCAGGAATCTCTGCTGGTTTTCTTCTGCTCTATATTTCTGCTTTCTTATCCTGAATATCACCTCTGTCCTTCTTCTGTTCTGGTTGTCTTAGTGTCTGTCTATGCTCTTGTCTGCTACTTTGAGCTATATCATAAAAATAATGTAGTCTGTAGTTTCCCAATTTTTAACTTACAGGCAAAGTTCCCAAGAAAACATCATCCTCTAATTATTAATTTCAGTACTAAAACTGTTAGATAAGAACTATAATTGGTCAATGAGAGGTGGATGCCTACCTCTGGATCTCTAGAGTATACTAATAGGACTTCCCAAATAACCACATGGATGGTCGAAAAATTTGAGAAGAGATTATTTTCCAAAAGAAAGCTGATACTGGGTTAACAAAACACAAGTATCCAGTTCAATAGACATGCATATCCAACTATATTACATATATGCAGGGAAATATGCCGACATTAGTGTGTATATATACAGATATATAAAACATTCTGACTAGATGATAGATGATAGAAAGATAGATAGATAGATAGATAGATAGATAGATAGATAGATAGATAGATAGATAGATAGATAATAGATAATTGGGGCCTTGGAATATTTCAATAAATTTGTATTCTAATATCTAGCAGGCTAGTTGAGCAATATATATTTATTCAGGTATACATATAGGACTGTGTCCTGCTATTACAAAAAAAAAAATGTATACATCAATTCCATAAAATAAAGTTAAAAATCTAGCAAATCTACTAATTACAACAATGCACATGATAATAATGTTGGTCACATTATGGATTTGTCTATGACTACAAATGTGTATTAGACAAAATGAATGTACTTATCCACATTCTAACTTAAAGAACATATTGCTTCATAATATCAACTGTCAAATTTGATATGATGTTCACATATAAAGCCAGCCGCCCAATGCCAGGTCAGTGACAACAAAACATGAGAGTGGGGTCCCAATACAGTGAGAACAAAACACTAGAACCTTGTGTATCAACCGTATTCATTTTTAAATGCTTTATGCTGTATAGCCCATACCATTTTGAAATTTTCACATAAAAATATAGTATTTATCATAACCCTGTCAGAACCATAAGCAATTTCTTAATCTTTGCTCCTCCTAACCCAACCTGCTCTTCCAACAGTGTTTCCAATTTAAAAAGACAATTTTTTTTTGAATACTTAGGCAAAAAACCAAACAAACAAAAAAACAAAAAGCGACTTTTCTCTTTCACACTCTACATTCAATCCATCACTGAATGGCATGAGTTTACCTTAAAAACACATTCAGAATTTTGATACTACTCTCCACCTTCATCAAAATTAGGTAGGTTCAAACTGTCATCATCTCACCTGGAATATTGCAGGACCTTCTTATACAGATCTTCCTGCTCTCATCTGTATGTTTCTATAATCTGTTTTCAATAGTAGCCAGAATCATTTTTAAAAAATCAAATTAGAAGATATCAGTCTTTTGCTCAAAACTTACCCATGCTTCTCACCTCATTCATACTCAAAGTCTCTATAATGGCATACAAAGCCTTATAAAATCTGTACCTCTCATCTCCAGTCTACCTTCCCTGACCTCTCTGGAGGAGATTATGTTAATCTCCTACTATTTTTCCTTTTGCTCACTCCATTTAAGCCTCACTAGTTACTTGCTGTTCTTAAAAACAGTAGGCACACATTCACCTCAGAGCCTTAGCACTTGCTATCCCCTACCTGGAACACTCTTCTCTATATGGTCTAGGCCTTGTTTTCATTCTTCGCTCTAAAGTTACCCCCTCAGTGTACTCCCCCAAGCTCATCTCATTTAAAATTCTAGACCTCTAGCTCCTTATTCATAATTTGTCTTTTATTTTCCTATACCATATGTATTACTATCTGACATACTACATATTTTATTCATTTATCTATTTATGATCAAGATCTTTCTCCCATAACAGAATGTAAACTCCATGAGAATAAGTATATTTTACTATTTTTGGTCACTGTTGTATTATCAGTGCCTAGGATTGTTCTGGCACATAATAAGTCCTCAGTAAATATGTGTTTTAAAAAGAGACAACAGGCCCCAAATGAAGTCACTTGTGGTAAGCCCTATATCAACAAACAGAGACTTAACATCTAATCTAATTGTAGTTTCAGCCTCTCCCAGAATTGTAATCTTAATCAATCAGTTTAGAATTTCCTGGTCAGCAAGAGTGAGATAAAATGCCTGATAGACCCCTTTTGTTCCTGAAAAGATGGTGACCTTTTCTGAAACTATTCACTGTGTCTTGTCCCTCCTCTTCCCCTTTTTGCCTATAAAAGTCTTCAGTTTTGTACAGCTCCTCAGACCTCCTTTCTATTTGCTAGATGGGATGCTGCCCTATTCATGAACTATTGAATAAATCTGATCAGATCTTCAAATTTACTCAGTTGAATTTTACTTTTCAACATATGTTTGCAGGAATGAATTGGACATTCTTTAAAAAAAGAGGTAAAGTTAGAGAATACATAATTGACAAGTCAAGATGTGCTAACATGGACATTATTGATAACACACAGGTACTGGCATTATAAACCATATCAACACATTGCTTCTCATCAAGTGAATGACCAAATTAGAATAACTACTAATCTGGGATAAAATGGCTAGCTTCCCAACAAACAATATACAAATGTGTGGTGCTTTCATATGTTTTGCTCAGTTCACCTTCCAAATAGCCCCCAAGAGCAACATAGGACCATCTCGCAATAAAAGAAACTTGGGTTCAGTAATGTTAATAACTTACCAAGAATCACGTATCTAGTGACTGAGTCTGAGATTAGTTTTCTGCTTTAAGTTAGGAATGCCTACATCATCTAAAACTAAATTAAGTTTATTTTTCTTCTCTTTAAGCTCTTTAGAGAGATTCTAAAACCACTTTCAAAATAATACATTGTTTACTAACTTGGCAACAGATCATTTTGTTCTCATGAAATTTCATTGACTTTTATTTAAAACCATATCATCCTGTTTTATTCCCTGCTGCTATGAGGAATAGTATATTCTCCGATATACCACCTTCGAATGAAAGCACTAAGCAAACTTCATCCTGTTCCTATCTTGACAAAGCCATCCCGATACCACTCAAAAAAGTACTAACTACTTGGATTTGCAGACATGTTGGTGATGGCAAAAATTCAAGTGACACTGGATCCAGACATATTAGGAAGGTGCAGATTCCTGTTATCACCACATGTCTGCCACTCATAATAGTACTTCACTGAACGGTGCTTTTAAGAACCTCACCTTATTTATTGAGTTCCTACTAAGTGTTAAATACAGAGCTTCAGGAAGAAGAGATATGAAGATGAATAACAAATGTCTGAGGATGACACATCATAGGAAAATGGAGCATGGTATTTTACAAAGAGCATTGGAATGAAATTTGAAAACCTAGATGCTATTTTCCCTTCTTCAAGATCATACTTTCATTCAGTGGCAGGCATAAGTATCACTGCAGAGAATCATAAGTTGGTATGGAAGTATAGAGAAAATAAAGTTTAATTTCATTTCCACAATCAGGAATATAGGCGTTATATAGGTTACAACAGTGTTTCTCAAAATGTGGTGCTAAGCATTATATATGTGAGAAATATCATAAACACTTTAAAAAGGGCAAACTCCTAAGCATCATGCCATAACTACTGAATCAGTGTCTGTGAGATAAGGGAAGGACTTACAAATGCACATATTAATAAAGCCCTCTAGGTGATTCATATCTATTGTAAAATTTAACAACTGCAGAGCTAAGGAAAGTGTGATGATTAAACTAAAACAAACTATCCTTTAAGTCTTTCAATAATAATTTAAAAATTCCTTCAGGGGTAAGAAATGGAGGGAGATGTGCAAGAAGACAGCTTGGACATTTCTGCTCTTGGTAAAAGCTATGTATTATGTATACCTTGACAACTTTTACAATGCAGGTCAGGACCACAAACTGACAGTTAAATTTAGCATTCTAAGTCCTAGGGAAAATTGCCTTTGTTACAATATACTACCTAAGAACCCAAGTGGTTCAATCCATTTCGCAAGGTGAGACGCTCATCCAATTTTGAAGAGGTGCATATTCAAAATGAGGCATCACATTTATTTCTGCATGCAATGTTGCAACAAAACAACATTTTAGTTACTACCCCTTAAAGATTATTTGCAAAACCTTCACAATGACTATCCTATGATTTCTTATACCAAAATATAGGGTAATTTTCAAGAATTGTATGTAGCAGCCACTTTATAAAGTATCACAAAGGAATGAGGGTTGTTTTTTTCCAACAGAATCTTGAGCATTATAATGTCTAAGAATAAAATAATTCCAAAAGTGAAAAGCATTAATTTATAGATACTATTAATAACATAGAGCTCCTCTGTACATTTACTATTATCGAAAAATCTATGAAGTAAGTTACAGATTAGTTGAAATGTGTCTTCACTTGGTTTGTTTATATATGTATCTTTCATTTTCTACAGACGGACAATCCATTTGGTTGTTTTGCAATGCTTATATCTTTTCTATTTTTCCCTATTATGTTATAATTGGAGATACACTAATGAGAAATTGCTTCAACTCAGCGGTCAGTTGAACTTCAAATATTGCTGATTTTGTAGGTTATAATATAACCTGTATGTCGAGTTTAGGCCATGGCCTGTATTTGTTTATTTGTTTGTTTATTGTTGGTAAGCTAAGAATGGTTTTAACATTTTTAAATGATTGCAAAGAAAAACAAAGAATATGTAAAAACTTATGTGTCTCTCAAAGCATAAAATATCTACTATCTGGCCCTTTACATAAAATGTTTGATGACTCCTTTGTTACTTTATATGAAGAATCCTATAAAAATCTAGTGATTAAGTAAATTGCCTTGTTTCCATTATCAAGACTGAGAAGTTAATTGTGGAATTCAGAAAAGTGATATAATATAGACAAAGGCTAACACAAAGTGAGGTAGCAGATGAGAAGAAATATACAATATATTAAGAAGTGAAGATTCTAAAGAAGTATAAAATAGAAAATTGTGAGAATATTTAGTGAATATGCAAATATCTCTACAAAATATCAGTAATTTGAAGGTACCGATATATTCCTAAAACTATAAGAACTGATCCTCATAATAATACCAAACCTGGTGACCACAAACTCATGAGTATGGCTTATTAAAGAATGTGTTTAAATCTATAATAAACTCCATGAGAGTAGAAAGTACATCTACTTTCTACTAGCCTGACACTTGGCCCAAAGAGTTCAATAAGTTTTCTGAACAAATGAAATAGGAGAGCTATGTTCTTATTCCCTCAAGTAAATAAATTATTGTTTAAAGGGTGCTTTCCAATTTATTGTGGCAACAACTCCTTAATAATGCTGATAAATAAGACAGCATTATACATTGATACACACACCTTACTCCTCTGTCCATCATGTTTTGTCTCCTTGTATCTTGAGGGTTTATAATGTCAGTCACACAAAGACTTCAATTTTTCTTAAATAGGAATAGTTACTTCTGTTTCCATACAACTGTGCGAATGCTTTTGAGGAGAAAGTAAAAAGCAAAACAAAACACACACACATACACATTATCTCTTCTTGCATCTCTTTTCAATTTATCCACCCAAAGAATTTCTCAGTTATGTATATAGTAATCTCATACTCCCTAATGTCAAAATGTTCTAGCAGATGATACAACATCCTCTCTCTATGCCCTGGCTCAACCACAGGGAAGAATATGTGCTAGCTGGGTAAGAGTTAGGGATTTTTTGAAATTTTCATAAGAGTGTAGCATGTTTAGGAAAAAGAGACATAGGAGATTTCCCATGGCAGCATAAACTTCTGCTCAAAATGCTACAAGTTGTACAATGAATTAAGGCTTAAACTGATTCCTCTCCAACTTAAAAAAAAAAAAAAAGTTTTATTCTTTAATCCTATCACCGTTTTTTTACCACTCTTTTGTGAAACTTGAAAATCTTTCAATCACAATACAAAATAACAATTATTATAATCAGAAAGAACAGGGATTTAATTGGATCACAGGGAAATTGAAAGGCCGTAAATTACTACTGCACCATTTGGATGCTCGCCAGGATATGGAAAATGAAAAAAATGACAAAATTTTTAATGATTAAAATAAAAAAAAAATCATCTAAAATTTCAAAAGCAGTTAAGAAATAGTAATGAAAAAGAGGGCTTCCTAATACAAGTTTGTCTTACCTAAAGTTTTTAAAAGTGTATTTACCATATTTATGCAGTGTAGTTAAATATGTGATTCTTAAATAACACTACAATGGACATTGTAACTAGATTATCTTTATTTATCACTAGTACTCTCAAAGGAGGCTGGAAAACATGTTAAGTAAACCACTTCCTGTCTAATGTGTTCAAAATCTTAATCAACAGCAACAAATAAAAGAAAAATAAAATGTTTAAATGACTTCTAATTAAACTAATAGATTTCAGCTGCATCCATATTAGCAGAGTCGACAGAAAACATTGTATGTAAAATATTCTAAATAAAACTACATTTATTCACTATTTACATTAACTGCAGAACTGTTTCTGGGAGAGATTGAATGTGACAGATTATACTGCTATTACCAGATGACATATGAGAAAAAAATGCTATACACTGGTGACTAGAGCCTTGATCTCATAGGATCTACCACTAATTAGCGATATGGTTTTAGGCAGTCACTTAACCTTTAGAGTCTGTGTTAGAGTCACTGTTAACCTTTGTGTGTAATTCCTATTATGTAGAGCATATGTTTAGATTCTAGTTTTTGGTGTTAAGGTATAGTTATTGTGGCAAAGACTACAAAATGTTCATCAAACTTAACTACCTCTTCTTCCTAGGCACACAGTAGACTGTATTTCCCACTTCCTTAGCAGTTATGTGTGACCATTAGTCTGAACTTTAGATGATGGAATATGAGCAGTTATGATGCGTACCCATAAAATCCTCCACTAGCTAGTTGGCATGGAGATAACCGTGACAATCTGGAAAGCCAAATGTTAAAGACTGTGTGGAGCAGGGCCCCCTTGCCAAATTGTTCACCCGTGTAAGATTATGACCTGAATAAGAAATAGTTGCTTTTGTGCTAAGTCACTGAAATTTTCAATGTTTTTGTTATAATAAATAGCACTACCTTAACTAGGATCTTAGTCTGCTCAGGCTGCCACGACAAAACACCACAGACAGGGAAGCTCCTAAACAATACAAATTCACCTCCAACAGTTCCAGAGACAGAAGTCTAAGACAAAGGCACCAGGATGGGTGCATTTTGGTAAGAGTCCTCTCCCTGTTTCATACCCAGGGCTTTCTCTTGGTATCTTCCTAGGATAGAAGGAGGCTAGGAATCTCTCTGGAGCTTCTTTTATGAGAGCACTAATTCTATTCATGAAGGCTCCACCCTCACAACCTAAGCACTTCCCAAAGACCCACCTACCAATACCATCATTTTGGGGGTTAGGATTTCAACATAAGAATTTGGTGCAGGAGGAGACAAATATTCAGACTACAGCAACTAGTACACTTATACTATGTATGTAGGGTATGTTGTATTACTGAGGGCAGAGGAAGCCACTTATTGTGCTAATAGTGGAAAATGTTGAGCTCTGTATTTGGATTTCAGAAATTTGAGGAAGACAACCAGGTTTACTACAGACCAGGACTCATACCATTTTGTGTTGTAAGATGGAGCTTACCATATGGAAAAAAGCCATCAGCTAGATAAACCACCTATGACATTGCATTGCTTTTTACAGGCTACAACCTAGGAAATATAGATTCTAGGTCAGAGTAAGGCAGATGAAGTAGAAGTGGAACACCTACACTAAGTTAAACTATATATAATATTTCTTGTATTCATTTCCTTTTTGGTGTCTCTTGATATTTATTAATGTATTAATTCTGAATTCAAACTTGATTCAGGTATTCTAAGCTGTGTCAAGGAAGAGATTTTTGATCACCATGTTTTACTTTCATATATATTTTATAATTCAAGGATATATCCTATTGGTATCTTAGAATAAAATGTAAAATTCTAGGCATGTAAGAAACATATAGTACAACAGAGCAAGGAAACTGGTCAAATAAAATATTTTATGGGTAAACAGAATACAATTTTAAAATCTAAGGTTACTGTCTACGGCCATGCCACCTTGAACAAGCCCGATCCCATCTGATCTCAGAAGCTAAGCAGGGTTGGGCCTTGGGTAGGAGACCACTTAGGAAGACCAAGTGCTGTAGGCATAAAAAATAAAAAATAAGAGACTATAAGCTGACAAAGTCCTTGCAATCTGTGAGGTCAACCAAGGGTTGCCTTGCCTAAGAAATCAATCAATCAATCAATCAATCAATCAATCAATTTAAGGTTACTGAGTCATCAAAAGTTACGGAGATTGTGGGTGTGTTTTTTTAAAAGTTCCCTTGTGCTAACGTGTCCTTCACCTTAGTCAAGCAAGGACTGCAATTTAGGTTATAGTGATTCTGAATGTGCCAATTTATCACCCAAAGTACTTTAGATTATTATTGCAAGCAAAGCACTGAAATGACTGCTAAATTTTGTTTGGAGGTAAAGAGTGAAATGGGAATCATATGGGGAAAGAATGTGGGTGATATGCTCATGACAGTTTGCAACAAATATTACTTTGTATCAAACATTAGCCAAGTATTCTGGGAAACATGGGGTAGGATTATATAGTCCCCATTCTCATGGATATAAAATGTTACTGGGATGTTGACAGTGACAAATAAAACAGTTTGCTAAATACTGTGAAGTAATATGTACTGAATGCCCTGGTATTATATAAGTGGGTCTCCTAAATAATAAACATTATCATTTGTCATTTGTCATGCATTATGTACTGTATGCTTCACAAATCTTAGTTCATTCTGCCTTTCCCAAACAACCTTATAAAGTAGCTGTTGTTACCATACTTCCTTTATAGGAGAGAGAAATAAATATGAGAAAGGCTATACAGCTTTCCCTAGACCACAAAGCTAGCAGGTAGTAAAGGTGATATTTGAATCCAGGCCTCAAAATCTCAAAGCCCATGCTTAAAAGCCACGTATGGCAAACCAGTAGAGGCCGTCACAGATGTTATTTTGAGGATATTGGGAGGCTCAACAGGAAAGATGCTGCAATTTATTATTAATGTCTGTTATGGGTGTGGAATGGAGGAATGACGATGCAAATACCATAGCTGACATTATATTTGAAACGTGCTACCTCTCATGACCCTACCATGCAAACAATACGCGGTTGATGAGAAAGGAGGAAGGTGGGATATGTGTTATGCTTCAAATGGGTGTGGATCAGGAGAGTGAAGATGAGATCGGACTCAAAAGCTATACTTACCTTAATTCATTTTTTTTTCTTTTTTAATACCAAGAGTTTATCCTTGATTAGTTTGTTAGTCATAGGGCTAACAACAAACTTCATTCAGATGACTGATATCCTAGCTAGACTGCTCTGCCACTAAATGTAAATCCAATATATTAGTTTAATTGAAATGAAACCTTTTTTTTTTCCTAATAGAATACAAAGGGGGGACATGAAAATATCCCTCTTGAAATGAAATAATTTCCTTAAGAGAAAATTCCACAGAAATATTTAGTTTTACAATTTAATTTGATATTAGTTTCTTAGCTCACTATAAATAGCATCAATACTGGATATAAATGTTATTCAGCACGGCTCTGCATCATGAGATTAGTTAACTAGGTAACTCTTCCATGCAGTTCGAGGCTTCTGAGTCATAAATTGACATATCAGAATCACCTGTTATTCTTTTTATTTTTAAATAGCCATTCTTAAGGTCCACTACATTCATATTCAGGTTACCATTTTATTCTGATACAGTACAGGTCTAGGAAGCTCTAAACTCAAGGAAGATGACATTTTTCTCTCAATTCTATGAATTTTCAGAATGTCCATAAAATGTTTAAATTGTATTATAGAACCTTTTTAAATAAAATGAAACAAATACTAGTCAATCCTACCAGGAACTAGTCACAGGCACAGAGCTAGTTATTATGATATACACAAACTCACAGAGTTCTTAAAGAATTTTGTTTCCAGTGGCTAAATGAATTTCAGTGATTATTTATTCCTGAGGGTAACATAGATGGGATTATATATTTGAACAAGATTATTAATTATGATATACTGTGTTGTCAGTGTACACAAGGCTTTAATCACATTACTCAGAAAATAAATACAAAACCAGGAGTTTGCTGTCAGCACAATGATAAGTCTATCTGATCAGAGCCAAACATATGACAAATTCTATTTGTCTAGCTCTGTCAGACATGTAAGTACCACTTCTCCACTTCTCGCAAACTGTCAAAGGAGCCAATAAAGAAATATAGTGGTATAACTTGGAAATTTCCCATCTGGTTGTGACTCTTTTAGATCATAGGACTAATATCTGATTTATCTCTGTATATCTGTTTATCTAGTGTAGGGCCTAGATATAGAAGAAGTTCAATAATTATTTTAGAATAATAAACTATTCATTCCATAACTATTTAAGAATTCTTATAATAACCAATATATAAAAGGAATTTCTCCCTACTTCCTTCCACCTCTACCATTTCATTGGCATTCTGATAAGAAGTCTATTTTCCTGTTAAATTTTCCCAAATCTGCTTCTAAGTACTTGATACAATAAATACAAATATAATCAAGCAAGATTATGCATGCTTAGGAAAAAATAAGGGGCAATTTTAATTGATTAACAAATCTTGATCTACATTATAAACGGTTTCATACAATCTTAAAAGAAAGATTTTAAAAAGAAAGGTTCTCAATAGAAAATATTTTCACCAGAGTTTGAAAATTTGAAGCTTTCTTCTCACTGCTCTGATACACTGTAATCCTCTGATACATTCCTAAATAAGTGTACACATGTTTCTCTCTAGCTTCCGTTCAGATATCAAAGAGTCCCACATACTGTGATCTCAAACTTCTTCCACAAATTCCTTTTTATTTTTATGCAGCTTATTTCAACTAGATGTTAAAAGAAAACAATATAATTTTACTAGTATCCACTAATATGAACATGATTAATAAGGTAATTTCCCAAGGAGTGTTTGTTCTTTTTCAGGAGAGTTGCTTACTCACCCACAAATATGTCTAAGTGCATAGTTTTAAGCATCATCATAAGTATTCTTGGCTACAGCTCTACGAACATAATATACCTTCTCTTGCTGTGAGTTAATCTGGTCTTAGTTTTCTACTGAACTATGTGTTTAAATTTCTGATTAATTTTGTAAGAATATTTTTAAAAAGAGACCAATTTAATATTAATCGTAAGTTTACTATGTACTGTGTTAAAAATACACAAAGTATACATATATAGTTTTAAATTAACATCTTCCAGGAATAAATTTTCTGGAGAAGGAATACACACACAGATACCGACTGTGTACACTATGTAGTTTTAAACTACCTTTATGAAATCTGAGCACACCAATTATACTCAGCTAATGAATTTAATTAGTTTACACAGTTTATCCCTACTGAAAACAAAATTACTTAGAAATTAGAAAAGATTAGAGCCATAGAACTCTAGTCATGAAATTAGTGTTCATTCCTGCATTCTGAAAATACCTCTATGTTGACTCACAACGAAAGAGCGACTTCATTATCAATTTGGAGTCCAAACACAGACCTTTTATTCCTCTCAGGTACATATATCACCCTTGTTCCTCACTGTTTTTAAGAAATTAATCTCCACAGATACTTTTTCCCTTTTGCTTCTTCCCTTGGGTACATTTTCCTTCACTCTTTTCAAATGTATAATTGACTTTCTTTGTGCCTGCTGTGCAAAGAGCCTGTGTTAAGCTTGAAGAATATTCACGGGAGGACACATATCATGTTCCCGGTCTCGAGCATGTGTAAAGCAGTATGTCACAAACTGTAAGTTGTAGTTTCAACCATAGATAGGTTATGAAAGCAATTTAAAGAGTGATTACAGAATTTCTTAAAACATAGAATAGACTGGAACTGAATAGGACAAAACACAATTAAAAAAAAAACAGCATTTCACATATAAGGGTAAAGAGTAATTGTTCTATAAAACTTTTGATTCTCTGTGTGTGTATGTATGTGCGTTCGTGTGTTTGTGTTTGTGTGTATGGAGTAGGTTGCAATGTGAAATATATTACTCTGGATCATAGACGAAAAGTTTTTAAAGCTACTTTAATACAAGAAATGAGATCCACTTGCAGTCTTCATGATTGCTTTAGTCTATCTGCTCCATCATCATATGCAAAGTACTATTTCCTCTTTATAATCCGATATAGTGGCCACCAGCTTTCCCCTCCTATGACTAAACATGACATAACATTTTTTTGATATTCATATAAGTAATTTGTTTATTCAGCTATTTTTATATTATTTTTTAAGCACATGCTACACATAGAATTTAAACAAAGAGTATACCACACAGCTTACTGCATTCATGAGAAGATCATAAATATTAGAACTTCGTTTAATTACCATAGGAGCTGACATCAATATAAGATTTAATAACTCATCTGATAAGCAGCTTCACTTCCTTGCTACTTAGGCTGTTTACTCAACTGAGAGCAAAGACAGTCAAATAAAATTTTCAAATGAGACAGAATTTACTAATGTGCATGTATTACCTCAAGAGACACAATTATTCATGAATCTGGCCTAAAGATAGGGATCTTTATCGCATATTCTTTCAAGAAGCTTATTTAACTAAAAACATCATATTGTATGTAGGTGTAGTATGTGTGTGTATGTGTATGTGTATAGCACTAAGTGCACATAAACTAATTGCAAATAAATGGTAAGATTTCCTCTGCAAACTCAAATAGCAAATCCATTTCCCCACCATATAGTAGTAAAATTTTATTTATTTTCTACATTGGCTAGGAGAATGAGAACCCACTTGCTTTCTTATTTAACCCTATAATTTCCCTGGGTTTTCTACGCAGGTTTTAAATCTTAGAATTGGCTTGAAATTCCTTCTAAGGTTTGTCTTGGCACAACTCCAGTTTCTCTTTTTCACTAGGACTTCATTTTACCTTTTAAATTGCTTTAATTCCTTTTCTTCCCCCTTTCTTGGAAGATGTGAGGTAACATCATTAAAGATTCCATTGCTTTTTCTATCCCTGAAAGGTATCCCTACCCCATGGAATCCTACGGGATCTTCATTGCCTGCCAAATCCTTAAACCTCTACATTCTTTTAAATTCTTAAAATAGCCCTTAATATTATGTTCATGTGCATTTGTATGAACACAGCTAGAGTGATTGATTTTTCTTTAAAAAAGTAAATTAATAAATTTGTCATAGAATTTATTATGACTTCATCAATATTCGATATATGGTCCAATATTTATGGAAAAATCCTTCCTGTTTATTTTCAAGTAATTTAAAAAGTTTAAAGTTTTGTGGTACTTTGTTATGGTAGCCCTAGAAAATTAATACAAGTGTGCAGTTATATAATGTAGTAATTTTATTTGCTCTTATCATTGACTTACATGATTCTGCGGCATGTGTATAAAGGTTAGGATTAAGCAACTGCCATTATTCTACAGGAACTCAGAATTTAATTTATTTATTTATCTATCCATTTATTTATTTATTTATTTATTTATTTATTTATTTATTTTTAAGTTTATTGGGGTTACATTGATTAATATAATTATATAATTTTTGGCTGTACATTATAATTTGACATCTATATATTCTATTGTGTGATTACCACCGAGTCCAGTTTCCTTCAGTTATCATATATTTGATCCCCTTTACCCACTTCACCCTTCCCCAAACCCCCTATATTTGACTCCCTTTATCCTGTCTATCTCTTCCTTTCTCCCTCAAACCCTACCCTCTGGCAAACACTAGTCTATTGTCCATGTCCCTGGGTCCCCGTTTGCTCTGTTTATTTGTTACTTTTAGTTTTATATCACACATATAAGTGATATCACGTGATTTTCAACTTTTTCAGTTTGGCTTATTTCGCTTAGCATGATTATCTTGAGGTCCATCCAGGTTGTTGCAAATGGCAATATTTCATCTCTTCTTATGGCTGAGTAATATTCCATTGTATATATGTACCACTGCTTCTTTAGCCAATCATCTATCATAGGACACTTTAGTTGCTTCCATGTCCTTGCCACTGTGAACAGTGCTACTATGAACATCACTGTGCAAAAATCTTCTCAGATATGGGTTTTTCAAGTCTTTGGGGTAAATGCCCAGTAGAGGGATTGCTGGATCATATGGTAGATCGATTCTTAGTTTTCTGAGGAACCTCCATACTATTTTCATAGTTGCTGTACCAATTTACAGTCCCACCAGCAGTGTATGAGGGTTCCTTTTTCTCTGCATCCTCTCCAACATTTGTTATTATTTGTTCTTTTGATTATAGCTATTCTAACAGGTGTGACATGGTATCCCATTGTGGTTTTGATTTGCATTTCCCTAATAGCTAGTGATGTTGAGCATCTTTTCATATATCTGTTGTCCATTTGTATGTCCTCTAGGGAGAAGTGTCTGTTCAGGTCTTCTGCTCATTTTTTGATTGGATCGTTTGTTTTTTTGTTGTTATAGAGTCGTATGAGTTCTTTGTATATTTTGGATATTAGGCCCTTATTGGAGGCCTTGCTTGCAAATATATTTTCCCATTTGGATGGCTGTCTCTTTACCTTGTTGACGATTTCTTTTGCTGAGCAGAAGCTTTTTAGTTTGATGTAGTCCCATTCATTTATTTTAGCTTTTACTTCTCTTGCCTTGAGGTCAAATTCATAAAATTCTCTAAGTCCAAAGTCCTTGAATTTAGTTCCTATGTTTTCTTCTATGCATTTTATTGCTTCTGGTCTTATATTCAGGTCCTTAATCCATTTTGAGTTAATTTTGGTGTGTGGTGATAGACAACAGTCTAGTTTCATTCCTTTGAAGGTGGCTTTCCAGTTTTCCCAGAACCATTTATTGAAGAGGCTTCCCTTTCTCTACTGTATGTTTTTGGCTTCTTTGTTGAAAATTATTTGCCCATATAAATATAGGTTTATTTCTGGACTCTTGATTCTGTTCCACTGGTCCATGTGTCTGTTTTGCTGCCAATACTATGCTGTTTTGATTACTGTCACTTTGTAGTATAATTTGAAGTCAGGCAGAGTGATGCCTCCAGCCTCATTCTTTTTTCTCAGGATGGCTTTGGCAAGTCGGGGTCTTTTGTGCTTCCATACAAATCTGATGATATTTTGTTCTATTTCTTTAAAAACTGCTGATGGGATTTTGATGGGGATTGCATTAAATCTGTATAATGCTTTAGGTAATATGGTCATTTTAACTGTGCTGATTCTTCCAATCCAAGAACATGGAATATCTTTCCATTTCTTTGTATCTTCTTTGATTTCTTTTAATAGGGTCTTGTAGTTTTCATTATATAGATCCTTCACATGTTCCGTTAAATTTATTCCTAGGTATTTTATTCTTTTTGTTGCAATTGCAAAAGGAATTACTTTTTCCACTTCTCTTTCTGATGCTTCATTATTAGAGTATAAGAAAGCTATGGATTTTTGAACATTGATTTTGTATCCAGAGACTTTATTGTATTTGCTTATTGTGTTTAGTAGTGTTCTTGTGGAGTCTTTAAGGTTTTCTACATAGAGAATCATATCATCCTGAAATAGTGGCAGTTTGACTTCTTCATTTCCTATTTGGATGCCTTTTATATCTTTCTCTTGCCTGATTACACCTGCTAGGACCTCCAATGTTATACTGAATAATAGTGGCGATAGTGGACAGCCTTGCCTTGTTTCTGATCTTAGAGAAAAGGTTTTTAGTTTTTCACCATTAAGTATAATGTTGGCTGAGGGTTTCTCATATATGACCTTTATTATGTTAAGGTACTTTCCTTCTATACCAAATTTGTTAAGTATTTTGATCATAAATGGATGCTATATCTTGTTGAAGGCTTTTTCTGCATCTATTGAAATGATCATATGCTTCTTATTTTTTAATTTGTTTATGTAGTGTGTCACATTAATCGATTTGCATGTGTTGAACCATCCCTGTGCCTCTGGGATGAAGCTCACTTAATCATGGTGTATAATGTTTTTAATATGTTGCTGTATTCAGTTCCCTAGTATCTTATTTAGGATTTTTGCATTTGTGTTCATGAGAGATATTGGTCTGTAGTTTTCTTTTCTGTGTGTTATCTTTACCAGGCTTTGGTATCAGAGTAATATTGGCTTCATAAAATGACTTGAGAATTGTTGCCTCTTCTTCAATTTTCTGGAAGAGTTTGAGGAGAATAGGTATTAAATCTTCTTCAAATGTTTGGTAGAATTCACTGGTGAAGCCATCTGATCCTGGACTTTTACTATTTGGTATGCTTTGATGATTGTGTCAATTTCCACACTGCTGATCAGTCTATTTAGATTTTCCAGAACTACTTGATTTAGTCTAGGAAGACTGTATTTTTCTAAGTACTGGTCCATTTTTTCTAGGTTATTAAATTTCTTATTATATACTTTTTCATATTATTTTTGCATGATACCTTGTATTTCTGCAATGTCAGTCATAATTTCCCCTCTTTCATCCCTGATTTTGTTTATTTGTGTCCTTTCTCTTTTTTCTTTAGTGAGTCTAGCCAGGAGTTTGTCAATTTTATTAACCTTCTCAAAGAACCAGCTCTTTGTTGCATTTTTTTTCTATTTTTTTAATTTCATTTATTTCTGCTCTAATTTTGATTATTTCTTTCCATCTGCTGACTTTAGGCTAAATTTTTTCTTCCTTTTTTAGTTTTTTAAGATGAAGCATTAGGTTATTTATTTGGTCTTGTTCTTGTTTTTGGAGTTTGGCCTGTAATGATGAACTTTCTTCTATGACTGCTTTTGCTGTGTCCCAAAAGTTTTCATATGTTATGGTATTATTATCATTCGTATCTCTTGATCTCCCTTTTTATTTCTTCTCTGACTCAGTTATTCTTCAGTAGTATGTTGTTTAATCCCCATGTATTTGTGGTTCTTTACGCTTTCTTTTTGTAACTGATCTCTAGTTTCAAAGCATTATGATCAGAGAATACAGTTGGTATGATTTCGATCTTTTTATATTTGTTGAGGCTGTTTCTATGTCCCAGATTGTGGTTGATTCTTGATTGTTACATGTGCACTAGAGAAGAATGTATAAGCAGCAGTTTTGGGATGGAAAGTTTTGTAAATGTCAATTATGTCCAGTTGGTCTAATGTGTCATTTAAGGTTGTTATTTTTTCATGGATTTTCTGTTTGGATGACCTGTCCATATCTGACCATGAAGTACTTAGGTCCCCTACTATTATAATGTTTTGGTCTGTTTCTCTCTTTTATTCTGTTAGTAAATGCTTTACATATTTGGGGGCTCCCTGAATGGTAGCATAGATATTAATAAGTGTTATTTCTTCTTGGTGCATGTTTCTCTTTATCATTATGAAGTGTCCCTCATTGTATTCTGTTGTTTTTCCAGAAAGAACATTTATTATATAAAGGTCTCTCTTTAGCCTGCTGCAAAGAAAGTGCTTTTCTTTTGGTTTCCAGTAGATGACGTCTAAGCTTCTTGGATCCCTGCTTTATATAAAGCCTATATGTCTTTTTTTTATTTTCTTGTACATATTTAATCACACTTGCTACTCTGTGTTTCAGTCCCTGTCAATGTTAGCAACAGTTTTGGTAGCATTTGCTCAGATTCACTTGGGGCTCTGTGGTGATCTGTCTTGGAGGGTATGGCGGAAAGGGCCTTCTGGGTTGGTAGTTTGGGGCTGTGACTCAGCCTTGGTTTTGTAACCAGGGCTGGTAAAAATCAACTGTTGTTTCTCTGTGGTCCCCTCTCGCTTCTCTGCTTTCTGCCCTGATGACTGGGCCTTGCTGCCGGTTCCTAGAAGTTCCGGCACTTCCAGGTAGGGCTTAGGAACTCAGAATTTTGACCACCTTTACAGTTGTATAGACAAGAAAGAGACAGTGGACTAAAAAGCCCACTAGAGTACTTAATAGAGAAGAATAAAAGAAGAAAAAAAAAAGAAAGAGAAGAAATAGGATGATAACTGTGAACAATGAAATTGGATTTCCTAAATGTCATCATACATCAGGTTCCTACTTGATTTAGTATTCTTTTCAATTTGCCCCACAACAGTACATTGTAGCAGAAATAGAAGTGAAGATCAATGCTGGTTAGAGGCTCAATATTTTCCCTGGTTAGCACCAAACCAATAGACACACAAAGAAATTCAAGGCAAACATAAAGTTTTATGTAGGTAAAGTCCACATAAAGCACAGACTTCCAATCCTCTGAAATGATAAAGACCATGACTCATAAAGCACAGAATAAGAGCAGTGTAGAACAGACAAACAGACAGACAGACAGACAGACAGACACACACACACACACACACACACACACACACACACACACACACACACACACGGTTCTAAATTTGGGTAATATAAACTAGATGAGAACACTGAGAGATCATTTCCCTAGCCACAAATCTGGATAAAGGAGAAACTAGTAATAAAAGCCTGGGTTTCACACTATTTCACTTATTGGTTACATTAATTTGCTCTCTGATAACTGTATATATTTTGTTCTCATGTCATATTGTAGCTTCAGCCATTTTCAAATATATATATATATTTTATTTTTCACAAAGATATGAAATCACTTAAGGAATATTTACAGAAATGTGTTTGGGCAGAGTGGTCCCTACTTGCCTACATTTAATACCCAGAATGAGGTTAAGAGGTATGTAGTTGCCACACTGGATGTAATTCAGCCTAAATAAACTATGTTTTACATAAGTACATATTTGAACTTTCACTCTGTATTTTTATTTAAAAAAAGGGTAAAAATAGTATTGCATTGATACCTACCAAAACATTAAAGTATGAGAAAAGATGTAATGCCTTTTTATATATTGTGATTTAACAGAAACAATAAACATAATATATAGAAGCTCAGGTTCTTTACACATAAACATGACTATCACCTCTTTCTCTTTCTTTTGTCATCTATTTCTATCATGCCCATCTCAAAAAATGTTTCCGTAGCCAGGTCTGATAGAATCAGTTTCACTCTTTCTCTTTGCATTCAACTAAATTATAGGATGACGATCTACTGTTGTTAGAGAAAGAATTTTAAGAAAGTAAACAATTCAGTATATACTGCCAAAAATAGGCCTCGGCAACTTAACAATTTTCCAAAATTAAAAAAAAATAAAAAAAGCTCGGTTTCCTCCCTTCAGGAGGTGACAATTGGGAAGGTAACCGTCCTCCACTTTTTCTGAGATTTAGAAACTTAAGAAGTGTAGTGCTTATATCTGAGACACTTTATGGTCTTAACAGAATCCAATCCAGGATCAAGCAAAAGAGGTTATGAATAGCAGCTCCATAGACTCTCCAAGCTTTTGTCTTCCCCTTTCTAGTCCCAAAGTTAACCTTATTTATGCATTGTGTAGGTCAATGCTGAGACATATGGAAAAGAAAGCTTACTCATCTGAAGAAGAAAATTGTTCTCAATAGCTTTTATTTTATTGTAATCTTCATTACATACCTAGAAGAGTTCCTCTTGGAATAATCTCCCTGATAGTTCCAAGTGTCTATTTCATAATTTATGAAATCTAAATTGGCTCCACTCCTATATAATATGACAGTTTCTCCACTAACTCAAAGTTCTATGCTTCATTTTATAAACTTAAAAAAGCTCACCTGACTTATTGCCATAAAGCACTATCTCAAATAAAGATTTCTCATAAAGATTTAATTAAATAAGACAAATAAAAAAATTATGCATACATTTTAGATTATCTTATATTTAAAATTTTAATTTATGAGAGTATATAATTTTATTATTTTAATATGATTTCTCTTATTCTTTATCTCTTATTTTAATAGAAATAATTTTAGATAAAAAGGACAATCTCATAATTATTTATTTTATATGATTTTATATATGTAAATATAAAATCATATAAAATAAATAATTACATATATGTGTGTATATATTTAATTTTATTAAATTTATTGGAGTGACATTAGTTAATAAAATTATATAGGTTTCAAATGTATAATTCTATAATACACATTTGTATAATGATTGCATCGTGTGTTCACCACCCAAAGTCAAAACTCCTTCCATCATCATATATTTAACCCCATTTACCCTTTCTACCAACCCCTACCGCCCTTTCCCTCTGGTAACCACCATACTGTTGTCTGTGTCTATGAGTTTTTGTTTGTCTTGGTTGTTTGTTGCTTTAGATTTTATATCCCACATGCAAATGAAATCATATGGTTCTTGACTTTTTCCGTCCAATTTATTTCACTTAGCATGGTAATCTCAAGATACAGTCGTGTTGTCACAAATGGCAGTATTCCATCTTTTCTTATGGTTGAGTAGTATTTCATTGTATATATGGACCACATCTTCTTTATCTAGTTATCTATCGAAAGACACTTTGGTTGTTTCCATGTCTTTCAACAAAAAGAACAAAATACCTAGGGATAAACTTAACATTAAGAATGTGAAGAATCTATACACTGAAAACTACAAGACACTGTTAGAAATTGAAGAAGATACAAAGAAATGGAAAGATATTCTGTGTTCATGGATTGGAAAACTCAACATTGTTAAAATCCCAATGGCATTTTTTAAAGAAATAAAACAAAAGAGTCATTAGATTTGTATGGAATCACAAAAAACTCCAGAGAGCCAAGCAATTCTGAGAAAAAAGAAGCCAAAAGTGTCACACTGCTTCATTTCAAATTATACTACAAAGTGACAGTAATCAAAACAGCATGGTATTGGAAGGGAAACAGACACACAAACCAATGGAACAGAACTGAGAACCCAGAGATAAACCCACATAAAAGTGGACAGATAATTTTCAACAAAGGAGTCAAAAAAATACAATGGAGAAAAGAAAAAAGCCTCTTCAAAATATAATGTTGGGAAAATTGGAAAGCCACCTGCAGAAGAAATAAATTAGACTGATCTTTTTCACCACTCATAAAAATTAACTCAAAGTGGATCGAAGACCTAAATATAAGACATGAAACAATAAAATACACAGAAGAAAACATAGGTACTAAACTTATAGACCTTGGTCTTAGAAAATATTTTATGAATTTGACCTCAAAGACAAGGGAAGTAAAAACAAAAACCAATGAAGAGGACTATCTCAAATTAAAAAGCTTCTTTACAGCAAAAGAAACGATCAACAAAACAAAGAAGCAACCAACTGAATGGGAGAAGATATTTGCAAACAACACCTTCAGTAAGGAACTAATATCCAAAATAAAGAAATCATACAACTCAACAACAAGAAACAAGCAATCCAATTTAAAAATGGGCAGAGGACCTAAACAGACATTTCTCCCAAGACATACAAATGGCCAATAGATATTTGAAAAGATGCTCAATTTTACTAGCTATTAGGGAAATGCAAATCAAAACCACAATGAGATAGCACCTCACACCCGTCAGAATGGCTATTATCAACAAGACAAGTGATAAGTGTTGGAGAGGTTGTGGGGTAAAAGAACCCCTCACATACTGCTGGTGGGAATGTAAATTGGTGCAGCCACCGTGAAAAAGAAAAATAAGAATAGAATTTCCATATGACCCAGAAATCCCTCTTCTGGGTACCTAACCCCTCAAATTGGAAAACACTTATTCATAAAGCTATATGTACTCCTATGTTCATTACAGCATTTTATACACACACATACACATATATAGATTTCAATTATCGATCTAGAATTAAAAACTTCACTAATTCTGCGGTGAACATCCTCTTAAAATTTTTTTGGTAAGTCAATGTTTAGATAGCATATTGAGAAATTCCATAAATTAAAGGCTATTCAATTGACTATTTAAAGGTTATTTATTGACTATTATACGGCACAACACGATGCTACCATACATACAATATTATCAATTCTATTTACTTTGTCAGATAAATGTATCTATATCTGCTGAGGAACAAAGAATGCAAATACTTTCCTGGGCTACAAAACTAGCAAGATGAAAAGCTGGAATATAAATACAAGTCTTTATGACAGCAAGTCTATGTTCTATCTACTCTTCCATCTTATCGTCAGGTACACAGTAAACATTTTCACACATAGACACACTATGTATGTTAAGTATAACCAGTGATTAAGTACACTGATTCAATATTTGGTTTCCTCGGATTCAAATCAGAGCTCCATATATTATCTGTGTCTCCTTGGCAAGTTAATTAATCTTTATGTGGCTCACTTTCTTCATCTAAAAAATGAGGTTAATAATAGTACAAATTTTTAATACTGTTGTAAACATCAAATGAGTTAATATATTTATAGTACTTAAAAAGTATCTGTCACATAGTAAATGTAAAAATTAGTATTATCTCATTCATACACCAGCAGTTATATTAATTTATTCATATTAAAAATGATTACTTATTTTTGTGTTTATGAAGATAATACAGTCATCATGATAGTGACTATATAAACTACAAAATATAAAATGCAAGTGCCCAATTTTATTTTCAGTGTAAAATGCAGTTTTCACAAGATTTCATGAGTCAAAGCACTATATATGAATATGGAAAAAAAATTGCTCAGCAGTTTCTTAGTATAGATATATTATAAAGGCTGAGTTATAAAAACTTAACAATAAATCAGGATAATCTTCCAAATGTTATTTACTGTAGAATACTCATTTAAACACATATAGATATACCAAAAAATAAATTATAAGGAAACTAGAGAAGCTATACAGATTGATAGAAAATATGCTTGATTTTAGGAGATTTGAATTTAACATAATTTCTGCCCCTCTGTGTTTCAGCCCAGACTATCGATCAGCAAATAGTTGCTATTATATTTAAAAGGGCCTATTATTTTAATATGCCTTATGCTTCTTAATGCCTAGTATAGTGCCTGCACATAGTCAATACTCAGTAAATATTTAGTAGATTTAGTTCATAAGAAAATTGTAGCAAATATATCAATAAGAATGACATAATCTCCTTTATTTAGCATATAATGAGGAATTATTTGATAACAGTTATGACATTTCTTGCCTCACATTCTTTTCTTTCAGGAAAAAAAGAATATCGCCAATTTAGACCTCTATTTGCTATACCAACAAATACTAATATACATCAATTCTTGTTTTCATTCTCAGTCTAAAGACAGACTCACATACGATAATAAAGACTACATAATTAAACATTCTTGATTTAGTCCAAAATGTCCCTAAGTGTCTGACATCCAGGTCTTTAAGAACTTTGCAAATTACTTTAGTACCTGTATCTCAGATATGCTTCACAGGGTGAGGCATAAAAATTCTTGGTAAAGAGAAATAAAACCTTTGGGCATATGGTTCAGGAATGTCCTAGACTATTAATGAACAAGTTATCTTTGGTTCATTTCAGTTACTTTTGCTTTTTTTTCCTCCTCTCTTGAAGCAAAAGTACAGCATACTGGACCTTAACTGAATAAAGATAGGTTTTCTTAACTGCTTTTATTAATTAAATATTCAACAGTAAGCAGAGTATAGCTGTGTCACCTTTTATGATCAAACAAGTCAGATACACTATATCAAATGTAGGAAAGGCCAAGATGAATGAATGAAAAAAACTAATCTGTAAAAAAGAAGCTGTAGACCAGATGCTCTGCAAGATCCTTCGATGCTTTAGTGCAGTATTAGTGATATTAACTCTGTGAAATGGTAATTAAGTAGTGATGGAAATCAGGCATCACAGATTAATACTGAACTCTACCACTCATGGTACTTCAATATATAACTCTACAGTAGCATAGGTTAAACTCTCCAAAAGTGATCTTATTAAGCATGAGATTTCTGAATATTGAGTTGAGGAGGATTAATTTTGTTTGCAATATCAAAAGTACAATTATTTTTATACTAGCTATGATAAAATCTTCAACTGGTTTATCATTTTAAAAGACTTTGTGAAAGGTATGGCAGAAAAATTTTGAAAAATCTACAAAGTTGTAGTGAAACTACGTACTTGATACTGAATACTTCTTCACAGGTCATGTCACGTGTGAGATATTTTATTAGTTGCCAGTGAAATATCGGGACCACCTGTTGAATTCCACTGATAAGGTAGTTTATTCAGTATACACAGTTGTTAACTTTTGTACTATGAAAATTTTCATTTTGGAGTTCTCTGCACTCCATTATATATTTTATTTCCCCAAATATAGGACTGAATAATTAGAGGACCCTCCAATCAGCTGGCAAATATACCTATAAGATGGGTTTTATTATCTGTGGCAGATATTGTCAGTGCTCACACCCATACCAGACCTTTCAGTGTGCTCCCCTGACCTCATTTCCAGGTTGTGTATGTCTGTATACCCAAAGGCTTTTTTGCTGGAACCTTGGAAGGGGAGGAAAGAGAGGCAAGCCAGAAATACAAGACAACTAACACTTCCCTGGGAGCAGCCCTCATCTCAACCAATATTCTCAGAAACTGGTGGGTAAATACACCAGCCTGCCCTTGCCCTGAGTAGATAAATGCTTTGTAGCATTTCTCAGGAAAATGGAGTTACGGTCACCAGAGTAGAAGCTGGTTGTCATCCTCCCTTACATTACTTCTCTAGACTTCATCCAGTGTTCCATGTACTTTTCAAATAAACTACTTGAACTCTAATTCTGTTTGTGGAAGAACTAAAACTTAGATGATACACCTCTATATTCTTTTTTTTTAAATAACTTTTTTATTTTTCAGTTATAGTTGGCATACAATATTATATTAGTTTCAGGCGTACAATATAGTGATTAGATATCTACATCACTCACAAAATGATCACTACAATAAATCTAGCACCTCTCTGACACCATACATAGTTATTACAATATTATTGGCTATATGCCTTATGCTATACTTTATATCTCTATGACTATTTTGTAACTACCAATTTGTATTTCTTAATCCCTTCCCCCCTCAAAATGTTTTCTGTATCTGTGAGTTTGTAACTGTTTTTTGTTTGTTTATTTTGTTCTTTAAATTCTAATACATGTGAAATCATGTGGCATTCGTCTTGGTCTATCTGAATTACTTTATCCAGCACAATACCCTCTATGTCCATCGTGAAATATCTTTCCATCCCCTTACTTTCTATCACGTATCTTTTAATTTGAAGTGAGTCTCTTGTAGTCAGCCTATATAAGGGTCTTGTTTTCTTATTCCTTCAGCCACCCTATCTTTTGATTGGAACATTTAATTCTTTTTCATTTGAAGTACTTGTTGACAGATATGTAGTTATTGTCATTCTTTGTATTTTTGATAACATATTTTTTCTTCTTCTTAAAGAAATCTCTCCAACATTTCCTGTAATACTGGCTTGGTGGTGATGAATTCCTTTAGCTTTTTCTTGACTGAGAAGCTCTTCATCTGTCTTTCTATTTTAAATGATAGATTTGCTAGGTAAAGTAATCTTGCCTGTAGGTTTTGGGTTTTCATTACTTTGAATATTGTGTGCCAAACCCTTCTGGCCGGCAGTTTCTGTTCTCTAACCTGCTGAGTCTTATAGGAACTCCCGTATAGGTAATAAACTCCTATTTTGTTGCTGCTTTTAAGATTCTCTCTTTGAATTTAACCTTTGGCATTTTAATTATGGTGTGTCTTGGTGTAGGCCTCTTTAGGTTCATCTTTTCTGGGACTCTCTGAGCTTCCTGGGGTTGTATGTCTATTTCCTTCACCAGGTTAGAGAAGTTTTTCATCATTATTTCTTCAAATAGGTTTTAAACTCCTTGCTCTCTCTCTTTTCCTTCTAGTACCCCTATGATGCAAATGCTGTTATGCTCGATGTTGTCCTAGAGGCTCTTTAAACTATCTTCATTTTATTGGATTCTTTTTCTTGTTGTTCTGATTGAGTGTCCTCCACTACTCCATCCTCAATGTCACTGATTCAATTCTCTGCTTCATCCACACTGTTGATTATCTCTAATATACTCTTTACCTCAGATATTGTAGTTATCATTTTTGACTGGTCTCTATTATGTTTTCCACCTCCATTTTTATATTTTCTATCTTTTCATTAAAGTTTTCACTGAGTTCATCTACTCTTCCCCTAAGTTCATTGAATATCTTTATAACCAGTATTTTGAACTCCACATTGATAGATTGCTTGTCTCCATTTTGGTGAGTTTTTTATCTGGAGCGTTGTTCTGTTCTTTCATGTGGGGCATGCTTCTTTTCTCCTCATTTTAGCTGTCCCCTTGTGTCTGTTTCTAGACATTAGGTAGGGCTCCTAAGTCTCCTGGTCTTAGTAGAGTGGTTTTATGTAGTAGTTGTGCTGTGGGGTCCAGTGGCACAGTCCTGGAAGGGGTCCAATTGCAGGCCAAGTTCAGCCGCAGCCTGTGCACCAAGCAATTCACAGATGACTGCCACCTGTGCTGGGCTTATAGATGCCTTGCAGGGCCAAATCAGAAATCGAGGCTGGCTGCCACTAGTGTAAAGCTTAGGGCTACTCAGCAAGGGGTATGGGGCACGCCAAGGCCAGATGCTGCTTCTTTGTGTTTTGTGAGCCTTTGAGAGATTTTAGGTATGTCTATATGAAATAAATCGCTGGAAGTGGCTTGGGTGAACCCACAAATTGGGAGAGGCAGAGTCTCAGGGAATTGCCTGAGTGGAGGGACATGTGTTATTCAGGTTGATGGTGACTCCCATACGTTGGCTGAGAGGGGAGGAGGGATCAACAAAGGAAAAATGGATACTGCCAGTACTTCTCTCTGAGAGAAAGCCACCCCTCCAGCCCTCTCCCTGAGGTCTAACAACTCAGTGCCTCCCCGTATGTCCCTGGCAATCTTCGAGCAGCTGCCCTAGTTCTGGAGCTCAGAGAAAATAAGTCCATCAGTGAGTAAGGCTGGGCATGAGTCCTTTAAGAGGAACATCTACCATTTCCACAGCCCTCTGTCTCACTCAGCCTCAACTTCCCCTGGTTTTCACAGCCAGAGGTTGTGAGGACTTCTTTTCCTGGTACTTGAATCCTCGGCTGGGAAGCCCAGTGTGGGACCAGGACACCTCGCTTCTGAGTTTGAGGAGGGGTCTCTGCAGCCAAGATAGCCCTCCTGATTCTCGATCCCCACGCACAGTTGTAGGACTGGGCCATTTTGCATTTCCTACCAGTTTGAGGCAACTTGTTATTTTTGTCCTTAGTTGTAGGGCTTCTGTTCAGCTAGATCTCAGATGACTCCGCATGCTGGTTGTTCTGAAGTTTAGTTATAATTTTGGTGTGATCATGAGAGAAGGCATGCACAGCCTCTACTTTCAATTCCGTCTTTGCCTCTACATTCTTTAAATAAACATTTGCTAAATATTTCATATGTTCTAGTTACTAAAAATACAGCAGTCAACAAAATGGTCAAAAAGTCCCAGCTTTAATGAAAGTTTCCATTCTGGTGGAAAAAAAAATAGAAAAAAAATAAAGAAAAAGAGAAGACAGGAGAGAGGGAGGAAGAGAGGGAGAAGGAAGGAAGAAGAAGGAAGGAAGGAAGGAAGGAAGGAAGGAAGGAAGGAAGGAAGGAAGGAAGGAAGGAAGCAAAAAGAGGCAGGAAGGAAACACGATGAGAGAGAGAGAGAGAGAGAGAGAGAGAGAGAGAGAGAGAGAGAGAGAGAGAGAAAGTTAAGAAAGTGCAGAAGATGAAGAAAGGGATGACCTCACATATTAGAACAAAGACTAAAGGAAACGAACAGGCTACTCATGTCAGTGTTAGTTAAGAAACATTCTAATCTTAGAAAACAGGTATGCAAGTGTCCCAAGTCAGAAATATGCTGACAATTCAGATGAAAAGCAAAGAGATCAACATGTCTGGAATGAAATAAACAAGGAGAGCAACAAAAGGAAATCAGATAATGTTGCAGGGACAGTTTAAGACTAGTTTATGCTCTGAATGAAATGAGAAGGCACAGAAGATTCTGATGAGAGGCGTAAGAAGATCTAATTTGAGTTTTAATATCATCACTCTGGCAGTATTGAGAATAGCCTGTAGAATCCTGGAAACACTTTGAAGGGAGAACCAACAAGATCTGGTGATGAGTTGGAAATGAGGTGGAAGAGAAGATTCAGGAATAATTCCAAAGTTTTTTATTTCAGTATCTGGATGACAGGAAATAAGGAAAACTACAGAATAATCAGGAATTTGATTATTGATATGTTCAGTTTAAGCTCTATTTGAAATCCACATAAACAAGTCGAGGATGTAGGTAGATGTGAGGACCTAGAATTTCTTAAGAGTTAAGGGCTGGAGATGTACATTTGAGATTAGGCAAAACTTGAAAGCCTTAAGACTTAATGAAATCATCTGGATAGAGAATGTAGATGGAGAAGCAAAGACCTCTCAGGACTGAGTCTTGCATACTCCAACATTCATAGGTCTGTATGATGAGGATGAATTAGCAAGGGATACTGAGAAGCATGGAATGAAGCAGGAAGAGGACCAAAACAGAACAGTCTATATTTGTGTCTACTTTTTTCTGTAAATTACAAATTTTCTAAAATGTACATATATTCTTGTTATTAAAAAAAAGAAACAGGTAAATTTTTGTGCTCCAAAAATAGCTAAAATGTGATATCAAAATGTTTTACTATAATCCACAATTTTCTTACTTATTACATAATTTAATATTACTAGTTAATATAAAATTAGAGAAATTTATTCTGTGAATTAAGTTATGGGCCATATATATTTAGTTTTCTTTAAAAAGGATATCACCAGGGAATGTATGAAGCTAAAGTTGAGATAAACATAATTCCAAATTATAATGTATATAAGAATTATATATATTATTTTATAAATATATATTTAGGATCAAAAGGTCCAAAAAATAATCTATATTTGAAATAAGAAGGCTGAGAATTTTCATTTTATAGAGGTTAGAGGCAGAGTGTTAGAGGCTTTAAGTTATGCAAGTTTTTACAGATACTTAGTGGTGAAACTGGTACTAAATGTAGATAATAGAAGCGAAATACATAATTAAACATTAAAAACATTATTCTTTTAAAATAAACTAAGTTTTTTGAAACAAGAATGGCATGACCTGTATGATCAGTAAAGTCAAATGAAAATGCTAGCTCTATAAGGCATAAGCGATGTAATGGAAAAGGAATAAATAAGGTTCTGTGATTTTGCATCCAAACTCTACCACTTGGTGTGGCAATAGCAAACTAGTTAATCTACCTTAGCCTCAATCTCTTCACTTGTAAAATGAAAACATCTATCCTCACAGTTCTCAAAGTGGTTTCAAAACTCAACCAAAACATTGCTTTCTTAGTCTACAAGATACTGCAGTTCTGAAGTGCAAAGTCACTGTTTTTTATATATGCAAATTAAATTTGCATTACTGTACAAATATAAAATTAATTATTAGAAACATAATTAAACATCTGCCAATAAGTGGATACAAGCCAAATAGCACCTTACATTCAGGGGCAGCTGAATGAAAGCACCATTTGTAAGTGGGAAAATTTTTTCCTAAGTAACCCCAGCCATGTGTCATCTTCATACCTCAGTCTGGCACCTACAGGAACACATCCACTGTTATCTCCAGGTTCTTTGAATTGACATCCTTACCTTACCTTCTCCCTGGTAGTCATTAAAACAGATAAGTTTCACTCAATTTGCCTCAGTGACAAGAATATTCTTGTTTTCTGTATGTCTATCCCAAAATATGTACAATTATGAAAGGTGAAAAGAATAAAACCATTCAAGGAGTAATGGTCACTTTCCATATTCTAGCAAATGTGCCTTCTGATGTGGCCTCCAGAAAGATCACCAAGGCATTATCAATTTCATAAGACATTGAAAATATAAATGAATTTAATAATTAGCTATCATTCCTTGGCTATTGATCACTGACCAGAACTTTAAATTATTATTCATCATCTACGGAGATATACTCCGTGTCTATGTTTTGTGAACAAATTAGGCTGAGTTCCTTTAGCACTTTACTATTCATTTGCCACATTTTTGTAAAGTAAGAAATACACTTTATGTAATAATTCTTCATATAAAGGCATTAGCTAACATCCATTCATTAACTAAGAAACAGGAAATTATTTTTTAATGAATTCAACCAACATAAATGTCAATTACATGATTTGTAAACAGTGCTGGAAATCTATGGGGAAAAGAGACAAGAATAAATAATAGCGATAATGATAACATTAGTTTACATTTATGAATGCTAACTATATGTCAGACACTCTTATAAGCACTTTAGCTGCATCATTTAATTTAATGGTCAAAACAACTTAAGAAGTATTATTTAATCATGTATACTTAGAGAAACAGAATTAATGAACTTAAACAATTGTCTGAGTTTACCAAGATTGTAAATAGTGTAATTAGATTTTCATCATAGGCAAACTGAGTTCAGAATTCCCATTCTTAATCACTCTAGCTTACTGTCTCCAGTTGCGTTCTATCGTTTTTCATGTGTTAAAGGATAATACATTGGTTATCAACAAAGGGGTAAATAATATTAAATATTTTTAGCATTATCTTTGCTATTCCTAGTAACAAAGATAGAATTTAGATCTTTCTTAAATTTAGAAAATAGGGGAAAAAATCAATATTAGCTTTAATAAAAACAAACTTCATAGAATTTCTTTAAATACAATTTCACATATAGACAGTAAATAATTCTTTTTTTATTTGAAGTAACTATAACAAAATATCGACTTTTATTTTTAGTCACCTCAAGTATTATTCATAAATTTGGTTTAGAAGATCAGATAAATCTATCCATATTATACTTTGACTATCTGGAAACATATAATTTTAAGATATCATGAAAGGTTTTGTTGTTGTTGTTGTTGTTGTTGTTAGTGGAAGACAGTAAACTATGGATAAAATCTCCACGATGCATCCTGCCCATTCATCTTCTTGCTTCCCCCAAATTATTCATTTTAGCCACCCAGAGATGACTATAGTTAAACAGCTTTTGGCAAGGAAAGCCTTGGGCACAAAATGTACTTTTCCCCACCCAAGTTGGGAAAATCTTGCATTGACTGAAATTGTTCTGTTAATACACAGGGAGGGAGAAGCCATTTATTCAGCTAGATTCTTCTAAATTCAATTGTTCCCCAGAGTAAAAAACAGGCACTTTGAGAAACTCATTCACTTTTTCAGACCTCTTGGAAGTTTGCAAGAACTGCTCCAATGTGCTAAATGACACCCTAGTGAGCTCTGAAAATGCATGTACCTAACAAAATACCCAACTCTTTTTTCAGATGTAGCTTATATTTTAGGGGGATCATCTAATTTAATATTTTATTATGAGTTTCTCTTGGTGGTTAACTTCATAGCTCTTTAGTTGCTATAGCTATAAAATGATATAGATTAGTATACCACATCTCAAGATAATAATGTAAAGAACCCTAAAATGTTTTCAACAATGTTGTAATTCCTGAAATGTGGATATAGCTACGTGAGTGCTAGATGCCTTTGAAATACAATGCTATGAGAACTTTCCTTTTATTGTGAGAAAAGAACAGAGAACTCATAATTAACTTGTAGTCCAGCGGCTGACAAAATGAAAAGGGTCTGAGCCCTAGATTCACTTAACATATTTATTATGTTCTTATTGAAGTGAAGAAATATACTGGCTTGTATTTAAATAAAAATCTCATCATATTTCCAGAGGCAGAACAGAAATTTCACCATCTTATATGGATATCCATGATACATTTTCACTAACAGATAAATATTATAACAGGCAAATTTTATATGTAGTGCCTCATGTGTTCTCAACTATTGAGACATCTTAATATTAACATCCATTCCTTGTCAGACACTTTATTCCCTGAGTAATTCTCCTGTATACATTCCTCAAAATCTCCATTGCTTACTCGACTTCCTGACATTTAACATTCTATTATTGGTTCTTTTTTCATTTCTCCTTTCTGCCTCTCAATTTCTTTATCTCTCTTTAAACACTTGTCAGTACAAATTCATTCAATTTTTTTTTTTTCTCCCCAGTCATTCCCTCAATAAAATGAATTACCTACTATGAGCTCTGAAGCATATCTGTTATGGAGACCTACATTTCTTATTTCTTCTATATTTTTAAAGAAGATCGCAGGGAAATGCAGTACACCTAAATCCATGTGAATGAGTCTTTACCACTACTATATCTGGTGAGAAATTCAAATTTGGTGTCTAAGCCACATTAAACTGGATATAAATGATTAAAATGTCTTGTACCAAAGACTCCCAGAGCAAACTGTTATTGGGTCAGGATCAAATAACATCACTGCAGTAGACTATTTAGGGTTAGCACCTCAGTACTAGTCTAGTCCTAGTTGTCACTGATGTAAAATGATAATATATATTGTAATATCAACTTATATTTTAATACTGCTTTATGTTCTTCAAAATACTTTTAAATATATCATCTCATTTCTTCTTCATAATGCTAAGTAGAAATAAGTGATTCAAAAGGAAAAAAAATATATAAATATTATAGTCATCTTTTATAAAAGGAATGTATAAAGAATAAGTGACTTGCTCAAAACCCAATTAATAAGCAATATGGCCTAGACCCAAATTCTAGTCAAATGCTGCTAATAAAATGCTTCTGTGTCTGCTTTACACAAGCACGCTTAGATATAACAGAACAGAAATTATCAAAATACTAGTCAAGTTCTCACATCAGGCAAGCTGGTGGGATGTGGAATGGAAATTTGGTATGGTGGCCGTAAATCTCAGGGGGAAGGAAGGAGCAGGGCTGCATCGTGGGTGAGTATATGTATATAAAAAAAAAGTCATGAGCACAGGTGATTACTTTCTTGCTTTTGCCTTGTTTTCTCTAATATTTTTTATTTTTTATTCTTAGTCTGACCCAAATTATAATGAAGAAACAGAAAGAAATCATTTTTAAGAATGTGTTCCATCCCCTTGTTCATTGTAGCATTATTCACAGCAGCCAAGATATGGAAACAATATAAATGTTCATTAATGGATGAATGGATAAAGAAAATGTGAGATATATAATATTATTTGACCTTAAAAGAAGGAAATCTTGCCATTTGCCACAACATGGATGGACCTCGATGGCATTATAGTAAGTGCAATAAGCTAGACACAGAAAGCAGACACTGCATGATCTCACTTATATACGTGGAATCTAAAATAATCAAACACATAGGAGCAGAGAGTAGAATGGTGCTTGTCAGGGCCTAGGGGGTGGGAGAAAAGAAGAGGTGTTGATCCAATGGTACAAAGTTTCAATTATGCAAAATAAGTAAGTTCTGGAGATCTATTTTAAAAAGAGTATGCTCCACTGCTCTCCCTGCTGCTCACCCTTGCTACACTTCTCAACTTCTCAAAGGTCGTAATAGTTTCTAAGGATAGTTCCCTGGTTTGTTTTGGTAATGTTACTCACCCCACATGAATGAGAAGGAGAATTTGGAGTCCATTGGACTTAATTCTTGAAAACTCTGTCAAAATATTAAATTTGGCATATATGTTTAAACATTTAATGTATGCTTCATGCATTATTGTCTATATCAGGAGTCAGTGATGTATATATAAAGGGTCAGATAGTAAAGATTTTAAGCATTGCAGATCATAAGATCTTCATGGCAACTATTCAGCTCTGCCGTTGTAATACAAAAGCAGTTATAGACAATATTAAAGTGGGTGTGGCTGTGTTTCAATAATACTTTATTTACAAAACAGGTAGTAAGTCAGATTTGGCTGACAAACCCTAATTTGCTGACCCCTGGTGTATATAAAGTCAGTGCCAACCATAGTACATTTTCTTCACCAGGAAAACCTATAGATTTAAAAAAAAAATAGGTTAATGCTTAATAAACTCTCTTCATTGCTTGCAAAAGGTCTGGATCCCTCCTTTATATTAGAGTCTAATACTGATTTCTGGCTTCAGAGGGGAGGTGTCAACCTATGCTCACGATCTTCATAATTGGAAGTACCAATTATAATTATTTTATTAGAAATTCATAGTTTTGAAATTTCTATGTAGTATTTTTTTCTCCCAGACTAAAATTTTATTCTCTTTCATATGCTCATGTACAGAAAGGAATTCCTCAAGCCCCTTCATCATGTTCTCAACATGGCTACCATTATACCTTTATAACATACAATGGACAATTCATCTTTTCTAACTTCCAGCTCTGTGCTCTCTTCTTATATGCACTTCCCCAGTCATTAATAGTGTGCCATGCCTAAACTACACATATCATGACAAAGGAGGCAAGAATATACAATGGAGTAAAGACAATCTCTTCAATAAATTATGCTAGGAAAAGTGAACACATACATGCAAAAAAAAAAAAAGAAAAAAGATAAAAGAAACTGGATCACTTTCTTACACAGTATACAAGAATAGACTCAAAAGGGATTAAAGACTTAAATGTAAGATCAGAAACCATAAAACTTCTAGAAAAAAACATAGGCAGTAAACTCTCTAGTATTGCTAATAGTAATTTCTTTTTGGATACATCTCCTCGAGTAAGGGAAACAAAGAAAAAAATAAACAAATGGGATGACATCAAACTAAAAAGTTTTTGTATAACAAAGAAAACCATCAACAAAACAAAAAGACAACCGATTGGGAGAAGATATTTGCTTATGATACATCTGATAAGAGGTTAATACCCAAAATCTATAAAGAACTCATACAACTCAATAACGACAGCAACAAAAACACAATCCAATTAAAAAATGAGCAGAAGACCTGAACAGATATTTCTCTAAAGAAGAAATACAGATGGCCAATTGACATATGAAAAGATGCTAAAGGTCACTAATCATCAGAGAAATGCAAATTAAAACCATACCTGTCAGAATGGTTATCATCGACAAATCAAAGAATAAGTATTGGCAAGGATGTGAAGAAAAAGGAACTCTTGTACACTGTTGGTGAGGTTGCAAACTGGTACAGCCACTATGGAAAATAGTCTAGAGATTCCTCAAAAAAATTAAAATGAGTCTACCTTTTGACCTAGCAATTGCACTTCTGGGTGTTTATCTAAAGAAAACCAAAACAATAATGCATAAAGATCTATGCACCCTTAGGTTCATGGCAGTGCTCTTCACAATAGCCAAGATATGGAAGCAAGCTAAATGCCCATCAACAGACAATTGGATAAAAAGGTTCTGGCTCATATATGCAATGGAATACTACTCAGCCATAAAAAAAAAAAAAATGAAATCCTACCATTTGCAACAACATGGATGAACCCAGAGGTTATGCTGAGTGAAATAAGTCAGACAAAGAAAGATAAATATCATATAATTTCACTTATATGAGGAATCTAAGGAACAAATAGAACAAACTAATCAAAAACTAACTCATAAATATAGAGGACAATTTGGTGATAGACAGAGGGGATGGGGGGTTGGGGGCTTGGAGAATAGGGTTAAGGGTTAAAGAAGCACAAATTGTAGTTGATTTTATAAACTACATAAATGTCTAACCAATGTACTGTATACTTAAAACTAATAAAAATACAAAAGAAATAAAAGATACAAACCAATAAAACACGTATATCTTTACTCAAGTAAAACTGTTACCGAGAGAAAAAAATAAACAAGTGTAGTGAGTTTCACCAATTTATAATGAATCTTGTAGTTCATAATGTGATAACAAATGTGAGCAGAAAGAAAGACGGTCATAGTCAGGCTCCCTCTTGACACTCTTAGCAACTTCCAAGGGTAAGTGAGTCAGTACTTCTCCCCTTATGTAACCATGTGCCCAGTACACATGCATGGGCTTTTGTAACCTGGTAATGTGCCACTATTTTTTAACCTGTGTATAAAAGACCCTGCCACCTTGCAAGGTTGGCTATGCCTTTGCTGTAATAAAGAGCTATGTCTCCATTGCCTATAACTCAGGCCGTTTTTTCCACCTGCCTGAGCCTCGTACCCCTTCCCTTGGAACCTCGAATCTTCAGTAACACACAGATATCAGTATTTTTACATTAACCCAAATTCTCAGGCCAACAAATATCATCTATAGTTACTTCATAAATTCCTCTGTCTTATTTTTAATGAATATATATTTTTTCATAAATTTAGTTTCTTAAGTTGCATTAAATGTTAATGAAATTAACTTTGTATTAAAATTAATGCAACACTTGATCAATAAACTGAATAGCCCAAAATGGTACTTATCCCTTCAACATATGAGATCATACTTTAGTGACTGTATCTTACTAGTCTTTGTGCTTTCTTCTGTGGCTTGTTTATCATGGCTTTTGTGACTTGAATCTTCCAAGAATCCAAAACCAAGTCAGATGGACTGACACTATACTTCACCCCATCTCTCAATGTTTCTTATGTCCTCATTCTCTATTTATTTTGTGCCATAATCAGATTTAAGAATAGAAGATTGGATATTCAAAACATATATATTTTAACTTTCAAATATTTTGTTTTCAAAATTAATTGGAACTGATTTGAATCGCTTGTTTCTTTATTTCTTTGTGTGTCACTTATTCACCATACTATCTCATTTGAAGACTGAACTCATGTATACATATGAAAAATTGAAAATATAAATATATAAAAAAGAGACAGAGAAAATCCATACAAACACTGAAAGTTGAAGTGAGAGAAAGTTAAGCACTGATACTTAAGACTCTCATCCCATACAAGTTACTAAAGTTGTCTCAGAATTTGAGTCCTAACTTTTTGGAGTCGAGACAGAAAATGATTTTCAGCACTCTTCAGAGAAAAATACTAATTATCAAGGGATGCATAGAAATGTGTATCATTTCATGGTGACAGTCATAGCAATAATAATAATTATGGAATATTATTATGTGATAGTCACTATTTTATATAGATTATATGCATCGACTCATTTAATCCTCATAACTAATAATAATAAGGTAGTTAATATTATCCCCATTTGATAGATGAGGAAATTGAGGACTAGAGGAAGCAAGTGTTAACTGGTCCCTTAACTAGTAAGTGGTCGAGCTGAGATTATGAATGAAGACAGTCAACATCTAAAGATGTTATACACCATCTCATCGCTTTGATCTGAATGAAATGCTTGAGGTTTTATATAGAAGACGGAGAGATGTACTAAAAGATATCTTTCCAGGAACAACTGCATAAGGCAAGGGTAATAGACTTCTTAAATCATCTCTCTGGTCAAGGGAAAACACAGTAGCAAAATTTGCAGGGCCCATGTAGAGGCTTAAGTGGAGCTCGTATGAGCAAAAAGACTTGAAGAAGTTCTTCAAACTGTTATTCTATGAAGTATATGATGTTCACTGGTATCTTAACTCATATAACTTATTACATATAATTAGTTATATAATTGACCAAGTCAACTATAAAAGTGATCTGAGAGGTATTTTTAAGTATATGAAAAAATTCTATGCAATCATAGCTCAAAGGACACAAGCTGTTTCCATGTTTAGGCTATTGTGAATAATGCTGCAATGAACATAGGGGTAAATATATCTTTAGGAATACGTGTTTTCAAAATTTTGGGGTAGATACACAGAAGAAGACTGCTGGGTTATACGATAGCTCCATTCTTAATTTTTTGAAGAAACTCCATATTGTTTTCCATAGTGGCTGCATCAATTTACATTCCCAATAGCAGTGTGAGAGGGTTCCCTTTTCTTCACATCCACTCCAACAATTGTTATTTCTTGTCTCATTGATAATAACCATTCTAGAAGAATATATGGCACATACATATAAAGGAATATAATTCTGCCATAAAATATTATAAAATATTGCATTTATGACAGCATGGATGATCTTTAGAATATCATGCTAAGTGAAATAAGTCAGATGGAAAAGGACATGAACCATATGATTTCACTCATATGCGGGACACAAAACCAAATCAACGAATGAACAAACAAGACAAACAAACAAAAATTCATAGACACAGACAACAATATAGTGGTTAACAGAGGGGAAGGAAGGTAAAGGGAAGATGAAGAGGGTAAAAGAGGCAAATATATGATGATGAAAGTAAAAGGCTTTAGTGGTGAATATACAATGCAATATACAGATAATGTATTATAAAACTGAATACCTGAAACTTATAAGCTGTTATTAACCTATACTACTCAATTTATTTAATTTTTTTAATTCCATGGGTTATGCTACATATTAACAATTGTGTTGTCTTTACACACATTCAGACTTTTTAAAAAATCAAAACTAAGAAATAATCTGATACTCTGCTTCATTTAAGCAATGCAAATGGAGTCTTTAGACAAAAGAAGAAAACTATGCAACATATAATACAGGGCAAAAAAATGATATATAGTAATAATTTAATATTTAGACTCCAAACTATATTTGTCAGTTTTTGTGGTAAAGGGAAAAATATACCAGTTCTTCAGGGGATGCAGTCACACATGTGATATGTATTACATCTGAAAATAAATGAGTTTTACATTTCTCAGGAAAGAGTAGGTATTCCAGTTTTGAGTTTGTTGGTTAACCTTATGACACCCTTCTGTTATTTATGTGCCCCATTAGTGCATGGTAGCATGATGAAAAGGTGACCAAGGGATGCTTTAGCAGAAGCAATTACCTCCTTTTCTGGTCTTCCCTCCTACTGATCATCTTACTCTGATACTGGTCATATTTTATTTAATGAAATTGTATAGTTTGGCCCAAGTCTGCACTTACTCTGCTTATTGAGGAGCAGACAGTATGTCATTCTCATCCCTATTACTCCGTGGTGATTGGGGCAGTACCTTGACCATAATAGGTGTTCGGGAAGTGTTAGTGGTACTGGATTAAAAGTTAAACACCTACAATTATTTCTTCAATGCAAACAAACAGTGATCAATACATTAAAAAAAAAAAAGGAATACAATGTTTCCAAGCATTGTTTACCAGGTGTCTCCTTATTCCTTTCCTTAAGAATTAGAAAAACTCAAACCCTGCTAAACAGGTTGAATCAAATTTAATAAAAGCAGCTAATTAAGCAACAATCCTCAGTGAAGAGAGTTTTCAGTGGATTTGCTGGGAAAACAAAAATCTCTGAGACAGAAGTTACAAATTCAGCAACCTATATAAAGAGAAGAATGAACTTAAGGAAGAAATAGCACATGATAGTGGAAGGCATATGTTTTACAGCTATATGTTTTGCTGAGTGCTCCCATTCACAGTTTAATGGAGGAACCGATATAAAATTCCATTTACACCTGAATGCTTAAGGTAAAACACTAAAATGGCTAACATATGCTCAAAATGATTTAGATACTCATCTTGGGTACATATCCTGCAAATAAATGTGGTATGGAATCCAGAACACTGGAACTAATGGACCAAACTATGGAGGAAAAAGTTAAACATAAATATACCAGACAGTACTGATACAGGTAAATAAAAACAAAACAAAACAAAACAAAACAAAAAACAAAAAAAACAACAGAGCTACTTTTTTAGCCAACAACATATGTGAAATCCACTTTTTACTTCATAATCCACTTTACTTCATAATCCACTTCCAGAAATAATGTTTGTACTATCAGGTAGGTCTACAAAGAATTCTTGCTCCTACTTTGTCAGTTTATATAAGCATAGGTGTGGCTAAGAAAAAATAAATAAATAAAAGGCAAGCTCTAGACTGTGGTTTTATTAATACATGAGCCCTATTCTTAATTTTCTCAAGGGTCGGGAAAAGGATAAAGTCAAGAACCCAAGCTCCATGTGGAAACAATATTCACCATGAGAAGGCAGTTATTAGATCCATTACTTGGCTGTAGGAAGCCAGAGGAGATGCTGGTCATGAAAGACTTTACAGTGGAAAGAATAGAGCTGAAAATGGCATATCTTTCATTGAGAAAGGAAAAACAACAGGAGTAATGGCACAGAAGTGAACATGACAATGAGAATTAAGGAAGCTAGTTAGTACCAAGAAGGCTGGGTTAATTTGAGTAAAGAATGCATTGGGTTGGGGTACAGGGGATGAAAAATACAGTTTCATCAGACAATAAATAAGCTTTAAGGTAAGGCAGAGAAATTGAAATTTAGTCTAAGATAAGTCAAGGAGGCAATAAGGATTTTAGGCAGAGGCATGAGAGCAAGGAAGTGTTTTGTTTTTGTTTTGTTTGTTTTTTTAAAGAAGATTAACCTAGCTATGTGACTTGAACAAAAAGAAATTAGAGTTATCTCAGAGGCTCTTATTTAAACACTGGATTATATGCAGTTATTTGCTATGGCTCTACTAGACTGTATACTGCACACAGAGACTATTTGGAACAATTTTCTAATCCAACAACAGCACAAGGCTTTTCTTTGTTCAGATCAAACTCCAGATGGATTATTACAGAAGGGAGGGAGGACAGGAAGGAGGAGATAAAAAATAAAATAAAATAAAAAGGCCAACAGTGATAATTTCAGTGTGAGATGCTGGAAGCTTGACCAACATGTGGCAGTGGAAACAGAACTCCAAGGGTTTGAGCCAAATTTGTCTTCTAATGTAGTTTCAATAACCCACACTTCATTAGAGTTGTATATGCAACTATAGTTTATATAAATCCCAGTAGGAAAAAAACTCTTAAGGGCCTAAGATATGATTTAATCTAATTCACTCACATGACTGATGACACAACTGATACCTAAAGATCCGAAATGACAGAATTCCATAGGAAAATCCAGGCAATTAGTAAAGCAATGAACCCATCACTGCAACTATGTGAGTGCCTCTGTGCCTCAATTTCATCATCTGTAAAATGAGGAAATGTAAGACTAATTGCTGGATAAATTAGTCTGATTGACCTGAAAGAGTAATTCTATATGTAATAATTTTTATTACATATCAAGAAAATAAATGTTCACATTTTGTTTTCTTTCTCTTTTTAAAAATAACATTTCCTGAACTATTTCCCTTGTTTCAGTATGGAGCATATTTCAAATAAAAGTTTTAAACAGATTAATATAATATGTAACTTTGCCAGAAGACAGTGTCTGTTTATCATAAAGTAGCACAAATATTATGATTAAATCAATGTCACATATGGTAGTGAGATGAGCATTTAAGAAATACAATTTACGCTTATATTTATTTGTTATTGTTGTTGTTGTTTCAAATCTTAGACTACAGTCATGCTTTCTTAAATTACTGGTAACTCTGCTACTGAAGATTTGATTTTCTTTCACATTTTTATCATGCTACAAAATTTCTGAAAACCTACTAATTTCCTCCTTTGTAGAAGAGAAAAAAATACAATTTTATATATGGAAGTGCATTGAAAATATTTTCAGTTTTATAAGGGAAGAAACCTAGGTGCCAGAAGGTCATACATCTTGCTTAATGATTATTAAATCAGCTAGTCCCTAGTGAAATATTTCTTCTCTCTGTCTACCACAGGATTATGGTTAGGCTTCCTTTCACGTTCATGCAAAATAGTGGTCTGTTCCTGAATAGTCAGTTGTTTATGATAACCAAAGGGTCTGAGTTAGATTGTATTCTTTCTGTCAGGCAATTTTCTTTCAAGACCATAATTGAAATAGAATTAATGCAATCAATACAGAACTCATACTAAGTGGTCTCATGATTAAAAACACCTATGAAAAACAAGTAATTTTTTTTAAATGCTGACTCTGATGTCCAATAGAAATATGAAAAGATGCTCAACATCATGAATCATCAGAGAAATACAAACTATAACCACAATGAGATGTCACCTCATACTTGGCCATCATCGATAAATCAACAAAAAAAATGTTGGTGAGGATGTGGAGTAAAAGGAACCCTCATGCACTGGTAGGATTGCAAATCAGTTCAGCCACTATGGGAAATATTTTAGAAGTTCCTCCAAAAATTAAAAATTGCTGGGTACCGTATGACCTAGAAATTGCACTTCAGTGCATTATCAGGGAAACAAAAAACAAAAAAAAAAACAACAAAGAAAAACAAAACACTAATTCAAAAAGATATATGCACCCCTATGTTCATTATAGCATTATTTACAATAGCAAAGGCATGAAAGCAACCTAAGGGCCCATCAACAGACTCTTGGATAAAGAATTGGTACATACATATAATGGAATATTACTTGGCCATAAAAAGAATGAAATCTTACCATTTGCGACAATATAGATGGACCTGGAAGATATTATGCTAAGTGAAATAAGTCAAACAAAGGAAGACAAATACCTTATGATCTCACTTATACGTGGAATCTAAAGAACAAAATAAAGAAACACACAAAATAGAAACATATTCATAGATACAGAAAACAAACTGATGGTTGCTAGATAGGATGGGGGTTGGGTGGTGGGTGAAAAAGGTGAAGGGATTAAGAAGTACAAATTGGTAGTTACAAAACAGTCAAGAGGATATAAAGTACAGCATAATATAGCCAGTAATATTGCAATACCAACGTATAGCGCCAGGTGGGTAGTAGACTAATCAGCGGAGATCACTTTTTAAATTATATGTCTAATCACTATGCTATACACCTGAAACTAATATTAAATAATAATGATTATTTTAATGGAAAATTAAAAAATGCTGACTTGAAGCTTTTGGATATAATTTCTTGGAATAATGTTCATAATTAGACTTTGTGTCCTGATACACTGACTTTTTATAGGTATTGCAGTGGAGGTTTTACAACATCGAAGTAATCAAGCAATTAGATGTGTTCTCCTAAACAAAGGTAATTACTCTTTTCTCTTCGAGTCAGACAGTACTTTCTTCACTGTGATATAATAGCACTTATGAAATAGCCTTGTTACTTTCTGTGTACATTCTTTCTTACTAACTGTGAGTTTCAAAGACAATCTTATTCATCCTTATCTCCATAATATTTAGCATGTTACTTAGTACGGAGTAGGCATATAATATATATTTCTGAATAATCGAACCAAAACAATTAGTAAACCAAGTAAAGTCAAACTATTCTCTCTGAGCCAAAAAATGTAGACTAATTATTATAAAATGCCTATTTTTTTAAGTAACTAGCACCGTGCTGCCTACATAGCATTCAAATAAACACTTGGTAGCTCCCTAAGTATCCAACAGCCTGAGCGGCCTCACGACCAGGACAGATCTGAACACATCTATATGGCCAAGGTGAAAGAAAAGATCTGGTTAATTAAATTAACTAATCTTTGAAGATATGAAAATGTGTAAGATAATACACATAAAAAAATCCATACTTCATTGCCCCAAATAAATTAGTTTGGAATAAATATGAAATTTATTTTAGAAAATGAAGGAAAAGAGGACATGTATGATAAAGTATAATACAAATGTCTAATAATCTGAGAAAAAAGGATACTGTATATTCTTTTAATATATTTTAAAAATTTATTTGTCAGCAATAGCAATAATGGGTATCTGTTTCAAAATCATCTTTCCATTTCAGAAATTATATGATAAAAACAAATAAACATTATAGCAATTTGCTTTTGGTTAGTACTCTTTTATTTAATGGATCTTATTAAAATTAATCTTTAATGTGCCTAAAATACAGATCTAATAGTTACAAAATAATGCTTATATAGTATAAAATTATACTTAAAGGTTTTTTGTGTTAACCTCAATGTTAGAAGAAAAGTCTTACTCTAGAAATTCGAATCAACATTAATTTTATCCAATAAAATATTTTTTAATTTTGTATAAGTTTTAGTCTAAAGTTCACTAGTACACATAAGACTAAAATTCTGATAAAAATACTCAACCTGAAAGCAAGTGATTTTATCATACCTGAAATCTTGTCATCTAAGATCATAGATTAAAAAATTATATCAGACCTTTGGATATGAAGCTATACATTAAGAGAGCTGACTGTACTCTTAGTATACAATAACATGTATAACAAACTTTAATGTTTTTCCTATGAATCACTAATTTTTCTTTGCTAAATATTAAGACCTTCAAGTGTCCAGAGAAATATAAATATGCCCATTTCTTTCCTTCTGTTACAGACTTAGGCCCTCTTTCCCCACAATAACAATACTACTTTCACTTGCCCTGCTGCAACTAGAACAAAAACCTAATTCCATCATCAATAAACCACTTTAAACCACCCTCCATACTGTTGAAATTATTTGGCTAAAGCACAGATCTGATCATATCAGTTTTCAGTGTTATATCACCATCAGTTTTCAGTGTTATATCACCCCTTAGTATCTTTGAGCAACATATGTGATTACTTAGAATTTTGTAATACATCTATTATAGGATTATTGACATAGTATAATAGTTATCTATATTCACAGCATATAGAGTAGATACAACTTTGAGGGAAGAAATTGTGTCTAACTCATATTTTTTCAAGAACAGAGTACATAGTAAATACTCAAGAAATGTTTGTCAAAATAAACACTGCATGTATGAGTGTTCATCATGGCTAAACATCTACTGGCATTGCTTCCCATTTGACTATAGTTGGGCCAACAGTTTCTCCCATGTATCTTTAAATACATTTCATTAATAGATAATAGATTATCATTTTAATAAGCAGTTTACCCATAGAGACAAGTTCAACTTCAGCAAATGATCTACTTTAACAATCTGGTGCCTGATGAGAGTGGGAGGAGAGGCAGAAGAAGAGAGCAAAGAGGAGTATCATTGAAATCTATCTCCTGCATAATGCCATAACCCTTAATCCACTGAGATACACAGTGTGATCCTTTTCCTACTACAGTTGTGTAAATTTGCTGAGATATATGCTTAGAAGTAAAACCACTTCAGTAAAATGTATATTTTAATATGGAAAGCTCTGGTTCAACTTTATATTAAATTTTATTTCTACCAATTTGTTGTTGCCTTTAGTTGTATTAAACTTGTCTCATGGCAAAATGAATGACCTCCTGCCTTACCGAAGCCATATGATGACTCATATTGTTCACCAAGAGTTATTTTATTAAAAGAACACCAATTATAGTTCCCTGATGGCCCATTCATAGTATCTCCACTAACAAATGAGAATATGTTCCCTTCACAGATTGCATCTGTTTTTCAAACATTTGTGGGACTTCAGCTCAGGAAAAAAAAAAACAACAACAAGGGATAAATTGAAAACCCCTGATAGTTGAGACTAGGAGTAAAATAAAGAATTAAGTGAATCTCGTAAACATTATGAGGAATCACTTCCAGGTCAGTGCATGTCGGTGCAAATACCAAAACATTAAAACCCTGGGTCTTTAATGACCCAGAGTTTTAATCTAATAAATAGTCTAATATTAGACTATTTTTATGTATTACAGCTATAACTCACGTTTAGAATGTATTACAGCTATAACTCACGTTTAAATAGCAAACAAAAAATGCACACATAAAATCACAAAGAAAATTCTGTCTCATTGATTGTATAATAATGATTCCCAAGACAATAATCCCTCCTCTGTATTATCCACAGAATACTACAGATACATTTATCATCGCTATTCTGTCATGGAATTGTAATTTCACCATCCTGAGTTTCTTATAGATAGAGATTACATTTCCATGTTTGTACCAGTGCCTAAAAAGTAGGCTTTTTATAAATAATCCTTTGGTAAATGATTAAAGTTTAGAAATTTTTCATTCTAGTAATAATCTTAACACAACATACTTCCTTCATTCTTTGATTTTATCCGTTATTTGTTTAAAAACATGTATGCTATGTTATATGTAGAAAGAATAGTATATATATATATAAATATATATATATATTTATGTTGAGTATGATGTCAACTACACAATTTTAAAAAATCATATGAAAATAATGAAAAAAAGTCCTAAAGTATTATTATTTAGCTGTTCCAAACTTCACTTTTCCGTCAATAAAGTAGGAGTAATGCCTGATTGGTGATGTTGGGAGGGACAGAGGAAATTACTTCTGAGTGTTGGATCTCTGGAATTTATTTTCACTCTTTCTACTTTTTGTTAATGTTCAATTTTTTGTATAATTAATATATAATACTTTTGTGATCAGAGAAAAATCTTTTATTAAAACTCCCACTTCAATTCTCATTGATCTAATCAATCTAAACTGTGATAGCACTTACTACCACATGAACCATCTGAACTAATTTTATAGTTTCCTATAAAATTACACATTCCTCATTCAAAATAATCAAAGTTATTACCAGTCCATGTATCTGGACAATATGGCTAGAATATATTCCACTATCTAGCAGCAATGTATTTGAACTACACCTAATACCCACAAAACAACATAATAAAAATATGTTTCAAGAATATTAATATCCAAGTAGAGAGATTTTTTTTCAATAAAGGTGTAAATGTTACATCATATTTCAACCAATGTTATAAATTAGTGATTATTTTATGAAGAGAAATGTACTCTAGATTTGAAAGTGTACAAGACCTAGAAAGAGAATTTAAAAATAATTATGATAACACTATATATAACATGCAGTAAATAACACCAGAGAAATAAAAGGAGACTAATGAAATAGGTAATATAACAGGTCAGCTTATTGCCTTGGAAAGTTGAGGTCTAGATCTTACTCATCAAATGAAGAATTGATTTCAATCATAAAGTATAAGCTCTGAATCTGGAAGTTAGAGATGACTTTATATATTGTTTTTTCTTAAACAGAATTGTAAATTATTCTAATTGTTTTATTGTTCTATGAATTTCAAAGTACAATTTTATTTTTAGAAAATGAACTTTTATGTTAAATAGATCTAGGTTCAAATTCTTCTTAAAAACTTAACTGTGTACTTGGCAATTTATTTAGCTGTTCTAAACTTCACTTTTCCTTCAATAAAGTAGGAGTAATGCTTGATTGGTGATATTGGGAGGGACAGAGGAAATACTGTATGTAGAGTAACTAACACGGCACACTTGATAACTTAGTAGGTGAAACAGAGGCAGATTTCCTCCTGCCACTGTCAAAAAGAGATTAAACTTTTGGAAAGTAGGTAATACCAAACTTTCCTAATTTTTAGACAAACAAGCCATACTAAAGGCTTACAAAAAGTGTGACCTCTAACCATGGAGTACAGTGAATATGGCTACCTAGAAAGCCTCTCATTCTCAGCAAACTTACAAACTTGCTATATTTGAATGTTAGAGGCTATAGTAGAAACCAATCAATCTTCCAGAGACATTCTTCCAGCTACTCACATGAAAGTTAAAACTGCAGATTGAATCCTTTCATCTGTGTCAAGAAGGCAGACCGGTATTAGTGGATTCTCAGAAATGAGACATCTATGGACAGACAAATGTGAAATGGAAATGTGTGCCATCAAGAGAATGTTTCAAATGATAAGGTCATAGAATTATCCAAGATAGATACATTATGTGTATGTAATGTGTGTGTGTGAGTGTGTGTGTGTGAGAGAGAGAGAGAGAGAGAGCGAGCAAATATATCCCTAATTCTACATACTTCCTTTGAAATGTAACTTTATTGCTCCTTCCAACAGCAAACAAAATGTATTTATCCTTCTTTTGAATCGAGGCTTGCCTTGTGACTTGCCCTATCTAATAAAATGTGGTAGAAATGGTGATGTGCCCATTCTGAAAGAAGGTCTTGCCTTCTTTCTTAGAGTCCTGTTCATTATGTGAATGAGGCCAGGCTAGCTGGCTGAGTGACTACAGATATGAAGCTGAATCTCTCCCTTTGCCCCAATAGTCAATTAGTCAATAGTCAGAGATGTGCGTGAAGCCACCCAGAATGACTATCGGCACGAGTTAGAAGGATAAGTGAGCCAGACAAGATTAGCCAAGCCTGGTTCATAACACATGAATTACCCAGCAAACCCACAGATTCTCGGGAAATAATAAATGCTTATTTTTTGAAGAGGAATTTTAGGTAGTTTGCTATGTAGCAATAGCTAGCTAGCTACATGGTGTGAGGTTTACAGCATGACCTGGGGTAGAGGGGAGAAATGAAGGTTCTAGTTAATTTCATGGTTAATTGAAAACACTCAGCCTTCATTACTTCCTTGACACTCGTGCTGTGGAAACAAGATGATTTAACCTTTCATCTCTGAACTCGTTAAAAACTAGATGATTGTTCTTATCCATCTTTGAATGCTCAAATTCTGTTTATAGTGTGGTGTAGACGTCTTAATGGGTTTAAGATTAAATTTCCCAGGTTTGAAACCTGTCTAAGTGACCTTAGGCAAAATGCTTAATGTTTATAAGTCCAATTTTCATAATCTATAATATTGAGATAATAACGCCATGTGCCTAATAGGGATTACATTAAATAATGTACCATCATAATGACTGATGCCGAAGCACAGTATGGATAATTGTTAGTTATTATTAGATGCTCAAAAGAGTAGTTCTAAAATCAACCTTTAGAATGGGTAAGCAGAGAACTCTGCAGTCTGTATCATTTCTGGCCCTACAATTATAGAATTCAATATAAACCCCTCAGGACATTCACTACTATTTGACTAGCCATGCTTAGGATGACCTATTGTTGAATTGAGGATGAGTAAAACAATGATAGATTTTGCATGAAGACTGTCAACCTAACATCTTTTAACTCATTTACTTTTCAGTACATTAAACACCAGGAAAATGCAGCACTTAGAAAGACAAATGTAAAAGGCTAGTGGATGCTGCAAGTCACCTAATATATTTGTGCACACACCAGGAGGTGAATTGGAGTGAGGAGCAAGATCCTCCCCTCTCCTCAAGCAAGTTTCTGCTCCATGATTCTCCAAAACAACACCATTGAATACAAAAAACAGTGTTAGATTATGCAGTATCTGAATGGATATAGAAGTCCTATGGAAAACGAGCTCTGATTTTTTCCAGAAAAAGTGATTTGTATACTTCCTTAAACTTCTGGACTGTATTTACAATCACTAGACTGGTTTAAGAAATGTTTTTGCACCAATTGCTATAATAATGTATAGCTACTTACAAAAGTTAAAACTTGGTATTGACTGGTGTTAGTGTAAGTTTTAAAAGTGCTATCTGTCAAGAAAAAAGTGAAAGATTGCTGGGTATTCTGTGGAATGCTTATATAAATTCATATGTACTAAACTGAACCCTATGTTAGGACTGTCAACTACAGTCACAAATACTTTGTGGCATGTATGTAAAGCCTTTTAACATTCTCTGAGAAAAATTATTATTATTGTATCAGAAAAAATCTAAATGATCTAAAATGCATCTATTTTGAAATACTGGGCTAAAAGTATATAATTTGTCAGTTCTATAATGTACAGATTCATTTTTTTAAATTTTATGCTAATGTTAGACTTATAGAAAAGTTGTAAATTAATAGAGATCCCATATATTCCTCATTCGGCTTCCCTAGAAGTTATTTTAAATTTCACCAGTTTTCTTTATTAATATCTTATTTCTGTTCCATGATCTCCAGAATCCAATATTGCATTAATTGGCTTTTTTCTCCTTAGTTTCCTCCGACTTATGACAGTTCCTTACGTTTTTATGATCTTGACACTTTTGAAGAACATCAACCAGTTATTTTATAGAATGACCCTCAATTTGAATTTGTCTAAAGTTTTCTATGATTAGATTAGTTCCTTCTCAGTCCAATATCGAAGGGTTCATGATATCGATACATCTTACTAATGATGACATTAACATTGTTCACATGGTCAAGATGATATCTATGGGGTTTCCCCACAGTCAAAATTTTTCCCTCTGTAATTAATAAATATCTTCTAGGGAGACATTTGAGACTAGGCACATTTCCTGTGTCTCCTAAAACTTTTGACCACGAAATTTATCAGTCATCAATGTTCCTCATCTACAATTATTACTGATACGTGCATTAAAAAAAATTTAACATACCCGTAATCAGGGTGCATTTTAAAATTGATGATCCCTTACTTTCGCTATCATCTAGGTAGTGGTCAAGAGCAGTTGTCATTATCTGTGTATGTCTTCTTGTTCCTTATTTCTGGTATCATACAACAAAGGCTACTGTTGTACATGTTAAATAACAAACCATTTATAGATTCATTGAGGCAAGACTATGGATCCCATTTGTCATATGAAAACCTTCCATTCTCATTTTCTGGTAAAATCAAGAAGCTGCCAATTACACAAAGTACAGAATGGATGTCAGCAGCTGTGAAGAAAATCCAGCAGATAAAAGAAGGGCACTGGTTCATGATATAAGCATCCCAGTAAACATGATAACATAGAGAACAACAGAGTATCAATTTTTAAAATCTATATCTATGACACAAACAAAATGTAATTTGAAAAATGTCTTCCATGTTTTGGGAATGCCTTAACTATATACTTCTAAATTGAAAACAAAGAAAAGTCAATGTCTATTTTTAAGGTGATCTGCCAACTGCAGAACAATGGTTTCCAGCCTGACTTTTCTAGTATAATTATAGGTTCATCCAATGTTTCTGGGACAAAGTCCCCTCATCTGTAAAATGAGGTACCTGGAAACAGTAAAGCTTTTGGAAATTTAGACAACCATTTTTTAAAATAAAGTGGAATAGAATAAAAATATTAATACTTAAGGTAATTGTTTTCTTTATGAAAATTTAATAAATTTGTACATCCATGTCTATGTACACAATGTCTCAATTTAATTTCTTACTGTGAGTCACTTTGAATGAGTAGGAAAACCACTGGATTATATCATCTATAAGAATGATTCTAGCCTCAGTTACTGTGGCATAAGCCACATTATGTAAAATGAGCATTTGAACCACTTAGTTTAGAAACAGATGCTGAAGGGGCTGGAATTGCTCTGAATGATATAGTAGCCATTAACCACATGTGACTATGTACATTTAAAACAATTATAATTAATTGAAATTAAATATTCAGTTCCTTAGTTATACCAGCCACCATTCAAGTGCTTTACAGCCATATGCGGATAGTGGCTACTGCACTGGAAAGTGCATAGAACATTTCTATCATTTCAAAAGTTCTGTTAGGGAGCCCTCCTGTAGAACTGTCTTGTGCATTTACCAGCATGTTAAACCTAGCCTGATTAATGCAATCTTGGAACCAGTAAAATGGATTTGATTAAATTTATGTCATATAGATGAGGAGACAGCTCCAATCTTAATTTATGCATTAACGCTTTATTCACACATCATTCATTTCACCATTTCGGACTGTTTCCTTGCCTTGTCATTAAATTGGCACAGCTTCTTATCTTTCCATTGCATTTTTTTCTGTCTTTTATTTAAAATTACAGTCTCATGTAGGTGAACAACTTATTCCAATGCTTTATTCTGCTTTCAAGCATTTTCAAAGTTCCTGTGAGGTCATGCTAAAAAGGGCCTTTTCCCCCAGAGCTCTAAATGTTTCATTCATTTTTATTTCTACGTGGTACATGTGAAACAGGAAAACATGAAAAGAAAGTCTCTGGTTTTGGTTGCTTTTCAGATGTATGATTTCTCCTCTTATATAAACCTACTTTACTATAAAAGACCATTATTTACATTGACTACCATTTGACAAATATATGGGGTTGGAATCGTTTTTTAAATAGTTATAGGATCTTCTTATTGCATTGTTCAGAAGCATCACTAAGATTTAAGTCAAAAGTATGGATTTAATTCCTGGTCTTGGTGTTAACTTGCTTTGTAACTTGGACTAAGTCTCTAAATCTTTTCTATGATTTTTTTCATTCATAAAATAAAAATAATTCTACCTGTACTACCTCCCTTAGTGGAGTTGTTGTGAGGGTAACATTCAGTATAAATAAAATATTTGCCCATTGAGAAATGGTAGAAATGTCATTACTTTAATATTTTGTTTTCCTTAGTTCATTATATATGCCATATATATTCACCACTTGACACAGTATCAGGGTCATAGTAATGATTTCATATTTGTTAATATATGGATGGATGGATGGATGGATAAAAAAATGCATGTCAACTATAAATTATAAACGACTTTAAAATATTCTTAAATTAATAAATACACATAAATGTAACATTATATGAACATACATATAAACATAAATTTTATTGATTTACATTCTACCTATTCAAAAGAGTGTTCATGATAGCATGACATTTATTATATTATGTGACATAAATATTAAGATGTATTTAACTTTAGAAACTCCATATTTAAATATCTTAAGCCAAATCTGATTTTGTCACTAACATATTATGTGAACTTGAGCAAATAACCTAGTCCACAGAAAGTATTTCAGTTTGCAAACCACAGCTTAAAGACACTCACTGTAAATTAATCTCTGCCACAACTTTGTTAGTTTGTTTCTTTTTTGGAGAGAAGGACTTTCCTCAGTCCATTAAGCCCCATGACTACAACTTCTCAGATCAGTATTTTGCTATAAATACAAGTGCATATATTAGTGGCTATTTTAAGATATAGATTTGATCACTGATCATTAAAATAGAACATTATAAACATTATAATAAATAGAACATTATAAATATTATATAAACATCTCTGTGTATAGTGACCCTGTGGTATGTCCTTTACTCTTCACATGTGCGTTCTTCAACACCACAGATTTACTGACAGTGATATAATGAACCTGTCTCTGACCTTATTCTAAAACAGCAAAAAATAAATAAATGAATAAAAAGTTAATGTGAACTTTATTTTATTGTCCCTAGTTTAGAAAAGGTGATTAAAAGTCAATTTGAAGTAACACATATAAAAATGTTTGGAATCATAGCCCTCAAGAAATATTAACTATCATTACCATTTTTATTTTTAAGTCGAGAAACCAAATATTCAAGTTTACTGTATTGGTATAGCCCCTTTAGATTATTAAATGCTAAAATCATAAAAGCTGTATGGGATATACATAAAACATAAATAGAAATATAGAAAAGCTGTAGTTTTACATAATATTTATAAAAATACTAAATTATCACGTGAGAACTACAAAGGCCCTCAGAAGTTCCATAAACAAAATCTCTGATTTTACAATGAGGAAATGGTTTTCTAGGACATGAAGGTTACCCAGACTGTGATCATTTATCTTATTTAAGATGAGAGTGATAGTGCAAGTGACTCAGCTCTTGATATACCTGTATCTTTTCATTTAGTTTAATAGTAGTCTTCTTGGCTTGAAAATTCTAGAGGATACACTCTCCTTTCAGAAAAAATAATTTCTTCAACCCAGACTTGGTTGAATACATTTTATTGGCTACTGCAGCATCTGATATTTTGGAAGGCAGAGATGGAACTGTAGAAAGGGAAGAGAAAAGTACTGAAGATACAGAGGTCGGCATACACAAAAGCCTGGAGTCAAAACCAAGCCAGAAGAAGAGAACAAAATGCAGCATGGCTGGTGCATAGATGGAAAAAGCGGGGAAAGGGAAGGTTAATAAATGAGCCTGGATAGAAGAAGACAAAAAACATACAAGGTCTGGTAAGCTGTACCAAGCCATTATCAAATAACCATAAATATTTTAGTTCCATGTTGTCCTCCAAGGAAATGGAAACATAGAGACAGGTAAGTCATCACGAATGTGGGGATGTATAAAAAAGAGAAAAAAAATGTTGAAATGACTGAGAAACTCGAGGCGAAGAAAGCCTGGAAACTTTTGGTGCAATCATTTGAGGAGGCAAATTAGAAAGAGACGTGGAGTCTTGGCATCACAGAATGGTGGGGGATATTTTACTTCTTTTAGAAGGCTAAGTAATATTTGTTATATATTTGCACAATCACGACACACTATGAAAGTGGAAAGATTCAGTGACTAAATGAAAACCATGAAGTTAAATTATAAACAGTGATATTAAGAAGTGAAATGCAGATACTAACTGGATCAATTAATTTGCATATTTAGCATTTTATACTAAGCTCAGAGTAAAAATTATAACCTTAAAAACAGTGAATAAAAGTTACTATAAGAATTGAATGTTTCTTTTAGCATTTTTTAGTCAAAGATTCCTATGAGATTTGAGACTCATTTATTTCATGTAAAGCTTAAAATATTTTAGAAGTATAAAACTACCTGAGAATTTTAAGACTCAGAGAATCTAAAGAGGGACTACTGATAAAACAGTATAGCAATGTAGACCTGGACTACCAGAGAGGTATTAGATTTTAAAATGAAGACTTTAGATAACATTTTTTAAAAAAGAGACTAGAAATTAGAAAAGTAAAATTCTGTAATATTAGAAAGATAATACCGCATGTAATAATAAACCTGTAATCAACATAGAAAAACATAAGAGAAATAGTACGCCAGAGTAGGGAGAAAGACAATGAGTTTCGTGATGATTCCATTTCTAAGCTTTATCACTCATTCCATCTGACAAAAAAAAAATCTTTGTTTAAAAGAAAAACAGTTTATCTTGTTCAACGTTATTACAGAAAGTTTCAGAGACAGACTTTTGACAGACTAGTTTTACCTTCCAACCCATAATTTTGTCATTAAAAAAATCTATATTGCTTGTTTCATATTTGAACTTTAAAGTCAATAAGATTTATTAGAGAAGGATAAAACTGCTAATTGTATATGTAACAAAATAAATTAATTCCAAAATTAATTATTAAGTTTTCTATTAGTAACAAAAAAGATTTGTTGTAACTGAATGTTAGGTTTAAAACTACTATTTTGCTTTTATCTACTTTTGTCAATTAGTAAGAGACTTATTAATAACTTCCAATGGTCCTCTTCCACAGCTTCTCTCTGCTTATTCGCTTGCTTTCTCTGTTCCTGTGTAAGTAACTGGCCTAGTCTCTCTAATTTTAAAGTTGCCACTCTTAAGTGTGTGAATCATTATTTACTCATGCAAATTTCCTAAGAGATTAACCACAAGGTCTTAATGATTAGAAATTTATCAATTTAGTTTTGGATCAATAGCTTTACTGAGAGTCAACTGAATTTTTTTTAGTCCATTCTTATTTATTTCTTATTTATTTATTTATTTATTTACTTACTTACTTACTTACTTACTTACTTACTTACTTTTTTTATGGTGACATTGGTTAACGAAATCCGCTAAGTTTCAGCTATACATTTTAATTGTAAGGCATATATATTTACATTGTGTATTCACCTTCCATAGTTAGATTTCTTTCTGTCACCACGTATTTGACCTCTTTTACCCCATCTACCTCCCTAGTCCTCCCTCTTCCCTCTCCCTCCCCTCTGGTAACCACTAGTCTATTGTCCATGTCCATGTCTTTGTTTCTCCTGTTCATTTGTTGCTTTTAGGTTTATATCCCACATATAAGTGATATGATGTGATTTTTTAACTTTTTCTGTCTGGCTTATTTTGTTTATCATGATTATCTCGAGGAACTGAATTTTTCAATGCCAAATATTTAGCAGTTTTATTAATTTGGCATTTCGAATTTGTCATAAGTGGTTTCTTATATAAATTTATGTTATGTGTATTGCTCCATGATAATAGTAGGTTTGGTAGCACTTACTATAGTTCAATTATGTGTAAAATAGATATTCACAAAATAGATTCCAGTTTTCTGAAACAAAGGATATTATCAAACATTTTTCAAGATCTTGGGGGTTGTCAAACAAAAGTTCACATTGATCAAAGATGCCGCACTTCATATACTGAATAACATTGTGTGTTTTTATTTTATATATTCATCTGGGTTATATGGAAGTTAAAATATTATCCAACTGGAATGCATTTCAGCCCACTTCAGCCAAAAACTAACTGTTTCATTCACTGTTTTATAGGTTGTGTTTTGGTAATAGAAATAGAAATCTGCTTATTTTACAAATTTTTTTTTTGGTTTTATTAAAAATCTCTATGATCTATGGCAAATTAAACAATCTATGCCTCAGTTTCTCGCATGGAAAATAGGGATTTTAAAACATTTACTTGATAAGGTTATTGTGAAAAATTAATTTAATAAATATATAATACGTATGTTTCTATAACACAGCATATAGAAAGCCCCATATAATCATTTGCTCTTGAAAATATTAATAAAAATACTATTACCCTACAGGAAATATACATCCATTTCGTGGCACAGAGCTATGATTTGTTAGGGTATCGTTAACCCTTATGTGAATACTCCATAAAGCACTTACCTGTTCTACTGTTGATGACATTTTATTTCAGTTTTTAAATATTATAAATAATGCTGCTATCTTCTTGTACATGTCTTATTGTGCACATGTGCAAGAGTTTCTCTTGGGTATACATCTAAGAGGAAATTGCTAGGTTAAGGTACAAATATTCAACGTTGGTAGATAATGCCTAACAGTTTCCCAGGGGGCTTGTATCCATCATACTCTCAGCAGTATATAAGAGTTCTAGAGGACACTGTCTTTTAATTTTTAATTTTAGGCATTGCGGTGGTGTTTAATGATAGTTTATTTTGGTTTGAGTATGCATTTACTGATTATTTATGAGATTGACCATCTTCTCATATATTTGCTGGCCATTCCTGAAGTTGACCAAGCCACTGCCCATATTTTAAACTTTTATATTAAAATGTAGCCCACCCGGACGTGGTTCCATAGTGTAGAAGTTAGCACATCTACTTTACATGCAGAAGGTCCTGGGTTTGTGCCCTAGTGGTCTATGGCCATGCTACCCTGAACAAGCCCGATGTCTGATCTTGGAAGCTAAGCAGGGTTGGGATTGGTGAGTACTTAGATGGGAGAACACTTAGGAAGATCAGGTGCTGTAAGCATAAATAATAATAATTATAATAATAATAATAATAATAATAATAATAATAAATAAAATGTAACCCACCCATAAACTTTACAAATTCTCACACAATAAATTAGTGCAAAGTGGATGTTCCCATTGTATCTACCATCTAGATCCAGTAATAGATTCAGTGCCCCAGAATATGCCTTTGTACCCACTCTCAGTTATAATCTTCCTTCTCACCAATTGATTGTTATTTAAATTTCTAACAACATAATTGATTTCCACCAATTTTTAAACTTTGTATAATTATTCAGAATATATTTTTTGCCATCTTTTTTTTTTACTTTACTTTTCATCTGCAAATACTTCTTTTTAAAACTTGTGTCCTTGTGACCTTTATTGGATATTAATCATCCATCATCTCAGCATTGTTATTATTTGTTTGTTTGTTTATTTATTTATTTATTTATTTTAAACATTATAAATAGGTTTTATTTGTCACCATTAAAAGTCTGCATTTTAAACATATTCTTGAACTGGGGTCTCATATTCACCAGCTTGTTCAACTTTAGCCCGTGTCTCATCCCCAGTAACTTTTCCAGAACTGCTACCTCTACCCTGAAGCTCCATGAATTTTCCCAATTCAAACTTGGGCTTCTACATTTTGACTTTTCTAACCAAGACATTATGGAGTGGATAAACAGATTGGCAAGCCTTTTCTGTCTTTTCCAATGCTATCTGGAAACAATTTATTGACCATGTTTTTCAAGTAATTTGTCTGCACCTCTAGAGTCATGATTTCCATCATCTTATTACATATTTTGCCAATCTATTGACGCTGAGCATAAGCGGTCTTCTGAATCTGACTGGGGTGTGTGTGTGTGTGTGTGTGTGTGTGTGTGTGTATTTTAATGAAACCAACACAGAACAGATGAAGCAAATAACTATCGGTAGTCTTATATCAACATGATCTTCAATCATGGTCTGCCATTTTTTGACCATGGACCATTTTGTCACAGGTAAGATTCATGATATGGAAATTAGGCAAATTTTGCCCTGAACGTCCTCAGTAATCAGCTTGAATTTTCTAAAAACAACTTCATCTTCTGCAGATCAGCTAGGCTCCCTTCAAAAATATGACCCTTGAGACCGTAAGAAGTGATTTTGGTTCCTTGAGTTCTCACGACTAGTGTTTTCCCAATATCTCTTATATTGAACATAGCTGGTACTTTCACATTATACCAATCTTTCTTAGCAAAAGAGTCAACCACTTTTTCTTAGCTCACTTTTTGCCATCTTTCATATGGTGTTTGTTCTTGCCAACTGCCATGATACCAAAATCAGCATTGTCTTTTAAAAATAGCAAATTTCTGAGGGGAAACATAGCCCTTAATTCTTGGTTTATCTTTGAAATTTTTACTTCTCTCATCTTTTGGCCCTTCACTGAATTCTAAGCTCTCTATGGCCTTCAAACTTATATTTCCATTTTTACTCATTGGGAGATTTAGACTAATTTACCCAGTGTCAATTACTAAAAGCTAAAATCTTAGTACTACGACTTAACTTTTACCAACCTATTTTATTGTAATTTATTAATTTTTCTTAAGTTTTCTCATACTTTATTTTATGATTTTATATTGAATAGAAAAAAATGCAATTTCCATTTAGCAGTTAGTATGAATGCATTACAGTCAACATAGGAAGTCGGAAGCATTCCTTTCAGCAATTTTCCCTTTTGCCTTACTTCTGTTTTTTCCTAAGTGATTTTTTGACAGGGGCTGTAACAAAAACAAAAACAAAAACAAACAAACAACAACAACAATAACAACAAACGAACCTTACCTGAGCTATTTTGAAAATCCTCAGGTTAATTCTCTTCTTTACACTAATAGCTACCTTTCCTTACATGTACAGCATGTACTAGGCACTATGTTAAGCACCTAATTTTTTTTAAATATAATCTTGAAAACAATTTGACAAGTATGTTATTATTGTGTTGATAAAAATCTGAATCTTAATCTGAATCTTAGAGAATATAAATGTCTGAAGTCACATAGTTACAAAGTGTTAGCAGTAGAATTTTACTTCAAGTTTGTCATTGACCAAAAACTATCCAATTAACTCCTATACAAATTAAAAACAAAGTAAGAAATAAACTATAAACTCTGGGGTGGGGGAGGTTGTTTGTTATTGATAATGTTTATTTAGTTACTGACCTTGCTATCATTTAAGAGTCTGTAATTTAGGAGACATATGTAGAAATTAGAGCTATAAATTCAGTGTTATAAGATTTCATAGGTTCCCATCTATGTTTTAAAAGTCAATATGGTTTTCAGATTCTTGTGTCTTTGAGAGTCTCTTTAATTTAATGGAATGAAGTAATGAACCCATCTATTAAATGAAATATCATAGTCAGAGTTCTTAAACTGTTTATAGGCTGCACATTTTTGAATTCTATAATTTTTGATGGTTCAATTGAAAGTCCTAAACATTAAAGAACTATGAAAAAAATCAGCAGCAATTATAATATGGTCACTATTACAGAGTAATTATCTCACCATGTCTTTACAGTGTTTATACTTATCCTCCTATCCCTCTGGCTGTCTTCTGCACTGTCACTGTTTGAGTGAAAGTATTTTTTACACTGAAGAAAATGTTACATAGGATTGAATAAATTCGATCTCTATTCTTTCCTCAATGTTATCAGTCTGTGCTTTTCACCTCTTCCTTGCAACACATTGGACTCATCACATGAAAGCTAATAGAATTTGATGACATATATATATATATATAGAGAGAGAGAGAGAGAGAGTTACAGAAAAAATAAAATTTATATACTGATCAGAATTCGGTAACATAACTAGAAATGGTCCATGGAAATGCATAACTGTTAAGGACAACTGCTCAGGAGAATTAAACAGAGTTTACTAATAAGAACTACATGAAAAAATATATAGCCTATGTTTGGTCTTAAGGGTGGGTAAGATCTTTTTCATGTACATTCTTATTTACAAATTCAACTTCTCTGTTATTTAAAAAAACACAGAAAATAGAATTAGACTAAGTGAACCATTTTTATTTTGAAGAAAGGTAAAACTGAAGATGTTAAGATGTTTTAACTTAGCAAATGCTCAATAGTGAGTATAATGGTATCTACCAACTTCATGAAATGTTCAGGAAACTTCCTGTCATTGCTCATTAGGTTTTAACTGTGTATACATTAGTCAGGAATCCATCATTGACTACTTAAATAATCATTAGTTAGTGCTAATTGACTGTGTTATAGAATTTCTTCACAGGTTGATCTAAATAAGCAAGACGATAGCTGTACAATTTGCTACAAGTTCGGACCAGTTCATTAAACCAGAGTTCTGTAAATTTGAAACATTTAAGGTGGGGTTGTGTAATCTGGCAGCAATCAGAGTTAGAACACACACCCAAAGTCCATTGTTGCTGAGAACACATTTCCTAGAGATTCTTAAATTTGAGTATAGATCTAAATTGATTTAAGTTTATCTTGGATCTATAATACGGAGAAATGAAAAAAATATAGTCTTTATATGTATGTATAAAACTGCTGAGAAGAATGAGGTAATGTTCCTGAGAGAAAAAACAAAACTCAACAGGATGCTTATTGTATTATCCCCTTGTATTAATTTGGGTGCTTTCATTTCAATGATGAATCATTGGTGTAAAGAAGAGGCTGCAGTAAATATAGACACAGCAGAATACTAAGTTCACTAGGAACTAGGGCAGCACTCATAGACAACACCATCTCTCTCCCTCTTCTTCCCATGTTGGACCCATTAATTCCCTGATTTTCTCCCCTACATTTTCTTTGATCATTTATACTCTGTTTCTTCACAACTCTGCTTTGCCCATGGCTGCCCTGGCCTATTTAACTCTAAGTCTATTCCATAGACTTTCAGGTTCACTTCCCAAAACTGTCCTAATTTCAGGAACAGGCCTAGTTATGTCAGCACACCTGGCCCATTACAGACTAGCTGCAGTTAACTAAGGTACACATCACAGGTCCAAAATGGAGCCTAGCAGGTAAGTGAAGCTGCAAAAAGTGAACAAGTACTGATGGACATGTATAGCACAATTATTTTAGGTTCTCTGAAGAATAATATTTTGACTGAAATCTAGGCTGTTTATTTTTTTGGTTAAAGTTTCATTTTTTTTTTTTTTTTACTCTTTAACTCCAAAACAGAAATAGTCAACAGTTTCATTTTAAGGCTTTAATCAGAAAATGTATTTTTATAGAAAATATTTCTGAAATTTGTATCCTAGTAAAATGCTAACTTTACATTTTACATTATTGGATACTTAATTCTGGTCATGGCTTCAATTAAATATGATATTGTTTTTTCAGTGCTTTTTTCCTAAACTGTATATAATTTTCTTAGCTATCTATTATATCATCATAAAATTTTTTCTCAGAAATTGAGGAATTTTAATGGTGACTGAAACATTTTCTAAATTGATAAATTACCCTGAGCTTTTGTAGAATAAAGATAAAATATAAATTTGAAATTATTATTATGCTTATATCCATTAAAATCTAAGTTGAAATTATCCTGTAGATGTGAGTATATAATACCAACATCTAACAGAGAAATTTCATAGATTTGCAATAGCCTTTTCCTTTGTAAAACTGGATGCATTCCAGAAAATATTTTTACAGCATAATAGCATAATAGCATATTCTTTTCACATATCAATACTTGGTCATAGATGCCTCTTCAAAAAAAAAAAAGCAAGATATAAATAACCTTGGTATATTTTCAAAAATGCTTGACATAAGACATTGAGAAGATTGTCTCAAAAAATAATATTCTAAATAATTTGCTTTGGCTGGCTTACTATAATGCCATAAAATCAGCATCATGCATATTTAAATTATTTAGAATTTTATTTCCAAAATTTCTACTTTAAAATCACAAGTCCTAAAAAATACTGCTGAAGAAGCAGAAATAAGTTTATTTTCCAATTAATTTAAAATAATGAAAAACTATGGGCAACCATGTACTTAGATTAAAATACAAAAATAATAGACTACAATTCAAATTATCCAAAATTAAACCTGACATAGAAATGCTATGCACCGAATGCATTAACATAGATACGAAATCTATTAACAATTCGTTTCCTGAGACAGATCTAAATATCTTTTTTATTCAATCTAAGATTATTTTTCTTTTCCTTCAGAATAGAAATTAATTTAAATATTTTTAACTATGTGTTATTTTTAAAATAATAAAATAATTGGAAATATAATAACTCGAGAACACATACACGTTTTACAAAATCAGAATTTAGACATGCCCACCGTGCTTCATCATGCTTGCAATGATAAATATATATGCTTCTAAAGTCAACTGAAATTTAAAAAGTATAAATAAATAGAGAGACATAACATGTTCTTGGATTAGAAGACTCAACATAGTAAATATAACAATTCTTTCCAAATTGACATGTAGGTTTAATTAATTCTTATGAAAACTTCAGCAACCTGGCTTTTTCTATACACAAATCTTATTTTAAACTTTATATGGAAAGGCACATGCTAGCTAAAATAGCTAAAACATTCTTAAAAAAGAAAAGTTTGAAGAATCATTCTACCAGTATTAAGACCTACTTTATAGCTATAATAATAAAGGCAGTGCAGTATTAGTGGAAATATACACACATATACCAATGGAATAAAATAGAAAACCCAGAAGTGGACCCACACAAATATACCCAGTACATTTTTGATAAAAATAAAAAAGCAATTAAATAGATAATATATATTCTTTCCAACAAATTGTGCTGGAGCAATTGGACATTCATAGTCAAGAAAATGGAACTCAACCTAAATCTCACACCTATACAGAAATTAACTCAAAATAGATCGTGAAATTACATGTAAAACTAAAAACTGTAAAACTTGTAGTGGAAATATAGAAGAACTTCTTCAGAATGTAGAGATCACTAAGGAGTTCTTAGACTAGACTAAAAGCATAATTCATAAATGGATATATTAATAAACTGGATTTCATCAGAATTAAAAACTTCTGCTCTGAAGAAGTTCATGTGGAAAGGATGAAAAGAGAAGGTGTGAACTGGGAGAAAATATTCACACATCCCATATATGACAAAGGATTAGTATTAGGAATGTATAAAGAACTCTTGATATTCAACAGCTAAAAAATTTTGAAAATGGGCAAAAAACAAACATACATTTCAGTGAAGAGGATATAAAAAAGATATATCTAACATCATTAGCCATTACGGTCATGCAAATTAAAACCACAGTGAGATATCACTATAGATCTAACAGAATGGTTAATATGTATACATAAAATGCCAAATCCTGGCAAAGATATAAAGAAATTGGATGACTAACAGATTGCTGATAGAAATGTAAATTAATGAAGCCACTCCGGAAAACACTTTATAAAATTAAAAATGTAATTACCATACAACCCAGCAACTGAATTTTTTAAAATTAAACCAGAGAATGATAACTTAAATTCACACGAAAATCTATACATCCAGGTTCATACAAGCTTTCTTCATAACAGCCTCCAAATAAAAACATCTCATCTCTCCTTCACTGGGTAAATAATTTAAAAACTGCTACATCTACATCAATTAATACTGCTCAGCAATGAAAATGAATGAAATACTGATAAATGTTTTGGATAATTATGGAATTGGGTAATTTTGCTGGGGGAAAAATTCAACTCTAAAAGGTTACATACTACATTATTCCATTAATACAACATTTTTTAAATGACAAAATTACAGAAATAGGAAACAGATTTGTCATTGCCAAAGGTTGCATTCAGGGGCCTGGGTGAGGGAAGGTGGTGGATGAGGCTATAAAAGGGCAACATGAGGGATCCTTGTGACGTAAAGTTCTGTATACTGACAGTATTAGTGTCAATTCCCTGGATGTGATATTTCACTATAGTTCTGCAAAGTGTTCACTTAGGGGAAAACTGAACAAAGGATACATGGATCTCTTTTTATTTTCAACTGCAATTGGATCTACAATGATCTCAAAACCAAAAGTTTAATCTAAAAAATCAATATCAAAAAGTGGACTGAACAAAGATGATCATAAGTAGAAATGATGGAAGAAGAGTGGCAATTCACAATATTATTTCTCTCAACCCTGTTTATCAAACACAAAGAGGGCTAGTAATGAAAATTTTGGCTGAAAATTTTAGCAAATTTTGTAGCAAAAGCGCCAACACAGTAATTAAGAAACTTAGGTTCAGTCCCAATTCATTTATCATCTGTGAGGTCCTGGGAAAGTAACTTAGACTATATGGGCCTCGATTTCTTCTTCTACAAATCTAGAAGACTATAAACAGGGTACATGATTAGACTGAATGACCAGAATTTAAGACGATTTGAATCAGTCCTTAAAATCCTTTTAAATTAAGCCTTCAAATTCTGAGAGCTGTTGGGTTCCATGCAATATTTGAATTCCTAATTGAGTTCTAACATGTATGTCTTGAGATTTCTTCTTTTCTTGTGTTTTTCTTATTTTTGGTTATAGAAAAGCATTTCATTCCTAGCAGTGCACGTCTGCCACTGATGAAATTTGCTTCTCATGCAAAGGATTTCCAGGTTATGTAAACTACATGGTAATCATAAAGCTGGAAACAGATGATGCGATTTGATATTTTTACAGATTGAACTCTCTTATTATTTCTTCTGTAGTAGGCTAAAACATATTTATTCAGTGACAATCAGAAGCTAATCATCTGAAGCAACACATCACAGGATATGTATGCAAAGATTGACTGTAAATGATTAAGATACCACATTCATTGCAATTTTGCACAGCACAATGAACAATGCACTACTATTCAGGACAGTACAAGAAACACGATTTCTGTTCAATTCATTTACCAGTTGTTGTCATTGTATTTTCTTTGACTGTGATGATAAAGCAGTGGTAAAGATAATGGTTTCCAGATACAGACTACCTGGGTTAAAATCCTGTCTCTCCATTTACTAGGAGTGGGGACTTGGACTGACGACTTAAAAGTTTATTCCTTAGATTTAGCTCTTCTGTGAAATTGGGATAATGTTACCTATCTTATGGGATTTTCCTGGGAATTAAATAAGTTAATACTGCTAAAATATAACATGGGGATAACAAAATGTGTTACATGGGTGTTTATGAATTAAAATAAATGAATGAAGGAAATGAAAATTGGAAAGGTAAGCAAATAGGGGAGGTATATACTCTGGATAAAAATACCCCTCATTTGTTCTTTCAGTTATTTTATGATTCTATATATTTTGCTTATTTATTAGTCTATAACAATACTACTGCTTACTATAACAATACCTCTGCAAAAAAAAATAAAAAGAATAACACTATGCTTCCACACCATAAACAAAGGCAATGACATGCTTTAAGGGTTCTAGTCAAAATAAAGCATATGCCTCTCATACATTGTTAGTGGGAACGTAAACTGATACAATCATTTTGTAGGAGAATTTGGCAATATCAAATAAAATAATATGTGCATTTACCTTTTGACACTAATATTTACTTCTAGAAATTTATCTTTAAAATACTTATGCAGGAGATTATTCATAGGAGATTGTTTTAGCAGATTGTTTGTTACCACAAAATATTCAAGAAACCTAAATCCTCAAAAATAAGAATGATTAGATAAACTACAGTACATTCACACTTCAGAATACTATGGAACTAGAAAAAGGGAATGGGGAAGATCTTTATGAACTGAGATGGAGTATTTCCCAGAATAATATTGTTAAGTGAAAAAAAAAAGAAAGAAAGAAAGAAAGAAAAGCAAGCACAAAAGGTTTTTTATAGTATGCTACTTTTTGTGTAAGAGATAAAGGGAAATAAGAAAATAAATATTTTCTCATTTCATGCAAAAAGAAATGTGGAAAGGATAAACCAGAAACTCTAGTGATTAATTACCTATGGGAGGTGGAAATAAAGAAGATCCCAAAAGTGCAGGTACATGTGTATCTGATTGTGAGCAATTGTGTCTGTGAGTGTGGATATATTTGAAATAACATTAGGTAGGAGTGTCCTTTTCACAATACTAGTTACTTCTTTTATCATTTTTAAATAGACTTTAAGTGGTGCGTAAATTCTTCCCTCAAAGCCATCAGCAGTGTTACAATAACTGATTTTTTCTTACTGATACTTGTGACAACAATTTTATATTTTTAGCATTAAGCCACAGTTTAGAGAGGAAGAGTTAGAATCAGTGGTCAAAAGAAATACACAGCAAGAGAAGTTAGTAGTTCCAGGCAATTAATATCATAACATTGTATTATCTAAAATATAGCTCCTCATGTGTCTCCTGGTTTGTTCTCAGATGGATAGTGTTGGATACTAAATGCCTTTTTATTAAACTGTGATAGTTCTTATGACATGAACTAAATAAAAGACAAAAAACTACAATTCTAAATTCTCATAAATCATCCCATGTCCATACTTTTTATGAACCTACCTCATTAATTTCCTAAGAGATATTTTATTTGTGTTTCAGGACTTCTAACTTAGCAATTCTGAAAAGCCTCTTTCACAACTTTTTAGTTTCAAATTTTATTTCATTAACTTAAAAGGTGAACAAAATGTGTTTCAAATTTTTAAACTCATTTATCTGAAAATGTTTACAGAGAGGACAGATACAGGCTTTCAAGTTACTTATAGTAGAGACCACTGTCCACTTAAAAATATGTTATTTCTGTTTTCCCCCAAAACTCTGCGTCAAAAAATTATACTGCATAAACGCTAGATGCAAACTTCTGATGTAAATTTATTTCACTGTCAACTCTGATGCTGAAGCTGGGAGGCAAAAATATTCATTGTTCGGTTAACTAATACAAACAAAAAGCTTCTGCTTCTCTCAGATACAATTAGAAATCTCCATTCATGTCTCTTAAAGCAGTATCACATACTTGATTCTCATACCAGGTCACTTCTTTCCTTTCTCTTTTCTACTTCCTCTCCTTGCTAAAGACTTTGCTCACCACCTCCTGGGAGTGCGTGCGTGCGTGTGTGCGTGCATGTGTGTGTGTGTGTGTGTGTGTGTGTGTTCTTGTTTTTAGTTTAGGTATCATTTCTGCTACATACATTACTGACTTCCGTGATGAGAATCGTGTAAGGCAGAGGCTGCCATCTTCCTATTTGAGCTGGACCTGGACTCTTACCTTGTACTGAACACTACGATTTTATTCTCTAGTGTACATTTTATTTTTCTCAAAAAAATCCATGTCCAACTGCTGAGCACACATCTTGAATCTCTCTTTGTAGCTGTAGAATTTTCAACAGCCTTACTGATGGGGATTCTCCCTCCCTCCACGATAGTCTTCTTGCTATTTAAATAAGCAGGATATATACAAATAAACCTGTCCTGGTCAGCCGGCCAGGGATCATGCCACGACTCCAGCCATCTTCTCCCATCTTCCTGTGGTACCAGACTCGTATCTGACGGGAGGGAATATTCAGACATACCTACAGACTACAGTTCTGAAAACACACATCCTAATTGTAATATCCAAATTTATCAGCATATGTGTGTTATTTAGATGTTTAATAGTTTATGCATTTCTAAACAAAATCAGCAATTTTATAACAAAAATCAGCACGTCTAGCTTTCTATTACGTGTTGAAAACTGTTTTTAAAAAGGTCCCAAACTTAAATATTTACATTATATCAAAAGGCATGAAAAGCATGGAATTACTGTGGTTAACTGCTTTTTCAGAGTCTGTTCTAAGTGAAGGAAGACATTGGCACATTTTTTTTTTTTTAATATTGTTTTTTATCTACGAGTGTCTTGGGATTTTGTATATGCTTTGAGATGTTTTTCATATATTACAAATTTATTTCAAAGAACCAAAAGATGTTTTCAAGAAATTGTTTCCCTGATTTCATTTAGTACCTGCAGCAAAATTATAAATGCTTCAAAACAGCAGTTTGCCATAGCATTAAAAGATAATGGGCCTCAACTATTTCATGTTTTTCATAAACCTCTTTTCTGTGTTCACAGTTGTGAAACACGAGATGTGGTATTATGGAGTCAAAAAGAGAAGAATAAACAATTCTTGTCCTTGAAAACCTTATATTCTAAATGTTACAAAGGCATCCATAAATCAGAGTGTTAAAGAGTGTCCCTCTATGAAAAAATACAAGCAAGCATGTAGTGTAGAGATAATATGTTAAAAAAATTAATGAAATAAATAAAATTGAGATGATGTACAGTAGATAGGAAGAGTCAAGAAAGTTTTCTTGGAGAAGTGAGGTATTAAACCATGATTTGAACTATACTTTGAATGTAAAAAAGTAAAATGTATTGGTGAAAGAATCCAGCATATAAAAGAAAATGTTTTTATTTAGCTTATACCTGGTATAGAATATAAAGAATGATTAGAAAAAAATGATTTTGTTTGTTTGTCCTCAAGTTTAATCCAGGTTGTTGCACACATCAAGATTTATTTCTTTTCTTAAGGCTGATTAATATCCCACAGTATATGTATATGCACTATATTTTCTATATGCATTCATCTACTAACAGACCTTTGGTCGTTTCCACATCTTAACTATTGTGAACAATGCTACAATGAACAAAGGGTGGGGCTGGGGGAACAATCTCTTCAAGATCCTGATTTTGATTCTTTTGGGAAAATATCCAGAAGTGAGACTGCAGGATCTTACAGTGGTTCTACTTTTAATTTTTTCAGGAATCTCCATACTGTTTTCTATACTGCCTATAGCATTTTGTTAAGAAGGTAGATATCATGTTGTGTTCTTAGAAAAATTAAAAAGAAAAAATCAAATGAAGTTGGAGATATTGGTAGGTCTTTTAAAAGGGAAGTAATACTTAAAAGAAAAAAGCAGAGATAAAACAATCTTATATAATTTGAGCTTTATGTTGAAAAATTAAATACTCAAACACAGAGAATTTCTCTTTACCTTTATCAACATTTAGTAGCTATATAATGCAATTTTATGTACTTAGGTATATAGTCATGCTGTTCCATCTTCCCAGAACTCTCAGCCCTGCCCTCTCCACCATATAATTCATGTCCGTTCTTCAAATTTGACATCTATTTTTGAATAATTATTTTACCTCTCCCTCTCTTACTCCTCTAAATCAGAATTAACTTCTCCATCCTTTAAATTCCAACAGTATTTTATCTACACTTCAATTTTATTACTTATATCAAAATCAAGTTCATTATTTAATTCTTTCCCTGAGTTTTGAAATCCTTAAGAATATATCATATATATATATATATATATATATATATATATATATATATATATATATATATATATAGGTTAGTACACAATGATTTGTAACTAAACATAAGATTAGAGATTGTTAAATCTGGTTAAATTTTGAAAGACCCGGAAATTAACTTTTTGATTCACATGATTGAATATTGCCTAATATACCGCATTGTTATGTAATGATCATAGTTTTGAAACTCCTAATTCTTGTTCTACTAATAACTATGAAAAGTGAAATATATTTAACAGTTCTCAAATAAAATCTCTTTTGGATATAAATTCCTATTAATGAGTAATTGAATCCATGAGATACTCCAAACAATTTGTGGTATATATTGCATATATATATATATATATATATATATATATATATATATATATATACACATACACACACACATATATATATACACATACACACACATATATATATACACATACACACACACATATATATATATATACAAATTTAACATATATATACAAATATATATATGCAAATTTAAAAGTTCTTTAAAATTCAATATTAAATATATGTATTGAAAGTACATATATGTGTGCATGGTTTTTATTTCTATTTTTGTCTTCTGTTTAAGGATATCAGACTAAATGCCTTTGTTATGCAAGAAGCTACTTTTAAGCATTTACAATAAAACTTTTTGATTCCTGATATTAGAAATATAATAATTTAAAAAAATGGGGTCACAATGTTTTTGAAGGATGGGTTACTTTTTATTTATTGTGAAATGTATAGAAGGACAATTGACTTTGGTTGAAAAACTCTAGAAAAGGTAACCAGTAATCCAGAAAAGTGATTAAATGCTTTCAAAATACTTATTTATAATTAAATTATCCCTATTTTGAAAATGTACAAAAGGCAAAAAACTTACAATTTCATTGAGATGAATAGTATCCTGACAGAATGTTTCAAATGACAGCTCACTTTATTATTACAAATCTCTTCCTCCAGTTTCAACTTAATAACTCTGGAACACAAATCAATGGCCTCAAATTAATAATCGAGTAGAATTCTGGCAAAAATCCATACCATATTATTGAAGATATATCCAAAAGAGTCTAAAACTTTTAGTAAATATGGGCCATTATGCTTTTTTTCTTCCAAGTTTTCCTTAGGGAATTTTTATTTACACTTAACACTAAAAATTACAATGCAGGACTTCTGGCAGAGTTAATCACTGCACTTTCCATCCCACCTCTCAGCTGTTGATGCATCATCTAACTTCAAAATAATTAAACTTCCAGCCCAAAGGTGACTGAGATGAACACTGTTTTCAGAGTTAAAAATTAAAAGGCACCTCGATTATTAGATTAAATATCAAAGTATTTCTCTAAGTACAGAAGGTAGCTGATCAAAAGCATATCATGCATGAATTCAAGGCAGTTGGGAAAGAATACACCCTAGCTCAACTCTGGAAAATGCTTAGTGACTTTCTCCCTGGAGAAAAGCCCTTGGGTGCTCAGCCAGATGAAAAGACCCAAGAAAAGTTCTGTTAGATGGGTTAGCTGAATCTCCAGATGTCATCTTTGATATTACACATTTTAGAACTTTGCAATTGGATAGTTAATCTGACAGCATTAATCTCTGAGCACAGGACAGGGTTATAAATTCTGGACTTTGGAGAATAAAGAGCTAAGTGGATAGAAAAATGGCAAACAGAAAAAAGAGAACGACTTAAAATTATTTTTTAATCTATAACTTTGATTATGCCATTTAAAAATAGGTGAAGACTATCAGATTTTGTTTCTCAGCCAAGAAAGAAAGACTGTTAAAGAATTGTCCCTACTACCATTAATAAATGTGAAATGGGCAGTTATTAAAAATTTATTTTCAAACATTGGAAATTATCCCCAAATAGTTCACGGGAATCTTACTCAGCTGAAAAGACAGAGATCAAGTTTGGATCTACCTAGTGGCTGAAATTTCTGAGACAGGGTCCAAGGAGAAAGAAAGTGAACAGAGAACATCAAGAAATCTACATAAGTATTGTATTACTAATACCAGTATGGCAAAATAGGCTTTAAAACAACAGCTATAACAGAAGACAAAGAAGGACCCACTAATGGATAAAGAAAAGGTGGTACACAACAAATGAAACCACCAAAAAAACAAGGAGGCAACCTTCTGAATGGGAGAAAATAATTGCAAACAACACCTCCAATAAGGAGCTAATATCCAAGATACATAAAAAACTCATGTGACTCAACGACAACAAAAAATCCAATTAAAAAATGGGCAGAGCATCTGAACAGACAGACACTTCTGAGAAGACATACAAATGGCCCAAAGACATCTAAAAAGATGCTCAACTTCACAAGCTATTAGGGAAATGCAAATTAAAACCACAAAGTGGCACCACCTCACATCTGTAAGAATGGCTATTATCAACTACAGAAAACAATATGGAGTTTCCTCAAAAAATTAAGACTAGAATTATCAAATTACCATATGACCAGGAATTCCACTTCTGGATATTTATCCAAAGAAATTCAAAACGATATATGCACTCCAATGTCCATTGCAATATTATTCATGGATAAAGAAGATGTGGTACATATACAATGGAATATTACTCAGCTATAAGAAGAGATGAAATAATTCTATTTGCAACAACATGGAGGGATCTTGAGATTATCATGCTAAACAAAATAAGTCAGACAAAAAGGTTTGAGAACCATATGATTTCACTCATATGTGGGATATAAAACTGAAAACAACAAATGAAAAAGACAAAGAAACAAGAATGTATAGACACAGGTAACAGTTTAGTAGTTACCAGAGAGAAAGAGGGGCTGTGGGAAGGTAGATAAGGGTAAAGGGGGTTAAATATATGCTGACTGAAGGATATTTGACTTTGGGTGGCAAATATACCATGAAATATACAGATGATGTATTATTAAATTGTACACTTGAAACCTATATGTTTTTATTAAGCAATGCCATACCAATAAATTTAATAAAAAGAAAAGAAAAAAGAAAAGAAAAGAAATAAAAAAGAAAAGAAGAAAAAGTTGGTACATATGTGCCATGGAATAGTACTCAGCCATAAAAATGAGTGAAATCTTGCCATTTGTGACAACATGGATGGACATAGAGGATATTGTGCTGAGTGGAGTAGGTCAGACAGAAAAGATAAACACCATATGATCTCATTTATATGTGGAATCTAAAGAACAAAATAAATGAGCAAATAAAACAGAAACAAACTCATAGACATAGAGAACATTTTATGGTTGCCAGATGACGGGGGTTGGGGAAATGGGTGAAATGAAGGAAGAGGTAGTTACAGTATAGTCATCAAGATGGAAAGCATAGCATAAAAAATATAGCCAATAATATTGTAATAACAATGTATGGTGTCAAATGGGTCTAGATTTATCAGGGCGATCTCTTTGTTAAGTTATAAATGTCTAATCACTATGTTGTACATCTGAAACTAATATAATATTATACATCAACTGTAATTAAAAATGAAAAAAAAATCGATACAGGGCTCCCTGGAGCCTTTTTTTTTTCTTTTAGATTTATTGAGGTATACTTGACAAATGAAAATTATGTATATTTACATTGTACAATTTTATGTTTCGATACATGTATACATTGTGAAATAATTACAACAATCAAGCTAATTAACATATGTATTACCTCACATTTTTACCATTCTTTTTCTTTTTTTTAATCTGCTAAGAACACTTAAGATTTATTCTCAGCATATTTCAAGTAATACACTATTGTTAACTATAGTCTCCATGCTGCACATTTGACTTCCAGAACTTATTCATTTTATAATTGAAAATTTGTACCTTTTGATTAATATCTCCCCATTTCCTCCTCTTTCCAGACTCTGCAACTATCACTCTAGTCTCTGTTTCTATGAGTTTGACTATTTTAGATTCCACATATAAGTGAGATCATGTGGTATTTGTTTTTCTGTGTCTGGCTTATTTAACTTAGAGTAATGCCCCCTAGATTCATCCATTTATCCCAAATGAAAAGATTTCCTCCTTTTTTTTTTTATGGCTGAATAATATTTCACTTTGCAGGTGCACGTGTGTGTGTGTGTGTGCGTGTGTATGTGTGTGTGACCTTTTCTTTATCCATTCATTCAAACAGGCATTTAGTTTGTTTCCATACATTGCCTCTTGTGAATATGCTGTAATATGGAATGCAGATATTTCTTTGAGATCCAGATGTGTTTTCTTTGGATATATACCCAGAAGTAGTATTGCTCGCTCATATGGTAGTTCTGTTTTTAATTTTGGGGAAACTTACATACTGTTTTCCATAACAGCTGTACCAATTTACATTCTTATCAACAGTTCACAAGGGGTCCCTTTTCTCCACATCCTCGCCAATACTTGTTATTTCTTGTCTTCTAGACATCTTAACAGATTTAAGGTGATATTTCATTGTGGTTTTAATTTGCATTTCCCTAATGATTAGTGATGTTGACCACCTTGCATATACATGTAAGCCATTTGTATTTTTTCTACAGAAAAATATCTATCCGGGTCCTTTACACATTTTTAATTAGGTTACTTGTAGTTTATTTTTTGCTATTGAGTTATATGAGTTCTTTGTATCTTTTAGAAATTTACTCCTTGTTATTGCATGGGTTTTAAATATTTTTTTCCATTGTGTGAATTCGTTTCATTTTGTTGACTGTTTCCCTAGTTGTGGAAAACTTTTTCGATTGATGCAATCCTAATTATTTATTTTTGCTTTTGTTTCCTGTGCTTTTAATGTTATGGCCAAAAAGTCATTGTCCAGATCAACGTCAAGAAGTGTTTCTCTTTGTTTTCTTCTTGTAGTTTTACAGTTTCAGGTCTTATATTTGTCTTTATTTTGAGTTGACTTTTGCATATGATGTAACATAAGAGTCTAATTTCATTCCTCTGCATATGGATATGCATTTTTGCCAACACCATCGTTATTATGGTGTTGAATTATATATTCATTATTATTTATTATGTTAATACATTCAAGTAATTGTAGAACACATAAACAAAATGAGGGAATAAATACTGAATATCAGAAGAGAATAGAAACTGTAAAATCATGGAATATTTACAAATTAAAAAGACAACCTCTGAAATATTAATACCACTGGTTGCATTTAATAACAGATTAAGGTCTGAAAAAAAATACCTGTGAAAATGAAGGCATAGCAATAGAAGTCATCCAAACTATGTACAGGGAAGAAAAATTACTGGGAAAAAAAGCACATCGGTGACCTATAAAAGAACATCGGCTGTCGTCTGAGAAAATATCAAGTTAACAAAGATGTAAGTGACTGGCATAGAGAAAGTCATGAGTAAAAATATATAAAAGATAATTATCAACATTTTTCAAATTTGGAGAACAATATAAGCCCGCCGATCCAAAAAGCTCATTAAACCATAAGAATAAAGACAAAGAAACCCACAGTAAGGTATGTCATAATCAAATTACTGATGTGTTATTGAATCATACACTTAAAACTGATATAATTTTATTAACCAATGTTACTCCAATAAATTTAATTAAAAATAATAATTGGGAAAAAAAGATTAGAGCTTCAGAAATCTGTCAGACAATATAGAAATACTAAAATATGATTTTAGAGTTCCAAAAGAGATGAAAGAGAAGAAAAAATATTTGAAGAAATAATGGCAGAAAACTTCCCCAATATGGTAAAATCACAAATTTAGAGATTGATTAAGTCTAGCAGATTTCAAACACGATAAACTAAATCATATCAAGACACATCATAATCAAAGAATCAAAAAAAATTGAATGCAACTAGAAAGAAAACAAATTGCCATATATCCAATAAAACAGAATACTCAGAAACACATAGGGGAAAAAAACCACAATGACATATGCAAGAACGTAAGCAAAAATCTCAAAAGCATTGTACAAATGGAAAGAAGCCAGTCACAAAGAATAAAAACACTATTATTCCATTTATATACAATATTCTCACAAATAACAAAATTCTAGGATCGATACTTTCCAAAGCAACTTACAGATTCAATGAAATCTCTTCCAGAATCTCAAAAAGCTTCTTTGCAGAAATAGAAAATTCTGTACTAAAATTTATATGTAATCTTAAGGGACCCCCAAATAGCCAAACAGTCTTGAAAAAGAACAAATTTGGACATCTCACATTTTCTGATTTCAAAACTTACTACAAACCTATACAAATCACAGTGTGTGGTACTGGTATAAACACAAACATAGAGACTAATGAAATAGAGAGCCCGGAAATAATCCCATACACATATAGTCAAATGATTTTTGACAAGGTTGCAAAGAATATGCAATAGGGAAAGAACAGTCTTTTCAAAACATAGTGACTGGATAGTATCTGTATGCAAAAGAATGAAGATGGATCATTACATTACATAGAAATTATACACAGAAATTAACTCAAGATGGATTAAAGACTTTAAAAGACTAAAACTATAAAAATGTTTAAAAAAAACATAGGGGAAAAGCTTCATGACATTAGATTTAGCAATGAATTCTTAGAGATAACATCAAAAGCACAGGCAGCAAAAGAAAAAAATAGTTAAACTGAACTTCATCAAAATGAAAATCTTTTGTATGTCAAAAATTTAAAAAGTAGCTCACAGGAAAGGGAAAATATTTGTAAATTGTAAATCTGATAAATCATTAATATCCAGAAATATGTTAGAACTCCTACAAACTCAACAATAAGAAAACAAATAACCTAACCGAAAAATGGGTAAAGAGTCTGAATAAACACTTCTTCAAATAGGCTATGTGAATGTCCAATAAGCACATGAAAAAATGCTCAATATCACTAAACATTAGGGAAATAAAAATCTAAACCACAATGCAATACCACTTCATATCTATTAGTACGGAAATTATAAAAAAATATAAAACAGGTGTTAATGAGGATATGGAGAGATTAGAATGCTTGTGAACTGTCAGTGGCAATGTAAAATGGTACAGTCACTATGGAAAACAGTATGGCAGTGTCTCAAAAAATTAAAAATAGATTTACCATATGATTTCAGCTAATAAAAATATAATTACCATATATATCCCAAATAACTGAAAGCAGGGTTTGAAAGTGATATTTGTACACCCATATTCATAGCAGCATTGTTCAAATTAGTCAGAATGTGAATGCAACTCAAGTGTCCATCAATGGATTCATGAATAAATAAAATGTGATATATGCATGCAATAAAATATTATTCGGCCTTCTAAAGGAAGGAAATTTTGACTTATTCCACAACATGGATGAACTTTGAAGACATTATGCTGTGAAATAAGCCAGTCACAAAAGGACACGTACTGTACAATTCTACTTATATGAGGTGTCTAGAATGATGAAATGCATAGTAAAATTAGAATGATGGTTGCCAGGGCTGTGGGGAGAGAGAAATGGGGAGTTATCATCATCATCATCATCATCATGAAGGAACTATTACTTTTAATTTGGTCCTCCCTCCTGGTAATTTACTGAAAAAAAAAATGTTTTAAGTATATAAAAGAAATGGCAGATCATGGTTTAATGCTTTCCTTTTTCTGATTCCTTTTTATTGGCATTATGTAGAAATCAAATGTCTTAGAATTGTCTTATATTAAAAGGAAAACATGTACATTATTTTGATCATAATTACATTATTTCAGAATATATCTGTAAAAAATATGTCATGGCCATGACAATCTTCTAGAACTAACCTTCTGTGACAGTTACTATTAAAAGATGATTAAAATAAATTACTTTTTAAGGGGAAAATACTATAAATGTTATCTTTGTATTGGTTAAAATAATAAAGAATATTATATTTGAAAAGTGCCTCAAAATGCTTAAAGAAAGCTTTCTCCACCTATGCACACACATATCTCAATGAATTAAGAAATCTTGAGCAAGGCATTGTTTTGGGAACTGAATATATTAGCTTAATCACCAGTAGAATTTTCATTCCAATAATCAGTTAAATAACAAATATACAACAAGAGTATAAATGGAATTGTCAGAATTTAATTGTTCCATTTATTTGTGTGTGTGTGTGTGTGTGTGTGTGTGTGTGTGTGTGTGTGTGTGTGTTTTAGATAGACTAAAAAGGAAGGCAAAAAATCAGTTAAGACTCCATACCAAAGTATTAGGAGAGATTTTTTTCAGATGTTATAGGAGGTATAAGTCTTCTTCATTGAAGTTTTAGGACAAGAGTCTTAGAACACCGAGATTCAAAGGAGGAAAAGGATATTTCAATTGTAGCATAGAGAAATAAATAAGAAAATAATAAATTTTCATTAACTTGCCAGTTGCAAACTTTTTTTTTTATTTCTCTCATCTAGGCTTATCTCAAAAAAACCTATGTATTAGACAAGGAAGGAAAGATTTTCTCCTTTTAGGCTGTATATATATTTTCTCAGAAGCAAATCCAGCTGGTAGGAATTTCTTACAGAGAAGTGATCCCCGTGACATATAATCTATGTATTAATTATCAAAGCTTTTGGATAGTTTTGAAGGAATTAAATGTGATAAAATTACTTCTTATAGCCTGCTAATGTTAAAAGGCTTTATAAAACATGCTTATAGCATGGGCTATTTTCTCTCAGCATGATCTAATGACTTAATACATTCAGCTTTTTGAAAGAAAGAAGGAAAGAAGGGAAGGATGGAGGAAAGGTGGGAGGGAGAGAGGGAGATAAACCTTTATTTATTTGGTCTAATACGAATATGAACTAAGTTGGAAGTTCCTGAATCCAGATGTTGAAGTAAAAATGGAAACCTTTTCTAACATTCTGTCAAATTGTTATAATAACGAGTTTATAGCTTACATAGCACTTCTGCATACACGAACTCACTTAATCTCCCAACAACTTCAGAGAATTTATATTATCATCACTTAGGAAAGGGCTCTGTCCAAGGCCATGTATTTTATAGGTGGTAAAGCAAAGGCACAAACTTAGAAATTTTCAGATTGCTTTCCACTTCATCATCACAGCAACTCCATGAGCCTTTCCCTTTTTTTTTTTTTTAATTAAAGGGGTAAGGGGTTCTTCCCATCATATATAAAGTCAGGTCACTAGCACACTATCAAAGTCCTAAAGTGTGTGTGATGATGTGTGTGTGTGTGTGTGTGTGTGTGTGTGTGTGTGTTGGTGTATTATTTTGTCAGACACATATAACCTTAAATTCATGCCTTCTCGGAGCTGGGCACATATACTGTTGGCAACTTGGAAAGCTAAACAACATTGATACAGAATTTAAACAGAAATAAAATGAATTTAAGAGATTTCTTTCTCTACAGAAAATTAAGTGATGATATTCTAATACCCAAATACATTTACATTTGGTACTTACATGCATTAAATGGACACCTCGGTTATACCAGAGATTGGGGATTGAAAGCAGAAGTGTTATAATTTACGGAACACTCTTATATAGCAGACATTTTACTCTACACTGTATATACATTATATTATTTAATCTTATCAACAATCAGCTCTGATAGGAATAATTACCTCTGTTTTAAATGTAAGGAAAATTAAAGGTTACTAACTTGTCCCAAGTTATACAGCTAGTTAAATGCAGTGCCAATACTGAAACTGAGGTCTGCCTGGCTCCAAAGCCAGTGACCTTAGCTTCTCTGTGATGTCCTCAATCTCTTCAGCCATCAAAACTTAAATTTAAGAGGACATATGAATGTCTGCCCTCACCAAAAAAAACCTGTTTTTTTTTCCATATAAGTGGAAATTCCCTTAAGAGAAAAGCTAGATTAAAAAAAAATCATCTTCAGAATTACTCTTTTATAAAAAACAAGATGTATTTTCCTACACTGTGTGCTTTTTGATTAATCATTTTGAAGTGGTAGTCACTTCTGTCGGAAATATTGAAGAAAAAAGAATACAAGATTTAGTTGCACTAAAGGCAGTGTAGAGAAAACTTAACCTGAAGCAATGATAACTTAGATCTGAGATTTTCTCTCCAGAATGAATAGAATGGAGAGCTGAGTCATATTTTAGAAGAACTGACAGCACATGTTTTGGTATGAAGTTACCACGACATAACTGTCTTAATAATCCTGGGTACAGAGGAGGGAATTTGAGATATACATAGTCAGCCATGTCAACTAGGTTATATAAAGGTTACTCAAAGTGTTTTGCACTGCAAGCATCCAAGTTACTCACTATATTTGGGATCATTGTGGCACCCTAGAGATAAGAGTTAATATTCCTGAGTCATAAAACCAGAAAGACAGTGAATATTTGTATGGAGGAAAAAATACAGTGTTAAAATGCTCCTTAGTATGCAACAAAGCAAAATGAATTTACAAGAATCTAGCTGAAACTGAAGGAAGGGTGGTAGTGTGGGAAATGAAGACAAGCAGAAAAGCCAAGTGTTCTTATTGGCAAAGGATGTAGAAGTCAAAGTTAATTATATAGTACCAAGTATTTCTATCCTAAGACATAAAATATACTATGGTTATAGTCTTAATATGTAATCTTTACTCTTTGTTTTTAGAAATGAAAAAAAAATGATATGATGATTTTCTTAATCATACCCCCCTCCACTGTTATTCCTCACACATTCTTAAGATAACTAATTGCAATATTTATAGAGCAATTATCAGAACTAACTTCAGTCACGTTGGGAAGGGCAAATTGTCTAACAGTATATTGGGAGAAGGTTAACTATCTTTAACATAGGGAAAATAAAGAGTTATTAAACTGAGCTTTGTGCAGGAAGTCACACCTTTTCTAAAGAGTCAAGAAAATACCCTGAAAGAGAAAAAATTTCACAAGTTACTTATCAGCCATAGAATTATCATATTACATAATTCTACATCCTGAGAAAGACTTAAATGTAAAAACTGAAACCATAAACTTCTACAAGAAAACATACAGGTTAGCTTTTGGACATTATTAGTCTAGCGATGATTTTTGGATATGACACCAAAAGCACAGGCAATGAAAGCAAAAATAAATAATTGAGACTACATCGAACTAAATAGTTTCTGCATAACAAAAGAAATGATCAACAAAATGAAAGATAATCTACAGAGGGAGAGAAAATATTTGTCAATAAAGCAAACCCCATATATCTGATAAGGGGTTAACATCCAGAATATATAAGGAACTCATACAACAAAACGGAAAAAAAAAATCTAATTTAAAAATGGGTGAAAGACTAATCATTAGAGAAATGCAAATCAAAACTACAATGAATTCTCCCCTCAAACTTGTTAGGATGTCTATTATCAAAAATACAAGGATAACAAGTGCTGGCAAGGATGTGGAGAAAAGAGAACATTTGAGCACTGTTGCAAGGAGTGTAAATTGATACAGCCACTATGAAAAATAATATGGAGGGACAAAAAAAATTAAAGGAATAACTACCATGTGATCCAACGATCCCATTTTTGGGTATGTATCTGAAGAAAATAAAATCACTATCTCGAAGAGATATCTGTTCTTTGCTGCATTATACACAATAGCCAAGACATAGAAACAACCTAAGTAACCACTGATGGATGAATGGATAAAGAATATGTGAGATATATATATCTCACATATATATATATATATATATATATAAATATATGCAATATATATATATACACGATATGTATATAACATAATACTGTTATACTATGTATATATACTATGTATATAACAATATTATTTATATAACATATAAATATATATAGTAGAATATATATGCTATATATATAGTAGAATATTATTTTATCATAAAAAAGAACATTCTGATACTTGTGACAATATGGATTGACCTTGAGGGCATTATGCTAAGTAGAAGTCAGACAGAGAAAGACAAATATCATATGATCTCACTTATATGTGCAACCTAAAAGAAATGCAACTCATAGAAACAGAGAATAGAATGGTGGTTGCCAGGGTTGGGGAGGGATGAGGAAATGTTTTCAAAGGGTACAAACTTCCAGTTATAATATAAATAATTTCTAGGGATTTAATGTAAGCATGATGACTACAGTTCACAATACTGTTATATACTTGAAAGTTGCTAAGAGAGTAGATCTTAAAAGTTCTCAGCACCACCAAAAAAAAAAAAATTAAATAAGATAACTATGTGAGGTGATGGATGTGCTAACTAACCTTATTATGGTAATGATTTCGCATAATATACTTATATTGAATCACCAAATTGTATACCCTAAACTTATATAATGTTATATGTCAATTATATCTCAATAAAACTAATAAAAGAAAAAAAACCCTAAGAGTGAAGTAGTAATGACATACTACAAGTAAAGTATATGGACAATTCTAACTCTGATACTGAACAGACAAGAAAGAAATCAAAGATGATATACACTATTGGCCATGTTCTTAGAAGTATTCTATGAAACTGAAAATTCTTGAATTTCTTGATTTGCCTGACTGAAATTTTAATCAGCATTATAAAAATATAAATGAGGATAAATGATTTCATCATAATTTGGATCAACATGCAAGAAGCAATTTACGACATAAATGTTATGACAATTTTGAGAACAAGTAAACATGTATACAATCTTAAAATTTTAAATCAGAAAAGGAAACAGGTATCATATATGTTAGAAAACCTTATTAAAAAAGAAAGAAAGAACACAGGATGTGAATGATTCCATGATTGGAGAACTCAAGAGAGAGAGGAAGTACAGTTTTATTATACAAGGGGATACAAAAGTGAAAACAAGGTTCATTTAAATGAAAACATGTAAGGGCCAATGAGCATATTTTTAAAGAACGATAGAATAAATACATAATCAAGAAAAAATAAAGTTACACAATATTTAGTAATAGCACCAAAAAAATAAGCCCAGAATCAACTGAGCTTTCCAAAAATTGCTACAGAGAGCAAACAGGAGTCTTTCAAAGCTATTTCTGGCATAAGAATATTGCATGGGGCAAGATGGCATAATATTAATATAGAGCAAAGTACAAATTTTAAAAGTTCAACTTTCCTTTTGTATTACTTCATCGACTTTAAAGAGTTTAAGATAGTAAACAAAGCTTTAAAGCATTTCATTCTTCCTCATCAAAATGATAGAAAAACAATAACAAAGGATCTAACTAACCATTGCAGATGAATTCAAGTCTCCAGTAGTCTGGTCACACCTTGCAAATAAAACAAAGAAAAATAAACAAACAAACAAACAAACAAATAAATATTAGTAACATTCAACAAATCATGGAGAATATCAGAGGTGCAGAGATATATTAATAGTCGAAGGATACTTATAAACTGCTAATTTTAGAATAGATGTCCAGTGGGTTATAAAAATAAATAATTCATAATGTATTTTTAGGTAATTGTTTTAAATCACAAATACTGAAAACCAATATGGAATCAAGTAATACAAACCTCCTCTCTTCATACTGTTTTTAGAGTGGTAGAGTAGGCTTATAACATTGATATAAGTTATGCCTTGGTTACAACAAAGCATTTCACATATTTTTTTTCCTGTGCTCATTAGGATAAATGCAGGCTGAATAATATCACATTTCAATGAAATTTTAGCAACTGTATGCAAATAATGCTAGTTAATGTTCTCATTTAAACTAAAAAATAGCCCTTATCTGATCAGTGGAAAGCTATGAAAAACAACTTTGTTGCTAGATTTCAAAATCAGAATTTAAATTCAACCTGACAACTTATAACAATGAACAGAAACCAACATAAAGTAAATACTACATGGACAGATGTAAAGTTCTATATTTGGTTTTAAGAATTGAAGCAGAATCGTAGTATGAACAAAATCTGTCCTTATTATAACTTACTCATAAAGCAAAGACATGGAGAGTTTTTTTGCTGATATTCCTTTAACCTTACAAGTTAAATGTAAACCAACAAGGCAATATAACACTATGTTAAGTGACAGCATCAGTATTATAAATATTTCTAGAACCAAAAAGTTCCACTGTTTACTGTTTTTGGTTATTGCTATACTACATATGAAATACTGCATTCAGTGATGAGTTGACATTCAAAGAATGATTTGCATCAGCTTAGAAATGAGAAGGGGTATGTATGTATGTATATATATATGTATACATATATATATATATATATATACACACATATACATATATATGTATATATGTATACATATATATATACATACATACATACCCCTTACCATTCTGGCTTCTTTTATATATATATATATATATATATATATATATATATATATATATATATATATATATATATATATATATATAACATGTGACATGAGAAAGCTGTCTTGCTTTGTGAAGAAATAAGCATGTGATATCCATGTTCAGAGCAGTTTTCTTCTTTTGCTCCCAAAACACAACAGGAATAAATAGCTAGATAATAGAAGGTATACAGGTTTCTCCTGCTATCTTAAAGTATAGCATTTGTATGAAACATTTCGTAAGCCAAAATGGCATAAAGCAGAGTACCCACTCTGCTTTCCAAAAGTTTGCCTTATGCTACTTCACTTTTATGAAAGACCTACATTAGTACCTGTTTTCACTAACTGAAAGATATCCAAAGATTTTCATGTTCATGAAAAAATGATAAGTAGTCGAGAGATGGATAACAGTAAGTACTTCTCATAACACTAGAACTATTAAAAGAACACATATCCTAAGTAGCAGAATTGCCTCCTGTCTACTATTTAAAACTATACACCTAAAATATCAGTTGATTTATGCTCTCTAATAATTCTGATTTATGTATGATTAAAGAAAGTTGGAAGTTATGATTTTGATGAAAATCATTGCTTGCTCAAAACAGTAAGTCAAAAGTTAATTCACAATTACCTCTTAGAAAAGAATTTTCATTATTCTTGGAGTATTACCAAGGACTTCTGAAATCCTGTACTCTTAGAATAATTAAGATCATGGACCCTAGAACTATATTGCATCAATTTAAAACTCTCGGCCTCCACTCAATAGCTAAGCTTATGCCACTCTGTAGTTATGTAAATTTGGGAAATATACTTCAGTTTCCTTATCTATAAAATGTAGATAGTAGTCTAAACAACCACATTAGGTTAGATGAGAACAGCACAGGTAAATTTTAAGGTGCCAAGAGCACAAGCCTTGATATATTTTGATAAAGGCTAAATTTGTCTTCAGAATTCTCGAGGCACATAATAGAATGGAGCCTTAAATTAATCCATTGATTTTTTAAAATATATGTAAACAGAGGTTGACAACAAATGGACACATGGGATCTTTTGGGGATGATGGAAATGTTCAAAAATTAGATTATAGTGATAGCTACACAACTTAGTAAATTTACTAAAAACATTGGATTATATACTTAAAATTATATACTCAATTAAAGTATATATATGTATATATATATATATAGTTCATGTATATGAAATTAAGTAAAGAGAATATATATATATGAATAAACATAGAAATAAAAAAATTCATTTGCTAAAATAAAGTCAACATTAGAAACAAATCAGTATTAAATTTATAGTTAAAGATGTCATTCAGAGTAATTATTTGTCTGTCATACACTTATTGAGTACCTACTATGTGTTAAGTATGGGGAAATATAAAGATAAGTAGGATATCTTGCACTGCCTTTGAAGAGCTGTTAGTCTAAGGTAGGGGAAGGCAAACTAAGGTCACAGGACAAATTCAACAGTTTTTGTAATGTCTATAAGCTAAAAACAGTTTTATAATTTTAAATGGTCAAAAAAATTAATAATATTTTGTGACACATGAAAATTACACAAAATTTTAATTCAAGTGTTGATAAATAAAGTTTTATTGGAACACAGTCACACTCATCATTTATGCATTTTCTGTGGCTGCTTTCAAGCGACAATGATAGAATTTGGTAGCTGTATCAGGAACTCTGTCCAACATACCCTAAATATCTTCTTTCTTCTTTACAGAAAATGCCTGCCAACCTTTGGTCTCAAATGGAGGATTTAGAGAGAAATAATTTGTGGTTAATCTTATTGAGAACCTTTATGAAATCCATTAGTCTTGAGTTTTTGCCTAACATACCAAATACAACTGTTTTACCAGTTGAATATTGCAGTGTCTCAGCCACTCTGACTATTTGAGATTTCAGTACTTTAAATTCAAAAAGTCTATTCTTAGTATCGAAAAGGTCTATAACTATATAAATATTATTCAGAAAAATACCCAAAGACTATAATGACTAAATTTTATATCTTGGATTGTTGTAATAATTTTCCTTTAAAAATAAATCTTTGATTTTTGTTTTAAAAAACCTAACACACAGCCATTCAGGTCACAATTAAACAAGTGTTCCAAGAAAGAGAAAGAACATCTTAAGCAAGTAGCCTTGCATTCTACTGAAGGTGAATGCATAAACTAGGAAAAAAGAATTCAGTTTGATCCATCTACACAAATTAATCAATATGTAAATTGAATGCAGTCAATCAACAAAGGGGCAACTGATTAAACAGTATCATTACCACGTATTGATATTCTTATCTATTGATATAAGATGGAAGCTCATACTTAAAATATATACACCTTTAAATAAAAATTGTATTTTACATAAAATGCACCAAAATCATGCTAACTCATAAAAAGTACCTTAGTGACATTAATTTTCATGCATCATTTCTCTGGGTCATTTTGCAATTCATTTATTAATTTAACATTAAATTTCTATTTTGTTGTAATATAAACTGTATCTCATCATCAATATTCCAGAAAATCTCATGGAAAGTCTGGGAAGAAGTACAAAGGAAGGCATTTCCAAAGATTTAAAAGTGTAAGTGAGGGCGTCATGTATCAGATTCCATCATGTATATCTGTTTTTCGTTAACCACATGCAAAATAAACATGCTCTTGATTTTTTTATTACTTTCAAACTACATTATGATACTCATAAAAATTCATGATTTGAAATGCTTCTTTTAATTCACCCAGGATACCTAGAACTGTATCTTTATTTAAGGAGAATGTGTTCTTAATTTAAAACAGTATTCATAATTGTGACTTAAGATTGCTTAATTCTAAAAAGGCAATGGCAGAATCCGGGCTATTCAGTCATTATATTCATTTTTAACAGTATTCATAAAAAGTAAAATAAAGTCAAAAGTATGTAGAAAAATTCTGAAGTAGATTGCTCAAAATGGCATGTCAAACAACTATAATTGTCCTTCTAGATAGAATAATAAATGATAGCTCATATTTAACTGCCAGAATATTCAATTTTATAAACTTTTTATTCATTTTTTTCAAGAAGAAAGTTTGGATTTGTCATAATATATCTAAGACACTGATAGATACACTGGGATGGAAGGAGTGCATTTTGAAATAATGAAACTACTTGAGAAATTTCTTAAGATCGATTCCCCCAATATCCCTCCTATTATTTGTAATTCTTCCTCTTTGAAGGCTTCAATGCATGAAAAAAAAAATCATCTCATTCACACTTTTATTTCTATTATTTATTTCTATTGCAATTAAATATCAGCCACATTGGCAAAATGGCCTCTTAACAAAGAAGAATCAGCAAAGGAGTAAATTTAAACTCCTGGTGCTTAATTTAAGTAGGAGGAGGGGCACTGCGTGTATAGCCTAGGAAGGAATAAGGGCCATAGGGAAAGCAATGAGTTAGAGTGAGGTAACTGGAAACAAGAAAGGGAACAAGGCACTACAATAGCATTAAGAAGAGAACTCCTCATATGAAAGTCTGATTAAGGCAATGATAGCAGTAACTGTCCTCCATGCCACATAAATTTTATACAATATTCCCTAAAAGAGATTGTGTGTAAGGCGGGCACTAAATTATCATTTTAGTCAGAAAACGACACTATGATGAGGTTATTATTATTATTCCTATTAAACAAATGATACAACTAAGGCTCAGAAATATGCAGAAATTTGCCCTGGTGGTCACACAACAGAGGCAGAGCTGGGTACCAATCTTAGCATCCTAGCATAGTAGTTAAGAGTATGTACTTTACATTGGATTCAAAGTTTGACTCAGCCACTTCTCCTGTGTGACTCTAGACAAGTTAAGTAACCTTTCTGTGCTCCAGTTTCCTTGTGAGTAAAATGAGAATAATATTTTTTAAGTGTTCAGATTATGTCTGCAGTTAGTAAGCATTATATAAATATTTCATTAAACATTTTTTTAAGAGAGGGAAGGAAGTAAATACGAGATGATATAATCTATGTTCTTAACTAGTTCTGTAGACTACACTGCCACTTTCATCCCGCTTTGAATACTGATCCATGCTGCCAATGTCTAGTGTTAACACGTATTCAAAGAATTTATTGTCATACTCTCCTTTGAAACATAAAATTATGGTGAACAGACCAAAATAGGTATTTCAAATAACTTTACCTAATTCTTTTTTTATAAGTATCAAATGTGCAAAATATATATATATATATACACACATATATATATATGTGTATATATATATATATATGCGTATATGTATATTTGGCTTAAATAATTATTATAAAGAGAAAAAAGAGGTGCTATTAGAATTTCACTGAAAATAAACTGATTCTGCATGATCGCATTAATCAATACTTAAAGGAAAATATAGAAATCATAAAGCTGCAAACTAATGGAAAGAAACAAATATACCCTACTTTAAATCTATGCTCAAGAGACTTTTTTTATATGCTCTGCCTTACAAGGCATTACTTGATCAAAATATATCCCGTATATTGTGTTAGTACAATATATGACCTAAAATATACTATAATAGATCAAAGTAGATATCTGTGGAAAAAATATTATCATTTATTAAGTATTTAATGGTTATTAAATTACATTTAAAAACAATATCTTTTGAACTGAACTGTAAAGCAATTTAAAATTGAAAGATATTACAATTTCAGTTATATCTTAGCAAAAAAAGTCAAAAAATGAAAATCGAATAAAAATTAATAGAAAATATTATGAAAAATATTGCATGACCCTTCATGAGCAGGGCTTATAAAAGGAAATGAAAACGCGTGTGTTGATATGCCATGAAAAACAAAAAAATGTAGATAAACACATCGACCCATCATAGACATGCTGTTTTTAAAATCCAGTGCTAACCTAATATAAATATTAAGCCTGGAGAGAAGAGCATGCCACTGAGGACAAACAGCAACTATCACATCTCAAAGAACAGAAACTGAGTTAAAACAAACATCATGCTGGAAAGACACTGAAAATCTCATAGTTTACATGAGACAGAGTAAATGAACTTGAGGAATCCTTTGGGCTCCCCTCAATAATATTTAAGAAGGAGGGAAGAAAAAACAAAGATTGGAAAAGGAATAGCATTTAGAGAGGAACAGAATAAGTATTCGACAGGCAGAGTGGTTTTCATTTAGAGCTGAAGGAATTAAAATTAAACCCACCAAATAAAAATCTGAATGACTGATTACTTACTTTAATAACTTATTTAGGAAACGAAGATTAGCATCTGGAGTAGCATGACTAATCACATTGGTAATAAAAATCTTATACTTAATGTTTGTAAATTAGAAAATGAAATGTCTTAATCAAACCTAAAAAAGTCCAGAAGTACACATTTATTTTTAAGAAATTTCTCTGCTCATTCATTGACTTAGATAAAATTGGTCTATGTAACTATCATTGACACTGATATGAGTCAGCTTCAAAACTGTTCACTGAAGAACAAAGCATTTTTCCCAACACCCTAAGGTTCATTTCTCAAAATTTGGTTCTTTCCCAAACATTTGGATATATGTACACATATATGCCAATTAGTTTGCTTGTCAAGTCAAAATTGCAATTAACCTTTCATTAAACTTAAAGCAATTTTCAACTTTTAAAGTTATCAAGTCAAATAAATAAAAATAGACATGGTTTCTGTGATCCACAAAGAGCAATTTGTCACATTATCTTAAAGAATGCTCTCTGACCACCGACGTCAGAATTCTCTATGATATCTATAAAGTTCAGATTTCTTGGTTCTAGACTAAGCCTTGTAAATTATTAATACTGGGCCTAGGAAGCTGCACTAAGTGCTTTATAGTTATTATAACATTGAATCATTATATCACACTCTGAAGTATGAGGAACTTCACTAAAATCTCCATTTAACAGATGACCTTATTAAATAGCTACAAAGTTATAGAGCCAGAGTTAAAATCCTGAATTGACTCTAGTCCAGCCACTAAACCACTGCATTATTCTGTCACTTTCCTAATTTGGGTATAGACACAGGATCATTTGTTTGGACAAGATAAAAATGCTATGATAGATGTGTTCTGTGCATGAGTTGGAAGACAAGCATCATAGGAATTTTTTCTTGCCTTTTATTCTTGCTTACTCCTGATATGTTGAAAATGGAGCCAAAGAATAATGGAGAAAAGTAAAAGGAGTATCTTTGGCTTGTCCTCTCATGAATCAATCACCTAATATGCATAAACAAAAGAGAAGCAATGAGAAATATACATCAAAGAGGAAAATATCCATAAAAAGTTCTATAGCTTCCCTATAAAATAGTTATTTTAGTGATTCCAATTAAATATAATTGCAGGTCGTAATATTTATATGTAAAATATACATAATTTCAGATATTACAGGTATCATAAAACTCTGATAGATTATCTTTACATACTAGTTGGCAAAAATTTATGTGTTCTATTCTGAACGAGAGTAGCCTATGAAAAATATTTCCAACATAATGATCTTATATAATCTTGGTTAGATAGAAATAATTGGCTTTATTTTACTCCTAAAGAGCATCATTACCTACAGATCTTGCCCAGAACACATATGCATTAGCAGAGAAGTGAAGTATGTCTAACCAACTAAAGACATATGGGCCCATTATCAAAGATTCCCTGTAACCTAATAAATATGCAAAGGATATTCTAGAATAACAGAAGATAGAAAAGATCAAGCATGTGCCGAACAATCAGTCGACTATGTCGTAGTATGAGTAATAACTGTTATGTGCTTACGTGTTCTAAAATAAGAAAAAAAAGAAAGCCAGAGTTTTTTGAGTTCTTTTTATGTACCAGGCATTGTAGTAAACTCCTTCTAAACATTTTTAACATTATCTTCTCACGATAATTTTGTGAGACATATATTAGCCGTCTTAATTTACAGGAGAAACTCTACTAGGTTAAGTAACTTGCCCTTCACACAGCTTTAAATGGATGGAAACCCAGTTTCATGGACTCAAAATATAAAAATGTTTTTTATATTATTTTAACCAGAGATTGTGTTTTGAATTAGTTTGAAAGTGGCTGTACCAGATTTGATATAAGCACCCGGGTACAAATGATACTATGGTGAAAGCCATCTGTGGATGCTGTTTCCATTACTTTCCATGACTGCAATCAGTGGATTAGCAAGATCCTGCCATTCTCATCCATACAGTCATCTGCCTTCAGACACCTACAGGAAACTAGCTCTAGTTGATTTTTTAGTTATATTAACTCATCTTAAGAAGCCCCAGGTATTAGGATAAGCCTTTTACCTGGTACTGCAGTGCTTCATTTTAATCTCTAGAAAATTCATCACCTACCTACAGGATAGTCTGGGAATGATTTCCTTATTCTTTGGTGAAATTGAAGTAGAAAAGAAAATTCAGAAATTTGATTTAATATAACTTCATAATTAAATAATTAAGTGCTCACTTCAGCAGCACATGTACTAAAATTAATTAACTATATAATCAATTATAATTAGTTATAAACTCCTGATTTTACAGATATATTTCTTGCAGAAAAAATTCAGATGATTTAACTCATGTTAAAGATATCTTTCAGAAATAAAATATGGTTTATTCAGCTATAGGTGAAATTTTAAAAGAAAAATGCAAAAAGTGATTAGCATTCTAATTCTAATTTATTTTCATTGGGAAAAATAAGACAATGAAGTGTTGTGAACATTAGTTAATCAAAGAAAAACAGGAATACTTTGGCTCTGTGTTCTGAGAAAGACATTTGCCTGTCCTAAGTGATTATTTTGAGCAGAGTGAAGGGAAAACCTATATTAATGATTTGATTGTATTTTACACTATTCTAACCTACCTGTATAGTTTTCCATTTTGAAGGTTAGAAGTAGTGTAAAATACAATCAAATCGTTATGATAGGTTTTCCCTTCATTGTCTGCTCAAAGCAATCACTTAAAATGAGATCGCACTAAGGACCTGTGACATCTTCCAATTCATCTTACAATGAATCGATACAGAATCTGAACCTGAGCTACACATAAAGTCCTTTACATCTCAGATCAAGTATGTCTTCTTAGAGTCCTTCTCTGACCTTCCTGAACCCATCAAATTCCTCTTTCAGAGGACTTATTGCACTGTACATCTTTTTGTAACACTGTAAAACTTGGCGTTTATTTATTTGTGTATCTGTTTATTTCATTAATGTCTGATTCTCCTTGAGAAATACCAAATGTCTAGAACTTCAGAGTACCTGCCACATAAGAAGCATTTGATGTATGTAGTTAAACAAATGAATGAATGAATTAAATAACTTACAGAAATAATTTAAGGAAAAAGTTAATAACATAGGTTTTATTGTAATAAGTTGTTTTGTTTTTTAATTGTTCAACTAGCAATTTAGTTACCAAATTACATTTAAACCTACTTCACAGGCAATCTCTTTTCCATAAAAAAATGTAATGGGATAACATTTCAATTGAATGTGTGAAGAGGTTCTTAAATTAATCTATTTTATCATTATCATATCTGCAGGATTCAAAATTAATATTTGGCAGCTTGGTTCACTGATTTTTGAAAAATTCATCTCATATTATAGTCTCTCAGTTGTAGAAAGTCACTATCTTATTAAATAACTCAATAGGAAGCAACTAAATGTGCTATGACAGGTAGGGAAGGCATAAATTAAACCATTGGAAATATTCAGATGTTTGCTCTCTTGAGAAACACAGAACTAATGATAAAAAAAATAATAATAATAGAGACTACAATCAACTGATTCCTTGCTATGTATCAGGCCCAGAAGTTCATTTATTCATCACAAAAAGAATATCATCCTCCACTAAGATTTTTTAAAAATGTTAAAGATTAAAGAAGTACGACATCTAAATTTTGAGGTCAGAAGGAAGAAAGGAAAGAAGGAAGGAGAATCTCTAACAGTTTTAGCCTAAATAAAGGGCAATATCAAGGAACAACTAAAAGATAAGATTTATTCTTGGAAGATGTGTGAAACTGAATATCACTGGGACAATAATAATTATAACGCATTAATCTAGCGATTATTATGTTCCAAGCACATATATAGTAACATTAAAGTAATCAAAAACAGGACAATTTAGGACACAACAGGATCTGAAATTCTACATGTGAGAGAATATATCTGTTGACCTTCCTCTAATTGAACAGCTATGAGGAACTGTTGCAAAGAACACAGGGTTAACTGTTTGAGAATGACGATTTATTGAGTAAAATATTATTTCTTTTCAATTACTTATCTTAGAAAATTCTATGAGATATAGCCTTAATTTTTAAAATATGATCGATCTAGTTTAAGAAACATTTTATTCTTTATCAAGGCCTTTTCCCCCAAATCTCTTTAACTAATGCATATTATGTGGCATTGACAAAACAGCCCTGGAAATCATAGTTCTGGCATGATGAGTTAGACCTGCGTTAGACTTCACTCTCTGGTGCTCAATGTCCCCTTCAATAATATGAAGGGATTGGGCAAGTTATCATTCTCTATCAGAATGATTTTGAAACATCTATGATTATTCAATGCTCTCCTGAAAAAATAACTGAAAGCATAAAAGGAGTTAGATTTAATTTTTATACACTAATTTTTCTTCCTTACAATACTCATTAATGCTTTTCCAAACAAAATCATCTAATCAAAGACACAGATAAGGTATATGGGTTCATCCTATGAGCTAAAAGTTAGATCTAGCCTCACAAATTTCACATGCCACTGCCACATTCACCAGTTACATTCAGCATCTACTTCGGAGAAGTTGTTAGTTTAATGATCAAGATAATATCACATAGATCTAAATCCAAGTCCACTGACTCATTTGTGATGTGAATAAATTCACTTTTCCAAGGCTCAGTTTCTCACCTGTGAAATGGTAGCGATGATACTTACCTTGAAAGTTGTTTAAAGAACTGAGAAAACATATATTTTTTATTTAAATTCAGTTGACTTAAATTCTGAAAGTAATTTAAGATGAAAATATATAAATACTTTTACTAAAACGTATTCTACTCTGTATGTGCTAATTATCACATATCCCCCCCCCCCCAAAAAAAAAAAAATAGGTCCAGGGCTAGACTATTAACATTTTTATTGTTGGAGGTGGACTGACATCTCCCCAAAACATTCATCTCCTCCATTTTTGGAGTTGACTAAATATACAAAGTTTTCACAAAGCAATTCAAATCAGTAGGATTTTGACCACAGGCATAAAACAGCTAAACTTATTATGCTTACAGTATAGCCTGTTTTATTTATATTTATTATACTAATATCTCTTAGGATAGAGCACAAGAAGTTGTGGTTGAACAATAATACACTCTTTTGTCAAGTAAATGATCTTAGCCTTTCACATGTTTCACAATAACTCTAACAACTATAAAGTGGTAATAGTATTATCAACACTTTTTCGAACTGCTTGCAGATCTGTACATAAATAATGATGAAAATTAAAAGGCAGAGGAAGAAAACAATGCTTACAGAGATTAATTTTAATATGATAGGATAGTTTTAAAAATTAAATTTCCAGTTGTTAATTACCACTAATAGTATGCAGAAATATAATCAAAATAAATGTTTTTATTTTATCCTATTTTTTAATAAACCAATACTTATACATATTCATTAGCTTCACATTTTTAAGTTTTACAATCAATAAATGTCTGCTTTTATTTTTAAAAATTACTTCAAATAAACGTCAAAGTCTATATATTCTCATTCTCCCTACTCTTTTTTCTATTTTTCTAGTTTTCTAGGCCTTAGGCATAATGCCTGGTACATAATTAAAATTCAGTACATATTTGATAATGAGTTTGTGAATGAATGACAGTTTTGTTTTGTTTTGTTTTGGTTTGGTTTGTTTTGTTTTAATGTGCTTGGTTTTATATGGTATTTCGTATGCAATTTAGTTCCATGAATTCCAATCACTATATGATGATTCCTATAGTGCATGGAATGGTATATAAGTTCTATGAAAAAACAAGATTTTCTATTTTGTTGACTGCTGCATTCCCATACCCAGATTAGTTTCTGGCATATATTAGGTATGTAATAAATATTAATTGAATAAATATTGAATGACATATATAATTCTAATGTTCTTTTCATACTGAAACAAAGTAAAAAAATCTATTATTGTTAACTCATTCTCCAAGAATGTAGTCAGTTATAATTTAATTACATATTAAGTTAGATTTAAGGAATGTATAAGTATGAGGGAGTTTTGTTGTGTTTATTTAATACATATTATGCATATATTTGAAGGCCTTTCATGTGTCAGGCACTATAACTATTGCAGAGAGGGTTTCTGTTCCCATATATGTGCTAATGTACTCCCAGTCTAGCATTCATCACAATGTATTATAAAGAGTTTTGTCATTCCCCATACATATCATGCTCTTTCATCTTCTATGTCTTGTCACATGACATGCTATCTGTCCTTCAGATCCATTATTCCACTCCCAACTCCATGTAATACAAAGTCCTGCTCAAATATTCTTCCTCTCTGAAATATTCTTTCCTTGTTACTCTTTCACGCCGTCACACAGGACCTCCTTTCCAGACTTCCTGAGTAACTGTCACAGGGTGCTAAGTCTATGTCCATGTCTGTCTCTGCCATCTCTCTGTTTCTTAATTGACTTCTTTTTTACTCTTTATTAATCTCAAGTGCTTAATACAATTCTTGCAACAGATCAAGTCCTAAATTGCTGCAAATTGAAAGAATGGCAATTAATTTAGCACCATATTTTCTCATTAGCTGAGAGAGTTTAGAAAGTAGCATATAGTACTCATATCTTCTTAATTTTACTCATAATGAAGGAAATCAATTTTGGATATGATTTATTCAATCAACCCAAAATGACAACTCAGAAATTTCAGAGGCAGGAAGCAATGAGCAATGATTTGACATGCAATCCACTGTAAAGTCAGAATTTTAGTAAATGTGTTAGTTATTTTGTTCTGTATGTGATTACTTGATGTGACTAGATTATAAACTAAGTAGTATTAATCTCAATCTCTCTCTCTCTCTCTCTCTCTCTCTCTCTCTCTCTCTCTCTCTCTCTCTCTCTATATATATATATATATATATATATATATATATATATATATATCCAGGAGTCATTTACTGCCTATTTAATGCATATTTCTCAGTAATTACAATCTTGAAATTATCTTGTGCAAGAAATGTTAGCTGATTGTAATTTCTACATATGCAGTTATTTTTTTCCTCTCAGGGAAAAAAAAAAGATACATGAAACACAAATTCTTTTGATCCTACTTAAGGTGATTATGAAAATTAAATAAGATTTTCATCTTTTCTATTTGTCCAGCCTTTCCACTGACAACCAGGACACTGGTTAAAAATTAAGATTTTTCTTCAGGAGCATACAGAGCAAAGGTCACACTGCGGGAAACTGACTTCTAAAGACTCATATTGCCTGAGGAAGGAGCCCTGAAGAGGAGGCAGAGGAAAGAAAAAGAGGACAGAAATGGTTCTTTCTCAGGGATGGTTGGCATTCAAGGACATGTTCATAGAATTCTCTCAGGAGGAGTGGGAATGCCTCAACTTTGCTCAGAGGGCCTTGTTCTGGGACACAATGTTAGAGAATTATAGGAACCTGCTCTCGCCGAATGTCTCTCCTCCACATGTGATCAAGATTTTACAACCAGCAACAACCAGTAATACAAGAGACGTATTCCAAACAGTGATGTTTGGAAGATCTGAAAGCCATGTAATCAAATATTTTTACTTCAGGGAAATCTAGGAAGATATGGATGACTTTGAGTGTCAGTGGAGAGATGATGAAAGATATTACAAAGGAATGCCTATAACCCATAAAAAACAACAACAACAAAAAATACCTCACTGATAGAAGAGATCAACATGGTAGAAGAAATGTAGGAAACAAGCCTATTGAAAATAGGCTGAAACTAAGTTTTCAGTACAAACTGCAGATATTTCAAATGTTCAAGAGAACATTTGTAGATATGATTTAATTGAGAATTCCGTCAACAATACTTCTTCAGTTTCTCCACTTCAGAAAGTTCCTTCTAGTGTACAAGCCAACATTTATAATATATATGGAGGTATTTTAGGCATCCTTCAATACTGACAAAAGACCAGAAAGCATGCAGGAAAAAACCTTACAAATGTAATGAGTGCAAAAAATCATTTAGTATGCATTCAAGACCAATTTACCACCAGGAAATCCATACCTTACAAATGTAATAAATATGGCAAAACATTTACTCAGGCCTCACACCACAATATACATCAGGCAAGCCGTAGTGGAGAGAAACCTTACAAATGTGATGAGTGTGGCAAAGCCTTCAGCGTGCATTCAAGCCTAACTAGACATCAAGTAATCTATAGAGGAGGAAACATTACAAATGAATTGAGTGTAGCAAGGTTTTCAGTAATAAATCAAACCTTGCAGGTCATCAGAGAATTCATACAGGAAACAATACCAATGTAATGAGTATGCAAAGCCTTTACTGTGTGTTTAAGCCTAACTTAACATCAGGTAACCCATAATGGAGAGAGACCACACAAAGGTAATGAGTGTGGCAAGGACTTTAGTGAAAAGTCACACCTTACATGCCATTGGAAAATATATACTGGTGAGAAGCAATACAAATGTAACAAGTGTGGCAGGACTTTTGCTACTCTTTACAGCTGGCAAGACATCTGAGAATACATACTAGAGAGAAACCTTACAAATGTAATGAGTATGGCAAATCCTTTAGTTTGCATTCAAGGCTAACTTACCATCAGATAATCCATAGTAGAGAGAAACTTTATAAATGTAATGAAGGCAGCAAGGACTTTGGTCTCTCTTCACAGCCTACAAGACATCGGAGAATACACACTATAGAGAAACCTTAAAAATGTAATAAGTGTGTCAAAGCATTTAGTGTGAATCCAAGCCTAACTTACCAACAGGTAATCCATTCTGGTGAGATATTTTACAAATCTACTAGATATAGTAAAGCTTTAGGTATTGATGTAAACTCAGGGTTCACCAAATAGTACATACTAACAAATGCAGTGAATATGGCAAAATTTTCAATTAATGCTCACTCTTTACCAGATATAAGAATACACATCTTGTAGCATAACCATAGAAATTAATGTGTATGGGAAAGTTTTTACCCAAAGATCAATGGTTGGGAAACATATTGGGGCAATATCTTTCAAATGTAACAAGTGAGGCAAAGCCTTTACTCAGGGCTCACACCTCACTGAACATCAGATAATCCGTATTGGAAAGAAGCCAGATAAATGTACATGCCAAAATGTTCAGTTATAATTTATACCTTGAAAATGATCAGAGAATTCATACTGAAGAGAAATCTTATAAATGTAATGAGTGTGGCAAATCCTTTAGTGTGCATTCAAGCCTAAGTAAACATCTAGTAGTCCATACTGGCAAGAGACTTTACAAATGTAATGAATGTGGCACAACTGTTGGCAGGTGTTGACACCTTAGGCTTCATGAGAAAATACATACTGGACAGAAGCCATACAAATGTATTGAATGTGTCAAGGCCTTTAGAAAATGGTGAGACCTCAGGATCCACCAAAGAATTCCTTCTGGAGAGAAACCTTACAAATGCAATGAGTACAGCAAAGTCCTTACTTGGGGCTCACACCTCACCAATCATCAGATACTTCATGCTGGTGAGAGAATTTACAAATGTATTTAATGTGACAAGGCTTATAGGTTTTGCCTTAATCTGAGTTTACTAAATAGTGCATACTTACAAGTGTAATATATAAGGCAAAGTTTTAAATTAGTGCTCATTCTTCACTGTATATAAGAATATACATCCTTGAGAAAAACCACACATATATAATGTGTGTGTTGAGGTTTTTACCCAAAGATCAGAGGTTAGGGAACATTTGGTGTGATACGTTATAGATGCAATGAGTGTAACAAAGCCATCACCTTGATTTCAGGTATTATGCAACAACAGAGACTGGATAATGAAGAGAAATTATGTAAATGTATGTGGCAGGGCCTTTACCCAAGCCTCACAATTCACTAGACGTCAGAATATAAATCTTAGAGAAACCATACAAAAATAATGTGCATGCTAAGGCTCTTACCCAAAGATCAAAACTGTGAGACATGAAAGGATTTATATTGGAGAGCAAACTTACAAATGTAATGAATGTCATAAGGCGCTTCCCAAATGTCTATGCCTTTGGAGTAATGATATTCACACAGGACAGAAACTACACAAAAATACTGGACTTTGAAATACTATTAAAAAACACTGTGTCCTTGAGATTCACCCAAGAATTCATTCTATTTGGCTGTAGAAAAATCCATGCAAATTCTGATTTCTCTTAATCACAGGAGGGTATCTATAGCAACTAAATAATTTTGACTCTAAAATTATTTGACAAAAGTAATGAATGTAGTAAAAAATTTTGACCAATTCTCACAACCAAACACCCATTCAAGAATCCATACTAGGTATAACTAAGTCTATAGTTCTCTGGGATTAACCTGAGATATTGCTGCAGAATAATTACAAGTCAAACTATGTTAAAACTCATGACATGCTGTATATCAGAGGGGCAAGGATGTATACAAACAGCCCATTATTTTTAGGGTTTATAATAATTAGTTATTTGAGTTTTCTTGAAAAGACTCCTTTACTAGTTATGACTCAAACTAATGTTTAGGGCTGTTGATCGTATGCCTTCTTTGAAGGTCTTTCATGATGGTCTTTGAGAAGGAATTTATACAGTGAAAGGGCCAACTTCATTAGGTATGGTTCATTCATATTCATGCTACCTGGATAAACAAGGACACTGATTATCAAATTCATTATTATATAAATCATCATCAGTGAAGGCAGAGAAAAATGTAAAACTATGATATAAGTCATCATGGTTATTATGTTCTGGGTGCCCCTCTCTAGACAGGCCACTGTAGGTTATAGAAAAAATGCTCTACCAACTGACCACATAACAAAGTAAGCCTTGGCATTAAGGAATTGGGCTTTTCATGGGAGGAGAGTAACAGGTTACTAGGAAGCGATTACATGGTGGGTATAATACAGAAGAAATGGTGGTGACTTTTTCTATTTAATGTCAATAGCTGTTGCATATCAAATTAGTGGAAAATTAGTTTTATTTTTGGAAATTGAAGAGAGAGCAGTTATCTGAAAGGGGAGTTTAATCAAAAGAACCAGAACAGAATGTGTATGTGTATGATTCACATTTAATTGTCTGCATTACTTTTGCCACTGTTTTATTCAAAATGTATTATAAGTTTCATGTTTTAATTAATAAAATTCAATCTTTTTTTCATTTTAAAAAAAGATTTTTCTTGAGAATTAAAGATTGCAATTCTAAATCTGACATCTCTTGGGAAATTATCAAAGCATTATTTAAGGGAAAAGTACAAGCTACATAGGAATGCTCTATTTTGACAGCTGACATAGCTATTTTCTTTATGTTTCTCAGTTATGCAAATGAATCCTATTGAAACACAGACTCTTCTACTGTTTAGGTTTACAGACATTATTTTCAAAACAATACATACTGGTAGTTACAAAATAGTCATGGGGATGTAAAGAACAGCATAGGGACTATAGTCAATAATATTGTAATAAGTATGTATAGTTCTAGGTGGGTGGAATTGGGAGGAATCACATCATAAATTATATAAATGTCTAATCACTACGCTGTACACCTGAAATTAATAGTTAATGTTAAAAAAGAAATAAATTAAGTAGCTTGGACACACATTCACTAAAATAAAAAAAAATCAATATATTTTAAGTAGGAGGAAGACAAAGAATTTCATAAAAATAGTAATATTTATAAAAAGTCTGATTTTGCTAAATATATACAAAAGTAGAATAACAGAATCCATTTCATTTAAACTTAAAGGCGAGATGACAGTGAAACAGCTCTCAGCCAGCACCAGTTACCAGCATGCTACAGGGAGCCTCAGAAGGTATTACTCTAGATCTACAAGTCTGGGCCATCTGGGAAATGAAGCCTCTTTTGCAGTGCAGGAAGTGAAGGGGCTTTGCTATCAATCACCAGATACTTTACAGATAACATTTACTTATCAACAGGAGAATCCAAGCAAATACTGATTTCTCTAAATCACAAGAGGGTATCAGTAGCACCAAAATAATTTTGACTCTAAATTCCACATTTCTCCCATTCACCTTGCTCTGGATGCAACTACTTAGATTAAACTCAAAATTTCTATAGGTCCTCACACCTCTAAAAAGCCCTATAGACAAGAAAAGTGGACAAAATGTGCATGGTATTTTTGTTTTGGGTCCTATTTTCTATTATCAAAAGGTATGGTCAATGTTTTATTGACTAATAAGCAGTTTGGCTCTCAGCCTCCCATTCTTTGTTTGGAAAACTGCAAAAAGTCCTAAACCGATAATAATTATATATGGCCCCAAATAGATAAAATAGAGGAAACCAAGACTTAGTCTGAGCAATATATCAAAAGCCTCATAACTATAAGAGGTGGAGCCAGGGCACAGATCAATGTCTGTTGAATTCCAAAGCCTGTGTTCCTAATCACTGGTGTGTCCTGGGCAAAACACAATCAGGTAATCAAATCTGAAACAAGGCCATCTTATCCACTAGTATTCTAGGCATAGTGTCTTAGAACAAAAAGTTTTCCAGGTACTTATGAAAAGGTTGTAGATATAAACCAATTATTGGCTTTAAAATAGAGGAAAATGAGTACAAAATCAACATTAATTAAGAGTTAACTACAAAACTCAGTATCATTTTCACTCATCAGGTTAAACTAACTTATGTTGTGATGTATATACCATAATCGATGTTAATGTGATGCCTTTTACTATGTTATATATTACAGGGGTAGAGCCTCCAAAAGTAAAGCAGTCCTTATTTTGAAAATGTTAAAGTTATCTGTTTGTGAGGCTAGGATTTTCTTAGCAAAGAGTGCTAATATAGCATTTTTGCTAATATTCTAGGGTCATCTGTAAGTTTTTTGGGAGAGTCATAACACGAATATTTACGAAAGGCATGAACAGTGATCTATCTATCTGTCATCTGTCTATCTATATGAAGGTCTAGATTAGAATATCTTTGTTAATATTTTTTAAAGATGGACATAATTCATGTATTTTAAAACAAATTTGAAAAAATGTTAATTTTCATGTTATGGTGAATATATAATCATCTGTTCTATAGAAAGAAATTTTTAGAAAATCATATAAATGCCCCATTAAATTTTACAGATAAAATCAAAATCTTGTAATAATGACTTCTTTTTCAAGATATATATGTTTATGTATATGTTTGTTTTTTCTGACAACAATGAGAAACAAAAATATTGAACAATTATTCCCCACAAAAGTAACTCATCAGTAAAAGTAAAATATTATAATTTGAGTCATCATGACAATAGTTTTATACAGAACTAAGGTAATTCGAAAGCTCTGTTTTCCACCTGTCTTGAAACCAATATCAAGATAAATATGTCTGACATGCTACACTAATGTGTTTTATTATTATTATTCCTATCTATAATAAGTAATAATATGTAATATTTATACAATTTATACATTTTACCTTTTTAAAACACTTTCACATACACAAATTTCTTTTAACTATCCCATTTTATAACTTAACCTATCAATTTTCATATAAAATTTTACCAAAAACTTATTTAGTTAAAATCAATTAATTTGTCCTATTGCCACAGCATTAAATAAACAACTTAAAATGTGACATCTAAAACAATATTGCTTATATTAAAAACAAGAAAATACTATCCCTACCCTGCTTTCAAGAGTTTTTAGAATAGAAAGTATAGTCACGGAATTCAGCAACAGGCACAGAAGTAAAAGGTCACCTGTGCAATTTTCATTATTAGATAATTATAAATGTCTCTTGAAATTTAAAAAGAACATTAATATATAAATGAGAAATGCAGAACATAGTAGAAATTAAACCTCATTTCTAAGGATTGTCAAAGACAACAGGGTTTTTCTTTCGCCTAAGGAAAGAAGTTAAACTATTTTTTTAAATAAGCAACATTTTTGCATAGGCGACAAAGTGAGGGCAGCCTTAAGGGCTGATCCCTTAACTTGTGGGATCTTCCAGGTAGATAGTATTAGAATTCAGTTAAATTTGTAAGACACCAGTTGATGTCCACTGAAAATTGGAGAACTGCTTGGTTTGGGAAGAACCCACGTATACCTGGCATCATAAGTATTGAAAGCAGAGGGGAAACAGAATTTTTCCTTTCAAAAACTTACTACAAAAAAAAGTAACATAAAATATATTTTATATTCTATGTGCAAAGATAATATTTAGGATACAGTATGTCAAAATATAATATTAAAATAAATTTCACCTGTTTTGTTTTACCCTTTTTAATGTGTCTATTAGAAATTTTAAAATTATATTTTAAAATTATTATAGCTCACATTATATTTCTACTTGACAGCACTGTTCTAGGCCATTACCTTTTACATTATTTTAGGAATATCTTTTTTTGAGATTCCAAGTATATATAGTAATTTATTACATAAAACTCATTTTTTTATTAGTCAACTAAAAAAAATTCTCTTTTGTCATTCAAGAGGCTGTGTTTACATAATCTAAATACCAGACCAATCAACATATGCCAAATGAGTTTCTAAAATGTTTACAGGTTCATTATCACTCTGTCCTTCAAAAGGAATGCTTCTCTTTGTTTCATATTCATTAATTTCACTATTCTAAAACATTATTCCCTAAAGTCCACAGTCATCCAAAATCCATTCTACTCTTTGATCAATGTTTACAAAGCAAGGGGCTAAAAGGAAAAGGAATTAAATTTTCATTGTCACAGGAGAATAATCAAAGATAATTCCAATAAGAATAGATTTTTGATTAAACTATGGCAATAGCTAACAACATTTCTCAAAAAGAAAAAAAAATCATATTTATATTACAAGTCAAAGTTTAAGTATGTTCTGCCTGAAACCTGAAAATTGATTAATTTGAAGGTTTCATGAATACTAAAAATGAGGAAAACAAATAAACAAATGAACACTTAAAGTACAATGAGTCAGCCTGAACTCAAAGACATTTTACCTGATGGAAGACACGGTATCTAAACATGTCCTCGCTCAGTCGATATTTTGAAAGCAAGCACTATTTCATAGGAGCAGGCAATAAGCTTTCTATCCAAAACTATTCTTCTGACCTAAATCCTTAGTACAGGTGAGACTTCTTCAATAAATAAATTTATGAGGGTCATGTCATAAATTTGTATTATGACAATCTAAAGATTGTCAGATAATACAATATAAAGGCTTGGATTTGGAATGCCTTTATAGAAATCAGGGGGATTCCCTTTACCACTCTCCACAATGAAATTTAGAATTGGTTTCCAGACACAGATAATCACATGCAATACTAACCCATTAGAATAGGATTACCCAACCATTCCATGAAAGAGTGGTCACTTTTCAATTTTCTAGTACCTTATGGACCACTGAGAGCTTATGAGGATGAGGCACATATCAAGGTGACATCACGGAACAGATGTTGAGAAATGGTGGACAGTGATTAGTCTATAGAAATAGAATCCTTCTGGATTCCATAAGTTACCAACCAATCACCAATCAGTCATGACAATTCCTATTCTAGGAATTCTTTTTCAAAAGCCAAATGACGTTATTGTTGACATCATGGTGAGGTTAGATTTTTATTTGTGTGATACATATTTTAGGAAATACGGTATAGATGTATTTTAAAAAAAGGTAGAAGTTGGAAGACCAGAGTCTGTTCTGCCATAGAAGGATGTTGTGCAAACCTCTTCCTTGAATACAAATATTCCACAGGTAGAACTAGATGGTATCTACATTCTTTTATGCCCACATTTCCAGAATGGAGGTCTGTGACCCTTGAGGAGATTTTGAGGCTGTTCTATAGAGTTCCTTCCATGAAAAAACTGAAAAGTCTATTTCTATCGATATAAAAAGAAAGAAAACAGAATCTTTACATTTGAGAAACCAAATCTAATAAAACTCAGATCTCATTGTTCTTATGAGTATTTTTTTTTTTTTTGGTGAAGGAATTAAAAATCTTTGACAAGTAAAAAAAAAATACTATTTTCTCCTCTTATATAGGTCAATTCCCATTGTTCTACTGCTTGAGAAAACTAGAATTACGTGAACAGATTTTATTTATTTTAAAGCTGCAGATGTTATTAATAACATAAGCATACTTCATTCTATGTGATAGCTTAATCTCTGAGAAATCAGTTAAAATATAAACACTTGTATAAAGTACTAATGAAGCTGATTTAACCAAAGACTGTTTTAAAAACAGTAATATATGTAGTAAGTTATTGGTCTTTACATATACCATGTTGTCTCAAAGTATAACTTCATTACATTCTCACAAGGCAAATTCAGGCTAATCTGCCATTTTTGTCTAATAGTTCTCCGAAGATGGGAATTAAATTTGCGTGTCCCTGATTCTATTTATGAGTCCTTTTCATAAATTTATTCTATACTGAATTTTCACTTATGTCTCCAACCAGTAGCCACACACACACACACACACACACACACACATATATATATATTAATATTGGTGCAGTTTCTTCACTGCTTTGCTGCTGTCAGAACTATTACTGCTTTTGATTAATTGCACAAAAGGTGATATAAAGACTCTATTACTCCTCTCCGGGTGTCAACACTGTCATCCCATAAAATGTGTTTTTCTTATCCCTAAGAAATTAAATGACCTTGCCACAGTAATGACACTCTTTAGCCATAAAGAGAGTATTACAATAAATAAATAATATGATCTTCATCTACTAATGAAAATGGTAAAAGCTCAGGGAAGATAACTCTATTTATGAACCTGAGCCTTGTCATTTTCACTTTTCCTTCCCCATTGCCTGCATTTTAGTACAACACACCAATGTCTTCTGCCTGGATTACTACTTAGTAATCTAAGTTGCTTCTTAACTGGTCTCTCTTTAACTGCTCTTGTGCCACTATAATTACTTCAACACAGAGCCCCCATACATTGTTTTTAATACAAAAATGATCATAATGATGACATTATCCTGTTAAAAAGTATCAAAGGGATTTAAGATAAAGTTCATTTTCAGCAGTATAATGGATTATAAGTCCTTGCATAATTTAGCTTTAACTATCTCACTGGCTCAACTAGTGCCACTTTTTCCTAATCTTCCAACACTCTGTCCACAATGGCCATTTAAATCTATGCTTTTTTTGTGCTTCAAGAGTTCGACATGTTGTTGCTTCTGCCAAGAGGTGGTTCATTTCTCCACCTTCATCCACCCTTACTGATGTGTATATGTCCTCATCCTTCAGAGGTCAGTTCAGATTTCACTACTTCAACTTTTCCAAGACTAGGTCGTTGCCCTGTTATATATCTTTTTAGTATCCTATAATTCTACTTCCTACTATTTCTCATAATTTTGTTAAATAATTAATAGTATAAGTAGTAGTTTGATGAGAATCCAGGGACAATGGTTGCCTTGGTCACTGCTCTACCCCCAATGTCCAACGAGGTGTTCAGTCCCTATTTGATAGATGAATGAATGAATGAATGAACATTTGAAGAAGAAGTCATCAGTATCAATTAGCCTTCTGTACTATAATATTTCATACCCTACATCTAGTATAGATAATTTAGATAGAGCCTAGATTTTTTTTCATCCATTTATATAACAGTGGCAATTCATTCATCTGTTATATTCCAGCATTATGTATGGTCTAGAATTCTAAGATAAATAAAATAAATCTCTATATTTTATTCATATAGTGCTTTCCTTTTAGGAGTTTGGACAGGTTTTCATGGATTCACCATATTCATTCTAGTATATTAGTGATTATAATTCTCATGCTACAGGTAAAAGCATGAGGATTATTAGGATTATTGAGGATTATTATCATCACTTGATAATTATTATTGAGGATTATTGAGGATTATTATCATCACTTGATCTGTATTCACAGGCTCTATTTTTCTTAAATTAGATTTGCTATAGTAGTATTCTTGTTAAAAATATAAATTCCCAAGTCTTATCTCACTGAATCATAATCTCCAGAAAAGGGAGATTTTTTGTTAAAGTACCAAAAAAAAAATCATTTTTCAAAGGATATTCTTATCAAAAATTTTAAATCATTTTTAAAACATTTTAAAATATTGGGATTGGCATACTTTTAAAGATTATATTATAAAATTTATTTTAATACAACTTAGTAATACTCATACATAAAATGTTAATTTTTTTCTACTTACAGTATTGTTTAATTTACCTCAAATGACTTATATGAGAAAGGGAATGATGTGTCAAGGAAAAATTCAAAGATGGTTTGTGGAGTTTGGTTTAGGAACTAAAATATATTAAAATTTGTAGAATTTTATTAGAGTTTATAACATCAAAAATAGATCAAAAGTAATTTCATTATTCTTTCATTTTTCACTGAAACAAAATACTGTTCACTTTTTATGTGTCCTGTTTTGCTTATAAATGATGAGATAAGGGAGATAGATTTATGATGCTGTTTACAACACGTCTTTGAAGAATAATACATTTAGAATGTGTATAGACTTTGTCATGATATATGAAAACAACACATATAATTTTTACTAAATATATATATTTTAAATGTTGGTGTTTAATGTGTTAGAGAAACCTTAGAATGTTACTATCTTGGGAATTTGAAGAATTATTGTGTCATGTTTCTCATTAACTTGTAAAAATTATGTAGCAATTTTCCCTATGTTTCCTGCCTATGAGTAGTAGTGGAACAAATTTTACAAATTAATTAAATTTTTAAATATATGACTAATAAAAATAATTAAAATTAGTACGATCATCTCAGCTCTCATGGCATCCAGAAGTATTCAGGTGAAGAAAAAAGGAAGATATGAACATACTCATCCAACCTCTCTCCCTTCCTTCCTTCAACTTTCCTTCCTTCCTTCCTTCCTTCCTTCCTCTTTCTTTCTTCTTTCTTTCTTCTTTCTTTCTTTCTCTCAATCTCTCTCTTTCTATTATTTATTATTATTTATGCCTACAGCACCTGGTCTTTCTAGGTGGTCTCCCATCCAAGTACTAGCCAGACCCGACCTTGCTTAGCTTCCAAGAGAGACATCGGGCTTGTTCAGGGTGGCGTGGCCTAAGACTCAATCTCTATTTTCTAATCACCTGAGATCCATTTAAATTGTTCTGCCTAAATGTTAAGAAACATTCTATTTTTGATTAAAAATATCAATGTAACCTAACACATATCCTGGTTCAATTTCAGTTCTTTATCTTAAACTGAAGGAAAAGATTACGTATGTGTGTATGTATCATATATAATATCTGTGTGTGTATGTATACTTACTCTATGAAATCGTGCTAGGGCTTGAGGGGAATAGTGATTACAATATTACTTTACAGTATTTGGTATTCTGTGCTATTTTTGTATAGTAAAATAATACTATTTTTGTTAGTATAATAACATGATTTGGGTATGTTAAAATATGCCAAATCTGAAACATTATATCTAGAGACACACTCAGACATTGACATTACATTAATATCTTGACTCTGACAAAGATGTTTAGAAAACATCCTCTCTACTTCCATAATCTCGAAAGAGAAGAAAATGCCAATTCAAAAAGCAACACTTCTTTATATTATGAATAACATTTTCTCTGATTTAATAACCTACTACACAAGCCAAATATGAACATGATGATAAGCTAAAATAAAATATAACAGAATCTCCAAAAATACTAGAAGAAATAAAATAATATTAAGGTGACCAGAAATGTGTTTTTTAATAGAACATTAGCTTGCTATAACCTCAGCTTATTATAACAGCTGCTATAGTTTTAGCCACAGAATTCACACCCTTTCCCTCCAAATAATTCTATATGTCACTTCAAACAAAAGTTGAGATTATTTTTCTAAGGATCACAGAAGAGAAAAATATTCAGAGTTAGCTCATAACTACCTTTTCACCATTCCCTGAATTTGTACAGTTATAAAGAGCTTTTATAGCAGCTGGAAAACTATACAAAAATGGACTTGTGACTCTGCAATGGCATCAATAATAAACTTTATATTTCATATTAATTTTTTAAGAAATAACTAACTAACATTTATTGTAAGCTTTCCACAGTAAAAATGTCTTCATTTTAATAGTCTTTAACTTATTAAAGAATGGCCATTTAGTTTATCCACTACTAATCTATAATAAAATAATAATGTATAGGTCCACATATATTTTTCATAATTGTACATTTTATTTGATATTTGGTAATAGAGTTTATATATTTCTGTTTTAAATGTATTTTCTCTTCAATTATTTTTTATTTTTGTATTTAAAACAGTTTTTGATGAAATTACAGTATTAATATGTAGAATAAACACCAAGTATTAGTACTATCTTTCTTCTCATTACTAAAATACTTAGTGGAAAAGTTAGTAACTGAAAAGTAGATTTTTATCTTGAAGGACCTTAATGTCTGCTATTCTTAGTCAATATAAATATCAGGAGTAGGGGGATGATATACCTCAGTGAGACCCACATTTCATGTTAACTTTCAAATCATCGACTGGCCATGATAGAGAAAATACAAACACTAAATTACAGTAGAGGTAGAGAAAGGAAAAGAATGAATCAAGAATTAGATTTAAATCCCAGGTTTGATTTTTAAAAAACTGTACCTCATGGAACCTCTTTGTGATTAATCTCCTTAATTTTGAATTTGGACAAGAGAATTTACCCTCTCAGTTATCAGGATTAAACTAGTTTGTGCGGGTAAGGTACTTAACATAGTATCTGACAGATAGTCAATGCCCAATAAAACTGAGTACTGCTTTTCAATTGAAATACCAAAAAAGAGACACAAAGACTAGAAGAATTATTTAAAATACAGCATCTGAAATAACATATTCTTGGGTGAATAAAAGCAAAGAGCTGAAATGTAAACAGTGAATAACGGGGACAAGAAATAGAGTGAAAGCATCTTGGGTCAAAATTTTTATCAGACTTTTAAATTTATTTATTCTGAAGTTATGTTCATTTAGAAACTTATTCAGTCTATTTTTTTCTGTTATAATATTGTGGATTGATACTCTTCATCTTTAAAATTCTGTCATGTAAATCCATAATTTTTTGCAGACTTGTTTTTAAATGTTAATAATCTTATGAAAGTCAAATTTCTAGACAAAAATACTGAAAGTACTTTTCCTTAAAAGATAATCTCAAATTTATATAAATAATACCAACATTTATAAAAAGTTGATGTCAGAGGGGATGCCTCATTTTACATATGATAAGTTGGGGCCCCAGAAGTGCAATGGGTCCTCTTCAAGTGCAGAGTAAGGTAGCAATAGAGCTAGGAACAGGAATCGGATCTTCTAAATCCTAAACCCACATGCTCTATTAATTTGTATTTTCTTTGTAAACTAAAAAATGTAAGCTGAGCTTGAACGTAATTCATCATTACTATTTTATTTATTCTACAAATATTTGAGCATCGAGAGGATAGAGTAAGAGGCATCTGAGCAGCTTCTGCATTACAGAATCAAACTAAGACAAATGGCAAATAGCATGTTAGAAAAATCTTTATCAATATTAGTAATCAACGAGATATAAGCTAAATTAATGTCATGTGACTTTAGGCTAATCAAGAGTTAACTAAGCAAGGCAAGCTCACTGGAACTATAAAACTGCTTAGAGGTTTCTGTGTGTAGTTTCAAATCACCAAAAAAAGTGATTTTTTAAATACAATTTCAACATGGGAGAATTATTCAGTCAAAAAGGATGGCTCTTTTGGCATACTTTAAAAATTCAGTCATCAAAAAATAAAGTACCAAGATGGCCCTTAAGATTTCCTATCCTCTGATGTACAGCCTCTATCTAATCTCCTCTCCTTCAGTGTACATGAGGCCAGTGAAATAGGATGAGAGATCACTTTCATGACTGAATTACTAAACAAGTGATTTTTAAGTCAATCAAAAGGGAGATTATCCCTTTCGGGGTGGGCCTGACCTAAGGAGCTGATCCCTTTAATAGAAGGCGTAGTGTTAGAGAGACATTCTCTTGCTGTCCTGGAAGAAAGCAAACAGCCATGTAGTGAACTGCCTCTGGAGGGTGTCATGTGGCTGGAGACCTCAAGAGCAGCCTCTAGGAGCTGAGAGCTACCCCTTCCCCTACTCTCCTACCCCAGAGAGCCAGCATAAAAATTGAGACCTTGGTACTAACAACAGTAAAGAAATTATTTCTACCCAACAATTAGAAAGTTTGAAAGTGGATAGTTCCCTAGTCAAACCACCACATTAGGACGTACATAAACTGACACCTTGATTTGAGTCTTTATAAGCCCCCAAACAGAGTACACACTTAAAATGTGCCAGATTCATGGAAAAATGTGAGATATTAAAGGCAGTGGGGGCACACTGAATTCTCTTATGAACATAACTGAAGTGCCTTACAAAGCAAGAAAGGATTGTTACCCTACCTGTGCTGCTGCACCTTTGATTTCCCCTGAGAACATGGTCAAATACTTCTCATATGCTAAACATGTTGGTTAGCTGACATGAATGCAGGCAACTCCGAACACAGAGCTTATCATACTTCTTACATTCTAAGCAAAATAATATACAAACTAGTAGTAACTATTAGTTATTTTCTATAATATCATATATTCTTTATACATTTTACTTTCATCCTCACAATAAGTAGAAAAGGACATTTTAATTATTTTTTAAAATGAGAAAACTAAGCATGAGAAGAGGTAAGTTATTTGGTGAAGGATTTGATAAAGATCACAAGGCTATTAGATTATGGATGCAGACACAAATTCAGGTCTGTCTGCTCTAAAGCTGGTATTATTTCCATGATTTCATGTTACTGTGCTAAGGGGAATTTCAGTCCATAAAAGCGGCAGAGAATATCAATAAATACTAGAGAACTTCAAACCAGATAATTCTTTGTTCCTATGGGCTACAGTACTACAAAATATAATGCCTTGAATCTATCTATACCATAACATGATATGACAGTATAAAATGCTCTTGTATGTAATACTGTCCTGATCAACTAATTGCTTAATGCATTCATGTAATATAATTGAAGTAAAATTATACCCTGAATTATACCCTGCTCTGGTCAGGGAAATTTATGCTTATTGTTATAATTCATAAAATTCTCAAATCCTATTTATAAATTCACAGAGACTGTAATATATTTAATAGAACTTTTATAATAAATTATTTCTTCTATACCATATAAATAAATGAAAAATATTTTTGTACTCTGAATTCAAATGCTTTCTCCATTCAGTATTTTGAATTGTATAAATTTAAGAAAGTTCTTACTAAGCAATTTCCTTCAGAGTTTTTTAGGCAAGGCTTTAAATAAGTCAATCTGAAATGCATTTCTTCAAAAAGGCCTTCTCTATTTGTTTCCTCCAGAATTATTATAACAGGCTATTAAAGTTTCTCAGGCACTTAAAGGCATCAAATTATTATCTCCTTTATTTTATTTTATAAAACAATTCAAGCTGTTAAATTCATTCACAGCTTGACTATATGGCTATTTATATTTAGAAAAATGTTAATTCTCAAACTGAATAAGGATCTTGAAGAGAAGGACAGTTATCCAAGGATGACTGCATTTTTTTTTTTTTTGGCAGTCTTTGCTTATCAATAGTTACTCTCAAGCATTCAGCTTTATAGTACATAAATATAGTACATAACATAAATCTAAATCACTGCAGTGTTTCTCTTGATGTTGCATCAAATCCACTGTGACTCGTTGCATAAGTCAAATAACCTTTATTCTTTTTCACCCTCTTCCTTATGTCCTGCTCCTCTAGACACTGAAAATTAAAATAATAAAATGCTCAAGGAGTATTCTATGATTGAAAAGATATATTAAATCCTCTTAAAAGAAAGAACATTCATAGGCAGCTGCAAGCAAAATCATTGAAGTGTGTGTGGATAACATATAGCACCTGAGAACTATAAAATCTCAGGGAAGGCACTGAAAAGCTAAATATGTTTGCCTGTTTCCACATCATTAGACAGGAATTCTTACTCTTATTCCAACAGTCATTGCTGCAACAGCCACACACAGCAGCCAGCCATTCATTTATCAACTGAATTATTTCATTGCTTAATTGGGAAAAAACACACCTGCAAAGATGATCATGACATAACAAATAAGAGATGCTTCTCAGATTGGAAGAAAATGTTGAACCAAGCAATTAGTATTTGGGAGATTAAACAACTAGAATGTAGGAACTTTCCACTTGTTTAGTTATAAAAGTAAGCACGTACCAAGAGATTAAAATAAATCAGAGTGGGCTTAAAAAAATCTAGCTGTAGATTTAGAAAGTCTCTTGACCTAAAGGAAATAATAGCAACCTGCAGGGATTCAATAAATTCTCAATAAGCTAACAGCAAGAAACAAAGATGTTACCCATTAAAAGTATCTTTCTATTTGGCCACAAAAGCATTGCATTATAGATAAGTAGCTATGCTACTTATACATTACTTAGGCAAATATTAAAATTAGACTGCATTCCCTTGGCAGCCGTCAGCTGACAAGAAAAGGGGCTTTTAGAGGTATACACAGAGGCAAAGGGAAATGATCCTAGAATTAATGAACACATGGATAATGAAGAGTTCATTACATGACTTTGGCTACAGGAAGATGCTTGAATTGCTGTTAATTTATTGAAGTGGGCACCAACACTGTGTTTTGAGGGTTAGCCAGAAAATGAAGCAGGTGACATGAAATAATGCAAACCAGAAAAATGTGTGATTATAAAGACTGTTTATGAAATAGAATTTTTTGTGAGACTAATTATTTGCAAAGCTGTACTGTGCACTTAGTCTAACTCCTTTTCTATCCTTGACTTAGATGAAATTTGCTCGCATAATAGGTAAAACCATTTTACTAAAATATATAGCATTTTTTCTATTTCAATTTCATTTTGGTTATAAAACTGAATGGAAATCTACATATTTATATATCAACCATTAGTGTAGATTGGGTTTACATATAAGCTTTTTCCACTTCTTTTGCTTATGAGTGATTTTTAAAGTCTGGTGAATAGAAAGCTATTCCATAAAGTGCTTAACTAAATGAATTTATTTCCACCTGCATAATTTCAGAAGCTCAATTACATATTTTATCTGTTGAGATGCCTGCAGTTGTCTCTGCTTCTTTGGAAGGTAGATTGTTTTCAATGACTGACCGTTATAGTGTAAATTCTTTATGTTATACCTAAAGTTTTCTATATATTGCAAGTATTTCCAGTTTATATGAGATGAGAAAATAATTTGTAAGATAAATACAACGTATATTTATAAAATCTTTTATACTTTTCTAAAGCCTCAATCTAAATTACATTTGAGATTTGCAACTTTGAGAGGCAAATAAGTTATATATATATATATATATATATATATATATATAGAGAGAGAGAGAGAGAGAGAGAGAGAGAGAGAGAGAGAGAGAGTCGCAAAGATTTCGAGCATCTACAATTTAATATTTGAGATGGCTAAAAGCCCCTGGCCACTTGAAAGTCCACAAACACATGAATAATTTGAGTTTCATAGTGTACAAAGTATTAGAAGTGGATATGGAAAGGAGGCTTACCACTGAGCTTGGCGAGTGAGACTAGACAGCCACACATATTCATTTCACAATGTATTTGCTTTCCTCTAACTTTTGCAATACATAGAATTAATGTAAAAATTCATATATTAGAGTAGCATTAGTAAAGCTAATCATTTGTAAAAGAGCTTAGATATCCAAGGCACAATGACAACACTGTATTGGAGTTAGAAAAAAAGGTGCTAACAGACCCAAGTCTCTCAGCAAATAGGCCAATCTTCTATCAACTACATTGCAGCCTCTTCTATCCATAGATCTACAAGGAAGCCTGTTCCCTATTCTAGATGTGAAGATACTTCCTATCAATGGAAAATGGAGGATATACAGGTATTTAGGAACATCAGACACCCTACCCAGGAAAACAAATGCAGCGATCACTTTAAAAACAAATCAAACAAACAAAAAAACTTGTATTTTGACTGGTTTAAAGCACTTGTAGCTGTAAAATGTGTGCATTTGGATTTGTTTGAGGAAAGCAGGTACTTTCAAAATACTTAAACATGTAATTAGCCTTTGATGTAATTGACTTTCTGAGAAATCTATAAACGTTCAAAATAATGTTTTGATAATGCTGAAAATTCCAGGTATCCTGCCATAACTAATTATTTCTTAGATGCCTGTACAACTACAGTTTTAATAGTAGAAACGTGACCACAATTAATGACCCTTAAAAGTTAGTTTTGAAATTAATATGTGACTAGCAATCAATAATACGAATGTCAGACAGATGTTTGCACACAGATTCTTTTACTCAATAGAAGTCCTATTTAAATGAACTTTATAGAAATTTGAAAGATATTTTTTAAATGATCCTTTTGAAAAATCACTACTTATAAATTTTTTAAGTATAATGTTCTTCCAAAATAGAATTTGATTAAGCTAATGCAACGTCTTTTGTGTTTTGTCCACTCAATCATCAACAGCACAGATTTCAATCACAGAACCACGTTTTGATTTAATGTCCCCCTGTGCCTATACAGAGCTGAGTGGAGTTGCTCCTTCACTGAATAACAATTGCTCTTCTAATATGGCAACTAACGCTTATGGCCCATGTTTCATCCTCGGTTCTTTGCATATCTGTAGTCTCTCAAACAAACAAATAAAGAAAAACCCTTCTTCATTCACTACTTCTTTCTGCCCATCAAAATCCAGGCAGAAGTTAAGTTCGTATTAAAAAAAAAAAAATCCTTTCAGAGAGAATAATTTTTGACTCACTGCTAAATTAAAAGTTTTAAAATTAGAAACTATATACATATATATGCACACATATTTATATATATTAAACCAGAAACCCCACCACAGTGGTGTGTGTGTGTGTGTGTATGGTTTCCTCTTCTGCTGATCAATATGCATGGCTTCTATAATAACTATTTTCTTCAAATCTTAACAGATTTATTTGTTGTGTGTGTACTCTATATTCTTGAATATCTTGCTTATGGAAAAATGACTAGATATCCAAGCATGTAATTAATGAGAAGAGAAGTTTTTGTGGGTTGGAAGGTAGCAGAGTTATAATACCTATCTCTTAAATTCCATGAGTATTCATTAATATCAAATGTGTATATACCTAAATTTATTTATCTCTATAGATAGTTATACATGCATTTATAGAATGTTTTCTGATCTTTTAAAATAAAGGCAATTTATTTAATATAACATAATATTAATTATTTTTGTATCTTGTAATTTTAATTATTTTTATTCATGTATATGTATATATAATATGAATCACATATTTTTAAAATTCATATCTAACTTTTTTCTATTACAATACCATAGAAAACAAAAGTTAAAGTATATCCTTTCTTGTAAAGCGTTATTTGTCTAAATGCCTTCCCCATTTTAAGAGAAAATATGCTCAACTATTTCTCCTCATTGCTCAGAACAGTTGAAGAGTCTGTAGTAGAAACATTCTACTCTATCGGTTCTGAACATATGATCCTGGGACCAGCAGCATTAGCATCATTCGTGACCTTGTTAAAAATTCAAATTTCTGGGCCCCACTAGGGTCTACTGAATCAGAAACTCTAGAGGTTGGCCCCAGCAATCTACGTGTTAGGAGCCTTTCAGGTAATTCCAAAACATGCTGAAGTTTAAGAAATACAGCTCTAATAATTGACGAAAAACAGGAAAATAATTGAAGAAAATCCATGTGGCCACTTACTACTGGTTCCAACACTTGTGATTTCTAACCACATCCTATTAAAAGCAGCAACCACAATCAATTTACTCTAAAAGTTGTGCCATCTCTTATTTTACCTGTTGATTACATGATAATATAGTGAGCAGAGTTATGCGAACTTTTAATAAAGTCCTAATTTACAAGAAATCACAAAACATCTAAGTGCCAACTGCAAAAAAATATTGGAAAATGCTATTCCTTTTCCAATTAATAATCCCACTTCTGTAACCAAAACACTTATCTTGACTTTACTCCAATAGGTGTGACCTTCAGGAAACCACTCATATTTCTGAATTTTATTTTGGGGTTAGAAAAGAAATGTAGTGTTCCTCATTTAAAAATCTGTAAAAGTCAGTGGAGATAACAAACTTACCATGAGTCAAAAATTTGACTTTTATGAAACATTTTTTTAGAGAAATGTAGTCTTATATAAAAAGTTAACATTTTCAATAATAACTATTATTTAAAAACTAGAACTAAGATTATTTTTTTTAAATATTGTTTTTTCTTATACACAGCTGAAGAAATTCTTGGTATGCAAAGGCAGGTAATATAGGTAATAATGTTCATTTTCTTAGAAACATTTGCATGCTGCATAGTTTCAGAACACAGCCATTTTTCCCATATCATAGGCACTTTTCCCATATCATCTATAGGCATGAATAAAACCTAGAAGAGTCCAAAGATCATAACATTCTTTGAAAAACTATTCTGGCAAATTGAGTTTTAACTATACATCACTTGTGGTAAGATACTAAAAATCGAAACTGCATGTTTCACTAAAATCATCAGTGGCTAAAATTGTCCCTACCTAAACATTTTGGTTTTGGCTGACTGGGGAGTGCTAGAACAAATTAGAAATTTCTGAGTAAAAATCAGAAGGTAAGTTGGGCTATGATTCAAGACTTAAAACACATTATCTGATTTAATCATTACTACAAAAGTGATTTTAATCAATATCTTTCCTAATGACAAATAAACATAAAACAAAACATATGTTTATAATTTTGTTTCTATAACTAATATAAAAATTGTTTTAAAGAAAGATATTTGGCACATTGATAACCTATTAAATCACAAAACATCTGATGGCTAACTGGCATAAAAAAATTGACAAAATGCTAAGTTTTATAATCACTACTGTCATAACTGTGAAGAATTTTTTTTGTTTAACAAATTTGTAAGTCAGGGCCTATATTTGTCATTTTTAAATATAAATTCCTCCATAAAGATGGCATAAAATCAATATCATCTTTGCTTTCTTTTTTTTGTTTTAAACAATGAAATTTCAATAATAACTGTAAAGAATGTCCTTATTTCTTTCCGCTAACTTCAAAAGCTGAGAAGAGACTTGTTTTTACCCTAAAATACTGGTCAGATTAAATATTTTGGGTGGTGTCTAATTTTACTACAGTCATTCTATACAGTTCAAAAGATGCATACTCACTTTTTTTTTTTTTTTTTTCATTTTAACCATGAGGTAAATCACATGAACTTTATGGTAATATTCAAAAGAAAAAAGAAGAAACTTCAATGACAGTCTTGACAAAAGACTAGGATACTGCAGAAAACCAAAATCATATTTTTCAGAACAAAGTACAGTATTTCACTCAAAGCACATCTTTGAATGGCTGTCACCTTTGCTTAAACTATTTTGCTTTAATCATTAAGAAGTTTCACCTATTTAAAATAGGAAGGATACTCAATTGTGAATATTTTACATTAAGCCATGTGAAAAGACAAAGGAATGGACTAAGTAATCCTTTAATGTTTTTTTTTCATTTTTTTGCACATAGGATGACATATTAGAAAGAATATGTGCTTCAGAGACATTTAGCAAGCTACATATGGCTCCCTTTCTTCATCTAGAAAATGAGAGTAATTATCTCTTTCAAAGAATTTCTATGAGAATTATGTAGAATGAGCTATGTAAAACACTTAGCATGGCATCTGGAACATAGTAGGTACTTCTCTTTTATCAGTTTCCCTAGAAGCAATTTGAAACTGTAATTCTTATGTAAGAGCATTGAGAGTGTGCTCTCAGGTAAAACTTATTGGGTGTGAAGCAAGCCGGATAGGGCAGGAAAAAGAAGTTAGTCAAAGATGTGGGTTCAGTTCATTTGTTAGCTGGTAAATGGCTCTCGAGGAGAATAAGAAAAAAAGAAGAATTTCAGAAGATGTGATTTTTAGTGTATTTTCCTGGCATAAATACTCTCACTACAGTCCATTTTAAGCTATCCATATGATGTCACTGAACAGAGAGTTTAGAGGAAATGTTAACAGTGTCAGTGAAAGCTGACTCTAGCACACCATAGGGTTTGAGGTCCTTCAGGGGTTTCTGGCATGTAAACAGCACCACAGAGTCATCCCACCTAGAAGCAAGGAGACAGACCTTAAGTACACCAGAAACGTTCAGTCGTTAACTGTGAGATTTCCTGGGGAAAAGGACAGAACCTCCACTGGCTCTCATCAGCCAAGGGCAATTCTCAGGAAAAGACTTCACCTGTAAACTGTTATCAGCCTATAGAGTGGTGGGGTAGCAATATCACCTAATGCGGTGCTCAATAAATGATGCTAAGTTGATATAATACATACCTAAGTGATTCATACAGCCCAGATATATTTTATTAAGAGTTAATTCTGTCAATTTATTGGATAACCCAAATGATATTTGTGCATGCTTAAAAGGCAGTACTAATATTTAATAGTGTAGTGTCTTTCCCATAAGTGGATCCTGTGCTAGGATGAACTACTACTTCCTCCTCTTTCCCATTACATTACATCAGGACCCTAGACCCTTCCATAAAACAAGCAGCAGCAGCTTCTCAATTTCACACTAGAACTCTAACTTAAAAAGAAACTCTGTGGAGATTATCATAAAGTAAACATCAGTAAAACTGCCTCTGAATGGTAGTATGGGTATAGAGGGAAGGTATAGGAATTTCTTGATTTCTGCTGATATTTGAGTTTGAAGAAGACTGATTTATCCCTTAGGCTGTTTTGCGGTCATTCATCACTGACTAATACCTCTCTTACCCTTTCATTTGATGGTGCCTGATCATAAATAAATGATGGAAACAAACTATGAGAATTTAATGAGCAGTTAAGTTTTGAAGATTCGATGGTTATTAAAATGACATCTATAAAGAAACAGCAAATTATGTAACAAATGGATATTTCGTGAATCAAGAATATGGACATAAAGTCAAGGAAAAGTATGACAGAATATTAAAAATACTAAAAACAATATAAAAATATTAGGACCAAATTAAGATAATTCTAAGAGGATGGATATACAGTTTTATATCTTTCTGTGTATCTATCAATCAATCAACCTTATCTATATCTAAAATCTTTAAAAGGCCACAGATGATAAGAATGGAAGGAGCTTATGTGGATTTTATAGGCTACGAGAACTAAAAGTTTGAACCATTAAAATTGTATGTAATTTTAAATACTGCAATACCTTATCCTTAATTGATAATCTCCAACTGTTCACTGAAACATCTAGAAAACTTTTAAATGGACATTATCAGAACTCTGATGAAGATTTCACTATGACAGTAAGATGTAAATATAAACTTACAATGTTGCAAAGCAATGTTTTGGCACTATCTCTTATTCACATGACAAACTGTCTAAATTCATTTGTTTTGATTGGTTAGAATTTTCTCTGTTTTGTTTTCATATTGCTCTTTCACTCCACAAATATTTTGCAAAGAAATCTCTGAAAAAGAATCTGTATTGAATGGAAACTAAACATAAGATAGTTGATATGATAATAGAAATAATACAGCATACATAATACTACAGCCTGTTAATGTAAGGAATATTATATTAATAATTTTCTAATTGAAGGATATTCCAAACAGTGAGAGTTTGCTCTGAGTGAAGAAAATTACTTTTCAACCATTAAATCCTAGTTTACTTGCGTATAATTCTTTATACTTAGTTTTCAATCATAAGAATTGTATGTTTATATGAAAGATTTTAAAAACTATTTTTTGAAACTAGGTAAAAACTGAATCTTAAAAATGCATGAGGTAGGACAGAGGGCAAGAGGTAGAATGAATACAAGTGTAAGTGGGACTGACTGAACCAGGTTGGAATATTCTGCTTTGCCCTCTTTAGTGCTGCCATGAATTTATCATAGGAGGAAAATCTGTTATATCCTAATGCATTTTGAAGGAGATTTGAGGAATACCAACACCCCAGGGTTTGCTCACACAGCCATCCAAGTTAATCAGTCTTTGTTTCTAGAATCATCACAGGACCCTGAAGACAGTAGTCATCAACTTTCAAACATAAATCCAAGAATATAAAATAAAAGTAGCATTACAGAAACTGTATGTATGCACACATATACACAAAGCTCTTAGTCATTATATTAACTTAAACAACATAAATAGAACTTGTCATTGAAACTGGGTCTAAAATGAGTCTAAAAAACATTAATTTTGTGATACCAATTAGTAAACATTCAAATTATGCAATTGGTATTCACTTTATTTGATGCATTGTCCTATTTTCTTATTCCAGTAAACTGTTTTAAAAAAATTATGCAGGATAGAATTACTACTAACTGTGTCCAGCTCAATTTTCTTTCCATAAGATCCTAAGTTCCTCAAACAACCAATGCTCCAGTTAAAAGCATTTCAGGTAATAATTCTTTTATGTACTGTACTACTGAATAAAATCCTGTACCCTGACACCAAAAATATTGTAAGATGTCAGTCCCAACCTGCACCACTAGGAACAGAATAGAGCACAATAGCTTGACAATTAGAGGAAGTGGATTCCTTCAGAAAATTCAAGACTACAAACTGGACTTGAACCAGGGTTAAAAACTAGACAAGTTAACTTCTCTAAGCTTCGGTTTCCTTATTCATACAATGAAGATAGAAGTAACTGCATGATAGAGTTGTTGTAAGAACTATGTAAGATAATGTATCTAAAGTCATTAACACCATAACTGGAACATTTTAAGTGCTCAGGAAATGTTATCTATTCTGATTATACCTGGATTTTAGCTCTAAAATTCATAATCAAAGCCACACAGAGATGTCATAATCTTCACCTGAAAACTGAGACCCAGACATATACATCGAATTGTTAATACTTATCCTTGCCCACTTAGATTTGATAATAACTTAAAAAATGTAATTTATTTTCACATTGCTTGTTGATAGAAATCCAGAGTTTTACAACTAAATTTTTGAAAATATATAGAAGTTTGAAACAGTTGGAAATTAGATTTCTTGACCTATAGGCAAGCAGAGAGGCTCAGATGTTGGAGGTATACAGCTGAATGCCCAGTAAATCAAAAGTGTACATTGCTCTACAGAAGGCCACGCAAAGGTTTATGATCGATAATTTTTAGGTATGTTGGCAAAATGATATAAAAAATCTTGTAAAACAATTTCCAAGAGAAATATATGAAACCCCAAAAGTGCTTATTTTTTTCAGCAGAAAAAAATGAGTTAAGCAAAAACTCAAATTCTTCTTACTCATGTTATTATCCAAACAGGAAAACTTAAATGACCTACACTGAGGCACAGCATCATCACATTTCAATACAGCATCAGAATTATCTTTTCATTCCATCTTCCCTTCTTACTAAATATTAAGAAGTCAAATGACATTCTATTCCTGATTTTAGTGTGTGATTACTTTTTCTGTTTTGGAGACATTTGAGATCTTCCCTTAATCTCTGATCTGAAATTTGACAGTCATAACATTAGTTTAATCTAAAAACCTTATTTAATTTGTTGGAAAGATAATGGTACCAAAGTTTATGCGTATTATTTGGAAATACAGAGTAAATAACTGAAGTAACAGAGTAAGAAATGGGGGCACTTAAGGTTGGAGATTGATAGTACAGGAAGCCAATGATTCTATATTTCTATTTTTTTTAAATAAAACATTTCCTTTATAAGGCAAAACTAACAAAATACAAATTCCATAAAAAGAAGAATTTTTAAAAAAAGATATATTTATTAATTGAAATAAAATTATTTTATTCCTATGGCAGGAAAAATTATATATGTTCAATAATTTAAAAATTCAAGGAAAATGTCCCATTGGTTCAATACATATTGAGACACTTTATAAAGTTAATGCCTTTAATGAAACGGAGTATACGATATGTTTTACTATGGAGAATAAAATGCGAATCACACTGTGTTTGCTTGTGCAGTCCTTAGTCAAGAAAACCATGAACTGACTTTAGTTGGGATTTTGGCTCTGATTAAAGTACATAATTAGACCCAGTGACAATTCACGAAGGAATTCATTGCCTCATAAAGAGGAAAGTGAAATGTTTAAAATGGTATCAAATTGCAATAAAATTTATAACATTTCATCAAATATGCTTGTCTAAGTATTTACTGAGATGCAATCAGGAAAAAATAAAAAGATGGTTATCTTTTTATTTAGTGTATTTGAAGATCAAACAGCCTCAGATCATTTTAAAATATATATTTTTCTGTTTCGCCTTAGAAAATTTCAAAAATGACTTTGTCTCATTGGAACAAAGTAATAGGATCACAATGACAAGCATAAAGGAGACAGAAAAAAGCTGTCATTCGTCTCTGTCCTGAATTCCATACACACACAAATATATATATAGAACATCCCAGGGTTAGCATAGTACATATATCGTGACTGTGGTCAATCTAATAACAAATACATAGCACTAATTTGTGCCATGTCCCGGGAAAAAGTAATGTCCTAATCAGGTTTTGTTACTGACTTAGCTCAGCATGTCTCAAACTTTTAGGTGCGTACAAATCAACTTGGGATCTTGTTAAAATGTAGATTTTCAGTTAGCAGGTCTGAGGGGCGGCCTTAGAGTCTGCTTTATGATATCTTACCAGGTGAGACCCATACTACCTCTCTGTGGACCACACTGTGATTAGGCAATTGCTTACAGTGCACAAAATAGGCAGTCTCACACAGTCAAGGTTCCCCTGACAGGAGAAGGCAAAATAGCCTAAATTTATGATTTCTCATTAGAGTATATAGTTTTAAACTTAGTGTTATTGTCAAAGAAGTAGTCGATTCAAAGCATTTTAGGTGAATCCAAGAACTTACAATGAACATTTTCCCAGGAACATCCCAGCAAGAAAAGTATTACCTGCTACTCTCTTGCAGTGTGAATTGCACACATTTTGATAAGCGCTGTGTGAGCATCCAACAGTGCACATGGGAACATTTCTAGATAAAAGTACACTCCACACATTGACACCAGTTCACGAATCATCGGCCTGATTTAGTGAGAAATCAAAATTAGAAAAGTTAGAGGTACTATTTCAAACATAAATTCCAGATCAAAATAGGCTATGAAATTATGTCCGGCACTAAAGCTTTAATATACTTTTAAATACTCTTCTATCCCGAATCCTATTTGCTTAGCGAGAAAAATTTTCCTAGATAGTGAAGAAGTAAACAAAACTCTCATTCTTACAGATTCATTAGCAAGGGTCTTAAATAATAGATTTTTATAAATCCTTATCTCTGAGTTAAGATAATTCACATTGCAAGAGAGTAGCAGGTAATACTTTTCTTGCTGGGATGTTCCTGGAAAAATGTTCATTGTAAGTTCATGGATTCACCTAAAATGCTTTGAATCGACTACTTCTTTGACAATAACACTAAGTTTAAAACTATATACTCTAATGAGAAATCATAAATTTAGGCTATTTTGCCTAAGAGTTTTAAATATTTACATTCTAATATTTAATATGTCTTTCAACTTTTATTGATTATATAAAGCATCATACTAGTTCTTTCCAAAACAATAATAGAAAATCTCAAATTAACACAATAAAATGACTATGATATTTTAATTCATAACAAACATTAACCATGTTGCCTAATACTAAAATTATAATGGAGTTTTGTTATGTTTCAAATAGATATATGTTGTATAGTTGCTCCTGAAGAAGCAAAAAATATCCATGGCTTAATTAAAATATCTTAAAGATTCAGTTTCTATTTTAACAAAAAGCCTTACTAGCTAATTAAAATCATGGTCTAATAATCAATTAAAGATTAATATAGTTTAGAATAAATCATTCCCAGGCAAACTGATAAATCCATGGGCTAAGGTGTTAACACAAATATTTATAAATATATTTTATTTTAATATATTGTTACTTTTAAACTTCATTGGTTTTGGTAATTATGAATGAAATGATGGTTAGCTATAGTGAGAACAGCTAATAAATATATCACTTATTGACATTTTAAGATTCTGTGAAACTGCTTAAATTTATTTGGGGAAAAAAATCACTAAGGCAATTAAAGTGTGAGTGACTATAAATTAGTGTAGATTAATGTAAAATTTGTATTTGTAAGGCATTTAATGCCTACGTCCTCAAAACATATGGTTTGTTTGAAAACTAGTAAATTGACTGTCAAAGTTTATTTTGAGATTTTCAACCTTAATTATGGTAGCAGGGGTGATTTGTATTCATATTTATTTACAACTAATCAAATAGAAATAGAAAAATCAATTTCACCAGACTCTGGTCAAAATAAAAACAATAATTTATCAGTTTCAATGATTTATGATCTAAATGATAAAAAAATAAATGTGATATTACTATTATAAACCTATCTAAATAAAATGATTTGATGTGCACCATTATTTTTGTATTTATTTTACACCTATTGGAAATAACTTTTCTCCACCTTGAGCTCTTTCAGTTTATCAGTACATCATCTCTCAATTAAGGAGCTCATGATTACTTAGGAGCAAATGCTCTAAAGAGAAGATGAGGATAAAATAATAGTGTCATAGGTGTTCGTGTAAAGGACATAAAATTGAGTAACAAAGTCACAATATAATTAAGAGTTAGACCCTTGGTTTTAAATTATGGCTCCACTACTAAAAAGCTATGTGACCTTGAAAATGTCACTTAACCTTACTGGATCTCTATTTGCTCATCAATAAAATAGGGATAATAACGGTACTACCATAGTTTTAAATTATGGCTCCACTACTAAAAAGCTATGTGACCTTGAAAATGTCACTTAACCTTACTGGATCTCTATTTTCTCATCAATAAAATAGGGATAATAACAATTGATATGACATGGTATAAATAAAGCCTGTATTATAGCAGTACATGACACATAGAAATAATAAGTGTGACCTAGTTTTATAGCAAGTAAGTTTTTCAGGCTACTTGTAAAATTTACCTCAACAAAGAAATCTATAAAATCTTTTTCTTCATTTAAAAATATATAACTGTAAACAGACTGATATTAAACACCATATTACATAAGTTCAAGTACAATCATATACGTTCCTTCTTTTGCAAGTGTTTCTATACTTATAAATTTTCTATTATGTTTTCTGATGATTTATGCAAGGCTTAATGGTCATCTCATTGCAGCTTGAACAATATGAGAAAGGAGAGGGACACAGGACTTAGACTGAATCTCACATGTAAGTATAAAACAGAAGTTAGCAGAAGTGGCCAGTATGCAAAGGACGTACACAAAGAAACAAAGTGGTCCACGTTGTCTCAAAAGACCAGTCGCTGTAATAAAAAAAAAAAACTAGTGTGTGCTGCCAGTGTGGGGCACCATTCTAGTACTGAAGAAGAGGGCTGGTGTGAGCAGAGCCAGATAGACACTGAACTGGGCACAAAGTCAAGCTTCTACCTTGAAGGTAGACTGTGATACTGGGTTTTGTGACTGGTCATAACCAAAGAGAAGGGATCAAGAAGAATCTGCATCTTACAACAAAATCAAAATGAAAATGGAGAAAGAGGATGGGACATATCTGTAAGAACAGAGAAGGAATCTAAGTAGCAGCAAACAGAATTAAGGAGAAATATAAATCCCCTATGTGTATGATGTTTCTAGGTTCTTGGTGGCTTTTTTATAAAGCACAACCGTGTAGTGGGACTAGGCAATTTGACATTTTCATTTTATTTCAGAAATGGGTATTGCAAGTTCTCGTCATTACTTCTTACCCATTGACATTCTTCAAATTCATGCCTTCACCATTTCTCATCTGGATTACTGAAATCACCTCTTCACCTAGTCCCCTGCTTCCATTTTTGCCTCCTTCTAAAATCCATCTTTAAAACACAAAACAGACCATGTAATGCCCCAATTGAAGTAATTAAATTCTCTCCTATATTATTTAAAATGAAATGTGAATAGCTTTCAATGACCTACAAGACATGTATGATATGACTCATTGCTATCTATCATTTGTGCCCTTGACAGCCCATAGACTATAGGCACCATGGTCTGCTTTCCATTCCTTCAATATATCAAATTATTTTATATTATAAGACAATTGGATTTGCTATGATCTTTCTCTTAAATATTTAACCCTAGAGATCTTCACATGGTTGGCTCTCAAGTATCCTTCAATTCTCAACTTATCTATATCCTCTACAGAAAAGTCTTCCTGTTCAAACAGTGTAAAATAGCCTCTTTCCTCAATTACTCTCTATCATATTTCTTAGTTTATTCATAGTATTATCAACACATGGAATTATCTTGGTTATTTATTCATTGATATGCCTTCCCCATTAGAATGAAATCTCCTTGAGGACAGAGACGTTGGTTTGGTTTCCAAAGTCTAACAAAGAGTAGCTATATACACAGCTGATGGAGAAAGGAATAAAATGACAAAGGAATTTCAGGAGAGAGGGGGAGGGTTGTGCCTACAAGTAGGAATGAGGTGTTTGTTTGTATTTCCAGCTGCTATGGACTATATAACTCCCAATGTGACTATATTTGGACTAAGGAAGTAATTAAGGTTAAATGAAGTCATAAGGGTGAGGCCTTGAATTGATGAGATTAGTATCCTCATATGAAGAGACACTTGAGAACACTGGAACTTATTCTCTCTCTCCCTCTCTCTTTCTCTCTCTTACACACACACACACAACACACACACACACACACACACACACACACACACACAAGCCACACACACACACACACACACACTGAGGAAAAGCTATCTGAGGACATAATGATAAGGCACCATCTGGAAGAGAGTTCTCATCAGAAATGAAGACAGCCAGAACCTTGATCTTGAATTTCTAACCTCCGGAACTGTGAGAAAATAAATTGCTGTTATTTAAGCCACCCAATCTATAGTATTTTGTTAGGGCAACTGGAGCAGACTAAGACAAAAGCTATGAGGAACTGTGGAGAAAGACAGTCAAAATGAGATATGTAGAGATGTCAGGATCACAAAAGAATTTATCATTGACAAAGGATTACTATTGCAAGTACATGTGTATCACAATTACAAAATCGCTATTATTAGTTAATATAAAGAGAATTTGTAATTAACCAGGAGCAAGAGAAAAAAGTATCAAGAGTTAAAAGATATCTGCAAATAAAGTGAAAAAAGAGCTTCCAAGACAGGCCAACATACTTATTTCCAGAAAGAAAAGAAAAGCCATATAAAAGAGAAAATCAACAGCATATAAGACAGGAAATAATCTTATCTATATTTTTTAACAGAGAGTTATGAGTGACATATTTTGAAATTACACAGGGAATAAAACACTCGAGTCTGGATTCTGAAGATGCTAGACTCAACTGTAAGTTCTACAAATCCCAAAACCTGGGTGTAAATATAGATGTCACATATGAAGGACAGTGAAGAAGCAAAAAAGTACCCCAAGAAAATCCACTTCCCTGCCTCTGGCTACCTTATGGGAAATCAAAGATATCCATACCTGCATTCCGCTAGCATGAGATGGGCAGGCTCTGTTTTCACATGTCAATTACAGCTCTGTTTTCATATGCACATTACAGCACACTTCAGTCATTCACTTAAATAGTGAGAGTGCTATCAAAGATGTCCCGGAAGTCAATCCAATTTCCTAATTTCAGATTCACCCAGGCAAAAAGTGAGAATGAGGCAGCAAAAGTTCATGAAGTTCATTATCTAGTGAACTTGAATAAAGGAGAGCACTGACAAAAAGTTTTGGTCAGTCCAGCTGGATAGTTCCTTTAAGTCAGTAGAGGCCTGCATGATGCAGTTGGCAGGAGAGAAGAAAGAGCCCTTAGCACCTCACTCCATAACGACTTTAGTCCTGAACTCCTCTTCCACGAGGGTTTACACTTCGCATTCTCAATTATAGCTAAATGGTCCTGCCATCTGACTCAGTCCCATTTAAATCTTCACCTGATGCACAGCACAACTTCTCACTAAAGCTCATTTCCTTTAATAATCACAATTCTGATTCTCTTGATTCTGCTGCCCCCATGCACTTCTGACCTTCAAGCCTCTCTTCCTAGGCACAGGTTCTCCCTACTAAACATACTGTTGTTCCCAAAGAGTTCACTTGAGCCACTTAAGTAGAGGACAGACATATTGCAGCTATATTTAAGTGCTTCTTCCAGCTGAAAGCTTCTGGGAATACAATATTTTACTGTTCTTTCCTATGTAAGATTTTCTCCAGAAAGGTAAGGACCAGCATTGGCCCAATGCCCTACACATAGTGGAATTTCAATAAACATATTGATTTAATTTCTCATGGTAAATTATCTAGGGACATTCAAGCCCTTATTATTTCACAAATAAGCTATGTCAATAGCCTTCTACCTGGGGTTCCATGCCTCCAACTTAACCCAGTCTATCGATCTTGACACAGCCAGATTACCTTCTCAAACTATTAATAAGTACCCAGTAAACATCTTGTATTGATAAAGACATAATCCTGGCCATTTTTCTGTAAATGTGTTCTTTACGTATAAAAAGAGTAAAATGTTTCCACAAACTAGTTAGAATTTTAAAAAATGGGAGGGGGGAGTTGAGATGCTATACTACGTTCTCTATTACACTATTTTAATTTTTACTGATTTGTCCATACACTTATCAACTGATTCATTTTCCTAAACATAATGTAGATTATAATCACTAATAATAATCTTGATTTTACATATTTTCCTCAGTATATTAAAGCACCTTGAAAACTATTATTATTTTACTTATTCCTTAAAATAATTATTAGAAATGTGCAAATGCAAGGCAAGAGAACTTAAATGACTTGCCAGTGTCACACAGGAATCTGATGTTATGGCCAGGACTGTAGAATCTGTCCCTGACTCCTAGTCCAACATTTTTTTTAAAGTGCAAAATTTCAAAGAAATAATATCCTTCTTACTAGCTCATGTAACTGAATCATTTATTTCTTGGCAACAATAGTAAAACATTTGTCAGAAATAGCTCTACATTAACTTCTAGTTGCTAAAGAATGCACAAAAAACTTTCTAATCCATCACTGTCAATCTTACTGCCTTTGCCTCATGAGGTTTCTTTCCCTCAAACAAAAGACTAAATTTCCCAGGGTTCATGTTTATTAACACCACACAAAGTATTATATAATCCTCAAACACAATGTAGTCCATTTAATGGCCCACCTGCTAAATGAGCTCCCTCTTTTCCTCACTAAAGGAACAGACATTCAGACAAGGAAGATTCATTGCTATTAAAAATGTAAGGCTCTCCAGTTAATAGTTTAATCTCTGTAGTTTTCCATGCAGGCCATAAAATATGAGAGATCCAATGTTTTCTTTGATAACAATATGGTTTAAGTCAGTCATTTAAAATATAATCACTAATGACTATGATCTACTTATTTCATTAATGTGTCCAGTTTTGTGCTAAATAAAACTATGTAAAATCCTTTGTGTTCCAACTAATATTGTCATTTGAAATTAACTTCTCAACAACTATAAAGGGCATATTTAGAAAAGACAGTCAAATATGTCTGGAGAAAAACCTTAAATGAAGCTGTCTATCATCAGTACCCCCTCACACAAAATAAATGTCCGCTGCTTAAAACTTTAAGAAATATATGCTTCTTTTCCTATTTGTCAAAGACATGCATTCTCATTGTCCAAAGTTTGGAAACTATATGTAGTCTCACAGCTTCGGCAATAATAACATGATGACATTTGGGTGTATTATATTAGTTGTAATTTTTGTATGTTTATGCAACTGCATACATAATAGTAGTTGATTCATAAAATTATCTGGCTGTCTGGCTGTCTGCGTGGGTGGGTAGGTTTTCATTCAACATGTGTCTTGAGAATTCCTAATATCATTAAACAGTTTTAGAAAGTTATATTTGATGTTTGTATGATAATCCATCACTCTATTATAATTTAGTCATTCCCTTATCGTATGTTTATCTTGTTCAACATTTAAAATATTGTTTACAACACTTTGAGAAACATCCCTATGTGTGTATGTGCGTGTGTGCACACACATGTATTTTCCCCTTATCTCAGATATAGTCTTGAAAATGAACTTATAAGGTTAAAGGTATAAATATTTAAGAGATTTAGATTCATAATTATTAGATTACCTTCCAGAAGTGGTAAATTAATAGTATTGACTTACTTTTCTAGTCATAATGTATATTAAATTTTAACTGCAGCCTTATCAGCCTATTTTTTTTCTGTTTTTAAAATTCTTTCTAGTCCCTCAATCCAATGATCACTTGTAGATTCCAATCTTTTGCTATTGTTTTAATTTGAACTTTTTTGAGTACAGATGATGGTGAATAATATATTTATAAGCATGCTTGTTTTATTGGATTTGCTTATATTGTCTGATTATGGTAAGAACTCTGTAGTTGACACAATGTATAAGTATGGCAAATATTTTCATATATTAGTTGTGTCGATTACTAATTTATTCTTTTTATACTCTCAGGGAGGTAAAGCTGATACTCTTTCCCAGCATAGGGAAATAAAAGCTTTCTCTGCACTCAAAAAAAAAAAAAAAAAGATATTACCTCCTAAACAGAGTTTAATGGAAGAAGAAATATAGGCGTTTGATATATAGACATTTGACTTTTTTAAAATTGTGGTAAGACACACATAACATAAAATTTATCACCTTAAGCATTTTTAAGTGTACAGTTCAGTATCATTAAGTATATTCACATTGTGCAACTGATTTCCAATAGTTGTCTATCTTGCAAATCTGAAATTCTATATCCATTAAACAACCATCTTCCATTTTCCCTTTCTCTAGTCTCTGGCAACCACCATTCTACTTTCTGTTTCTATGAATTTGACTCCTCTAGATAGCTCACATAAGTGGAATTATATAATATTTGTCTTTTTGTGAATGGCTTATTCACTTAGCATAATGTCTTCAAAGTTCATATATGCTGTAGCATATGTCAGAATTTCCTGTCTTTTTAAGGGTTAGACATCTATCTTTTAAAAGTCTCATGGGTCCCTTGACATGGACACTTACTAATGAAATAAATCTTCTCTCCCAATTTCCACAGTTTGAGATCTCTTTCACTTCCTGACCACTCTCCCTCCCCAACTCTCACTGATTCCCTCTTCCTCTAGGAAACATCCCTTGTCCCAAACCCTAAGGACATATCTAAATCTATTATTAATCCAAGATGCAAACTTGGATAGAAAAACAGACCAGGCTTGGATTTTATCATCACATGAATCTTTATCTTTTTCTCAATGGGGTTCTTCTCTTTAGCATAAAACACATTTGAATGTCCTAAATTTCACAAACTTAAAACACAAACAAACAAACAAAAAACTTCTCTTTGTGAATGTTTCACTCTAGTTACTACCTTCTCTCAATATATGTATCTTTCTCGAGAAGTCTGATTTTCAAATTTAATTTACAAATATTGTCTTTACCTCTTGGTCTCCTATGCTTTCCTTCTGCTTCTACCACTGCTTAGAAATTATTCTCTCCTCTCCAAAGTAACCAATTTATTGTAAAATTAAATTGATATTTATTATTTTTATTAACTGACTTCTAAGTACCACTTACCCTAGGTACTTATGCCTTTCATCTTAAGATAGCACTTCATCGGTGAGTCCTGAAGCCCTTCTCTCTGCTGGTTCTTCTCTCTTCCTTTTAGATTCTCCTCCTCGGTTTTTTGCATCCTCATCCTCCATTTATTTCTTAATTACTCTTCGCCAGGTATCAGTTCACAGTCCACAGCCTACTTGCCTTCTCACTCTGCATACTCTCAAACAAATACACATCTCCACTTCACTTTCAGATTCATAAATATAACTGCTTAGTTGATACATCATCTTTGCTGTCCTAAAAACATCTCACACTCAAATGTACTATACTGCATATCATTTGTAGAAACTCACCAAAAATATCTTTTGGAAATACATAAATAAGAGAATAAATGAATTATATATTTATGTATCAATGTAACTGTTCTGACAACTTCAATTATTTCATCTCACTAAAATCATTATTCTATTTGGTTGCCCAGCTCTTGAATAGTTCCAGAAAATACAAACCAAGCCTAGAAAAATCAGAACTGTGGAAAAGTGTTCAATTCCAATGGTGTGAATCCTTTCTAGGTCTATGTCTTATAACTTCATTCTTCCCTTGATATTTTTAGAAGGGTACTGAAGAAACTATAATTTTAAATATCCCCACAGGATATTATCACTTAATCATAACTTTAACTAGTGACTTTTCCCCTTCAGAACCTTGATTTTCTCATCACTAATTTGAGGGGTGGGCTAAATGAGCCGTAATAATCCTTTCAGTTCTCATACTTCATGAAAGTAGGTTGAATATTCAACAGTTTACAAGGCAATTTCACACATACTTTTTCTGGCTTGGGTCATAATGCCTCAGTTGTCACATATATTGGCCTTCATGTTAAATACATCAAAAGTTAGAAATTAGGTGAGACTATGGGGGAAAAGAAGGATTTGTAAGTAAAACCACATTATTACTGCATTACATAGCTTCATCTGCGAAGTCTTAAGAGAGAGTATGTCTTAAGGTAACTTCATGACAAAAGCTAGGAATTCTTTACCTTCCACAATAAGTTGCTACAATTGATTTTGTCTATTTTTCATTCGTTCTACAGCACAATAAAATAGTTAAGGGGATGGGCTCAAAAGCTACTTAAACTTTGACCTACATATTACGTGAGGATCTTTGAACTGATCTGGGCAGAGGCCTAACATTCTTCATTTTCATCAATCTCCCAAATGATACTGGCATTGGATGCTGCTGATCTATACATGGCACCTTTTGTAGTAAACCTCTAGATCTAAACTGCCAGGCTTACGTTCTGATTTTAAAACTTATCAGTTTTAAGATATGAGCCAAGGTATTAAATCTACCTGCATCTCAATTTCTAATCTACATAATGGAAAATATAATGATAATGTAGACCTTATAGGACTATTATGAAGATAAAAAGACATCCTCATTTTATCAGAACTCAAAAGAAGAACTCAAAAGTTCTTCAAAGAGTACCTGATAAATAAAACATTCTTGGTAGGTATAGTATTATTTAGCATTTGGTGAGGTTTCTCTTTTTTTCTCAATATAGCTCCAAGTTCTATTTCCATTGTTTGCCTATCAAGCTAAACACAGATTATTTGTTAATGTTTCCCAGACACAGTCTTATTCAACTGAAGTCTCAATCAAAAAGTACTATATAAAAATAAAAATCTTCCAAAAATGGAAGCTGCAGACAACATCCACAATATTTATGAATAGGTTTAATTTATGATTAATGCAATGAATGTAATAAATCTGCCAAAATTACACAGCTACTCCCGCGCTTAGAAATTTTTTAAAGTTCTCCAACGTTCACTAAAAAAGTAAGTCCACCTGACCAGCTATTCAGGGCCCAAACTATATTGCTGACTTTGCCTCCCATCATTGCCTTTACCCACCATACAATCCAGTTAAACAGAACTATTTGTAGGTTCATACTCTCATACTCTCACCCCATATTTTCCCATATAGCTACTAACAGTATATTTTTCCCATTGAAAAAATGTTCCAGCAAAGTATATTTATTTCACTCTTCTATAGCTGACACATATTTATTTCACAAATTCTGAGGGTGAGATAGTCATTCAAATATTATACTCAACCATAAAACCAAGCTAAGTACATAGCACATCAGTAATATCCACAGTCATTTGTGTAGCACTTTATACATTAAGAGCTTTCTCACATACATCATACATCCTTATAAGGTAGAAATCATTTCCTCCATTCTGTAAATAAACAGTCTAAGCCTTAGGGTGTATAAAGAATGTATCAAAGCTCATACAAACTTTGTGATAGGACAACTGATATGTCATATAATTTTCTTTTAGACTGATTAGATATTCCAAAATAACTAGGCAAGTTGTGTGGTAAGCAGCTTCAAAATGCCCACCATGCACACCTACCTCCCATTGCTTACATCCTTATATGATCTCCTCCAAAAATGAATTGCACCTGGTAAGTTGTTTTGAGCAAATACAATATGGTAAAAATGACGGGACATCACTCCTGATATTTGGTTACTAAATATTGTGATGTCTGTCTTGCTCGCACAATCCCTTGCTCTCTCATTTGTTTACATTGATTAAGCCAATTGCTCTTGTGTGAATTGCCTTATGGAAAAGCTCAGAAGAAAAGAAACTGAAGACAGCATCTATCCAAAAGCCAGAGAGAAACTCAGATCTTAGTCCAACAGTCTATAAGGAACTGAATCCAGGTGACAACCACATAGTGTGTTTAGAAACACATTGTACTCCAGAAGAGCCTTGAGATGTCTATGGCCACAGCCTACACCTTGATTATAGTTCTATGATAAAACTGGCACTAAAGAACCCAGTATTAAGCACCATACGGCTACCGCATGACACACACACACACACACACACACACACACACGGTGAAACGTTACTCAGCTTTAAAAAGAAAAGAAGGAAATTCTGCCATTTGCAACAACTTGAATGAACCTGAAGAACATTACACTAAGTGAAATAAGCCAGACAGAGCAAGGAAAATACTGCATGATATCATTTATATGCGGAATCTAAGTAAATAGAACTCATAAGAGCAGAAGAAGTTCTGAGTGGTAAGAAAAATGGGAGATTGTTGGTCAAAATGTACAAAGATTCAGTTATTTGGGGCGAATGTGATGTAATGTCCAGCATAATGACTAGAGTTAAGAATAATGTATTGTATACTTGAAATTTGCAAAAAGAGTTGATTTTAAATCAAAAGTAACAATATATCCCCCCCCGAAAAAAAAAACACCCTAACAATGTGAGGTTATGAATATGTTAATTTTCTTGATTTTGGGAACCACTTCACAATGCATACATATATCAGAATGTCACATTTTATCTCTTAAATGTATACAAATTTTGTCAAGTAGACTTCGATAAAGCTAGAAAAATATAATAGCATCAAAAAATATGTAAGAATAAACAATCAAAGAAGCAAACAACTCTACACTGAAAACTACAAAACACTGTTCAAAGAAGTTGAAGAAGACTTAAATAAATGGAAAGATATCAGTGTTTTTGGATTGGAAGACATATTGTTAAAATGTCCAGATTACCCAAAGAGATCTACAGATTCAATAAAATCCCTACTAAAATCTCCATGGCAATTTTTGTAGAAATAGAAAAAATATCCTAACATTTATATGGAACCATAAAAATACAGAATAGCAAAAATAATCTTGAAATAAAAGGAGAAAGATGGAGGCCTCAAATTTCCTGACTTCAAAACATATTACTTAGCTACAGTAATGAAAATTGGCATGAAGACATACAGATTAACTGATAAGAACAGAGAGCACAGAAATAAAACCACACATATACAGGGAAATGATCTTGGAAAACGTGGCTAAGACTGTATAAAGAGAAAAGGGTAGTCTCATCAACAAATGCTTAGGGAAAACTAAATATCTCCATACTAACTAACGAAATTGAACCCTTATCTTACATTTATGCTATACCTAAAAATAAACTCAAAATAGAGTAAAGACAAACATAAAACCTAAAACTATAAAAGTCCTTGAAAAAATATAGAGGAAAAGCTTTACAACATTTGCCTTGGCAATAATTTCCTGGATATGACACTAAAAGTCAGAAAACAAAAGCAAAATGTACAACTACATAAAACTAAAAAGCTTCTGCGTAGCAAAGGAAACAAACAACAGAGTAAAAAAACAAACTACAGAATGGATAACATATTTGCAAACATATATCTGATAAGGGGTTAATATTCAAAATATATCAGGAACTCAATAACAACAAAAAAAAACTTGATTAAAAAAATGGGCAAAGGACTTGTTTTTTCCAAAGAAAGCTAGAAATGGCCAACCAATATAATAAAAGATGCTCAGCATCATTAATATACAGGGAAATGTAAATCAAAACTACAATGAAATATCATCTCACTCTGCTAGCATGGACATTATAAAAAATAAAACAAAACAGAAAAGAAGTATTAGTGAGAATGTGGAGGAATTAGGACACTTATGCACTATTGACAAGAATATAAATAGTGTAGCCACTACAGAAAACAATATGGAGGTTCCTCAAAAAGTTAAAAATAGAACTATCATATGATCCAGAAATCCCACTTCTGGGTATTTATTCAACATAATTGAAAACTATCTCAAAGAAATATTTGCACACACTCCTATGTTCATTGCAGCATTATACACAATAGCCAAGAGGTAGAAACAACTTAAATTCCCACCAATGGATAAATGGCAAGGAAAGTGGATTAGATATAGATGAGACAGAGATAGAGATAGAGAGAGACAGACAGACAGACAGACAGAGACAGAGAAACTGAGACATACATACACTATGGAATACTATTCAACCTTAAATAAGAAGGAAATCCTGGCATATGCTACAACACAGATAAACCTTAAGGACTGTGAAATAAGCTAGTCATCAAAGAACAAGTACTTCATGATTTCCCTTATACAAGGTATCTAAAGTTGTCAAACTCATAGAAGCAAAAAGAGCCAAGGCTCAGGAAAGGGAGAAATAAGGAGTTGCTGTGCAATGGGTATAGAATTTCATTCAGTCAGGCAAAATAAAATAGTTCTAGAGGTCTACTGTAAAACAATGTACATAGAGTTGACAATACTGTAGTGTACACTTAGAAATTTGTTAATGCGGTAGATTTCATGTTATGGGTGTTTTTTTACCATGATTAGAAAAAAGAAATTTAAGTCTAAAGATGATATGTACATTCAGATGAACTGATGGAAAGTTAAGTAAATAATTTTTCAATTGTTTCAGAGATTCTTTAGATATCAACTTAATGCCAATTAAGTAATAAATTTAAAACATCATCAATTATGAAACTGGTTGCAAACAGCAGAAATGGAATCTAGCTAATTTTAGAAAAAAAGGAATTTGTTGGAAGTGTATTAGAGACATAGCTCAGCTCATGAAATTGGCTGGAGGCTTGTGAACCAACTGAGTAACAGTTTGGTGCCAAGGTAGCTTTGAAAAACAGGGGGGAGAAACCATAGCAGCAATTTCAGAGCAGGTGTAGTCCACTCAGAATTTGTTGCCTCCACCACCACTACAATGAATGATTTTTCTCTTCCTCGTGTCACCAGCTGAAGAGTTAAAGCCCTATAACATTGCAGCTGACCGAATGAGTTTATCTCATGTATCCCTTCATGTAGCGTGGAGGGATACAACTGGCTAGTTTCCAGTAGGTGGTCACCAGGATGTTACCAAGATGCTAATAAAAAGGGGAACTAAAAATTGGGCAAGTAAAAATATCAATATTTTATTAATGCTGTATTAAATACTAAAGATATTGTTTTTTTCTGCATGCACATATTTTTAAATTTTCCCCCTTTTTAAACAGTAGTTATTATGATTTGAATATTTATATTTCATTACTAATGCATATCTGCATTACTTTTGATGTGTTTAGAACAAAAAGAAGATAATAGATGCCTGATGTACCTTTGAGGTTTCGTTCCTTTTGTCAGAATGGTTCATTTACTTTTATTTCTTTAATTTCAAAGGTATTACTAGATAATTTACGTACAGTTGAAGTTCTAGCAGCTCTTGCTCAGAGTAAAATAAATCATCCTAAGAATCTCCTACATGTAATTATAACTTCAAATGTCATCAGTTATGCATTTTGATTGTTTTAGGTACACATAGTGGTGATCCAGGTGTGGAGATGCAAGTCCATCTGGCCAATTATTTTTGCTGTTACCAGAGATGGTTTGTTTTCTCTTCCGTCTAAATTTGAGCAAGAAATATCTTTAGCCAGATCCAAGAAGCTATGATAGTTCTATAATTTTTTGAATAAAGGCAGAAGAAAATAACATGTTATCTTTTTTTTGATGGTCATTTTCTAACATGATATTTTCATCAAAAACATAATTATATGGGCAATATGGAAACAAAATTAGGACTGTCCTTATTTGTAGTCTGTTTATCAAGACTCCTATTTCATATTTGATAGTTATCTGTGTTTGTGTAGCAGAAATATTAAATTTTACCTTAATCAACAAATATGTGTGTGTGTGTGTGTGTGTGTGTGTGTATATATATAATATATAGGAAAAATTTTCCCAACAATATTTAAATAATTCAAATATTTGAAAAAATTTTCCAATGGGATTAGTTGTGAGTTCAATTTAATATTGAATAGGAGTGAACATATGAAAGTATGGTAACAATGCCCAGGAACACTGAGGCTATGTTTTCTTTTGTTTTCCATTTCATGTGGAATGATAATCTACTCAGTGTTAAACCATAAGAAGAATATATTATAAATGACTGCATATTATAAAAAAACTCTATATAAATAATTACACACATATATGATATATATATATATATGTATATGCGCACATACACACACACATTGGTACTGAAAAATACTATATTATTGTCTCTAAAATACAGCCACATTTTTTATACTTATCATTGGTAGAATTTTAAAAAATCAACATAAAAGCAGCACCAGAGTATCAGTTAGATATGAACCTTGACCACAGTCAAGATTTGTGATAGCCTTATTATCATCAATATGAATATTATTAACATACAGTTTTTGCAAGAATGTAGTTAGCCAAAAAGATACAATCACCCCTTGGTATCCAAAGGGGACCGGTTCTAGGACCCCTATGGGTACCAAAATCCACAAATGCTCATGTCCCTTATATAAAATGGTGTTGTACAGTCATGTTTCACTCAATAATGATTATAAGTTCTGAGAAATGCATCAGGTGATTTCATCATTGTGCAAACATCATAAAGTGCACTTACACAAACTTATATGGTACAGCCTACTACACATATGGGATAGCTTATTGCTCTTAGTCTGCAAACCAATACAGCATGCTTCTGTACTGAATACTGTGGGATGTAATAGAATGGCAAGTATTTGTGTATCTAAATGTAGAAGAGGGACATTAAAATACAATACAAAAGATTTTTTTTTAATGGTACACCTATATAGGGCACTAACCATGAACGGAGCTTGCAGGACGAAACGTTGCTCTGGATGAGTCAGTGAGTGAGCGGTGAGTGAATAAGAAGACCTATAGCATTACTGTGCACTGCTATTAACTTTATAAACATTATCCCACAAGCCTGCTTCCTTCTGACGGGGTCAGAAATAGAACATCAAAGTTGTCAGTGCTTCTCCATGAACAGGGATGTGGGATGGATTAATTGGAAATAATCAGGAGGAATTGGCTGAGTAACACATATGTAGATCTCCATACTAGTTACTTTCAGGAGAGAGTGAAAGATGGTCTGAGGAACAGTAGGAATAATAAATCGAGATAGAAAGATAAAGGAATACGGGGTATTGCCAAAGAAATGTGATTATGACTATTGCATATTAGAGCGGTGGTCAGATTAAGAAACATCGTGGTATTCATTAAAAAAAGGGGAGGTATTTAACATGGAGAAGGTGTAGAACTGAGGACTCAGTATTTTGACTTTGGAAATTTGTTTTTGGTTCCTCTGACTCTATCTGGCACAAAGGGTTCTCTCTGACATTGAACTGGTAGAAGAAATAAAACTTACTTATGCTTTATATTATTACCACCTGAACATATTTCCAAAGTACAAGGACAAGCTGGCCCCACATTACCATAGACAGCTTTTACTAAATTGGCAGTAGCACTTAATACTTGTTAAGTTAGCTCTCATGGACCTGTGTCTTGTATAAGATCTTTGGTTCTCAATAAAGAATTTATAATAATGTACTCTTAAGATCACCAAACTAGACCCGGGAGGTCTTGTAGCACCCTCTAAATATGTAGCACTGTGGAGTCAGGCTCCTCAGTGCTGAAATAAGTCAGTGGCTGACTGATTGGGATGTAATCTGTGCACTCAAAATCAAGGTGCGAGGAATGAGAGGGAATCTATTGTCAGGCCCCACAGATATTGCTCCTGTCAGGAAAAAAAAAAAATCTACTGAACTACATATCATTGCATTTCTTACAGTAAATTCAACTGCATTGTAATCATATAGGACCACCATCAAATAGTGGTCCATCACTGACCGAAACTTCATTATGTGGCACATGACTATATTTACATAGAGTACATCCTCTTATGTACTTAAAAATATTTGGAGATTATCTATAATATCTAACACAATGTACATGCTGTGAAAATAGTTGTTATACTATATTGTTTAGGGAAAAATGACAAGAAAAAAAGCCCGTACATATTCAGTGGACACAACCATTGTAGGCCGAACTACATAGTACACTTCAGCAACAATGTAATTTTTTTCTGATAATTTTTTATCTCAGGTTGGTTGAATCCATAGATGCAAAACCTGCAGATATAGAGGGCCAACTGTATTACACAGTTTTCAAACACCTACTACTTTAAAGAAACACTTCGTAGTAGATGTTAGAAAAAGAACTGTTTATCACTTTCATAAATTAGTAAAACCATTTATCTCATTAATAAATGGTTCAATTGTTTTTGTAAGGTAGCAGGTCCTTATAATGGATGGTATAATTAAGGTAATTTTGAACCAAAGACAAAGGTTGCAGAAAATTTGTACTGTCTAAATATGACAAAACCCTTCAAATACTGGCATTTTTAAATGAAGAAACATACACAAAATTTCTAAAGCACTATATTATTTTTTCAAGAGTATCTCACAAGATTACAAAGTCCATTCAAAAGATATCAGCCATTTCAAATTCTCATCAATATAAAGACAGTGTTTACATATATTTTGAAAGAATCAGAATAATTTTCAGAATCTCCAGCACTTATTTGAACATTTGCTGTTATGACCTCAATCAAGAAAACATAACAAAAAACATTAATAATGAGTTTTAAAAAGCATAAATATATATATATATTTTAATACATATGGGTATATATTTCACTATATTTCCCAAATTGAATGTTTTAATAAAAAAATGCATATTTGCTATGAAGTAGTTTTTTAGAAAGACAGAAATTTTTAAAAATAAAATAAATGATATATTCTATGCTTTAAAGAAAAGAGTCTACAGCCATCCCACCCTGAACAAGTCCAATCCCATCTGATCTCAGAAGCTAATCAGGGTCAGGTCTGGTTAGTACTTGGATGGGAGACCTCCTAGGAAGACCAGGTGCTGTAGGCATAAAAATTTTTTTTTTTAAATAAGGGATTGTAAGCTGACAAGGTCTTTGCAATCTGTGAGGTCAACCAAGGGTTGCCTCACCTAAAAAAGAAAAGAAAAGAAAAGTCAGAACATCAGCTATTAAGTATCAAAGCAACCTATGAGAGCTATCAGATATGAGGACTATTTGATATTCAAATGTCACTGTAGTGTAGGACTTATTTGTCTTGTTTTTTAAAAAATTTAATTCATAAAATGTTGATTATAAGTGTCCTGATCTTACTTTAATGTTATATATTTATCACCAAGTTTACCTAAGACATAAACTTAACTAAAGTAGAAATGCAGTTCCTTATTTTGATTCACTTTCACCAAGATTTCTGAATAATCTATATGCAAGATGCATCACAACAAGCAATGAGCTTTGAAAATTTCAGACCCATTTATGTTCACAGACTCCAAAATCAATGTCTATACTTCTTTTTTTAAATCCAATCTCTTGATAGTCAAAGCATAGCCTGATAGGAATCAGTAATTATCTTCTAAATATATCCAAAGTATCATAAACATATCCTGGATAGTCTGTAACAAGGTTGACATATTGATATTTAGAATCTTAAAACTTCCAGAATGCAATTATTTCTACGAACAAATAAATTTTCCACAGATATATTGCTTCTTACTTATTTGTATAATTGAACATCTAGTTCTTTTTATTTAAACCACCACGAGTTAAAACGATCTGCAAACTAAGTGAACATACAGCAGATTCTAGAAAACAAAACAAAGTATTTAATAAAGCTAATTATCTCTATAATTCTTTAATGATTAATTGGCTAATCTCCAACGAACATTTCCAAATACTCTATATAATGATTTCAGAACTGTATTAAAAAATACACTTCTTTATCTTGTTATTTCTGTGTAGTAGCCAATTTTATAACAATAGTTTTTAAAATTTGCATTTATTTTTTAAATTAATATAAAGAGCACCTACAGTGATCTACAACAATGTCTAATAATGAGATGCTGCTGCTGATAATGATGATCATGGTGAAAATGTTTTATTTGTTCCAATGTATATTTCTTCTTTTAAACTATATAGTACTTTAATCCTAAATATATTGTGGAATCATTTTAATTACTGACAATCATCTCCCTAAAATTTTAAACAGCAAGCTGATCCCTCCTATAGGACATAAGTCATTTTTACTAAGAGAAAGAAGTTAACATGTGCATCTACTTTTGCCTAAGAACTTCTCGCATTTGGCCTGTTCAATTTCACCCATCCACTCAGTATAGTACCCTCTAGGTCCATCCATGGTGTTGCAGATGGCAAGATTTCATTCTTTTTTTATGACATATTCCATTGTATATATGTACCATCTCTTCTTTATCCATTCATCCTTTTATGGACACCTAGATTGCCTCCATACACTGACTATTTCAAATAATGCTGCAATGAACATATAAATTCACATGTCCCTACAAAGTAGTGTTTTGGGTTTCTTAAGATCAATACCCAGAAGTAGGATTGCTGGGTCCTTTTTATCCTTATAGCCTTTGTTCTAAAGTCTATTTTGTCTGGTATAAGTATTGCTACCCCAACTTTGTTTATTTTTCTTTTCATGAAATATCTTTTTCCATCACTAATTCAGTCGCTGTGTCTTAGTTGATCTGAAGTGAGTCTCTTGTATGCAGCATATGTAGGAATCTTGTTTTCTTATCCATTCAGCCATGCTATCTTTTGATTAGAGCACTTTTGGAACACATTTACATTTAAAGTAATTGTTGATAGATATATAGTTATTGCCATTTTTATATTCATTTTTTTTTTTGTATTTTTTCTCTTTTCTTCTTAAAGAAGTCCTTCCAACATTTCCTGTAATACTGGCTTGGTGGTGATGAAATCCTTTAGCTTTTTCTTGTCTGGGAAGCTCTTTATCTGCTTTTCAATTCTATGACAGCTTTGCTGGGTAGAGTAATCTTGGTTGTAGATCCTTGTTTTTCATCACGTTGAATATTTCCTGCCAATCTCTTCTGGCCTGCAAAGTTTCTGTTAAAAAATCAGCTGACAGTCTTATGGGAGCTTCCTTGGAGATGACTAATTGCTTTTCTCTTGCTGCTTTTAAGGTTCTCTCTTTGTTTAACCTTTGGCATTTTAATTATGATGTATCTTGGTGTTGGCCTCTTTGGATTCATCTTGCTTGAGACATTCTATGCTTCCTGGGCTTGCATGTCTATTTCCTTCACCAGGTTAGTGAAGTTTTTCATCATTATATTTTCAAATAAGTTTTTAATTTGTTGCTCTCTCTCTTCCCCTTCTGGTACCCCTGTGATGCAAATGTTGGTATACTTGAGGTTATACAAAAGGCCCCTTAAACTATTCCTAACTTTTTGGATTCTTTCTTCTTGTTGCTGTTCTTAGTGGGTGTTTTCTGCTATCTATCTTCTAAATCACTAATTTGATCCTCTGCTTCATCTAATCTACTGTTGATTCCTCCTAATGTATTCTTGATTTCAGTCATTGGATTCTTCAGTTCTGACTGGTTCTTTTTATGTTCTCTATCTCTTTGTTAAAGTTCTCACTGAGTTTATCTACCCCCTTAAATTCATTGAGCATCTTTATAACCAGTGTTTTGAATTCTGCAACTCATAGATTGCTTGTCTCCACTTTGTTTAGTTATTTTTCGGGAGCTTTGTTCTGTTCTTTCACTTGGAAACTGTTTCTTAGTCTCCCCACTTTAGCTGCCCCCCTGTGTCTGTTTCTCTGTATTAGGTAGGGCTGTTATGTCTCTTGGTCTTAGTACAGTGCCTTATTTAGTAGGTGTCCTATGGGGCCCAGTGGAACAGTCTCCCTAGTCACCTAGCCAGGTCCTCCAAGTGTGTCCCTTGTATGTGTTGTGTGTGCCCTACTGTCATAATTGAGATTTGGTTGCTGTTTGCACATCAGAGAGGGATTGACCAATGGGCTGATTGGTTTTGAGGACTGGCTGTGACCAGTGGAGAAGCTGCTGTGCAAGGACTGACTCTATGGAGCCCAATTCGCTTTAGCAGGGCCCTGTTGCCTGCCCAGTCTGCCCTTTTGGGAATGTCTTCCTTGGATGTGGCCCTATGTGGCACTCCAGCTTGGTCCAGGCATGCCAGCCCCAGAACCTCCTGGGAGGGGCTATGACATAAGCCAAATTCAGCCACAGTCTGTGCCCTGTCCGGGGCCAACTGGCATGGCCACCAGGTAATTCACAGATGGCCACCACTCATACTGGGTTTGGAGGTGCCTCAAGAGGCCAAGCCAAGAACTAAGGCCAGTTGCCGCTAATGCAGCTCTTAGAGATGTTCAGCAAGAGGGACTGGGCACACTGAGGCCAGACACTGTTCGTTTGGGTTTTGTAAATCTCTGAGAGATTTTAGAAAAGTTCAGCATGAGCCAAGACAGGCCATTTGTATGAAAAAAAAATCCACTGGAGGTAGCTTGGATGGGCCTGCAAGTTGGGTAGGGTGGAGTCTCAGGGAATCGCCAGGGCAGGGTGACCAGTGTTGACCAGGTTGATAGAGACTCAGTTATAGCGGCTGCCTGTGTCTATATGTTGTGAAAGAGGAGAGCTTAACAAAGAAACAATGGATTCTGCCAACTCTTCGTCTGTCTGGGAGAAAGCTGCCCTGCTAGCCCTCTCCCTGAAACCAGACAACTCAGTGTCTCCCCGTATGTCTCTGAAGCCCTTCAAACTGCTGTCCCAGCACTGGAGCTCAGAGCAAGTGAGTCTGTCAGTGAGTAAGTCTATGCATGGGCCTTTTAAGAGGAATACTTGATCCTCCAACAGCCCTTCTTCTTACTCAGCCATAGTCTCTGCTGGTTTTCACAGCCAAGATTTGTGGGGACTTCTCTTCCTGGCACTGGAATCTTGGGCTTTGGACTTTGGTGTAGGGTTGGAACCACTCGCCCCTCTGGGGAATCTTCCACAGCTGAGATACCTCTCCCAATTTTTAACACGCAGGTGTGGGACAAGGCTGTTTCATGTCTCTGTCCCTCTCACCAGTCTTGAGGTGGATTTTTCTGTATAACTTTAGTTGTAGAAGTTCTGTTCAGGTGGACTTCAGGTGAATCCTCAATGATAGTTGTTCTATAGTTTAGTTGTAATTTTTATGTAGTCGTGATAGGAGGCAAGCACAGAGTTTACCTATTCTACCATCTTGACTGGAAATAAAATCTTCATTTTTAAGTAGGTTAGATATCTTGCAGATTGCACGTTATTCATACTATTATTAATCAAAATTTGTAATTAGTTAAATGCTAGTTAATGAGCAAAACTAGTATTCAATTCCCATGTGTACTGTTGACTATCAGCCTGTTTTGTGGACTTAAGTTATACACTAACTCAAGTAGAGAATTATGCAAAAATCAGGGATAAACTGGTGCAGACTTATCATCAATTACCAAGGTCAAAATCCAAGCTCCAAGTCCTATGAATTGGCAGCAATATCCTCACTGGAAGTGAGACAGAAAAATCATTCAGAATATATATCATTCAGAATATAATCACTTAGCAGAAATCCAATGAATACCAATTAATATGTCCTCATATTTTAAGATTTTATTTTAATGTCAGAGTTGATTAATAGGCATTAGTAAGTTACTATGTCTATCTTTTTTTAATTGAAATACAATTAACATATAATATTAGCTTCAGGTATACAACATAATGATTCAATAGTACTCTATCTTACGGCTCTATGTTTGTTGAAAAAAATGCACAATGTAGTATGATATATAAGTTTATAACAACGCAAAAAAAGTCAAAGTAATTCTCAATGAACAGAGATAGGACATTAAGCTTAAACTCTATATTTTGCTAATATTTCAAAATTTAAAACAAAAGCGTTAAAAGTAGAGCACAGAATCTGAAAGTTAATGATTGGCTATAAAGCATCATTGAAATCCTTATCAATCTCATGTGAAATAAGTTAAACATCTCTTGGTAGCTTAGAGTTAATTAAAATACCAGTTTCAAGATATCCTCTCTGAGTCTCTAATAATATATAAAAATGGAAATATTTCACTTGTAAAGATCAGGTAGAGCAATGAATGTAAAAATACATACCAAAAAGGACTCAAAAATTTGACACTAGTAGTTATTTAATAATATGCATTGCTAAAAATATTTAAAAATGAACAAATAACTTATGTACTATAATACTAAGAAAAGCACAAAAAAAATCTAATGTTATCCATTCCTGTATATGTTCTTGCTAATTTTATTTCATCATTATATTTTCTTTCACTTAATTTTGCTTTATTTCAAGCTCGTTCCATATTCTTTATTTCTTATGTATTTTCTGCTTGTTTTAGAAATAGAAAGTCGCTCATTTAACTTGGCCATTTATATTAGTAAGCAGTATCCATTTTTTGCCAAGCTTTCGTTAAATCTAACATAATTCATTCCAATCAATTTCTTCATTTTTATTTCCAATGTTAATGATCCAATTTGCATTCTTTGCTAGGACCATAATTTTGGCAGTGTCTACAGGGTAGACAAGAAGACTGCTATAGAATTTAATATTCATTAAAAAGAGCATTTTAGTGTTTATTTTTAGCAATATATGCCTTGTAAATGACAGTAGCTTTTTAACTAAAGAAGATACTATCTATATTGTTTATGTATTATTTCAAATTAAAGCTTATCAACATAATATAAAATCATTACATTTTTTAATCTGCCAAATAAATCCAAGAAACATTTTTGTCAAAGCCAACCACATTTTTCTAGTCCTGAAAGTGATGAAATATAAGTTCTGAAATTGAATAGGTAATAGTAAAATCAGCCTTCACTCCTCGTATTCAAGTTTACTTATGCAAAGAATTGTTAAATAGTCTATCAACAAAATACGTTAGAGTTTAATGCCCATGTAACTCCTGGGTCTTTAAAAATCTGAACAAATGAAAAAAGGATCAAGGGATAGAACATCTACTTCATCCTTGACCTTGCCCATGGGATCAAGATAGACAATCTCTCTACTGAAATGGATATAGACACATTTCTATTCCACTAATACTAAAAGAGTTATTTAGGGCCCATTAAAAGAAAGAGAATCACTCTAATTTACATTAAGCATCCTAAGAATTGTATAGAACTCTTGGATTAAAATTGTTTTGGCTAATAGTATTTATTGAACAACAAAAAGTCATCTTTAAGAGACTGTTCTTAAGCTCTCACATGGGCTCCAAACACTAAATAGGAATCTGTAAAAGCAACAGTATGTTTCTAATAAAGAAGCTCTATATTAAAAATAGGCTGCCATGAGATAAATTCAGATTAGTGTTGGCTAAAGGAGAATTCTTTTAAACTTAATTAAATAGCCCAACTTATTGAACAAGGCAATCAGCTTTATTATTAAATATTTTATAAGGAAAATAAACGTACGTATGTTTTGTGCTGCGGAATCTGTGCCACAGCTTTACCTACTCACAATATTTAGATTAGAACAGGAACTTGCAGTTATTATACAGCTAATAGAAAAGATTTATTTGTAGGGAAAGAAGAGGAGAAATCAGAAATTCTGAGGTTGAAAGGGAGGAATGTTGAAGTTTTTGTCTCCTCTAACACAAACACCCATCTCTTTAGAGTGAATGTCTCAGACTCTAGTGTCTCACTGACTGGATTATGTACCCTGTTCCATTTCTGATTTCCCAATGGCATCAATCTGTTCAAACATAATTCCTAGCAATAGTATCAATGTCATGTGCTTTGGAAAGATTAGATAATATACAGAAAACATTTATCATAAGGTCTTATATACAGTGTTTTTCTCTTATTTTCATTATTATTATTTCTTCATGAGAAAAAATAATGAATAATTTGCTAACTTTCTGTTCTCACAGAATAAAGTAATATATCCTTAAGTTTCTCACACTACTCTTTCTACAACCTTGGCGCATATTACTATGTTCTTATTTCTTAGTGTTAGAAGTATGAAGATCTTTTCCTTTTATAAATTTAAAACATCAGACCATGTTTAACAGTGGAAAATAAATCTTTTAAAAAGTTTCTGTGTTCATCACTTGCACAGATGAAAGGCAGATCTCTACTTTTTTTAGTGTTTTTATATTTTACTTTCTCCTAAATATTGATGTTAATGATCATTAATATTGTAATTCACTGACTACAGTTCTCTTTCTCAAGTCTCCAAGAATCAGAGTTCAGTAGAAATAAATACATGACCTAGATATGTCTTAATATCATCTCTTAGAAGATGGTGAGTTTCATTTTACAGTAACCTGAAAATTAATGAGAAAAAAACTCAAAATGAAAATTAACACTCTCTAAAATTGTACATCAATAATTACTATTTTATTAGAATAATCTATTGTAAAAAAAAAGACTAACATTTAGAATAATATTTAGTGTGTAATAAGCTTTTATGAAATTATAAACTTTTAAAACTCAGAAACAATGCAATGCATTAGTGTCAAATAAAGCTGTAGCTGTTTCCTTTCTTGGGGAAAAAAAAAGGGGCAATTTATCCCAGAGTAAACGGCTTACACTGCCATCTCAAGGAAGGTGAGATAATAGAAAAAATCATTACTGTGAGTTTAAAGCAAACAATCAAAACAAAACAAAACCTCCTTCATTGAGGAGCCATGGTAGAATGTAAGAAGCACAAGCAACTGATTATGAACTAAAAATTTGGAAGCTTTCCTACCAGAACATTCCCAGAGAAGTGATAGGAACAAAAAATCACACAGAGAATTCTAAAAAGCCCTCAAAATTAAAGTGTTGCCCTCTCCTCATCTAATGTTACTATAGGTTGCTTTGGGTAAATATATACTGAAGGATTAAGTTATAAAAGGAAACAACTACATCAGTACATCAGTGTATGCTCCTCATTCTGACAAGGTAATTGTAAAACTACAACACAGCCCTTATAATATAAGTCAAAGTCCCTGAAGAATTTGCAAGGAAAAAAAAGTCCTATTAGAATTTTGACAATACACTGAGAAATTGAAAACATATTTGGCTTTCATGTGTATCACCAAAGAAGTGACGGGTTGTACAGTAGTGTAGTCTCAACAATATTAGGATTTCAGTCACCTCTAAATTCATATTATAGCAGTCAATGAATTGTTGACTTTAGGTAAGAAAATAAGATAAAAAAAAAATGGTTTCATTCAAAGCTTTAAAGCTGGATTTTCTTTCTATTCCTAGGCATGACACAGTAGATAAATGCACTTTGACACATGATTATGTCTCATTTATGCATATAGATGGAGTATCCATAAATAAAGCTAAAATTCTACCATAGCTTGCATGCCATTAAATTTCTTTTGATGAGTTCCAAGACTAAAGTACATGAAAAAGTTATTTGTCTTTGGAAAGAAACATTTCATTACTAGTGGAACATTTCATAAAATGCTAGCCTTTTTAGATAAGTCTTTGAATATCAATTTCATATGATACTTCCACTATAACTTAAAAGGAAATTCACTCAACCATATTTTTATTACACTTCATAAATTATTACTTGAGAATAAACTGAGTATATTCACTCTTTCAGGAGGCTAAGCTATGGTATCACTTAATGTACCTTAGATCTAGATATTAAGCCCAATATCCAAATTAATATTGCTTTCTAGAATATATGATTTACTATGGAACAAAGACACAGTAAGCAAAAATAATAATAAAAACAAGTTTTATAAATAGAGCGATATATTTAGGCATTTTCACTAGCTGGTTTTTAAGACTTTATAAGAGCACAGATAAAGAAAGAACTAAATTGCCTATAATCTCCAGCAACCCCAACTACATAAAAGTATTTTTTTTTAATAAAAGAATTCCACTCAAGAAATATTCAGTTTAAAATTCAACAAAATGAAGAAAAATTCAACAAAATGTCATTGAGCATATGAAATTTACTATTACATGAATCTAAATGAGAAGCATTCCCTTTCCAGGAAATTATCACAAATAGAGGGTGGCAGTTGGAGAGACAGACTCATAAATAAATAATTACAAGAAGATGTGATATGTACAATTACAGAAGCACTATGTTTTATACATATTAGAATGTTGTCCTGGCTATTCAACCTTGCTTGGCAACACAATGAAACTTGATAGAGAATTTTGAGAACAACTAAAGGTGAGCATGAGTCATTCTGAAAACATAAGTAACAAAATTTGTCAACTCCCACATTAAAGTTGTTTTAATATTTGGCAAGTCAAGATGTAAACTGAAGATAGAAATAGATTGCAGTATATGAAATAGATTGCTGTATATGAAACCCACATACCAAAACTGCCACTCTGTCTAGAAGTAGCAAGATACTGTATAGAGGGGGAAAAAACCTTAATATAAAATGTCACACTAAAGAAACTGTATCTTACTATGTTGACAAGTAATTACTCATTTAAACCTAAAAGTTACTTTACACTCCCTCATTTTCTGCTCTTATGAAATTTAGAACAGCAGAGTTTCTTGGTTCCATAAAAGCAAAAATATATGGCTTGTGAAATATAATAAATTGATTAATTATTTTTATTTTTATTTAAATCTATATGCAAGCTCAAGTTTTGGATGTGGGCAATCTTTGATTTTGTCTTGTTTTGTTTTCTTATTATATACACTTGTGAAAAATGAAGAGTTTTTAAAAGAGAATTTTAACCTCATGTACCATTACTACACACTTGTTTCTCTACCAGTATTTTCTAAGTACTAAAAGATATAGGATGTTTAGAAAACAAATGTACTAGGTTACATCTATATATCCTGTTCCTCAGTGCAATTTTCTAGATTCCTCAAGATTAATAATTTCCTTTTTTTAATGAAAATTTGATTATAGTATTAGGAATTCTTTGTTCATTTTATTAATCAGTGATGTATATTCTATTAATAACTAAATGAGAACCTGCAAATAAAAGAATTTGGAGGATACGCTCTTCCAGCAGACTGAAGGATCTGTGTGGAACATAATCTGCTCCCAAGTCTATTGTCTTCAAAGCATCCGAGAATCATCCTCTTAGGATTTGTTTCTATTGTGGAAGAGAGGAGAAAAGTACCCGCCAGTGGATTATACTACAACTGTGAGGTTTTACCAAACCATCACCCCATCTCTTTCTACTTATTTCTGTTACCTGTGTGTGTGTGTGTGTGTGTGTGTGTGTGTGTGTGTGAGAGAGAGAGAGAGAGAGAGACAGAGAGACAGAGAGACAGAGAGAGAGAGACAGAGAGAGAGACAGAGAGAGAAGATATCCTAGATATCCTAGATTATCCCTCTTAATACTGAGAGCTGTAATTTCATTATCTGCCTCTTCAAAGTCCAGCAGTTAGAACTTAAGCTCAGTGAAGGCTATAAAAGAGAAGCCTTCCATCCAGCCTCAGTGCCAAAACCTTGATTTTTTCCTCACTAGTCATGTCTCAGAATTCAAATCCATGGATTTGTCCCACTCTGAGCTATAGTCCTCTCTTCGGAACCTTACTGGAGTAACCCAAAGTGTCCATGCACTCTGATCCAAATCCCAGGACTATTTTCATACGGAAGATGAAATTATTTGAGCCATGCACAACAGATGGAATAGAACTCTAGGCACCCAGAAAAGGCAAAACTAGAATGTAAGGTTGGTACTAGTGTATTTCAGCAAATTCTCTTTCTAAAGCTCCTCTTTCAATAACTCTAGGCAAAGCTTTCCCTGTCATCCTCATCCCATCTCCTCATGGCCTTCAATTTTGACTCTGTGTTAAAAAGCAAGCTAAGGCCCTTAAGCCACCCTGTTCTTGCTCAGGTCTCTTCCTCACCTGGAAGTGTACTATTGCTTTACTCTCCTTTCCAATAAAGCTAGTCTTTGGCTGCTGTAAAAAAAAAAAGAAGAAAGAAAGAAAGACAAGAAAGAAAAGAAAGTAAGAAAAAAAAAACAAGGCAAGCTAAAATGACACACTATACAATTTTTTTCAATTCAAGCTGTTGGTTTAGAAGCTAACATACAAGCTTCTTAAGATGATATTGTACCCCTAGAAGCATAACTTATGAGAAAATTTCAGTCACCTTCACAGGCTGCTGTGATACCTTAAGATCTAGTAATATCTGAAGAGCACTTTGCAAGTCACAAAACTCTTCCTCATGGATTATCTTCGAAGTTTCACAACCATCTAAGACACAGAGATTCCTATTAGCCTCCTTCTGAGGATGAAGAATTTTACTCAAAATGTTCCATGATTTGTATAAAAATCTAGAGAAATTAAATACTAGAATCTGGTCTCTGAAATCTAAATAGATGGTTTTCAAACTTTACAGTACATTTGAATCATCTAAAGAGTTTATTAAAACACAGATTGTTGGGTCCCACCTCCTGAGTTTCTGTTTCAGTAGGTCTGGAATGGAGCTAAAGAATGTCTATTTAAACAAGTTCCCAGATCATGCAGATACTGTTGCTCCAAAAATCCCACTTTGAGAACTACTGACCTAAGTCTTCTAGGGTATTTTCCTTTGCACCAATGAAGTACTATGATTAAGGTTTATGAAGACTCAACTCAAGCTTGAATAAAGTGGTTCCACACTTTATTAGCTGTAGCAAATTATTTAACATTTCTTTTTCCCTTGGTTAGCTGATCAATAAAGGGGTAATAGTACTTATTTCAGAGTGTGGGTTAAAATTAATTGAGGTAATATATTTAAAGAGGCCTACAATTAGTAAGTGCTTATTAAATATTGCCATTTTCCTCATAGTATTACAGTATCTATAACTTCGAATGGACTTTAATTTGCTAAATTAGACCAACATTCCAAAGGTAATAAATATTTTATTATAAATGAGAAAGAAAGTTACCATTGCAGAAGTAATTATTATAAAACTACATATAGGTTGATTTTTTAAATACTAACCCTATGCATGATAAGAAATAGATGTATATTTGATTTTTCTCCTAAGGAATATCTGTCAAATAAACAAGTCTGTTTTGTGTCTTTAGCTTGCTTATAGACTCTTCAGCCACACACAATGCTTATTAACTTCTACTCATTAATTTTAACTAGGTAGAGCAACTGTATCTGTACCAACTATATCCTATAAATGGCTCAAAATTTTAATGCAAAGATAAAAAAATATTATTATTTTTTTTTTCAAACAGTCATTCTCAATCTTTATTGTGCATCAGAATTACTAGAGGGCTTGAAAGATTGCTTAGCTGACCCTCAAGAATTTCTGATCAGGTCTGAGGTGGCACCTGGGAATGTTTCTAAAAATTTCCCAATTATTCTGCTTGCCTACAGATAACACTATGAAACTACTGCCTTAGGGTGAAGGATGCTAATTATGGAAACAGAGAGTACCCAAGGTAAAAGGGTCTTAATGTATGTAACAAGCCACCAGGTCTTAAAAATAAAAACTATAAGGGTTTTATTTTCATTCATCTATGACCTATACATGATCTTGAACCCTAATACAAACCTCATCACAGTCTGTTCACTAAGGCTGAAAATATTCTTTTATTATTGAGAGATGTTTTTAATAATGTAAAAAAAACCACATAACTTAAAAAATATAAATAAGGAAAATCATATAGAAATCCTTTGTGATTATAAAAATGAAACTATTACAAAATAAAGTTACCAAAAAAGCCCTCTTATAAATTCATCTTTGAATTAACTGATATTTGCAGTTAGCATTTGAAAATAAAAATTGATAACCTCCTCTAATAGATCATAAGCTTCAGAGAAAGAAGAGTATCTTTTTAACTTTATATACAACTCTGAGTCAGGCATAAGGAAAGAGTTCAATATATGCTTGTTGAATAAAAAGTCATAACAGGCAAAATAAATAAATATAAGAAATTAATGAAGAAATAGATATGAAAGTCACTACTCAAGAAATACCTGAGTCATTAAATAGTATTGCAAAAGTGGATAGTGTGAGAAATAAAACAGGTTAAACCTGTATATAACATGAATCAAACTAGATACTCTGTGATTTAAATGAATAATCATTGAGAAAAAAATTAATACAAAAATAGAATTACGTTCAAATTTGGCATCAAACTGAATCACAACAAAGAATTAGTAAGTATTGTTAGAGAAAAAAATAATCTACTGAAAATCAGCAACAAACAGGCTATGCCAAAGAATATTCCTCAAAAGATTATTTCATTACACTTTGGCTTCAGCAGCATTGCTTTCTTATAAAAGGGAAATGTCTGGCTTTACTAGTCTGACAAGTTTAAGAATCTTACATATTCCACCAAAGAGATGGAGGAAGAGAAAGCATAAGAGAGGAGATTGACTATTACACATTATCTAGATATTATTTCTTACTCAGTTTAAAAAAAGAAGAGCTTGTGACTACATTAATCATTTTTTCAGTTTTGACTTAAAGTTTAAAGATATCCTGAATTCGTGAGTATTAAATACATATTAGTAAGTAAAATATTCATCATACCAAAATATCATCATTAGGAGAAAAGAGCTGGATTAGATTTACATTCTTTTCTTAAATAACTTTATTCAAATGAGTTGTGGATGCATAGAAACAGTGAGTAGGAAATAGGGCTTAGAGCCTAATAGTACACAGGAAACATGTTCATGATTGATTCTTATGATTTTCACTAACTCCTAAAAGAGGTCCTTTCTAGGTATCAGGAAATCTTTAAGAAAACCTTGGCATCAGAAGAGCAAATATTCATTCACACATGCATCCAGTAGACATATACTGTGGCTTACAAAATATAAGAGGAAATGCTAAGCCCTAAGGCTACAAAAGCCCCAATTCACAAGAGAGCCATGCAAATGCACAGAAGAAGATTCAGAATGACAAGAGCTACAATATCTCCATTTCTAATAGTGTTTTGGAAACATGAAAAGAATAGGTTTTTGCATGCTGGCAAATCCATAGTTATATAACAGACTGTCGTTTCCAAAAGTGAATAAATTATCACCAGTCCTACACACTCTTCTAGAACTTTGTTAATCCTCCACTAAGTGATGGTGTGGGTGTCCCCTCCCCTTGAATCTGGGTGGGTTCTTGTGACTGCCTTGACCAATAAAATGTAAATTAAGTGATACTATGTGACTTCCAAGGCTAGGAATAAAAAATGCCACGCACTTACGCTTCGCTTTCTTAGGATGCTATGGAAGCTAACTACCATGCTATGAGAAAACTAAGGAGCCAGTGAAGGGTTTACATGGAAAGAAAACAAGGCCCCTGACCCATAGCTCCAGCTGACCTTCCAGCTGACAGTCTGTCCCAATAAGCCAGTCATGTGAATGAGTGATTCTGAAAGTGGATCACCCATCTATCTCCCTCCTGAATCACTACAGCTGAGGCAAGTCATTCTTGACAATCCCTTCCCAAATGGAAGATTCGTGAGCAATAAAAATAACTTCTTTTAAGCCACTAAGTAGAAATGGTTTCTGGTGCAGCCATAGATAACTAATACAAACCACCAATGTTCTGAACTATAGCCATGAAATAAAATAATGAGAATACAACAAAATAAATATGAGTTGGTATTTGCTTTGAAAAAAGCATTTTATAATTCAGACAACACAATGTTATCAATCAATTAAGGAATACTATTTTCAATATATGTAAAATAGGATTTAAATGGCTACAGTGGGTGGACAGTTAGGATAATAATAAGGAAAATATAATTAAACAGAGTACACTGCAGACAATTCACTTAAGAAGCAGAATGTCTACAAATAATAAAAGTAGATAGCATGCTTTAGCCCAATGGTCCCCAAACTTTTTGGCACCAGGGACTGGTTTCGTGGAAGCCAATTTTTCCACGGACAGCAGGGGAGAATGGTTTTGCAATGATTCAAGCGCATTACATTTATTATGCACTTTATTGCTATTATTATTACATTATAATATATAATGAAATAATTATACAACTCACCATAATGCAGAATCAGATGTCACCAGATGCAGCTGTACAACTGAAGTACATCAGCTCACTGGGCACTATAAAGTCTGCCACCAGATGCAGTTTAATTGTCTTTTGCCACTCAATGATAAGGTTTGATATGAGTTTGCAAGCAACCTATTTATTATGGTCTCTGTGAAGTCAAACCTCTCTACTAATGTTAATCTGTATTTGTAGCTGCTCCCTAGCGCTAGCATCACCTCCTCAGCTCTACCTCAGATCATCAGGCATTAGGTTCTCATAAGAAGCACGCAACCTAGATCTCTTGCATGAGTGGTTCACAATACAGTTCATGATCCTATGAGAATCGAATGCCTGATGATTTGGGGTGGAGCTGAGCCGGTGATGCTAGAGCTGGGGAGTGGCTGCAAATACAGATGAAGCTTCGCCGACTTGCCTGATGCTCAACTCTTGCCGTGCAGCTGGGTTCCTAACAGACAACAGAGCCCTGACAGTCCATGGCCCTGGGGCTGGGGATCCTTGCTTTAACCAATCAGATATATATATCATCCACAAAGCAAGAATAAGAAATGAACAAATAATTTCATAATTATCTTATTGTAGACATTAATGAGTGCAGTTACAGTTAATAACTCATTTGTTTACTGGTTTAAAAATTATAACATAGCTTTAGTAAGGCTGTCTTTATGAATATTGTCTATTTATAAATTCGATTTAAGAGTATCACTGAGGTAAACGTCTCATTTCTCTTAGCTTTTCCTTGGAAATTTTAAGAAGATGAAAATCTTTTAACCTTTAAAACTCCCCCAGGTGATTACTATTACAGCAATGAAAAACAAAATGTTCATCTCATAGTTTAAAAACTTATTAAAATATTTTCAATCTAGTATTATTTTTTCCTAGAACACTACTTGTTTTCAATATCTATATTTGACATCTTAAAATATTTTCCCAAAATTAATCCAATAATTACTTAACCACATATTTATTGGGCACCTGTTATGTTCTAGGAAATGTTCTAAAGATCAAGAATAACTACTGTAAGCATCGGAGATACAGCAGTGGAAACTGCAAAATCTCTACTCTATGGAGATTATGTTCTGGGATCTCCAAAAGCTTATAAAGACTCTCTGAGACTAAATAATCCACAACTGACCATTTTTCCACAGACATGATACTGAACATAGCTTAATCCTGGCATAATCTTAATCTTGAACATCATCAGAATTATATAATGTCTACTGAGCTAGAATAAGCTATAATTGGTTTTCTCTAAATAGTCCTATGCATTCAGGCTTAATTTTCCAAGATTTATAACAACTAGGAATAGATAACAGGAGAAGGAATGTGAATGGCAGGAAAAAAGAATCTTTTGTTAAGTAGATGTACTCTTTTTCTGTTGGCTTTAGGTCCAAGTATTTTCAAAACTAAAATTAAGTGACTGTTATTAAGAATCTGATCAAGGAAAGCAAAGGGTAACATGAAGAATCATATAAAAGAATAAGTCGATTCCTCATGTAATGAAAGATTTCTCTTTTATTAGATCTTTAAAGTCAGATTTTCTTCAGAACATTAGATCAGAGTTTATTTATTTAATAATTCTACAATATCTTACTTCGAAACCAGTGATAGCATTATTCTGCAGGGAAAAATGTGTATATATAGTATGTGTATATACATTATGTGCATATTTTATTATCAAAATAATAGTTCTTCGATGACTTTCAAATAGTAAGAATGTGGAGTCAAGAATATTACCAAATTTCAAGGATAAAAGAGAATTAAGCAAGTAGAAGTTTAGAATGAATAACTTTCTAATTGGTATAAAAAATATCCATTTTTTTAAAGCTGGATGTGATGTCAGTTATCCTTCTAAAAGTTCAGAAGTTGCAACCTGGCTAAGATCCCATTGGATAAATTCAGCTCTCATACTTGTTTTATTAGAGCCAAAATGTCAAGGAAAGAAGGAAGGGAGGGAAGATGGGAGGAAGAGAGACCACCTTAAAAAGAACATGCACTCTATAGTTATAAAAAATCCCTGCTGCTCTCTATATACTCTGGTCCTCCATGGCCATTTGAATTTATGACCTTGATCTAGTAAGCCCATCATTTTATATGTAAAAAAATTAAAGTTTGAAGAAATAACTTTATTAATAAAATACAGTTATTTATAAAATACCACTTATACAATAATAATATTATTATCATGTTATGCCCAAGGCAAACAATGCAATGTTATTATTATTGTATAAATGGTATTTTATAAAGTGTTAATAAAATATACATAGACATTTTAATCACTATTTGACATTTGTACTATAATGTATAAATTCCAATCTAAAGTATATTCAACTGAAGTATTTGATAAACTATTTGCATAACTTCAGCTGAACACTCCAATTTGTTAGACTTTTATTTTAATCCATTCATGTTAATCATTTCTAAATTTAGTACGAGCACCTCAAAAGTCATTTACCTCCTCATATAACCAGATTTTCTTTCTTATCATAAGAGATAAAATACTAAAAATAGAAGCAAGCAGAAAGAGAAACAGAGACAGAGAGAGAGAGACAGAGAGACAGAGAGAGAAAGTAGTTGGAGGAAACAAGGTCTCTCTTTTATTTATTTATTTTTTAAATAAAGAGGTTTTAAAAGATTCCGCACTTAATTTGGAAAAATCTTCATCTAAAAAGCTAATTACGTTACTTCTATTTGAAAGTAATCTAGCAATCTAAAATCTTCATTGCAAGAATCGCTTCTTATATTACATAAACGAGTAATGGAAAAAGGATATTTCTCTTCACTGTTTAGATATTCAAGAACAGATCATAAAACATGAAAGGAATTATAAATCGGGCATCTCTGCAAATCAAATATGTCTACTGAACAAGGATGTTTTAGATAAATACAAACAACTTTAACATAATAAGAATCCATGCAGATCATCTTCTATTACCTCAAGTGCTTGGAATATTCATAATGCAGCAAATATATAACGTCTGTTTTCATACTTCAATTTAGTTTATCTGAACCAGGATGTCAGACTGGCTGTCAGAAGAAGAGCTCCTCAGACAATAATATTCTTCGTACTGCATTATCACTTGAAACGCGAGAGAGCTAAAGTCTTAAGAGCTCATATGACATGTCAGGACTGCTTTGGAACGAATTCCTACAATACACAATAAAAAACCTGAATGATGTTTCCTAAAAGACAGGAGCATTCGAGGGAGAGACCCCAAACAGTATCCGTTCTGCTATTTTCTACTATTTAGAAAACAAAACAAACAAAAATCTGGCAATATCTTAAAGCCATTAGAGAACTTTAGAACAACAAAATCTTTCATATATGTCTTTGAACTATGTAATATTATACACAAGGTATCTTTTCTTTGTATCTCATTCCTACAAAAATGGAAACCATCCAGGAAACCACCCAATTCATGTTTTCAACTTGCCCTGAACACATTTGTGAAAAATAGTTTCTCTACTTATTTTAATAATTTCAAGTTTCTTTTTTGTGAAAAATGACTTGCTCTTTGGCCATTCATTTCTTTCTACCAAGAGGCCAATCCTAGGTGGTTATCTACTCACAAGACAATTTTTGTACCTTAGAAAAAAAGGAAGTTAGAACTTTAGTGATAATGTTTCACCCATGTATCTAAAACTACCCCTGCATTCTTCTTATTTCAAAGACTTTGTTTGTTTAAATAATAGACAGTGTGCTATAGCAAATAAAGTTTTGAAATAGGAATTAGAATACCTGAATTAAATTCCCTTACATCTCTTATCAGTTTTGTAATATTACACAAATTATTTTTAGATCTCAGTTTCCTCATCAGTAAAACTAAAGAAAAACAGTCCTTACATGAGAGATTAAATCAAACAAGCTAATATATAAAAACTTCTGGAAATTTAAAGTACTATTTGCATATTTGGTGTAACGACAATACTGTTTGCCCATTTACCAATCTCTTGCATTTTTCTTGCTAACAAATGTGTTCAAGTGGCAATGTCCCTGCCTCTAGGAAGGTGAATAATGATTGGTTTAAGCTGATCATAAGGATCTCACCCACCTATGCCTAGGATTGGTCTGGAGAGATGTCTATGAGATTCATTTCTGGTCAAAGAAATATAGGGGAATGTGTGCTGGAACTTATTTCTAGAAAATATTATCCTCCATATGTGAAGAAGTCCCCTCTACCACCTGTATTTCCTTCCTTTTTGCTTTGGACACCAGTGAGTTAAGATCTGATGTCTGGCACCTTGTAACTAAAATGAGACAAGTCTAAGAATAAGATCAAACATGCTGAGGATAGTGGAACAGGAAAATAGAAAGAAGTGAGTCCCAGATGGTAGTGATAAGACCGACACTTTATTACTGACACATTGATTAAGAAGTAATAGCCCTGATGCCTTCCTACAAGAAAACTTAATCTACTCCTCAATATCAGCCAAAGCATCATATTTTGCCTACTTATCTACTGAAACATGTATTACAATAAGTCATAATTATTTTATTTTTTAAATACTGAAGATATAATTATAAAATAAAATAACTTCATTTTTAAAAACTTCAAAAATGTTAAAAGAAATACTAAGACTATCTTGTTAGGAGGTAAGCTTTCCTGAGGAATATATAATAAAAAGAAGCCATAAAGAATACTACATAATGAAGGACATCATAGAAAAGCTAAAAGATGTAGACTAAAAAACTTATGTGCCACCTATGCAACAGAGAATTACTATGCATTTTCTAAAAATTAATGTAAGAAAGATAAGTTACTTAATACAAAATAAGCAATTCATAGAAGGAATACAAATGTCCAATAAATATATGAAAATAATACCATAACTTATCAATAATAAAGATGAATAGAAAATAAAATAAACATGAGGCTTTTTTAAAATTTATCAAACTAAAACAATTGATGTGATGTAGTATTGGTATGATGTAGAGAAGCCATTTCACATACTTTGGCTGCAATATAAATTGCTCCAGAGTGTAACTTGGCTGCATCTACCAAAATCTGAAATGTTAATACTCTGGATTTATGGCTTTTGTCTTTTTTCTTTGAAGAATTTCTTCCATCTTATGTGATTATGATAGAGATTGTCAATGATAGCATAGGGCATGTAGTACTATGAATTCCTCAACCCTTTCTTGCCTTGAGTGTTCTAAAATAGGCACATAAACAAAAGTGAAGTCTTATTGGAAATTTTTCACATGGTTCCTGAGGGAGAAGTCCTGCTTTAAGTTGATGCATGCAGGGACCACATAAACCTAAATCATCTGGTGGCCATCTTTTCTGACACATGGAGAGATCTCTGAGAACAAACCTCACACAGAGGAGAGCAGATCAAAGATTCAGAGACATTTAAAAACTTGAAACTTGGATCTTTCTATATGTTTAGCTGGTATACCTTAGAAATCTTTTTTCTTTGTTTATTTGGGCATCTCCGTTAACTTTATTTATATTTATGTCAGTTGCTTCTGAAAAAGTACTTATATACTCAAATATCTTCAAAATAACATATATATTTTATATATTATATTAAATTACATATATAGACATATAGACATGTCTCTGTGTGTGTGTGTGTGTGTGTGTGTGTGTGTGTGTGTGTATAATTTATATAATTTTGAATAGCAAAATTCTGGAAACAACCTAAACATCCATCTAAAAGAATAAGCTGGTTTAATAAATAATGATTCATTCATATAATATTAAAAAGGCATTAAAAATAATTAGGTAGACCCATAAGTCTTGCAAAGAAAATTCCCCACATATATTGATTCGTATAAAGCTGAGTTGCAATACAATATGTACCAAATGCTCACATTTAGATTTTTCTAAATGATATATCTTTATATTATCTAGATATAGAAAAGTACTAGAAATATAGTTATTACCTATGAGTTGGAAGTAGAAAATCAGACAATCCTCTTTTTTATAGGCATACCTCATTTTATTGCACGTCACATTTATTGCATTTTTTTACAGACTGAAAATCCATGGCAACCCTCTATGAGGCAAGTCTATCATTACCATTCTTCCAACAGCATTTGCTCATTTTATGTCTCTGTGTCATGTAAATAAGTCATGTAAATAAGTCATGTCAGCTCCTGGTTACCCAAGAGCTCTGATGGAAATGTACGACGAGATTAATGTTTTTGATGCCTGTTAACACCATATCCATTCTGCAGCCCATGGATAAAGGAATAATTTGACTATAGAGTCTTATTATTTAAGAAATACATTTCATAAGGCTATAAATGCCATAGACAATAATTTCTCTGATGGATTTTGGCAAAACAAATTGAAACTTTTCTGGAAAAAATCACCACTCTAGATTCCATTAAGAACATTCGTGATTCATGGGAATAGGTCAAAATGTCAACATTAACAGGATTTTGGAAGAAGTTGATTCCAATCTTTATGGATAACTGTGAGGAGTTCAAGGCTTCAGTGGAAGAAGTAACTGCAAATTTGGTGGAAAAACCAAGAGAACTAAAATTAAAAGTGGAGCCCGAAGATGTGACTGACTTGCTACTATCTCATGATAAAACTTTAATGGATGAGGAGTAGTTTTTATGGATGAGTGAAGACAGTGGTGTCATGAGATGGAATCAACTCCTGGTGAAGGTGTTGTGAAGATTGTTGAAATGACAACAAAGTATTTAGAATATTACATAAACTGAGTTGATAAAGCAAACGCAGAGTTTGAGAGGATTAACTCCAATTTTGAAAGAAGTTCTACACTGAGTAAAATGCTATCAAACAGTATCGCATGCTATAGATAAATTGTTCGTCGAAGGAAGAGTTAATAAATGTGGAAAATTTCTCTGTTTTCTTATTTTAAGAAATTTCGATAGCCACTACAATTTTCAGCAATCACCACCTTGATCAGTCAGCAGACATCTATCTACATCAAGGCAACACCCACAACCATTCAAAACATTTACAGTTTGCTGAAGGCTCAGATGATGGTTAGTATTTTTTGCAACATAGTATTTTTAAATTAAGATACGCACATTGTTTTTTAGACAATGCTATTGCATACTTAACAGACTATGATATATTGTAAACACAACTTATGTGAACTGGGAAACCAAAAACTTCTTGTGACTGATTTTATTGAGATATTTGCTTTATCGCAGTAGTCTAGAACTGAACCTGCAATATCTCCAAAGTATGCTTGTATTCCAAATACTTTGAAAATTCTGTAGTGCATAGTAATATATAATTTATGTAATAAAAATACAAAAGTATAAGCCAGTTTATCTTCTCGTCAAAGAGAAGTGGTTATAATGAGAAAAAAAATATTGGTTTCTTTAAAATTAATATAGCAGTGCATACTTTACCAAAAGGCAGGTAAGAACGTCTCTCTGGATTATGGCTAAACTCTAAAAATATAAAGTACTTTCGAAAATTAAATCATAGTTTAAAATCTTAATAGCCTCTGACGATTATAAAATGGTGACTACAGTATTTTTAATATTTATTTTTATTATAAAAACTGGAATGAAGGATGATTGCCAATTTTATTATAATTTAGCAGTCACAGATATTCTCAATCTATCCACTTATTTTAATATAATTCTATCCAAGTAGTGATGTCTCATTGATATTTTAATTATTCACAGAAATGACTCTCCTCAGTTTACTTACAAATAAGAACTCAAAGTTGGTCACAGGGAATCTAAAACTCATTTAATTTCATGTAAATATTGAATAAGATATTTTAGTCAGAGAAATTCATTAATTTTCTTGTTTAGGAAAAAAGTTCAGCTCACATAGGTTTGCTACGTTTTCTTGTATTTGACATTTTCAGTGATCAAACTACTAAAAACAGAATGCTATAAATAGAATGATGCCATTTGTTTCCAGAGACTATCAATACACTAGAGCGATGTGAAAATAAAAATAGAAGCAAGATATTTCATGGCAAACTCTGGGAGTAAGTAAGGTTAAGACTATAATCTGAGAGTTATCTCAAAGCAAACGGGAAAAGGGTTAAAAACGGAATTTTGGATTAAAAAAAAACACTATCATAACGTGAGAGAAATACATCATGAAATGATTAACTTTGATTTTATAGAAGATAGTTTGGTCGTTTATGAAACATTTAACAATCACTGGAATTAAATATAAATAAAATTAAAGTAGTAAGATAACAATGCAAAACTGAGGAGAAAAACAATATCTGAGATGCTGAGAATCTACACTTGATATCAGTGTATTCCAACTATTACTCCTTGTAATTAAACTCTTCCTTCACAAGTCTTTATTAAAAGCAGGAAGAAAAACAACAAAAGACACACACACAGCAGAATACCTGAACACATGGATCATCCATAATTTATTTACACTACAATTAAATCTTACCTTATTTTCCTACTGACATGTATAGTCTTACTCTATAACTTAAGCGGTCTCTCTTTACAAATCTTTACACACACACACACACACACACACACAGCACACAGTATCAAAGAAAGTCACAGTTCCTAAGTTGATTTAGTATATAATTTCAGTATATTACATATTAAGCATGTCTGAACCCGAATTAGAGAAATCGAAAGTGTGGGTCTGAAAATATTATTCCACACTTAATTTGCAAAATTTTATTATATCACCATTCTATTTTGTAGGCAGATACATATGGTTAAGGAAAGCTATGCAATTAACGTATTTTCACTGAACAGATAGATAGGAGCATCTGTGTTGTGGTGTGGGATTGGGGCTTAGCCAAGATTGCAACAGAGCCTCTTGATTGCTACTCTAAGATTTAGTTAACTATTCTGGAAATCAATAATAAGAAAGTACACCTGTAATGCAGCATTAATTAAATTATGGTTTCTCCATTCCTGCCCCTGTATGGTTCATTTCGTCTTTTCAGACAACAATATACATCCTTTCTTTCATACACATGGCATACCAAAAGCTGGAGTCGCTATAAAGTAAGGGCTATCACCAAGAATTTCCCCACAACATCATAGTCTGAAATCAAGTCAATACCACACAGGAGCAAGCTCATTCTACTCAGTAGTCTGGTCTCTGTGAGATGATAGTTTGTTGATGTGGCAAGAAAAGGAAAACCAAAGATAACTGAGGGGAAAAAAATTCCAGCCATTTCTTCAAACTTTGCATTTTATCATGTCTCTTCTAATCAATCTTAAATATTTAGCATTTGAAAACCATGTGTGAGATTAATACTACCACGATATAATGGCCATTTGAATTTCATCTTTTTGAAGACAGGTTAAGTGTCAAGAAGAAAGAATGAAGTCTAATTAAAAATCTCAGAGGAAACTATATACGCCAGAAGGGATCTACACAGGCATGTGAAACAATTATTAAAATTCATTATAAATATGTAATTCATGAGACTATCTAGGACAAGAAGGAAATTAACGCCTCAGAAAATGAGAATAAATTTGTACTCTATTTACCACAGTGACATAATAATCAAGACAATTTATAGTGTCCTGCATTTTTTCAAAAATCTTTTTTTCCTTTGATACATACATATTATACTGTGCCAAGGAGTCAGAATTGAAAACAAACATATGAAAAATTTACCATGTAGCTTATGAAAAAGCCATCAGTCAGACATAGGATAGAGCATTGATTTTACATGGTTGAGATAATGAACAATTTAGAGAATTTGTATAAAATAAGATTATGCTTTGTCTAAAAATTAAAAATATTAATGAACAAAAGCACTCACTTTCCTTTTTGTTTTGAGCAGGCACATGAAATTAAATAAGATGATCTATTTCACATTATAATTTGGAAGTTTTACATTGTTTCAAGTAAAATTGTACACCATGTGTTTTCACTTGTTCCCTGAGACTCATCCTTTATCCTCCCTAAGGCATGGATGATAAATAAGAAGTATGTTTTAACAGCTGGCATCCTTCATGTGTATCACATTGTGAAATTAGTGTATAATTTCAGTATATTGTGAAAAAGTAAAATCAAATTTTCTTGAACTAAAGAATAGAGTAAAATATATTTAGTCTAACTGTTCCCAAACCTTCATGTTATGTCTTTATAAAAATACATAACTCCAAGTATATAGCATTTCAAACCACTCCTAGATTTAAACTGACTTCTAGAAAACTGTTCAAATGACGTTTCAATGGAAGTCTTACAACTAAGCTTTTGAAATTATATAACTTTAAATGGAATTACATGGAGAATACCTTTTATGACATTCTCCATGGCAACCAGATCTAACAATTATTTATCAAGAATAAAATATAAAAGGCTTCTACATGCTGTCTATGACTGGATGGAATTGAAACACTTATATAGAAAGGAAGCTCATAAATGGCTAATCCAGGACCTAGAGAGACTAGGTCACAAATGTATGTCAGGGTGGTGTTTAGATGTCTATAATGTCTATGTGCCTATGAAGAAACTCTCACACTTGCAGGTAGCAGATGAGATTGGTCAAAGGCAAGGAAAATTTTGCTGGGTGGCTTTAAAAAACATATTCAAAAAAATATAATCGGTCAGGTGTGGTAGTTACAGAATGGACCAGACCAGGGTTGAACTCCAGTTCTGTGAACTAGGACAAGATCCTTTAGTTCTCTGAGGCTTTTATTCAAAGAATGGCAGCACATATCTCAGTATTCCTTGTTCATCGAAATCAATGGCCTGCTATTTTTACATTGGCTTTTACTGATATAAAAATATGTCTATCAAGAGTTCTGGTTCTGTTCCTTGAAGAAGCAGCTCTTTCACTACTTCCAAGACATTAAGTACTTTATTGAATATTTTAAAGATCTACATTAAAATGCAACTGTAAGGTGCAGCATTTCTCAGGGAGCTCAGAGCTTCCTTATAATCAACTTCTTGACATCATGAGTCCTGAAAGAAATTAAAAAAAAAAAAATGTATACCTGAGACTATCAAAAGAAAAAAAATCTTAAATAACTTTTTTTAATCTTTAAATTCTTCCATCATAGCATTCCACTTTCCCTTCTCTCTACACTCCTTTTTCAACAGTCTTCTTCATGAAGGTAAGGTATTCAGCCGCAAGCAGCAGCCATTGCACTTAAGTCTTCATTTAGGAATCTTTACTGAGCACTTCCTATGGGCCAGGCTTAGCACCAAGCCCTTAATATGCAAATACTCCATCTAAAACTCTTTTTGTGAGCCACAGATATTTATTGAGCCCCCAGGATATTCCAAGCATTTTACATATATTATCACATTTAATCTTCATAACAATTCTAAAGGGTAAATATGATTATTTTCCCTGTACACATGAGATAAATAAGGGTCTCAGAAGAAAGGCAACTTGCTGCAGTCACTTTGCCTCAACACTGCTTTTTCTGTTATCTTTACTCACTCTGTTTCTCATTCTGTTTCTCTGTCAGACTACTGCTAGGATTATCCTGGTGGCCTCAGAGACAGATGTGCCTTATTGTGACTGGAATTGATGTGTCAATACCTGAAGGATAGCTAGTCAGGGAAGGTGGTAAAATAATCGGACACATTTCAAGAATGTGTGTATCCCTCCCATTACCTTTGCCTCTACCACTCTGTTCTTACACCCGCCTGTTCCACACACACACACACACACACACACACACACACACACACGCACACACACACAGTGACAGTTACACAATGATTAGAGCTAAGAGCACTGAGATCCTCCTTCAGCATCCAAAATAGAAAAAAAGGGTTTATTATGCAAATTGCACAAAATTTTGTTTGTCTGTCCTTATATTTATACTCATAGGAAAGAGCTTAACTAATTATATGCTACTCAGGAAACCCAGTACCTAAGAGAGAAGTAAAAGTATAATAATTTTTTTCTAAGAATTGCAGCCTCAGGGAATGCTACCAGAAAGTATAGAAAATTAGACAACTATCAAGTTAAAGGGATGGATGATATATAACATAACTGGAATTTCTACAAACTTCAATACAAATTTTAACTTTTATTATGGAATATATATATTTGTGTGTGTATATATATATATATATATACTTTCTGACATACTGACAAAAACCTGCAGCAGTAAGGAAAAGGGAGATATCAAATAATTTCATTCCCTGAAGACAAAAATTAGAATTTGACTGACAAGTAGGAATTAGAATTAAGAAAGAACTTTAATTGAATGACGCAGAAGACGATTGAGTATTTTTAACCCCAGCCAGTCAGTTGGCCTAGGCCCATTCCTGACTCAGCACAGCCACATTAAAAGTGCTGTATGAACATGACCATCACGGATAAATGAGAGTCAGTGAAAAGAGCTGAAGAAAGCATTGGTCAGAAAGTTTTAGTCCTTTGAAACAAATACTAAAAAGGTACTAATTTATATTTCTTCCACTTTAAAAAAGAGTGGCGGGTATGGTTATAAGCATAACATTAATAAATACTGTAATAGCAGCAATGAAAAATTCCATGCCATTTCCAGGTAACGAAGCAACCTTTCCTATAAAATAAGCTATATATTTATAAAATCACACCAACCTTTCTTTCATTGGAAATTATGGCTTGCACCATTTTATATAGGAGAAAACAATTATCTTAGGTCTTCTCAATCTTTTGGAATTTTTAGGTGGAGGAGAAAAGACGTTTACCTATAAGGGCCCTACAAAGAAAGATGATGGATATAGTATCAGTGTCATCATGTTGAAAATTGTCCCCAAATACCAAATACCAAGGAAATAGTACTTGACAAAAGGAAGTTTAACTTTGGGAGGTGAACAAAAATGCAATATACACATGATGTATTGTTGAACTGTACACTTGAAACCTATATAATTTTATTAACCAATGTCATTCCAATAAATTTAATAAAAAAAAGACTAAGTTAAAATTGCAAAGGCAAACGTTAACCTCCTCTTTCTGTCTTACTAACCTCCACAGCTCCATACTTATATTCTTTTTAAAATAATTTCCAAGTATTGAACATCTTCTTCTACTCTCTCACCATCTCTCTCGCCTTTAGTATTTCTATTATGTTCCCTCTTTCCCTTTCTCTGATCCTTTTTCTCTCTTCTATACCCTTTCTTTCTCCATTGTTCTGGCCTTGAATTTATAACATTCACACAGTTATCCACCTATGTATTTGTTCAATCAATCAACAAGTATGTACCAAGCACCAACTACCTGGCATTATTACACTAAGCAAGGGATAAGCGAAGAATGATGAACCAAGACAAAAGTGATCACAGTAGTCATTATCTTACATTCTAGCAAGACATATATTAAACGATTGACACATGATGTATTTTTAACTTCTATTGTGTTGCAAGTTATAAAAGATACTGAAAGCTGTGAGTAGAAAGAGGGAATTCTATTCTGGTGGCAGAGAAGAAAACTTCCTCAGAGGAGTACCTTTTGAGTTGAGTTCTGAAAGATGTTGGGATTGACTAAGCAGACATCTAGAAAGCCCTCCAGGTAGAGGAAAGGAAAGCAGCAAAGCCCAGAAGGACAAAGAATCAGAGTATTCAAAAAACAAAAGGAAGGTTTCTGTGGCTAGATTGAGTGCTATAGGTTGAGTTAGTTGAGGCTGTTGACATAGGCAAGGACCAAATCACTTAGGACCAGCAGACCTTGTTAAAGATGCTGGTCTTTACATCCTAGGAAAGTGACAAGATAAAAAGCTCCTTTCTTACTCTAAATCTAAAATTCTTCCAAAGATAAGCCTTTTTTCAATCATTTCTATGATGTTATACATACTGTATTCACTCCTTGCTCCATGATTCTACTGCACGTGGCCTCTTAACAGAACAAGGACCATTTTTTAGACCCCAAGTATGCTTATTTCCCAAGAAAAAGTAGTTACATTCTCAGCTCCTGATCATTTAATTCTGAGTGCCTATATGTGCTATCTACTATTTCTCTAACACATACTCTAAAAACATGCATGGATGGATGCACACTTTTGTAATATATTGCCACAATAAATTATAACAAATAATATCTTAAAATAGGAAATAAAGTAGACCCCAGACAAAAGTCCACATTATATTTTCAAATTATCATTGTTATATATTCAATTCATTTTACATTCTACAATGGATCTTGTTTCAAAATCAAAACTTAAAATTCAATCAGATAACAACAGATAAAAGGGAGCAACTAGTTAAATAGGTTTATTGAAAAACACATGTTTGAATGAATATAAAATGCAAAAGAATCAATAAATAGGTAGGTAGGAGGAAGGCAACAGTAAAATACAGGAAGATACCATATAGGAGAAAAGAGTCTCATAATTAAACTTTCAATCATTTATCTCAGCACCATGAAACACACACATACACACATAAGCACACACACACACACACACTCTCTTCCACACACACACATGTGAAGACGGTGAGTAAACAAAAATATCTAATTTTTTTCTTCTGTTTCCTGCGCCCTTTAAAAGACACTATTTGAACCTGTGGCCCTACAAAACTAGAGAATCATGAACAAGAATGTGATTATGCAACTACTAAATTATAGGGTCTTACATATGTGAGGAATATATTTTTTCAGGTTTGGAAGAATGTATATCATTGTAATGTATTATCCTGAATTCAGCAAGTTAACACTGGACTCAGAAACCAGTAATTCTAAAATCCAGACTACTGTAGCATACAAAAGACTATATAAATGCTATATATTTTTTCTTATATCCTCTCATTTTTCCTACATCATCAAAAATCATAGATAGAAGCATTGGTGGTTCAGTTGTAGAATTCTCACCTCCTAAAAAATCACAGATAAAAAATTTTCTGCTTCTCCAGTTTTCCTTATTTGTGGCCATATCCTTTTTCAATCTCCCCTCCACACAAACCTTCCTCTTATGAAGGAATCATTCCTTAAGTAGAAAGGATTTTAGGATGCCCTGAGGGTGTCTAGAAACATCTGGCCCATTTCTATTTCTACCTAGGCTTTCTATCTTAACAATTAAAGAAGAAAAAAAAAAAAAAAAAAGAAGGCAAAGGGTAGAGCTATTGGCACAAGTTTAATGATGTTATAAAGGTAATATTTAAGGCTAGAAAATAAGGAAAAATAAAAGAGAAAAATAAACACAAACAAACAACAAAACAGTATAGGCATATTTCTCAAAGAGAGTAAATTTTGTAGAACTGGCTGGCCTTTTATCCATTTGTTACATTTTACTTTCTTGACATGGTAGTTTTGGGTAAAATACTCCCCTAAAAGCACTATCATCTACTGAAATGGTACTTTGTGTTCATAGTGGCAAAGTAACTGATTATATATATATAAAGTTAGGAAAAGTGTAACAGCATGGTATAAAAGAAAAAATGAGTTTTGAAATTATAAAGACTGGATTCAAATACCTGTCCTGCCACTAAGTAGTGATATGACCTTGAACAATTTACAAAACCTCCAAGGGCTTAGTTTTTGCATCTATGAAATGGAAACTAAAATGTGACCTCATAGAGTTACTGTAAAAGTCAGTAATGGTTTCTTTGCAGTACAGAGTAGACATTCAACATTTGGTAGCTTTTACTTATTAAAAGTGCTATCTTCCATTATGATTGATTAAATTGACTCCATCAAAAATGTATCATCAGGAGATCAAAACTTTTTACTTATCTAACTTTGAATGAAAAAAAAAAAATTCCATCAGCCTGATGACTTATTGCTTAGAAAGTCATACAAAAAATATACATCTCAAACTCTGCAATGTTCTTTGATGCTATGGCATCATGAGGATCAGAAGATAAGTTGAGAGGATTCCTTGAATTTAGTAAAAAACAAAAAATAATCCTAGAAAGAGGAATAGAAGGAAAGAGCCAGCTGAAGTTGAAATAAACTGATATAGCAAGAAATGATCAAAGAAATCAGATGATGGTCTTTTTACAGACAAGGCCACGAGCTTCTAAAGTTAGCCAATGTGACATGCCACAAAATCTAGGCAAAACAACCCCAGTGTTGGCCTAAATTTTATCCCTCTAAGTTAAAAAAAAGAGGGGGGGAGGGACTTTATATTTTATATTACCATAGATATCAAAACAAAACAAGTTAATAAATAATCATTTATTAAATTCAAGTTGAAGAAAAGATAATTAAATGCCGTACTCCATGCAGTTTTCAGTGTGGCTGTTGACACTATGATCTCTGAATGACAATACCTGAAACGGTATAGTACAGCCTTTTTACCATAGAAAATGGGTCTAAATATGCCCATTCTCAAGGATTTTTTGTATAAAATACAGGGAAAAAAAGAGGGAGATGAATTTGAGGGTAATAATTTGCCTTATAAAAAGATATTTCACTTTATAAAACATCTCATCACCAGTAGCCTTTCAATAGCAATTTAAAAACCATTAGAAAACATTACCATTTAGAAAACATTACAGACAGTGTAATTCTTATTTTGTCAAAGGTTAGCTTGAACAACCAGTCAGAAGTAAAGGTCTCATAGACAGAAACCTGTCTGTCAATAAACAGGATGCAGGATCCAAGTCCTAGGTATGACACAGGTCATAGGCAAGAAGCAGGTTTCACATAGGAGGCACATACACAATTATAGCAAATATAAACCCATAATTCTCCCAGAGTGCCCAAGAGTAGAAAAGGAAAAGTTTAAGTTAAAAGAGAGGCCTGCCTAGAAAAGGTAAATGCTCTAGATGTGAATACTGGCACTTCCCGGGATGAATGACCATAAACTCAGCAGTTCTCCAGCTTTCTTAGCAGGGAGAAATGCTAACCAACGACCTCTACAGATGGCAAAGCCAGCATGTGAATTAAATGTGTGTCAACAGATTAATCCCTTTGATTTACACATCCCACCTGTTAGCCAAGTGAAAAATGAAGCTATACATTTCATCTTTCTTTTCTCCTTTCTTTCTATCTTTCTTTCTTCTGGCAGTCTAGTCCATAAATCAATTATCTATGGATATGGGTAAGTGCTGTCAGAGACAAAGTTATAGCATTTCATATTTGCCGGACAAAAAAAAAAAAAGATAAATTTTACATTTTTTAACTACTCCTGTCAAGGAAGAGGATTAAACAGGAAAGAAAAGCCACCAAAATTAGCAGGCCCTTCAACCATACTAAAATATAAAACTAGAACTATTCACTACTTAGGACATGTAAACTTATAAGTCCATGACAGGAATAAAAGCAAAACCTGCATGTGGTCATAGAAAATACAAAATGTAACTAGGAAATTACAAACAATAACCAAGAATATGAAATATGCCTATATTAGCAGAAAGAAAATAAATGGAATAGGAATAAATTTGCAAATAATAAAATAGGAATCAGAAGGCCAGGGGCAATAATTTCCTATTTTCAATGGAAATAAGCTAAGAAAAATATCAAGAGATGAATTGCCATTGTCCAGGAATAGAAAATCTTATTTGAATAAGCTAAGAAATTATTTACCCAAAGGAATATTCCATTGAATGAAAAAGTTAATCAGAAAATCTTCAATGTACAGTGGAAGAACTATGTTTAAACACCTCTCTAGTCATTTTTCCCATGAAGAAGAAATGAGGTTGTGTGTTGAGACAGCCTGGAGCCTCAGATAAGCAGCCTGACGCTGCCAATAATATTCTGCAGCACCTTTGGCAGCATCCATCGTTATTCCTCCATCTTCACTTCATAGCTCCATAAGTAAGAGGAAAGTCCGGGGCCCAGAAGTACATCTGGGGTTGAGTTTCCATATCATTCTCTGAATGAGAAAGAATATTTACCAGAATGACTGCAGGGACTTTTTCTGGCTTGTTCACTCCTCTATCCTGAGCACTTAGAACAGGGCCTTACACAGTAAGCTCTCTATAAACATTTATTTCATTTATGTAGAATGAATAAATAATATATTTCTAGATCCTTTCTATTGCAATTTAAGGCCATTTCTTCAAGTTCCGTTCTTGTAAAGTCCCTGATGACAACAGAGAATGACTCTTTGTAATTCTACACAAAGCAACCCTCCAAAATTTTAAGACTCCCATTAAGTTGCCCTAAGCCTCCATTCACATTGCCTACCAGTTTCTCTTTTTTCTACTACCTACAAATGTAACACTTAGGAAGCACTTCATATAATATTTAAATGATATTTAACATCCGGAGTGCTTTTCATCTTTAGAGCTTCTTGAAAATAAAGTTAATTTAATAAGAAGATTGCAGTGAAAGAACATGCTCTTATCTAAAGCACCACAACGTGAATAACAAGGATAAAGTAATTGGACAAGTATATACCTTCATATGTAAATATAATTTCTTAAGTGTGCTCTACACTGAAAAACACTGTTTAAATGCCAAATTTTAACAGAGAAAGCTCAATATACCATTTCCCTTTTGTGTAGAAGCAACCGAGGAAGTTCCTCAAACTGAAAGGAAGTGGGCAACTCCATTTGCAACTGGCTCAACGTTCATGATAAAGAAAGGACACACAGAAATCTGGGTTCTGGAATCTAAATTCATATTTGTATATGAATTCCAAGGGAGTTTCACTTAATATGTTCTCAAGGTCATACTAAAAGTTTTGGTTAATGACTTTACTAAAGCTGCCAACTAGATGTATTTTAAAGCATATTAAATTCACGCTCTGCTAGGGGCAGGGAGGGAGAGAATGAAGAGAAGGGTGATTCTACTTCCAAGCATCATTGTTCAGGCTGATGACTAGAGCATGAGACAATCTCAGAATACATAGGTACCTCTGCGATGGGTTAGGTACTTGAATTAATTACCCTTACCTTAAACCACACACGTTTATTGTTTAAATACTTTTAAATAAAATGAATTCTTCCAGTTATTTCTTCCATTTTGTTTTGTTTATTTTGTTTTGTTTTGTAAAAGTGATCTGACATGCAAGGCAAAAAAAATGATGTGATATGCAAACCCACATAAATGTCCACAAATGCAATTATTGTCATAAAGTTGACTGCGTATATAGAAATCTTGATAACAACAAGAATATCTACCATTTCTTTTGCATGTGTTATCAGTTAGTTCTTGCTATGTCACAAACCAGCCTAAAACATAGTAGTTTAAAACAACCACCAATTTCTTTAATGAGTCTAAATAGATTCTGTAGTGTCAGCTGGGAAGTCCCATCAAGCTGGGCCCAGGTCAGCTGATCTCAGTTGGATTCACTCATACATCTGGTGAATGGGAAAGAGACTGGCTGGTCGATGACTAGGCTCTACTCTGTGGGATGTCTCATCTTCTCTAGGATATCTCCAAGAATATTTTGATGGTGGCAATAGGAATTCAAGACAGCGAACAGAGCAAACCAGGTCTTAGAGACTTTGGTCAGAAATAGCACCCCTCGGAAGAGTACTCTATGGCAGCGGTCCCCAACCTTTTTGGCACCAGGTACCAGTGCTCCTATGAGGATCTAATGCCTGATGATCTGAGGTGGAGCTGAGGTGCTGGTGCTAGTACTGGGGAGCGGCTGCAAATACAGATGAAGCTTCTTCGGCTTGCCTGCCACTCACCTCCTACTGTGCAGCCTGGTTCCTAAAGGCCACAAACAACTTGTACAGGTCCTCTGCCCAGCAGGGGAGGGGTTGGGGACCTGTGTTCTATGGAACAAAGCAAATCTCTCAAGGGATGGGAAATAGATTCCACCTCTTGATGGCAAGCATTGCAAAATGCAACAAAAAATGAAAATTTGGGAAAATATCTACATTTAATCTACCACATATGTCTATTATATGCCAGACACTGTTGTTTGCACATTACATACTTTAAATACATTATTTTAGTTATACTCAAAATAACTCCATGAGATAGGAAAGAGGAAATTAATGCTTAAAGTAAAATCATAACATGCCAAGATCATATAGTTACCCTCCATAAAAATGTAGAAGAACAATCAATTTATACTTTGCTATAAATGCTTTTACACAATCTCTCTTTATAATTTGGACAGTGATAGTGTGTAAAGCAGAGAGTATTCCCATTTTACAAATGCAGGGTGCTTTGCAATGCAGGATGAACTGGTAAAACTTTCTTCTAACTCCAAGACCAATCCTCATTCCTCATCTTGCTGCCTCATGACCCCAAAATTAATGATTTGTAGCATTTCCAAACACCACGGCATCACAGTAAATCCACAAAAATGCACTCAAAAAGGAATACACATATGCTACATCTCAAAAGTAGCTGGTTTTTCTGAAAGTAATCCAAAAAAGACCATTAGATTAAAAATCTTAATGCCAAATGCCATCTGGCATCTGGGAATTTTTTTAAATGACAGACAGGTTGTACGTTCACGTTCTTCAGCACAAACCAAACTTTCCAGACAGGTTAATCATCTTTTTTCCGTCCTCTTTACACAGCCACGTTCTGCCAATAAGCTCCCATTTGACTTTACAAAAGTTATTTCTCACATCCCATTTTCCTCATTTATATAATTAGGAGCTTCAACTGTATGGCTTTTCAGAATCCTTATATGAACTATTCTCAGACTACATACAGGTAACCAAACCTATAAAAACTGAGAAATTAATTCTTGTTATTTTTAGCAATTTGATATAAATTACTATTGAGCTATATAAATCTGTGTTTTTTTCTCCAATTTTACAATTCACCTAACAGTGCTGCAATTTCTGTCTCTCTGTCTCTGTCTCTCCCCCCGCCCCTATATACACACACATAAATACACAGCTAAGGATACTGGATTTTCATTTTATTATTTTAAGTGACCCACAAAGGCGTCTATATGGTAAGGTGAAATGGTTAGGGTCACATAGTTAGAACCAAGGCTTGTCCCCATCATTGCCAAACCTGAAAATTTACAACTAATATTCTGTGAAAATTAATAAACAGAAACCTCATTTAAAATGCATTTGGGAGGCAAGAAGAGAAAACTCTCATGTACTTGTCAGTTACCGCACACTACTGATGCCAACAGAAGAAGACAATACCTTGCATGTCAGACAGAAAGTAGCCCTAATTTACTATCTCATCAGGAGAAAGCAAAGATTTCTTTTTGCCCAGTAAGAGATCAGCTAATGAGAGACTGCCATAAGTCAGCCAATGAGAAGTCATTATACTTTGAACTTTCAGTTTCCTCCAATGGACTCTTCATGCAAAACTTAAGTCCATAAAAGAATGTTTCTTTGTTCTTCTGGAGTTGCCTGTGGTTCACCATTAGACTGCATATCTCTCAAACTACAATTCTTTGTTTTTCCTAAATAAACTCATTTTGCTGGAGAAATATTCAGCTGTCTATTTGCTTAAGGTCAACATTATAAAATGAAATGAAAATAATCCGCTAAAACAGTAGGGAAATGCTGTATCCCCAGCCATCAGAATGTCACTTCCAAAATAACCAAAAAGAACTGCATTGGACACCTAAATAGTCTATAATCAGTATGATTAACACTTAATATCTCAGAAAAAACAACAAGATAAAAGTAAAATAATAAGCTAAAGCCTACTACCGAAAGGCATGGGTTCTAGACTAAGTTTGCATCCTGGCTCCACCACTTTCTGGGCAATGCTTCATTTATCACATAGGGATGCTAACAATGCCTACTGAATATAGCCGTTTTGAGAATTAACTGAGATAAGGCATACAGCATAACACTTGACGCTCAAGAAAAACAATAACAATCGCATATTCTTATGTATAACAATGATAATAAAATTACACTTAGCAATTTTAAAAGATTTTCACATAGACTCCCTCATTTAGTTTTTACATACACATACGAATTTCAGTAATATGTAGATGAATCATTATATATCACCTGGAGTTTCAATGAGTTGAACTCTTTGCACAAATTCACAAAGCTGGCAAAGAAGCAGAGCTGAAATTTGAACCAAAATCTTCTACATCCAGGTCCAGTACTCTTCCTGCTATACCACAGCCTCACCATAAAATGTTCTATCACAATCATTCCACTTGCATAAGCATTACATATAGGACAATTAAATTTTAAATTACATCTTCAAAAATAAATCCATAAGTATGTGTTGGTCTGCTAGAGAATAGAGCAAAGACAACTATAAATCAAATTCCTATAAAGAGAATCCTCTTTTTGCATTTTATTATAAAAAAAAAAAACAAGAATACAATTTAACCTAACCCCTATTGATAAAATCGAAATCTAGAATCTTATATTTTAATAGTGCTTTAACTTCTAAGAGTTCTACATAGAGTCGTCTCTAGATTGCTCACTATTATTCTTTCAATCTTGTTTTCATCCAGTTAATGAAAATATCTAAAGCTCCAAATTAAAAATATGATAAAACTTAGCTGCTCTTCTTCAGCATTTGCCAATGTTAATGTAATTTTAAAAAATACAGGTTGAAATTATAACTCTGCATCTTATTATTAGGTGCTATCATTGGAAAACATATAAAGTCTATTTCCTATAAAAGTAAAAAATCTGGTGTAAATATAGATATAGAGATATAGAGATATAGAAATATAGATATATATCAATCCTATCACATCTGCTGTGTAAATGTAACATCGAATATCTAACATAGTTTGAAAATGGAAAGTTAAATTTCAACTTTTTAAAAAGAGCATTAAACTTCATCAGTTTTACTGTGAACTTCATAATTTAAGGATGTTTAAAAATGAATCTTTAAAAATATTTTTTCTTTGTTAAAGAGCAGTCAGTGTTGAATCATACTCTAGTGGTTGTTACCACAGAACAGATTAAAAAGTCATCAGACTGATGGCTGATCTAACTAGAATAAAGTGCACAAAATATGATTATAATAATTAAACATATTTTAATTGCTAGTAATTACTATGAATTACTGAAAAAGTTAATTATAACAAAATTTGAGTAAATTTACTTGTTTGTACCCATTTCTATTCAATAACTTAGCAATAAAGTAGATCCCAAAACATTCTTATGGTTCAAAAACACTAACATATATTTTTTAAATAGTTTAAGAAAATAATGTAATATTATTCATTTATCTATTCTCAATGGTTTTCTGAAAAATGACTCTTTTATAGGTCATACGATTAAAATTAGTAGAAAGTGCTGTGAGATAAATTAACATAAAAAATGCCAACATCGTAATTAGACAAATTTTATGCTAATATCATATAATCCAAACACAATAAAACCAAAACCTGTGTAGGGCAAGCAACAGGATCCTATATCATAAAAGTTGTGTTTAAAAAATTATATTTGCCTTGTTCAAATTTTCCATATTAATGTTTTCATATTATTAAAAATTATAATTAAAATTATAAAGTTTCGTAGCATTCAAAAATGTGTGTTAATTAATTGATATGGCATTGTCTCTAATTTTAATAATTCTGTAGTTTTCTAAATAGTTCTTTCCAGAAAAAGTCATAGAGGTTTATTGGTCTAAGACAAAGAGACTAAGTAAAGGGCAGATCAACATCGAAGAGAAGAAATTGTTATATGATCTCTAAAATGGAGGGTAGCTAATATTTACTGAATGTTGACTTGGAACAATTAGATATTCAAAAAGAATGGCTCTAAATGTTTGTAAACATTAAATGCATAAAAATCCCTTAGGCTACTTTGAGAGAGAGGTACCTACCACACATTTGCCACCATTACGTACATTCAAATCCCATTGGCCCACAGTCTCAGAGTCATGAGTCAAAAAGTCGGATATAATTTAAGCAAGACGCTCCATTAACAAGTAGGAACAAAATATACAATATTAATATAGATCTTCAAATAAGTGCATTCAATTTGTTAGATGCATTTAAATGCATTATTGTTAAGACTTTGGTATACAGGAGAAAAATATGAAGGCAAGCCATGTAGCTTAAGAATTTCTAATGTTATTCAAAGGTTATTCAAATGTATGGTATTCATACATTTCATTTCCAGATAAATTATTAATAAAAAGGAAATTGATCTATATTTTCAATTTCTTATTCAATTTTAGATATGTTTCTATTATGATAGGTTTTCTGTTGTTTTTTCATTTGTTTCTGGTAGCAATGACTTTAAGGAACCATTCCTGCTCACTTTCAACTTGGTTTTGTTGATCCCAGTGTTAATTATCATTATCATTCTTATTGTTTTCCATCTGGCAGTTCAGCTTCAGGGTCCCCAAACCACTTGAGCTGCTTAGAACACAAAGAAAACATTCTGAGGATGCTTCACTGCCTAATTTCTCTGTGTTGTTAACCCCACAATCAAGATGACAAACCCAGAAATCAGTATTATAATATAATTCTAATGGATGTTCCACTAACGAGTTCTTTATTTAACACTTCTGAAGCATTCAGACACTGTTCCTAGCCAGGAATATAAAGACTGAGTAAGATTAAACAGTAGCAGTAAATAATGTTAACTTACAATTATGTTTTAAACAGTCTTTCTTATAAACACTACCACATTTGCTTTCTGTAGACTTTTTCAAATTTTCTTACTATTGAGTTCATCTTTAAATTCAGCTAATTTAAATCCAGCTAATTTGATTCTCCCACTAAAATAGAAGCAACACTAATGTATAATAGTCTATAGCATCTGTTAGATAGGAAATTGATCACTTTTCTTGGCTTAATTACCAATATACTATCTGTGATGAAGTCACCTGCACTCTTCAACCTCTTCTCAACAGTAAGTTCAATGTTATATAGTTCAGCAGCATTTATATTGGAGTTTATTTATAATATAAATTTATTTGTAATGCAAATTCTGTATAGGGTTTCAGTTTAATGACTTGAACTAGATATCCTTCTTAAATGTTCATCCAATTAATTTATACATGGTTTTAGGGCTGGTTCTATCATTTCTAAAAATCCTTTTGACTGGCTAATAAATATAAAGGGAAATGTGAAGATAGCTTGTAGTATAAATTATGTATTGTTCTAAAAGTATTCCACAAAAGGAAGCATTTTTGAAAACCAAAAAACTGCACTTGTATTCCTTTTTTAATAATCTCTGTTCAACTGTATATATTTTTTCAATAATCTCCTTTATTAAAATGGAGATTCATTTCTACAGAAGTAATGTTAGTCCTAAAATGTAATAGACATAATGTAGAAAAACAACTGATATTTTTATACACAGAGAAAAATACTTTTCTAATGAAGTATTATTAACTTATTTTTCTCAAATTGTTGGGAGAAAGAACAACTCGTTGGCAATACAACAGCTCATAAAGGTCTTTTTGCTCTGAATATATAGAGACTGCATATGGTTAATTTGTCTCAATTCAACTAAGCAGCAATAAGACATTTATATTTGATGCTGCTTTGATTTTCTCCACCTGACACTCCTTCTCTGCTATAGACCCAGAAAAGGGTATGAGTTTTATGAAACTCCTTCTGTCTGGCTGCGGTCAGGGCATAGGCCTCTGGTTCTGCAGTTTGTTCACTTCACAAAGAATGTTGATTGCAGGGATGAGTGAGGGCTGAAATCTAGTTCACACTCCGCTTGCCAAACTGTGTGCCCTGTGGCAGGACTAACAGATTCAATGCCATGGTCCACTGCATGTAGACTTATTCTGGTATCCAGTGCCCTCTGTAGTCCACCAGAACCAGGACCTCCTCCCCATTCTCAATGGAAGAAGTACAACCTATTTTTAATGAAGCTTTCTCTCTTTTCTCTGCTATCCCAGAAAACTTCAGACTTTGGTCTTTGACTTTTTTCATGGAAAGATCTTTTTGTGGAAAGATCTACACTCTCCAAGGAATGAAGATCAAATTATCTCAGCACGTACGTTCCCCACACCAAATCTGCTCTAATAACAAGGAAGCAAAAAGTTTCCTGAGTGGTTTTGTAACACAGAAGATTAGGACGTGGGTGTCCCCTTTGAAAATTCAAATCTCTCTGGAGCAATTCTGTATATCCTTTACCCAGATTTCCTCGATGGTAACATCTAGCCAGACTGTATTACAAGATCATTACCAAAACATTGACATTGAAACAATTCACTTTGGATAACATTCAAAGTTTTCCAGTATTACTTGTACTTATTTGTGAGTATACGTGTATTTAGTTCTATACAATTTTATACCATGAGTAAGTTCGTATATCTACCACTACAACTCAGTGCAAAACAGCTCCAACACCACAGGAAATGCTCGTGTTGCCTTTTTATAACTATATGCACCTCCACCCCTGGCCCCAAATCTGGAAACCATTAATCTGTTTCCATTTCTATAATTTTGTCATTTCAAAAATATATATATGAAGCCATACGGTATATAACCTTTTGGAATGGCCATTTTTATTCAGTATAATTTTCTGAAAATTAATATAAATTATTACATATATCAATAGATCATTCCTTTTATTACTGAATTGTAGTCCATGGTATGGATACCACAGTCTGTTTAACTAACAACCTACTGAAGAACTTCAGAGTATTTCTAGTTTGGGGCTATGATGAATAAATTTGCTATGAACATTTGTGTACTGATTTTTATGTGAATATATGTTTTCATTTCACTGTGATAAATGTCCAGTAATGCAATTCTGGATGGTATATTAAAAATATGTTTAATTTTATAAGAAAATGCTAAACTATCTTCCAGAGTAACCATATTATTTTACATTCCCAAAAGCAAAGTATGAGTGATCCAATTCCTCAGCCTTTTGGCCAGCATTTCACGTTATTTTACACAGTCTGATAGTTGTGTACCAATACCTCAGTGAGTTTTTAATTTTTATATCTTTAATGACTAATGATGTTGAATATCTTTTCATGTGTTTTTAACATCTGTATATACTTGCAGGAATGTGTCTTCATATCTTTTGCTCATTTTCTAACTGAATTGTTTATATTTTTATGGTTGAGCTTTGAGAATTGTTATATATTTTAGAACTAGAAATTTGTCAGATATATGGCTTGTAAGTACTTTCTTCTAGTCTGTAACTTTCTTTTTCATCCTCTTCACATGGGCTTTTGCAGAGCAAAAGATTTTAATTTTGATTAGGTCCAATATATCATTTTTTTTTCCTTTTTTTATGGATTATACTTTATGTCAAGTCTAAGAACTCTTTGCCTAGCACTAAGCTAGGCATAAAAATTTTCTTCTAATTTTTTCTCTCAAAGTTATATAGTTTGATGTTTTAGATTTAAATCAGCTTCCAGTTTGAGTTAACTTTTGCATGAGATGATAGGTTTATATTTTGGCTATGAATGTTCAATTGTTCCAGCACACATATAATTTTGAATTCATTATTCAGAGTTTTTATTTATTTATTGAGTGGTCACATTTGGACTTAGTCAAAGAAAAGCAGGTTTATGCCCACATTAAAGCAACTGTTACCTATATAACCAGGCTTGATAACTTAGAAGGGTAAGAGAAAGCACACAAATTACATTGGCTCCTTTGGGCTTTTAAGAGTCTTATGACTAAATTCCTTCCAATCAAGAAAATGTTGTCTAGCATCAATTATAAATGCTTTCCACCAAAAAACTTACTAATTTCATAAAGGACTTGATTTTCTTCTGTCCCTCCCTTGTTCCTAGAATATATTTATTTGACCAATAAGCACTTCCTTTTATATTTCTTATATATAAGGAGATGTCTATAATATCATGGAATATTTTATTATAGACTAAAGAAATATTCTTATTATTTCTTCATATCTCTATCTTATCCATTAAATTTAACATATCCATTCATTATATTTAACCCATGCTACTTGAGGCTTTTTAAAGGTAAAAGGAAATGCTAAAACCAACAAATAAAAAATCATGTTTTTTTTTCTTAACACTTTGCAAAACTGTTGCTGAAAATCTTTCCCAGGTGTTTAACAAAAATTGAACACACTCTTAAGTGTGCTAAGACTTAGGCATGCAAAATAAGTCTATAATGTCTTTGCCCTAAAGAAGCCCACAGTCTAATTTGAGATAAAAGATTAACCCAAATTAACTAATTAAAAAGTAATACAAAGGCTATGAAAGTGTATACAGGTAATTAAGGTCTAATGTGTAGTATGCATAAAATTTTCTAGATGACAGAAAACAAATGCCGGGTTTTCTGGGCTGGGGCAGAGAAGACTGAAAGGGGTCATAAGTAATAGAAAATATTTCAGGATGAATTAATGTGTTCATCAGGTTTCACGGTACAATCTTACTCACACTTGTTCATTATTATCCCATTTAGTAATTCACTCTTCTACCCACTACTAGGAGCTATGTATGGGGCATACTCAGTTGCAATTGGGAATACAAATACCTCCCTCACTCCCTTCCACCCTCCCTCCCTCCTTCCACTTCCCTTCTCCCTCTCCCTCTTCATCTCTCTCTTACTTCCTCTCCCTCTCTCTCTTTCTATTCCCAGCTTCCAAGTCTATTTAACCACATTTAATCTGTTTTGATAGATGTAGCCAAAAGTTTAGGCTGTAGACTGAAGTGATAGAAATTTACAAGGCCACCAGATGGTGGCAGTGTCCAGTTCCGACATTAAATCATCTGTATATAATATGACACACTCTACAAATATTGCAAAGAAACATATGGTGCTCAGAAACATGTAGCTTAAATTGCTAACATTCTTTGGAAAACTGCAACTTAAAAATTGTATAATTATTAGTCAGACAATAGCCCAAGCTGGACTAGAGTGTGGAAATGTTCCTTTCTTAATTTATCCAAAATCTTATACATCTCGAACTCTTCACTGTTAATTATAGTATCCCCAAAGACAGTAGATAACAGTCCAAAAATATCTTCTATGAAAATTTCTACTTCTCTTCATCAATTTGGCTTAGATCTTTAAAATGTGATAATATACTTGTCTCATGAAGGACTATGAGTCAGAAGATTAATAATAGATAAAATAATAATAATATTTACTTGAAAAATTATAATGGTACTTATTTGAAGTTTGTTTCCTAACTAAAATGATATAATGACCCGCTTCAGGATAACAAAATGCAACATCTTTCATGGTTTCATTAAGTTTAAATTTTTCATAAAATTTAAAATTTCATAGTTACATTGAATAATGTTATTAATGTAAAATGTGCATTATGCTTTTGTAGAGTTTCACTGTCATTCCCTCTTCAAACCCCAGAGTATCTCATATTACTTATGACATAAGTAATCAGTCTGAAAGATTGATTCTCTAACTGTTTTAGCCAAAGTAATCTTTTGAAATAAATGTGTAATGACTGATAGCATCAGTATTAATATAAGTCCTCCTCTAATGGCAAGAATAAATACATCTTTCTTAAATCTCTTCAGGAAGTTCCACTTAGCGATACTTGTGGAAAACCCAAATAGTGTTAATGAGCGGTGAGTGAATTTACACTATTTATGCATAGCAACATATTGATTTTAACAGCAACAGCAAAAAAGAAAATTGCCAGAGCTTCCCATAAATCATTTTTGTGATTCTTCCAGAGAGGCCATGACTCTGCGGTTACAGGCAAATGTGTTTTTAATTCAATTTATGAATGGCTTTAAAAATACTGAATGACACACACTATGCTCTAACATTAATCTTCCAGAACACACCCTACCACAATAGTCTTATAATGGGATGTTAAACAAGACATTTTCCATGTGGGTTTCACTTAAGACCACAAAGCCAAGAACGAAACAACAGCTGACAAGTAACTCCCACACTTTAAATGGGGATGCTAGGTCATCTACGCAGAACTTGCAAAAGAAACTCTCAAAAACCAGTTTTGTGAATGAATTTCCCTTGAAGTTTAGTGGTCAAAAGAGTAGAAGAAAAAACTTTTTTCAGTTGTTGTGCTATAATTCCACCACCATCTACTCACCTCAAACCTTAAAGAAACTTTAAGGAAACCACTTCAAAAGATTGAAATGTTTACATTGATTCTTAGGAGATACAATAGCTACTGTCTGATATGCATCTAAGAACATGCTATTCTAAGACCATTGTTGTAGGGTATTTTTCAGAGGATTATTTGAGCATAGTTTGTGTCATTCAATACTTTTAAGCCATTCATCAATTGAATTAAAAGTGAAAGGCTATAGTTCCAAACTGGCAAAGGAAAGAGAAGTGCTGGCTACACTTTTTCTGGGAGAGGCAAAATTGTGTAAATGCTTCCAGAAGATCAGAGGTGGGTGACTTAGAAGAAAGAGCTTGCTTAGAGACATTTCAAATCTTTCCCAAGAAGAGTGCACACAGGGATGGGAAAATCCTCTATTAGGAAATAGATTTCCAGATTTCCAAGAACTAAGGGAGCAATATTATGCATCTAGGCAGAAGAAAGTACATTTCATGTGTAATAGAAAATGTAATCAAATCGTCCCATAAATTATCTCTGAGACACCTACATATAATTTTTGTTTCAATAGGTTAGCTTATGTTGTGGTAATAAATAATCTCTTGATTTTAGTAGATTAGTTCTTGCTTCATGTAACATGGTTATTGTGGATGAGGAGTGGACAAAGGTTGACTCTTCTCATTGAAGTTTCAAGGATTCAGGCTGATGGAACAGCCACCATCTCTAAAGCTGTTGACTGCAGTATCAGAAGAAAAAGAAAGATCTTTGGAGACTGTCACACCAACTCAACTTATCAGGGACATTTGTCACTTCTGCTCACAGCCCTTAGTCAGTGCTGATCATATGATCTCAGTCACCCATGGAAAGCCAGAAAGCTCAATTCTACTATGTGTTCAGGATGCACAGAAATTTTTGATGAGTAACATTCATGTCTACCACACATCTCTAAGGTAAAACAAAGAGTCCACCAAGCGCAGAGGAAGCTTATCCAAGGTTACATTCATGTCACTCTAGTTAGAACTCACCTTTACTTCTCCTTTTCTAAGATTCAACCCTGGAGAAACCAGAGGCAGCCTACTAGAACAGGACAAAAAGCAAGGTAGCAATTTGGGGAAATACAAGAGAGGCTGACCAATACTTCTTTTCCCCAGGATGAGTAGCTAACACATACCTGGCCAAAACTGAGGTAGGAGAAAACATTATCACTTAATGAATTATTAAATGGATGGGATATAATAAAAGTGAGACAAATCACATTAGAAGTGATCACAGAATATTTTATTATTTACTAGTAAATAAATAAGATATGAAGTCTATCTGAGATTTTATTTATGAGCAAGGAAAGGATTAGCCTCATTGAGAAGATTGGAATGGAAAGCAGTAGAGGTAAAAGGGATAAATATCTGTTTGCTTAAATAAGAGATGCACATATAAAGGAAAAAAAAAAGGTTTTTACTAGGAGAATGTAGTTTTAGTGCATGGTAATGTGAAAGAAAGTGAAAAAAAAAATCCTAAATATAAACAAAACTACCAAATTACCTTTAGAAAATCAGAGGAAACTATCACGTACTACCGAGAGTATCTCAGAAGCATTTAAGATAAAAAGCTATTACAAAAATGGGGGGAAACTTTAGAAATCAAGCTAAACTACCCTGGAGTTTTTCCCAGATACATGAAACCAAATTAAAGATAAAAATGCTATGAGAATCTAACTTAAGTCAAAAACACCTAGGAAAATGCTCTATCACAGGAAAATGAATGGCAGAAAATCTGATTAGACCCTGTAACATTGGCCAAATAGGAATGCTGGGCAGAGATGAAACACATAATTTATTTTCAACAAACTAGATTTAGGCATAGAGCGATAACCCCTTATACTATCAGAACACATTAACAGTGGATCTCCCAGAAGCAAGCTACCATTAAATCAGTTAACTATTTGCTCTTTGAATTTCTTTTTGTCAAGTGATCTGGAAAGCATCAAATAAGAAAACAGGAGAAAACAGAAATGCAAGTGTTCGAGGTAGTCAAATATTCGAAATAAGAGAAATATTGATTGTTTAATGCAAAGTTGGCTATAATGTCGAGAGGGTAAAAATCGGTGCTTATTCAGAGCCAAGGTGGTTGCTCAACAACCTTTAACCCAACTCTAAATGACTATGTGAAAGTTATACATCTATAAACTGCAATTGTCCAATCTATACTGTTACCTTTGTTTCATAATCTATAATTTTCATATGATATCATAATCTGTAATTTTCATGATATGAAAATTTGAGGAAATTATGTTATAAAAAGGCAATAAAAATTCGATAGGAAAAAAATGTATTTCTTGTTGATCGGTTTTGTTTTTGGTTTTCTGTAAAGACCTTTCATTTGGTTACTAAATTGCTATCATTATTGTGCTTGAGATTATTTTATCAATGGCTTTTAAATATATACTGAAGACAAGAACAACTTCATTTGTATAGGTACTGAGGAAACAAGATTATTTTCACACATTATTGTATTCTCATAAGCTCCATGTAAGGTATGCAGGGCAGAAAAGTGTTATTACACCTATTTTACATTAGAAAACTGGTACTTTATGAGAGTAAGAGATTGCTCAAGATTTAATCATTAGTAGTCAATGGCAGAGTCAGGATTTGAAATCAAATCTTTAAACTTTTAATCACTGCATGCAATCTTCTTCACGAAGTAGAAATTGTATTAACAATGGTTTGGGATATAATTTTAAACTAAGTGTTCTAAAAAATCACATTTCAATTCATTCCAGAAAATATTTAATGAGAACTGACTATATTCTAGAGTATATATTAAAAAACAGTATAAATAAGAGAATTTTTACCCTCAAAGATCACAAGGTTTGGAAAGATATACAAGACAGTGAACAAAAGTAGTAATATATTTTTTTAAAATACATATAACTACAGAAGTTTGCAAAAGTAGAGAGATTGTACTTTGTCCAGGGCTTCTGGAATGGTTTATTGAGAATATGATACAAGGCTAGTTTTTAAAGGATGAATAGAAATTTGCCCAAATAGTTTGGAAAATACTGTTTCAGTTGGAAGGATCTCAGTGTGCAAAAGCAGACAGATGCATAAAAAATGAAATGGTTTTACCAATAAGTACTAGATTATTTTACTTTTAAATACTATTTCCAACATCTCATAACTTAGTATGATTAATTAAACTCATCAGCACTTCATTCTTATAAGGCAATTAGTACACTTGATAACTTTATATTCTTTCTTCTCCCATAAGGAGACCTAAATGGAAAGATGGATGATTATACCCCCAAATGCAAATAACTTCTCCACGGTTTTCTACCATTACTAGTGACAAAACATCTGATTATCATCTATATTTTAAAGCTGTAATTTTAAATCATTAATTTCTACTGAACCAAACTGCATACTCTCCCTTGAACTTTATATTAACATAATCAGTGAACCTTCTTTTCTGAGCCAGATAGTAATGTTTTTAGCTTTATTCGCATCATCTCTCCATAAAATCCATCTATAAATGGATGAACAGGAGCAGAAGCTCCAGATCCAATAGGACAGACATCCAATCCACTTCTTCTCAACAGTCACCCAGACTTAAGTATTTTGCTGGGCCATATAAGCATCTATAAATAAGATGCAGAATTTATGTCATTTCATATTTCACATTAATTTCATCAATCCATTGTACACCTATTTTTAAGTGTAATGAATAAAAAAAAAACTTCACTTTTTAATGGTGATTATAGTTTCTCTGCCAAAGAAGTACTATATTTTATTAAAAGGTTATGTAGTATCCTGTGAGATTCTTGAATATAGAACCAACTATAAATGCTTCTTTCTTATTTTAGCATCTACAAAAATAAGATCACTAACATACGAATATGTTTCTAGCATGCTCTCCAGTTATTTCAATCAAAAATTCCATGGGAAAAATAAAAGGGCAATAGAGTGCCATCAATTTAATTTAGTTAGGTAGAATATGTAAAACAATGAAAAATATCAATGAAGCCAGGTACAGAGACACAAAATAATCTGCTACAGGCTCCAGTGCTTAAGGATATGTTAAACAACTACTTGAAGAAAATATGCTAGAAGGCACATATCCAAGACATGGGTAAATGGAGTAGATGGTTAAGGACACACATGGAAAAGATCCAAGGGAGGGGCATCTGTAATGCATATATCTGCTAGTACCATCTTATCCACACAAGCTAGCTATTTTGAATTGCTTCTTAAACTTTGACACAAAATCAAGCTCTGTTATCAACCTCTACTAGAAATGCAATCACATCAGTGCTCCTAAATTTTGTGTGATTTTGCTGAAGATTTTGAGATCACAGGAAGCAGTGACATTACAAAAAGTACAACATTGTACTTGAAAAATTCCCATCTGCCATCTGTCCTTTCAAGGCTATTCTGGTCTCTGACTACTTAATCCCCTTGCCTCTTATGCAGAACTCAGTCTAATTCCTCTTCTCTCATTTCTTGCGCAATGTAGCTTCCTTCTTTATCAAAGTCTTGGGTGAAAAGGAGCCCCAAGAAGCTCTTTCACTTTGTAAATTATGTATTCCTGTAATAGTGAATAATTTTATAATGTGAATGTTTTAGTTTTGTCATTAGAAAAAAAACAAAGAAAAAATATTAAAAATTACATATGAAGAAAAGGACTTCAATTAGATTAAATAAATGAATAAGGGTATGCCTTAAGCAACTGTGAATCCTTAGCACCTGGGATGATGCATTTGTTCATAGAAGATACTCAACAAATGCTGGATTACGATATGGCAATTACCCCAAGTGAGAAAAGAGTGTAACAATACAAGAAAATTAGTGTTATAGGTAAGTATAGTATATATTCCTTGGAATGTGAATAGATGAGTTAGTGGATATATTTGGTGTGAGAGGTTGGGTGGGGGAGCCCCATGTCCTCACCGAGGAGCAAAAGGGAAGACCTTTAAGGGTAATCTTTGCATCTGGTGAGAATGTGTCATGAATTTTGTTATTGCCAAACTCAGTGCTTTTTAGAAAAGAAAAAAAAAAAAAGGGCCTAAAAGTCATCTGTTCCTTCTTCCACATAAAACCACGAGAACAAAGCCAGCTCCCTGCCAGGGACAGGGCTTCTAGTAATCGAGAATGTGCCTTAAACCTGAATGTTATTGGTCAAAAGCTGTTTCTAAATTAAAGTCAGCCAGCTCTGGAACATTCTGGGGAAAAAAGAAAAAAAAAAAAAAGGAGGAGACATAAGAGAAATAGAGAAAAATGATTTGGATTTGTCTGTTATAAAAATAAAAAGTTATCTGCTGAGTGTTCACGAGGTACCACATACGTCTTAGAGAAATCTTCCTGTCTCTCTACCAACCCTCGTGGATAAATCAGAGACATTCTACTTAGTTTCTCACATACATATAACACAAACTCTTATTATATATTTAATTTCTTTTAGTTGCTTGTAAGTTCTTACCCACATTAGCCTGTAAATCTCTAAAAGGAAAGATTATATCTGCCCCTTACTCAAATAATATATTATTATCCAGGGCCTGTCCTTGTATTTAAAACAAAGGAGATATATAATAAATGTCTGTTGAAGGAATCAATGCATCTATCATAGATTAAGTATTGTTCTACAACCACATTTTTCTCCTTAGCAATATATGGTAGAGATGTTACTATAATGGTATTTAAAGAACTGCAACATTCTATCTACCTTCACACTAAACAAGCAACATAAAAGTCATCGTATGAGTATTCCAAAGTTTATTTAACTATATTCCTATGAAATATTTGGATTTTTTTTAATTCTTCAACTAATATGTGTTTAAACAGTTTTGCTTCCTCCTTTACAATCTGTCTGCCTTTCAGAGTCTTTTTCTTGCCTTACTTCACCAGCTAGACTTTCCATTATAATGTTGAGTAGAAGTGATGAGAGCACACGTTTGCCTTGCTCCCAAGATTAGAAGAAAAGCATTTGGTCTTTCACCATCAAGTATCATATCAGCCATAGGATTGTTGCAGCTGTTTTATATCAAGTTGAAGTTCATTTATTCTCCTAGAATATTTGCTAAGAGTTTTTATCAAGATCCAGCAATCCCTCTACTGGATATTTATCCCAAAGACTTGAAAACTCTTATCCAAAAAGATATTTGCACACCGATGTTCATAGCAGCTTTATTCACAGTGGCCGGCACACGGAAGCAATCCAAGAGTCCTACAAGAAATGATTGGCTAAAGAAGCTGTGGTACATATATACAATGGAATATTACTCAGCCATAAGAAGAGAGAAATACTGCCATTTGCAACAACGTGGATGGATCCTGAAATAATCATACTAAGCGAAATAAGCCAGACAGAAAAGGTTGAAAATCACATGATATCACTTATATGCGGGATATAAACCTAAAAGCAACAAATGAACAGGACAAACAAATAGAGGCTTGTGAACATGGACAATGAACTAGTGGTTACCAAAGGGGAAGGGGGAGGGAGAAAAATTTTTTTAAAAATAAAATGTTGAAATAATTATATAAATTGCAAAAAAAAGAATAAGTGTTGGCTTCATAAACTATATAAATGTCTAACCAATGTACTGTATATCTGAAACTAAAATAAATAAATACATAAATAAATACATAAAAATAAATAAATAAATAAATAAATAAATAAATAAATAAATAACTAACAAAGAACAAGTGTTGGATTTCTTCAAACATTTTTTATGGCACTTATTTAGATGATTGGTTTTTTTTTTTTACTCTTAATATGATGGATTATACTGATTTTCTAAAGTTAAACCAATGTTGCATTTCTGAAATGAAACTAACTTGGTCATGATGTATTTATTATCTTTTTATATACTGTTGATTTATATTTGCTAAAGTTTTGTTAATACTGTTTATGTTTACGTTCATAAAGGATATGGTCTGTAGTGTTCTATTTTTATAATGACTTTTCTTGGTGTTGATATTAGGGTATACTGGTCTCATAAGTTTGGAAGTGTTACTTCATCTACAATTTCCTGAAAATTATTGTGTAGAATTGGATTTCTTCTTCCTGAAATGTTCGAAAGATTTCATTAGGGAGATCATATGTGCCTGGGGCTTAATTTGTTGAAGACTTTGGGTATTGTTTTGTTTTGAATTTTGGGTATTTTTAACAGCTGTATTGAAATATAATTTATATACCATTAAACTTACTCATTTTAGATGAACAATCCAATGATTTTTAGTAAACTTAAAGATCTGTAGAATAATCTAATCCAATTACAGAACAGTTGATCATTCCAAAAGTTTCCTTATGCCCACTTGCACTCACTATCCCATTCGCCATGCCAGGCAAGCACCAATTTTCTTTCAAATTCTGTAGATTTGCTTTTCTGGACATTTTATATAAATAGAAGTACACAATACACAGTCCTTTGTGTCTAGCTTGTTTCATTCAGCATAATTATTTGAGGATTTATTCATGTTGTAGCATGAGTCAGTATTTCATTCTTTTTCATTGCTGAACATTATTCCATGGTATAGATATAGTTCATTTTGTTTATGTATTTACCAGCTAATTTGGCATAGAAAGATTTTAACTACAAATACAGTTCCTTTAAAAGATATGAAATCATTCAGGTTATATATTTCTTTTTGTACATAATATATCTTTGCAGATTCAGGAGAGCATTTCTGAGGATAAATTCTTAGAAGAGGAACTATGAAGCCAATTATTATGAACATTTATAATATAATAGATATTTAAAAATAATTATTTAAATTTCACTCCAAATGGGTTGAACAAATTTACAATGTCTCCAATTTATATATATATATATATATATATATATATATACACACATGTATATATGTGTATATATATATATAATTTTCCCACTCCATTACCAACATATGAAATTCATCGATGATTTAATCTTTGTCTCAACTCATCAGCAAGACTGTGTCACTATTGTGTTAATTTGCATTGCTTTGATTATTAGTAAGATTATATATTTATTGTTCATTTATATTCCACACATCTCGAAACCAATTTCTTCTCCCTTCATGAATTTCCAGGCTACTCTTGTTTCCCCCTATTATGAACTGACTGGTGACACAACTCTTGTATTATTATTTTGTATAGTTCTGTGAACAATAGATACATAACAAGAATTTAATGAATGAGTTGTAGACTATTCTACTTCATGTTAGCTTATCAACCACTTCTGCCTTCCCTCCACAGCAAGATCACCAGATTATTAAGTACAAACTCCAATACACATACATCATTATGTCCTGACTCTCATACAGAAAATCACTTTACATAAATAAATATTTATGTATTAATTGATGTGAATTTAACTGAGATTAAAGCTAGGGTTTTAACGTTTACCTGCAAATAAAATTGAAAGCAAATCATAAAAAAAAGCAATTTACAATCCATAATCATATGCTTAAGCAGTAGATGACAGTCAAGGACATATCTTCACAAGGACCAATGACTGCTTTTAAGTGTGCGTATATATATATATATATATATATATATATATATATATATATATATATATATATATTCACACACACGCACACATACACATATAGTATATATAAGGATAAATATAGTTTATAAAGTATATATGTGTATATATACATATATAAAACATACAATAAAAATATAACATATTAAATATATAATATATAATAAAATATATTTACATAATAAAATAATGTCTAATATATTAAATATATAAATATATATTATTTTAGTAATGTCCAATGAAAAATAGTTGAGAATGTAAAGGCTCTTTTCCTTTGACAAACGAAGCCCACCATTTGATTTCAAAATCGACATTTATCACAAGGCACTGTGTTGGCTCCCCTGGTACACCAGGAGCAATACAGTTTTTATGCTAATTATTTCCCTTCATGCTGACTACTAGATAGATCTCTTGCAGCTAACCACAGTTACATTATAATAGAATGAGCTTGTATGAAGACACAAAACACTCTTATGCAGTCCAATTTAGAATCCATTTCAAAAACTTTCTATTGCTATACCTAGAAACTAAAATGTGCTGAGAATCTTAGATTTTTGCATATATTTCTGTTACACTGAAATTTGGTTAGGATTTTTCTAAAGTCAATAATCATCTCTATCTCTTTATAGGCAACTTGATATTATGTTTCTATTATATCTGCAAAATATTATATATATATAATATTATATATATAAATTTATATATATATATATATATATATATATATATAAAAATTTGTTTTCTAGGCTAGGTTCCTAGGTTTGCATTTAGTCTTACTGATATTATTAGAGAAAATACACTCATAGTTCATATTAACAATGACACTAAAATTCTAGAGAAGAAAATGATATTTGATTTATCCTTATGACCAGCAAAGATAGGCTATTCTTTATATTAACTAGTGAACACATTTAAAAAAGCAACAAAATTTATTCTAGTCTCAAATCCTAGCAGGCCTCACATTTTATCAAAAGAGCACATAATTATTTCAATGGAGCTTTTAAAATTTTATTCAAATCAATGTGTCATTTAATATCTACCATTTACTTTCTTGCTAATTCACCAGATGAAAATAACATGTAAATAATGTAATTAGCATTTAAGTCACTAAAATAAAATAGGACAAATTGACTATGATCATTCCTGGACAAATTCTGTTGTAAAAACTAAGATATTATATTAATTTTTGTCCAATTTCACAAATTAAACCATTAAATCAACATTTTTTCATAAGCTAAATATTTTTAAAATGTACATATAATATAAACTCTGTAATAGAAATTGGGTAACTGACATAGTGAAATCAATGGTAACTGCCACTTGTGTTATATTAAGTATATACTAGAAGAAGAAAAATGTAGAATGCTACGAAAAAGGAGGAGAAGGGCTATTCCATTTAAACTTTGTTATTCAAAAATATAACTTGCTCTTCTTTCCTTTATCCTTTTCTTTATCATCACAACTTTAAAAACAGCTCAAATGCCTAGATAGATTTTTATGTTTCACACAGTAAGCATTACACAATTTGTACTATATTAATCTTTGAGAAAATCATCTCATAAGTATATATTAATTTAAATCTTACTTTCATGCCACTCATTAATAGCTCCTTCAGAAAAAAAAAAATCCTCTAAACAAATGTGTATCAAAATCCATCTTCCATTATGAGAGTTTTACAGGTATTGTAAAAATATATTTCATTTACTTCTCTATCAATTATTATAATGCTTGCCACTTGAAAGTTTTATCTTTCTCCAAAGCTTAAATCTAAGTGTGGTCAAGTTTTAAACACAAGAAGAGAGAGGGTAAATATTAAATTTCCCCATTTTACGGGATTCAGTACTGAGCCTTAGAAAAATAATAGAGCTTTTCAAAAGTGACACCATTAATCATATGAGACGGAAATAGAATTTAAGTCTTCTGATGCCAAATTCAGTGCTTTTCCTACTTTTACATGCTGCCTCCCAGTGGTGCTGAATTAGTTTCTCTTCATTTTTGGACACTAGTGTGGCTCAACTATTTGTTTAATATAAATATTTCAGATTTGATTATGTTGACCATTATGTGCATGAAGAGTATATTAACTACATGGAAATAAATCACTAACAGCGCAAATGCACCATGTTTCAAGGCAGTCCGTATCTCTCCAGTGACTACTACTAAGCTTGCATGCTTCCCAGAAAAAGAAGCCAGTGAGTGGAGTTGCAACAAGACACAGGAGGCAACCACAATGTAAGAGAAATGATCAGTTGATGAATTGTGCTCCCCATAGAATCAACTCAACATTCTAGTGGGTTTTTTTCTGTATAAAATTTTAAAATAAATGGAGCAATCAATATTTTAAGAATATCATTAAAACTGAATTATGGACTGATAATTGTAAAATAACTATAAATTGCCATGGATTTCTTTCTGAAGGAAATATTTTAACCAAAAGAGAGTGGGAAAGTAATGAAAGAAATGAGGGAGGGGAAGAAGTAAGGAAAGAAGAAAAAAAAAGAATGTAAATAAATAATATTTTTTTAAAAATAAATAAATGTTTGCTAAAGGAAGAAGTCACAGAGATACATGCAATTAAATGGGTAAACCTTTTGCCTAGTATTTAACCTGTCTCTCCCAGTCTCTTTTCATTTCCTTATCACACATCTTTTTTAAGCTCAATTGATTTTCTTTCAGGAAATATAATCTCCTATGACTAAATAGTTCTTAAAGTTCTTAAGACCAAAGTAGTACCTAAACCATAAACGGAAGAGGTTTGGGGATGTATTTCCTCATCAAAATTATAAATGGAGTACCCAGAGGTTGTGGGCTATGACAAAGAGGGAAATACTCATGTAATTTTAGAAAACTGATTTTTTTTTTTTAAAGCTAGCATCCTGCCTATATATAAAATGCAACCAAATTGGAGAATCTAACTGACAAGCCTTTTTGCATATAGGAATCTCCTCTTCTTATACCACAGGAAAACATTTCCACCTAGAGTCCTTTCACAGAATATCTAGAGGCCAAATGAAATCAACCATAATGACTTCCAGAGCCAGATAATAATCAGTTTTAATTGAAGCACCAACCCAATTAATTTGTGACAGCATCCTATTGCTTCTTATTCTCTACATAAAGTTTCAGAGGACTCAAAAGATTTTCAAGTCCATGGCATCCCTAGAACATCTCAATATTTGGCCTCTTTTAAAATCACATTTATCAGAGAAAAAATCTTTAGAGATGGAATACTAAAACTGAATTTGAGCTTACAAACCAGCCTCACTAGTTTGATTCAATTAACTGTAAGGAAACACAATATCTCTTAGGCATCATATACACAGATTCTTAATACTAGATTTTCCTCTGGTTTCAGAGGTGTCTTTCAGAAGAAAATTGAGCCCTTATTGTGTATTTGTCTTGGTTAATTCATTTTGACAAATAAATAATATGTGTCTATACATGCAGATAACTATATTTAGATGAGTAACATTATTTTACTACATAATAAAATGTCTAAAACAGTATATGTTAAGAACATAAGCCATCCTTTTTGAGATTTCACCAAGATATGTATTCTTGCCTTCTACACAGAGCTCTATCCAATATAATAATACGAATGACAAACTTTAAATAAATCTTCTTGAAGATCATGCTATGTTATTCTGAAATAAGAAAACATTCATAAATTGGCCTGCTTCCATTAAGTTACACTTATATAACATTTACTTCCATATTCACCTTAATCTAAAATAATAGATGCCGTACATATAAATGATAACTGAGCCACTTCAGTCATCATCAATAGGCAATCTATTCCATTTAAATTCTTAAGGTGAAATACCTGACAGTATCTCACAAAACTATTTACTGGTTTTCAGCAGGAAGTGCTTCATTTTTCTTTCTGCCTCATACTCTTAACTGTATTGGAAGTAATGCATGCTACCGGATTACGATAATAATAGTGCACTGAAGAACATCCCTACTTTTAAAATTTTAACCACCACTTCTCATATCTAAAAAATATTTTTCACTCTTTCATTATGTAGTCCAATACTTCCCAAGCTCTGGATCTTGGCTTTTATTCAGTATTCCTAGAATATTCCACGCCCTATCATATTTTCTGTCTTCCTTCAGTATCATTCTGCAGGAGGTTTAATATCACAAGTCGTGTTTGTTAAGAGCCACCTTTAGAGGACTCTAAAATTGCAATGCTAAGTATAAAATGACCACATATGGTATGCACAAACACAACATAGCACAATAAAAAAAAAAATATCGCCAACTGCCTGATAGACGTGGTGTAATCATGCCAAGCTCATACAATACTCACTTTTTTTTTTTTTTTTTGCTCAGACACAATCATCAAACATATTCAGTGCCCACCGTGCCCAAGGCAATACCTAGCAGAAATGATTTTTGTTAGTGGCTTGAGCAAGGATTATGTTAAAGGCAGTGTGAAATATGAAATGAATCTGACTTCGTCAAATAATCTGAACTCCAAGGCCCTTCCCCCAACCCCCTACACGACAACCTAACTTCACTTCACCCTCCTTCCTCCCCTGATCTTCTGGCAATGACTTCCCTTCTCAGCTTTACCCCTCTCTCCAAGTCTTTCAGCAGCTTTGCTCTGTTCTCAGAGCCAATACCTTGAGAAAGGAAATCCTAAAATGCTAGATGGTGAGACTTCACCATCAGGTGAAAGGAAAGGGAAGGAAAAGAAGAGGGTGTGGTACTCTTTTCTCCACCACACCCCACCCCTAGAGTCGCGCACTCGAGTCCACTGCGGCTCAGGGGAGCACAGCAGGTTCCCTCGCTCACCTCGGATCAGCCTGGCCCAAAGACCAACCACCAGGCACACTCTGCTGAAAACTTCTCTTAAAGCAGGCAGATATTCAGGGGAGACTGGAGAAATAAGGGATTAGTTCGAATACACATTCCACGGAGCTCCACGAAGCAAGACTGAAAGGCACCTTTAGATAGAGACCCCACAGACCCGCACCCTCCACTCCTTCCTACCTTGAGTGTTTGGCAGAGAATTTATCAAGAACCGGGGGGAGGAGAGGGGAGGAGGAGAGGACATACCTCCCGGGACTGCCCTCAGGGCGCGGGCCAGGATCGCATCCCTGAAGTGGCTCCTGCTCAGGGAACAGCTTTTCCAAGCTCAGACTGGATTCGGACTCACGTCCCCGCAGCTCCGCGAGAAGCCAGAAGGCGCGCCGGGACTCCGGCTCAGGTCCCCAGCCCCAGCTGGGCTCGCCTACCTCTGCCGCGCCAGCTCCGCCACCCCGCCGGCACTCTAGCTTCCCGCACTCGCCCTCCGCCTCCCGGCGCCCCCACACCCACCCGCTCCGCGGCGCCCGCTGGGAGCCTCTAGCGGAGGCGAGGGGAACCGCATCAGACCTGAGGCGCCCCGGCTCCGACGCCGGCTGCGGGAAGCCAGCCAGGCGGCTGCGTGGGGTTCGCGCGGCTCCCAATCTGCCGGCCAGAGGCAGCCGTCGCTCCCACCTGCCCACCTGCGCTTGGCTCACCTGCCACCGCGTTGGCCCGGGCCCACAGAGCTCTATGGCAACTAGGGGATGGGTCTGCAGTGCTAATAGGAAAAAAAAAATCTGGCCGGAAACGCACGCGCGCGCGCGCGCACACACTCACACACACACACGCACACAAATGCACGCTGTAAATCAAACTGAATTGATGACTCAGCTCGACATATATTTCCAATAGGTTCCAAAAAGTATAAGGTCAAGACACATCTTCTGGCTTGCTGCCTTGCACCGGCTACTACCCTACTTGCCCGCTTGAGCCATTCGCGCGGAGTGTGCAATCGTATGGCGACGCCCAGAGACATCATCCTAACTTGGCTTAACCTCCTAGCCCCTCCCCAACATCTATGTAAGTTATTATTCTTCCCGGCAATTCAGACAGCGTTTTTGCTGCTTCTTACCTTAGGACGCTGTTAATTCTCGTTCCTGTCCTTAAAATCCAAAGCAAGGATGCGACGCACACAAGTCCAGAAGCTTTTCCTTGACTCCCGACTCCCTCAGCTCTGCCGGCTGTTCCTTCCAAGGGGATCAGGAGGGGATGGCTGTTTAAAGCCCTCGCACTGGAGGCGCCTCCAAATATTCACTCCCGTGGAAATGAGACGGGGAAAAACCTAACTGGCACCAAAAAAGGCTCCCAGCCCCTCCTCGGTCAACTTAGCTTTCTATTTATTTTCTTTTGTTAACCCCACAGGCCCATCTGTTAATTCCTGGGCATCAAGCAGGAAAGAAGCGGATATTCTCAGCTGTAGCCGCTCCTCTCTCTCTTAGTAATAGCCCTCTCCCTTTTCTCCCCTTAATTTGGAAAATCTACTCTCTGCCGGGATTTGGCGGGGACAACGCAGAGAGGTGCTGTAGAAAGAGCCACTCCAAGACACAGCTTCAGAAACCCATCTCCCTGGGCAGCCCTTCCTTCACCAAGGTGTCTGCACTGAGGAAACTTTGAGCTGAGGCAGCAGCGGCGGAGCGGCGCTGGGCAGGCGCCGGGCACCAGGCACCCGGCGGCGAGCCCGAGGTAAGGAGGCTTTGAGGTGGCGGCTGCAAGGAGGAGGGACACCAGGCAAGCGGCCGATAGCGGGCGGCGGGAGACTGGGTCCCGGCGGCCCAGCTGGGCACGCGGACTGTGCTCACACGGACACACACACACACACACACGCGCGCACACACGCGCGCGCAGCAACACACGCACGCCCAGCCCCGTGCCAGCCTCCCCAAGCCACTGGCGAAAGAGAAGTCGGGAAACGCAAGGAGAGGCGGGGGTTCCAGGGATGCTGATGACCGGACGATTCAGTCACTCCTCACTAGATAGCAGAATGCTGCTGGCATGCAGTTTCTCGCTGCAAGACCTCAAGTCCCTTCGGCCACCTCCTGGGGCCCTGCCCTCTGTGGCATCTCGTCTCCCTGGCTCTTTTCTTGAGGCCAGTTACCCTTGAGTCCCTGGCACTCTGAGTGAGGTCGCCGGACTAAAGATGAACCCAGTTCTCTTCTCCACCCTCCAGGGCCACCTCCTCCCCTCCTTTTGTGGAGCTTTGAAGTGGCTGCCGCAGCGAGCTTAGGAGCTCTGAGGGGCTCCCCGAGGTCTTTCGAATAGAGGAGCCTCTGTATCTTTCTCTTGACACAATCCCCTCTCATCACCCCTTTCCTGCCCAGTCCTTCACGTAACATATCCCTAAGGAGCTCCTGAAGCTCCCGTAGATCTTTTTAAAAGGAACTGCCTAGAGATTTGTGACGCCTAGTTTTTGGAACTGGGCTAATTTAGCGTCTACGCTTATACTGTAAACTGGACGGTAGCAGGTGAACTACTCAGCTGGAAAAAGGGGAGGGATTAGGAGTCTGGAGACCCAGCCCCTTTAGCAGCCATTTCCAAGATTTTGCTTCTGGGGTAGTGTCCTGGAATCTGGCTAGCTCCTGTCCCAACTTCTTTCTCTTCCCTCGACAGCTAGGAGAGTGCCGCACAGCCGGGAATCCCAAACCGGAGAAACATTGCTCTCAGAAGCGTCCCAGGTCCATTCACAACTTCCCCGGAAGGAGCCTCCCAGCGGGAGTTTGTCTTACCCAGACCCGGCTGCTGGAATTGCTCACCGAAAGTAAACTTTTGCCCTCTGTTTTTTAACTATGGCTGGCCTTTGTGCTCTGCGAGGTTGTTTCCTGGCAATTAACCAGCTGAGCGTTACTCTGCTTACCAAGTGCGGCCAGGCTGAGGATTGCCGCAGAATTTGTTTGTTTGCTTGTTTGTTTTTCACTCGGGGACTTCGCGAATCTCCAAAGCTTGGGACCTGCGGAAAGAAACCACAAAGTTGTATAGCGTGGGGATAGCGTGGGGTCCCACTCCTCTCGGGCTGGGCGCAGCTCTCCGCCATGGTCTCCATCCAGGGAGTTCTCTGGTACCAGGAGCTCCTGACCCGCTCCGGGAATCCGCTTCAAGTTGAAAGACCGTAGACTTTGCCCTGAAGACAGTAGGTGAACGCCGAAGCTCAAAAGTGTAACAAGACTGATTTGGCGCAAAAGATTAAACGTGTTGATAGGAGCTCTATCCGCGCTCTACTTTCACCTTAGACATCTTTCCAGAGCATTCGAAGGTGAGCGTTGCCGCGCCCAGAATCTGTAGACAAGTAGCTAGCTATAGGGCACACATCTGATTATCAGGGATGAACCTGCCTTGGATTCGGTGTGAGCCGACTTTGGAGGAAGCGGAGACCAAGACGGACTGTCGGCTTTTAGGGGATGAGGAATCGTTCGAGGCATCGGCGACCGCCGGCAAAAGCCCGGCTAACTTGCGTTGGTACAGAAGGCTACTCTCCCATATCCGCGCGCCAGGTGTCGGAGTGTGCCAACCCCAAGCCCAGGCTTTCCTACTCATTCAGTAAAGGGGACACGTGAACCTAAAACGCGAAGCCTGCATGAAGAAGTGAACAATGAATTTAGTGGTGAGATGCTAGAGGATAAAGGGGCATTTCATTTCTGTGTTTGCTAGTTTACCCAGAGTGACTTTTTAGGTTTACTATCCCAAAATGTATCTCGGATACTGAGTTTTTGCACCGTTTCAAGTAGAGGATGTTCACAGTGTTTTAGAACCTGGTATAAATCTATAAATTGTCCACTTGCCACAAGGTTTGATGCTTCTTCAAGTTCTCACCCTTATTCTTAATTAATAAGTAACCGTTCCTGATACTGAAATGAAGTGGCAATAAGAATGATAATAAACTATTATAAACAAAGGCCATCTAATTTAGGATTTATGAATTCAAAAACCTGTGAATTAACAGTAAAACATTGTGGCAGGCTACTAAACAAGAATTACAAAACCATAATCAAGAGACTTGGTGAAAGAAAAATTCAGAATTCAAAGCTGACTCCTCTCCAGATGGTTCTGGCTTGAAATTCCTTTTATGATTGCTGCTGAGGTGCAGGCCATTGTCTGTTACTCATGCCTTTCTTTAGCATAAATAAGCACTTTACACATTTAATACCTAAAATGTGTCTCACAGTTCTGGGGAATGTTGTGGAAAGTCAGGAACCAGCCACAGAGGAGTCATTTCATTTACCTTAAGTTTTCTGGCTTACAAGGTATGTAGGTAGCAGTGATAATCAGTGGTATAATATTCTTGACATTCAAACACCTTCAATAAAGTAAAAAGCCTGTGATTTTATGGATCCTTCTGAAGAAACATTCACTTGTCACTGCTCTTGAAAAAAATGTAGTTTCTTCAATGATTTTTGATTGTTGCAAACCAAACTCATATTATTTGTTATACAGAAAAGGGAGGAGTGGGAATCACCCTGTCCCTCTCACTTTTCACACTTTGCTTTTTTGCTTGATAATAGAGAATCAAAGTCATCAAGGTCAGAAGATCCGCCCCATTTCCTATACCCTACATATCTCTACATTATGGAGAAAAAATTATTGAGACTCAAGGCTACTGTCAGATCCGAGAGCTTTCCAATTCCATGCCCCCTCCCACCAAATTAAAATAACTACTGCGTTGTTCCAGTGTTGTATATTCCTCTATATTCTTTGACAAATGAATATTGAAGTTGATATATGCAGTATCTCTTCCAACTGACACTTTATCTCTTTAGGACCTTTTATCTCTTCAAGATAATTAGTGTATAAAATATATATTCAGAATACTTCTTTCCTGGAGATAGTATTTAATCTATTGGTATATTGCTTTATTATTAAAATTATTCTTTGTTTATTGGTATGCCTCTCCCAGTGCACTAAATGCTCTGAGAGCAAGAATGATGTCATAAACATTGCTGTTTCCCAACATCTAGTACAGAATCTACCAGAGAATACATGCATATAATAATGACGATAATGAAAGCTTTTTATTTAGTAACTATGTTATGTGATTTGTGTACATTTTCTGTTAATCTTCTTTACAACGTATTGACATAAATTCTATATACTTAAATTTTGAGGAAATTGATGCTTATGCGAATTTACCCGAGATCACCAAGTTATTTTGTCATAAGTGGGTTGGGATTATCTGCCTGACTCTGAAGCATGCACTCTTAACCACTTTGTTCTATTCAAATAGGCAGGCATCACATCAAAGGTAAAGGGAATTTATATGTATTTAATGCTAATAAAAGACTCTGTGAAACTTAGAATATGTTTCTGGCTCTTATGCAATCTAATCAATATTGATTTGCTGTAGGAACATTGCAATAGTATAGCTCTCTTGTTATGTTAAAATATGATAATGTCTTGTTACCTTTGGTAACAAAGGTAATAATGCATGGCATTATTACCTTTAGAATGCCAAATGCTGAGTTGTAAGTTTTCTTGAAAGGAAGTGGTCAGGCCACTGTGAATTTATATAGTTATAGAAAACTTTGATTGTTTATTTCCATGTTGACATTCTTATGTTAAAAAAAGAAATGAATACTATTATAGAGTTTTAGTTGTACAATATGAGTAAGTTCTGAAGATCTGCTATGCATTGTGCCTAGTTAACAATACTGTATTTTACACTTAAAATTTGTTGAGAGAGTGGATCTCATGTTAAGTGTAATTACTCCAATGAAAAAAAAAATAAACATAATAGCCTGGGAACAGAAGACATCGAATGAGAAAAGTCACAGAAATGTAATTGTCATTTCCAGAGGCTTACATTACAAAACATTCTTTTGAACCTTGTATCATTATGATATAGATCAGCAGACCCCAACCTTTTTTGGCATCAAGGATTGATGCTCCTATGAGAATCTAATGTCTGATGATCTGAGGTGGAGCTAAGGCGGTGATGCTAGCTCTGGGGAACAGCTGCAAATACAGATGAAGCTTCTCTTGCTGGTCTGCCACTCACTCACTGCTGTGCGGCCTGGTTCCGAACAGGCCATGGATTAGTACCGGCCTGTGGCTCGGGGGTTGAGGACCCCTGGTATAGATACGGTACATTCACACCACTGGAGACTATAAGGGCTATGGGAAAAAATGAGGAAGTTCTCTTCATACTGATATGGAAAGGTCTCCACGATATTTTTAGCTGAAAATAGCAAGGTACAGAGAAGAAACACCAGCAATTAATAAAAGTGGTTAGGATTGAGAGGTAAGTAGGAAGATGGTGTTAAAGGTTAAGGTGAGACTTTACATGTTCTTTTGATTTCAGAACCATGTGAAAATTTTATCAAAAGAGAAAAAGTGTTTTTAAAGTGTTGCATGGAAATAAGAATATTTATGCATATCCTCCATTACTTAAAAAAAGAAAAGTTTTCTAAGAAATGGTAAATGGAG